>NW_028256294.1:708391-1416782 GCF_971803275.1 Cyanistes caeruleus | reverse complement strand
AAGCTTTGCGCACAAGCCGCTTGCTAAGCGCCTTCCTTTGCCTTTAGGCAGTGCTCGTGCAAAACAAGTCTGGGGCGTGAATGCTCACTACGCCGCACACACATTTCGCTGTGCTTGTTGCCAAGCGCTCTGGAAGCACTGTTTATGACACAAGCGGAACGCCTCTTGCGCTTCCATTCTCAGAGCTCCTGAGTAAAGCACTCTGCGACCCTTGGTGCGAATGCCAGAGGAAAACATTTCCACTGAGTCTGGCAGGGAGAAACTGTACCTGGAGAACACTTTTGTCTGCAGCTTGCACCTGCACCTTACATACCCATGGATTTTCAGCACATTCAAATGCATGCCAGGCTCTTCCTTCCGCAAGCTGAAAGCTGCTGTCAGAAGACTTGGCTCCTTGTCAGATCGAAGCAGCAGCACGCACCTTCGAGTTTGGCAGGAACTAAAGAGCCGCAGAAGAGCATGGTCTAGCAACAAGGGGATAGGAAAATGCATTTGCTTCATGTGCCCTTGTCGTCGCCTCACAACAGGTAGCAGCATAAAGCAGATGCGGCTGAAGTTCTTCCGGGCGACAGCTAACATCAATCGAGCAAGTGGTCTTCCCACAGCTATGGTCCTCTGGCAGTCTGAAAGCTTTGCGCACAAGCCGCTTGCTAAGCGCCTTCCTTTGCCTTTAGGCAGTGCTCGTGCACGACAAGCCTGGGGCGTGAATGCTCACTACCTCGCACACACGTTTCGTTGTGCCCGTTGCCAAGCGCTCTGGAAGCACTGTTTATGACGCAAGCGGAACGCCTCTTGTGCTTCCATTCTCAGAGCTCCTGAGTTAAGCACTCTGCGACCGTAGGAGCGAATGCCAGAGGAAAACATTTCCACTGCGTCTGGCAGGGAGAAACTGTACCTGGAGAACACTTTTGTCTGCAGCTTGCACCTGCACCTTACATACCCATGGATTTTCAGCACATTCAAATGCATGCCAGGCTCTTCCTAACGCAAGCTGAAAGCTGCTGTCAGAAGGCTTCGCTCCTTGTCAGATCGAAGCAGCAGCACGCACCTTCGAGTTTGGCAGGAACTAAAGAGCCGCAGAAGACCATGGTCTAGCAACAAGGGGATAGGAAAATGCATTTGCTTCATGTGCCCTTGTCGTCGCCTCACAACAGGTAGCAGCATAAAGCAGATGCGGCTGAAGTTCTTCCGGGCGACAGCTAACATCAATCGAGCAAGTGGTCTTCCCACAGCTATGGTCCTCTGGCAGTCTGAAAGCTTTGCGCACAAGCCGCTTGCTAAGCGCCTTCCTTTGCCTTTAGGCAGTGCTCGTGCAAAACAAGCCTGGGGCGTGAATGCTCACTACCCCGCACACACATTTCGCTGTGCCCGTTGCCAAGCGCTCTGGAAGCACTGTTTATGACGCAAGCAGAACGCCTCTTGCGCTTCCATTCTCAGAGCTCCTGAGTAAAGCACTCTGCGACCCTTGGTGCGAATGCCAGAGGAAAACATTTCCACTGAGTCTGGCAGGGAGAAACTGTACCTGGAGAACACTTTTGTCTGCAGCTTGCACCTGCACCTTACATACCCATGGATTTTCAGCACATTCAAATGCATGCCAGGCTCTTCCTAACGCAAGCTGAAAGCTGCTGTCAGAAGGCTTCGCTCCTTGTCAGATCGAAGCAGCAACACGCACCTTCGAGTTTGGCAGGAACTAAAGAGCCGCAGAAGAGCATGGTCTAGCAACAAGGGGATAGGAAAATGCATTTGCTTCATGTGCCCTTGTCGTCGCCTCACAACAGGTAGCAGCATAAAGCAGATGCGGCTGAAGTTCTTCCGGGCGACAGCTAACATCAATCGAGCAAGTGGTCTTCCCACAGCTATGGTCCTCTGGCAGTCTGAAAGCTTTGCGCACAAGCCGCTTGCTAAGCGCCTTCCTTTGCCTTTAGGCAGTGCTCGTGCACGACAAGCCTGGGGCGTGAATGCTCACTACCTCGCACACACGTTTCGTTGTGCCCGTTGCCAAGCGCTCTGGAAGCACTGTTTATGACGCAAGCGGAACGCCTCTTGTGCTTCCATTCTCAGAGCTCCTGAGTTAAGCACTCTGCGACCGTAGGAGCGAATGACAGAGGAAAACATTACCACTGCGTCTGGCAGGGAGAAACTGTACCTGGAGAACACTTTTGTCTGCAGCTTGCACCTGCACCTTACATACCCATGGATTTTCAGCACATTCAAATGCATGCCAGGCTCTTCCTAACGCAAGCTGAAAGCTGCTGTCTGAAGGCTTCGCTCCTTGTCAGATCGAAGCAGCAGCACGCACCTTCGAGTTTGGCAGGAACTAAAGAGCCGCAGAAGAGCATGGTCTAGCAACAAGGGGATAGGAAAATGCATTTGCTTCATGTGCCCTTGTCGCCGCCTCACAACAGGTAGCAGCATAAAGCAGATGCGGCTGAAGTTCTTCCGGGCGACAGCTAACATCAATCGAGCAAGTGGTCTTCCCACAGCTATGGTCCTCTGGCAGTCTGAAAGCTTTGCGCACAAGCCGCTTGCTAAGCGCCGTCCTTTGCCTTTCGGCAGTGCTCGTGCAAAACAAGCCTGGGGCGTGAATGCTCACTACCCCGCACACACATTTCGCTGTGCCCGTTGCCAAGCGCTCTGGAAGCGCTGTTTATGACGCAAGCGGAACGCCTCTTGCGCTTCCATTCTCAGAGCTCCTGAGTTAAGCAATCTGCGACCCTTGGTGCGAATGCCAGAGGAAAACATTTCCACTGAGTCTAGCAGGGAGAAACTTTACCTGGAGAACACTTTTGTCTGCAGCTTGCGCCTGCACCTTACATACCCATGGAATTTCAGCACATTCAAATGCATGCCAGGCTCTTCCTAACGCAAGCTGAAAGCTGCTGTCCGAAGGCTTGGCTCCTTGTCAGATGGAAGCAGCAGCACGCACCTTTAAGTTTGGCAAGTACTAAAGAGCCTCAGAAGACCATGGTCTAGCAACAAGGGGATAGGAAAATGCATTTGCTTCATGTGCCCTTGTCGTCGCCTCACAACAGGTAGCAGCATAAAGCAGATGCGGCTGAAGTTCTTCCGGGCGACAGCTAACATCAATCGAGCAAGTGGTCTTCCCACAGCTATGGTCCTCTGGCAGTCTGAAAGCTTTGCGCACAAGCCGCTTGCTAAGCGCCGTCCTTTGCCTTTCGGCAGTGCTCGTGCAAAACAAGCCTGGGGCGTGAATGCTCACTACCCCGCACACACATTTCGCTGTGCCCGTTGCCAAGCGCTCTGGAAGCGCTGTTTATGACGCAAGCGGAACGCCTCTTGCGCTTCCATTCTCAGAGCTCCTGAGTTAAGCAACCTGCGACCCTTGGTGCGAATGCCAGAGGAAAACATTTCCACTGAGTCTGGCAGGGAGAAACTGTACCTGGAGAACACTTTTGTCTGCAGCTTGCACCTGCACCTTACATACCCATGGATTTTCAGCACATTCAAATGCATGCCAGGCTCTTCCTTCCGCAAGCTGAAAGCTGCTGTCAGAAGACTTGGCTCCTTGTCAGATCGAAGCAGCAGCACGCACCTTCGAGTTTGGCAGGAACTAAAGAGCCACAGAAGAGCATGGTCTAGCAACAAGGGGATAGGAAAATGCATTTGCTTCATGTGCCCTTGTCGTCGCCTCACAACAGGTAGCAGCATAAAGCAGATGCGGCTGAAGTTCTTCCGGGCGACAGCTAACATCAATCGAGCAAGTGGTCTTCCCACAGCTATGGTCCTCTGGCAGTCTGAAAGCTTTGCGCACAAGCCGCTTGCTAAGCGCCTTCCTTTGCCTTTAGGCAGTGCTCGTGCACGACAAGCCTAGGGCGTGAATGCTCACTACCTCGCACACACGTTTCGTTGTGCCCGTTGCCAAGCGCTCTGGAAGCACTGTTTATGACGCAAGCGGAACGCCTCTTGTGCTTCCATTCTCAGAGCTCCTGAGTTAAGCAATCTGCGACCCTTGGTGCGAATGCCAGAGGAAAACATTTCCACTGCGTCTGGCAGGGAGAAACTGTACCTGGAGAACACTTTTGTCTGCAGCTTGCACCTGCACCTTACATACCCATGGATTTTCAGCACATTCAAATGCATGCCAGGCTCTTCCTAACGCAAGCTGAAAGCTGCTGTCAGAAGGCTTCGCTCCTTGTCAGATCGAAGCAGCAGCACGCACCTTCGAGTTTGGCAGGAACTAAAGAGCCGCAGAAGAGCATGGTCTAGCAACAAGGGGATAGGAAAATGCATTTGCTTCATGTGCCCTTGTCGTCGCCTCACAACAGGTAGCAGCATAAAGCAGATGCGGCTGAAGTTCTTCCGGGCGACAGCTAACATCAATCGAGCAAGTGGTCTTCCCACAGATATGGTCCTCTGGCAGTCTGAAAGCTTTGCGCACAAGCCGCTTGCTAAGCGCCTTCCTTTGCCTTTAGGCAGTGCTCGTGCAAAACAAGCCTGGGGCGTGAATGCTCACTACCCCGCACACACATTTCGCTGTGCCCGTTGCCAAGCGCTCTGGAAGCACTGTTTATGACGCAAGCAGAACGCCTCTTGCGCTTCCATTCTCAGAGCTCCTGAGTAAAGCACTCTGCGACCCTTGGTGCGAATGCCAGAGGAAAACATTTCCACTGAGTCTGGCAGGGAGAAACTGTACCTGGAGAACACTTTTGTCTGCAGCTTGCACCTGCACCTTACATACCCATGGATTTTCAGCACATTCAAATGCATGCCAGGCTCTTCCTAACGCAAGCTGAAAGCTGCTGTCAGAAGGCTTCGCTCCTTGTCAGATCGAAGCAGCAACACGCACCTTCGAGTTTGGCAGGAACTAAAGAGCCGCAGAAGAGCATGGTCTAGCAACAAGGGGATAGGAAAATGCATTTGCTTCATGTGCCCTTGTCGTCGCCTCACAACAGGTAGCAGCATAAAGCAGATGCGGCTGAAGTTCTTCCGGGCGACAGCTAACATCAATCGAGCAAGTGGTCTTCCCACAGCTATGGTCCTCTGGCAGTCTGAAAGCTTTGCGCACAAGCCGCTTGCTAAGCGCCTTCCTTTGCCTTTAGGCAGTGCTCGTGCACGACAAGCCTGGGGCGTGAATGCTCACTACCTCGCACACACGTTTCGTTGTGCCCGTTGCCAAGCGCTCTGGAAGCACTGTTTATGACGCAAGCGGAACGCCTCTTGTGCTTCCATTCTCAGAGCTCCTGAGTTAAGCACTCTGCGACCGTAGGAGCGAATGACAGAGGAAAACATTACCACTGCGTCTGGCAGGGAGAAACTGTACCTGGAGAACACTTTTGTCTGCAGCTTGCACCTGCACCTTACATACCCATGGATTTTCAGCACATTCAAATGCATGCCAGGCTCTTCCTAACGCAAGCTGAAAGCTGCTGTCTGAAGGCTTCGCTCCTTGTCAGATCGAAGCAGCAGCACGCACCTTCGAGTTTGGCAGGAACTAAAGAGCCGCAGAAGAGCATGGTCTAGCAACAAGGGGATAGGAAAATGCATTTGCTTCATGTGCCCTTGTCGCCGCCTCACAACAGGTAGCAGCATAAAGCAGATGCGGCTGAAGTTCTTCCGGGCGACAGCTAACATCAATCGAGCAAGTGGTCTTCCCACAGCTATGGTCCTCTGGCAGTCTGAAAGCTTTGCGCACAAGCCGCTTGCTAAGCGCCGTCCTTTGCCTTTCGGCAGTGCTCGTGCAAAACAAGCCTGGGGCGTGAATGCTCACTACCCCGCACACACATTTCGCTGTGCCCGTTGCCAAGCGCTCTGGAAGCGCTGTTTATGACGCAAGCGGAACGCCTCTTGCGCTTCCATTCTCAGAGCTCCTGAGTTAAGCAATCTGCGACCCTTGGTGCGAATGCCAGAGGAAAACATTTCCACTGAGTCTAGCAGGGAGAAACTGTACCTGGAGAACACTTTTGTCTGCAGCTTGCGCCTGCACCTTACATACCCATGGAATTTCAGCACATTCAAATGCATGCCAGGCTCTTCCTAACGCAAGCTGAAAGCTGCTGTCCGAAGGCTTGGCTCCTTGTCAGATGGAAGCAGCAGCACGCACCTTTAAGTTTGGCAAGTACTAAAGAGCCTCAGAAGACCATGGTCTAGCAACAAGGGGATAGGAAAATGCATTTGCTTCATGTGCCCTTGTCGTCGCCTCACAACAGGTAGCAGCATAAAGCAGATGCGGCTGAAGTTCTTCCGGGCGACAGCTAACATCAATCGAGCAAGTGGTCTTCCCACAGCTATGGTCCTCTGGCAGTCTGAAAGCTTTGCGCACAAGCCGCTTGCTAAGCGCCTTCCTTTGCCTTTAGGCAGTGCTCGTGCAAAACAAGCCTGGGGCGTGAATGCTCACTACCCCGCACACACATTTCGCTGTGCCCGTTGCCAAGCGCTCTGGAAGCGCTGTTTATGACGCAAGCGGAACGCCTCTTGCGCTTCCATTCTCAGAGCTCCTGAGTTAAGCAACCTGCGACCCTTGGTGCGAATGCCAGAGGAAAACATTTCCACTGAGTCTGGCAGGGAGAAACTGTACCTGGAGAACACTTTTGTCTGCAGCTTGCGCCTGCACCTTACATACCCATGGAATTTCAGCACATTCAAATGCATGCCAGGCTCTTCCTTACCCAAGCTGAAAGCTGCTGTCCGAAGGCTTGGCTCCTTGTCAGATGGAAGCAGCAGCACGCACCTTTAAGTTTGGCAAGTACTAAAGAGCCTCAGAAGACCATGGTCTAGCAACAAGGGGATAGGAAAATGCATTTGCTTCATGTGCCCTTGTCGTCGCCTCACAACAGGTAGCAGCATAAAGCAGATGCGGCTGAAGTTCTTCCGGGCGACAGCTAACATCAATCGAGCAAGTGGTCTTCCCACAGCTATGGTCCTCTGGCAGTCTGAAAGCTTTGCGCACAAGCCGCTTGCTAAGCGCCTTCCTTTGCCTTTAGGCAGTGCTCGTGCAAAACAAGCCTGGGGCGTGAATGCTCACTACGCCGCACACACATTTCGCTGTGCTTGTTGCCAAGCGCTCTGGAAGCACTGTTTATGACACAAGCGGAACGCCTCTTGCGCTTCCATTCTCAGAGCTCCTGAGTAAAGCACTCTGCGACCCTTGGTGCGAATGCCAGAGGAAAACATTTCCACTGAGTCTGGCAGGGAGAAACTGTACCTGGAGAACACTTTTGTCTGCAGCTTGCACCTGCACCTTACATACCCATGGATTTTCAGCACATTCAAATGCATGCCAGGCTCTTCCTTCCGCAAGCTGAAAGCTGCTGTCAGAAGACTTGGCTCCTTGTCAGATCGAAGCAGCAGCACGCACCTTCGAGTTTGGCAGGAACTAAAGAGCCGCAGAAGAGCATGGTCTAGCAACAAGGGGATAGGAAAATGCATTTGCTTCATGTGCCCTTGTCGTCGCCTCACAACAGGTAGCAGCATAAAGCAGATGCAGCTGAAGTTCTTCCGGGCGACAGCTAACATCAATCGAGCAAGTGGTCTTCCCACAGCTATGGTCCTCTGGCAGTCTGAAAGCTTTGCGCACAAGCCGCTTGCTAAGCGCCTTCCTTTGCCTTTAGGCAGTGCTCGTGCACGACAAGCCTGGGGCGTGAATGCTCACTACCTCGCACACACGTTTCGTTGTGCCCGTTGCCAAGCGCTCTGGAAGCACTGTTTATGACGCAAGCGGAACGCCTCTTGTGCTTCCATTCTCAGAGCTCCTGAGTTAAGCACTCTGCGACCGTAGGAGCGAATGCCAGAGGAAAACATTTCCACTGCGTCTGGCAGGGAGAAACTGTACCTGGAGAACACTTTTGTCTGCAGCTTGCACCTGCACCTTACATACCCATGGATTTTCAGCACATTCAAATGCATGCCAGGCTCTTCCTAACGCAAGCTGAAAGCTGCTGTCAGAAGGCTTGGCTCCTTGTCAGATCGAAGCAGCAGCACGCACCTTCGAGTTTGGCAGGAACTAAAGAGCCGCAGAAGACCATGGTCTAGCAACAAGGGGATAGGAAAATGCATTTGCTTCATGTGCCCTTGTCGTCGCCTCACAACAGGTAGCAGCATAAAGCAGATGCGGCTGAAGTTCTTCCGGGCGACAGCTAACATCAATCGAGCAAGTGGTCTTCCCACAGCTATGGTCCTCTGGCAGTCTGAAAGCTTTGCGCACAAGCCGCTTGCTAAGCGCCTTCCTTTGCCTTTAGGCAGTGCTCGTGCAAAACAAGCCTGGGGCGTGAATGCTCACTACCCCGCACACACATTTCGCTGTGCCCGTTGCCAAGCGCTCTGGAAGCACTGTTTATGACGCAAGCAGAACGCCTCTTGCGCTTCCATTCTCAGAGCTCCTGAGTAAAGCACTCTGCGACCCTTGGTGCGAATGCCAGAGGAAAACATTTCCACTGAGTCTGGCAGGGAGAAACTGTACCTAGAGAACACTTTTGTCTGCAGCTTGCACCTGCACCTTACATACCCATGGATTTTCAGCACATTCAAATGCATGCCAGGCTCTTCCTAACGCAAGCTGAAAGCTGCTGTCAGAAGGCTTCGCTCCTTGTCAGATCGAAGCAGCAACACGCACCTTCGAGTTTGGCAGGAACTAAAGAGCCGCAGAAGAGCATGGTCTAGCAACAAGGGGATAGGAAAATGCATTTGCTTCATGTGCCCTTGTCGTCGCCTCACAACAGGTAGCAGCATAAAGCAGATGCGGCTGAAGTTCTTCCGGGCGACAGCTAACATCAATCGAGCAAGTGGTCTTCCCACAGCTATGGTCCTCTGGCAGTCTGAAAGCTTTGCGCACAAGCCGCTTGCTAAGCGCCTTCCTTTGCCTTTAGGCAGTGCTCGTGCACGACAAGCCTGGGGCGTGAATGCTCACTACCTCGCACACACGTTTCGTTGTGCCCGTTGCCAAGCGCTCTGGAAGCACTGTTTATGATGCAAGCGGAACGCCTCTTGTGCTTCCATTCTCAGAGCTCCTGAGTTAAGCACTCTGCGACCGTAGGAGCGAATGCCAGAGGAAAACATTACCACTGCGTCTGGCAGGGAGAAACTGTACCTGGAGAACACTTTTGTCTGCAGCTTGCACCTGCACCTTACATACCCATGGATTTTCAGCACATTCAAATGCATGCCAGGCTCTTCCTAACGCAAGCTGAAAGCTGCTGTCTGAAGGCTTCGCTCCTTGTCAGATCGAAGCAGCAGCACACACCTTTGAGTTTGGCAGGAACTAAAGAGCCGCAGAAGAGCATGGTCTAGCAACAAGGGGATAGGAAAATGCATTTGCTTCATGTGCCCTTGTCGCCGCCTCACAACAGGTAGCAGCATAAAGCAGATGCGGCTGAAGTTCTTCCGGGCGACAGCTAACATCAATCGAGCAAGTGGTCTTCCCACAGCTATGGTCCTCTGGCAGTCTGAAAGCTTTGCGCACAAGCCGCTTGCTAAGCGCCGTCCTTTGCCTTTCGGCAGTGCTCGTGCAAAACAAGCCTGGGGCGTGAATGCTCACTACCCCGCACACACATTTCGCTGTGCCCGTTGCCAAGCGCTCTGGAAGCGCTGTTTATGACGCAAGCGGAACGCCTCTTGCGCTTCCATTCTCAGAGCTCCTGAGTTAAGCAATCTGCGACCCTTGGTGCGAATGCCAGAGGAAAACATTTCCACTGAGTCTAGCAGGGAGAAACTTTACCTGGAGAACACTTTTGTCTGCAGCTTGCGCCTGCACCTTACATACCCATGGAATTTCAGCACATTCAAATGCATGCCAGGCTCTTCCTAACGCAAGCTGAAAGCTGCTGTCCGAAGGCTTGGCTCCTTGTCAGATGGAAGCAGCAGCACGCACCTTTAAGTTTGGCAAGTACTAAAGAGCCTCAGAAGACCATGGTCTAGCAACAAGGGGATAGGAAAATGCATTTGCTTCATGTGCCCTTGTCGTCGCCTCACAACAGGTAGCAGCATAAAGCAGATGCGGCTGAAGTTCTTCCGGGCGACAGCTAACATCAATCGAGCAAGTGGTCTTCCCACAGCTATGGTCCTCTGGCAGTCTGAAAGCTTTGCGCACAAGCCGCTTGCTAAGCGCCTTCCTTTGCCTTTAGGCAGTGCTCGTGCAAAACAAGCCTGGGGCGTGAATGCTCACTACCCCGCACACACATTTCGCTGTGCCCGTTGCCAAGCGCTCTGGAAGCACTGTTTATGACGCAAGCGGAACGCCTCTTGCGCTTCCATTCTCAGAGCTCCTGAGTAAAGCACTCTGCGACCCTTGGTGCGAATGCCAGAGGAAAACATTTCCACTGAGTCTGGCAGGGAGAAACTGTACCTGGAGAACACTTTTGTCTGCAGCTTGCACCTGCACCTTACATACCCATGGATTTTCAGCACATTCAAATGCATGCCAGGCTCTTCCTTCCGCAAGCTGAAAGCTGCTGTCAGAAGACTTGGCTCCTTGTCAGATCAAAGCAGCAGCACGCACCTTCGAGTTTGGCAGGAACTAAAGAGCCGCAGAAGAGCATGGTCAAGCAACAAGGGGATAAGAAAATGCATTTCCTTCATGTGCCCTTGTCGCCGCCTCACAAAAGGTAGCAGCATAAAGCAGATGCGGCTGAAGTTCTTCCGGGCGACAGCTAACATCAATCGAGCAAGCGGTCTTCCCACAGCTATGGTCCTCTGGCAGTCTGAAAGCTTTGCGCACAAGCCGCTTGCTAAGCACCTTCATTTGCCTTTAGGCAGTGCTCATGCTTTACCAGCCTGGGGCGAGAATGGTCACTACCGCGCACACACGTTTCGCTGTGCCCGTTGCCAAGCGCTCTGGAAGCGCTGTTTATGACGCAAGCGGAATGCCTCTTGCGCTTCCATTCTCAGAGCTCCTGAGTTAAGCAATCTGCGACCCTTGGTGCGAATGCCAGAGGAAAACATTTCCACTGTGTCTGGCAGGGAGAAACTGTACCTGGAGAACACTTTTGTCTGCAGCTTGCGCCTGCACCTTACATACCCATGGAATTTCAGCACATTCAAATGCATGCCAGGCTCTTCCTTACCCAAGCTGAAAGCTGCTGTCCGAAGGCTTGGCTCCTTGTCAGATGGAAGCAGCAGCACGCACCTTTAAGTTTGGCAAGTACTAAAGAGCCTCAGACGAGCGTGGTCTAGCAACAAGGGGATAGGAAAATGCATTTGCTTCATGTGCCCTTGTCGTCGCCTCACAACATGTAGCAGCATAAAGCAGATGCGGCTGAAGTTCTTCCGGGCGACAGCTAACATCAATCGAGCAAGTGGTCTTCCCACAGCTATGGTCCTCTGGCAGTCTGAAAGCTTTGCGCACAAGCCGCTTGCTAAGCGCCTTCCTTTGCCTTTAGGCAGTGCTCGTGCACGACAAGCCTGGGGCGTGAATGCTCAATACCTCGCACACACGTTTCGTTGTGCCCGTTGCCAAGCGCTCTGGAAGCACTGTTTATGACGCAAGCGGAACGCCTCTTGTGCTTCCATTCTCAGAGCTCCTGAGTTAAGCACTCTGCGACCGTAGGCGCGAATGCCAGAGGAAAACATTACCACTGCGTCTGGCAGGGAGAAACTGTACCTGGAGAACACTTTTGTCTGCAGCTTGCACCTGCACCTTACATACCCATGGATTTTCAGCACATTCAAATGCATGCCAGGCTCTTCCTAACGCAAGCTGAAAGCTGCTGTCCGAAGGCTTCGCTCCTTGTCAGATGGAAGCAGCAGCACGCACCTTCGAGTTTGGCAGGAACTAAAGAGCCGCAGAAGACCATGGTCTAGCAACAAGGGGATAGGAAAATGCATTTGCTTCATGTGCCCTTGTCGTCGCCTCACAACAGGTAGCAGCATAAAGCAGATGCGGCTGAAGTTCTTCCGGGCGACAGCTAACATCAATCGAGCAAGTGGTCTTCCCACAGCTATGGTCCTCTGGCAGTCTGAAAGCTTTGCGCACAAGCCGCTTGCTAAGCGCCTTCCTTTGCCTTTAGGCAGTGCTCGTGCAAAACAAGCCTGGGGCGTGAATGCTCACTACCCCGCACACACATTTCGCTGTGCCCGTTGCCAAGCGCTCTGGAAGCACTGTTTATGACGCAAGCGGAACACCTCTTGTGCTTCCATTCTCAGAGCTCCTGAGTTAAGCACTCTGCGACCGTAGGAGCGAATGCCAGAGGAAAACATTACCACTGCGTCTGGCAGGGAGAAACTGTACCTGGAGAACACTTTTGTCTGCAGCTTGCACCTGCACCTTACATACCCATGGATTTTCAGCACATTCAAATGCATGCCAGGCTCTTCCTAACGCAAGCTGAAAGCTGCTGTCCGAAGGCTTCGCTCCTTGTCAGATGGAAGCAGCAGCACGCACCTTCGAGTTTGGCAGGAACTAAAGAGCCGCAGAAGACCATGGTCTAGCAACAAGGGGATAGGAAAATGCATTTGCTTCATGTGCCCTTGTCGTCGCCTCACAACAGGTAGCAGCATAAAGCAGATGCGGCTGAAGTTCTTCCGGGCGACAGCTAACATCAATCGAGCAAGTGGTCTTCCCACAGCTATGGTCCTCTGGCAGTCTGAAAGCTTTGCGCACAAGCCGCTTGCTAAGCGCCTTCCTTTGCCTTTAGGCAGTGCTCGTGCAAAACAAGCCTGGGGCGTGAATGCTCACTACCCCGCACACACATTTCGCTGTGCCCGTTGCCAAGCGCTCTGGAAGCACTGTTTATGACGCAAGCGGAACACCTCTTGTGCTTCCATTCTCAGAGCTCCTGAGTTAAGCACTCTGCGACCGTAGGAGCGAATGCCAGAGGAAAACATTACCACTGCGTCTGGCAGGGAGAAACTGTACCTGGAGAACACTTTTGTCTGCAGCTTGCACCTGCACCTTACATACCCATGGATTTTCAGCACATTCAAATGCATGCCAGGCTCTTCCTTATGCAAGCTGAAAGCTGCTGTCAGAAGGCTTGGCTCCTTGTCAGATCGAAGCAGCAGCACGCACCTTCGAGTTTGGCAGGAACTAAAGAGCCGCAGAAGAGCATGGTCTAGCAACAAGGGGATAGGAAAATGCATTTCCTTCATGTGCCCTTGTCGTCGCCTCACAGCAGGTAGCAGCATAAAGCAGATGCGGCTGAAGTTCTTCCGGGCGACAGCTAACATCAATCGAGCAAGTGGTCTTCCCACAGCTATGGTCCTCTGGCAGTCTGAAAGCTTTGCGCACAAGCCGCTTGCTAAGCGCCGTCCTTTGCCTTTAGGCAGTGCTCGTGCAAAACAAGCCTGGGGCGTGAATGCTCACTACCCCGCACACACATTTCGCTGTGCCCGTTGCCAAGCGCTCTGGAAGCACTGTTTATGACGCAAGCGGAACGCCTCTTGCGCTTCCATTCTCAGAGCTCCTGAGTAAAGCACTCTGCGACCCTTGGTGCGAATGCCAGAGGAAAACATTTCCACTGAGTCTGGCAGGGAGAAACTGTACCTGGAGAACACTTTTGTCTGCAGCTTGCACCTGCACCTTACATACCCATGGATTTTCAGCACATTCAAATGCATGCCAGGCTCTTCCTTCCGCAAGCTGAAAGCTGCTGTCAGAAGACTTGGCTCCTTGTCAGATCGAAGCAGCAGCACGCACCTTCGAGTTTGGCAGGAACTAAAGAGCCGCAGAAGAGCATGGTCTAGCAACAAGGGGATAGGAAAATGCATTTGCTTCATGTGCCCTTGTCGTCGCCTCACAACAGGTAGCAGCATAAAGCAGATGCGGCTGAAGTTCTTCCGGGCGACAGCTAACATCAATCGAGCAAGTGGTCTTCCCACAGCTATGGTCCTCTGGCAGTCTGAAAGCTTTGCGCACAAGCCGCTTGCTAAGCGCCTTCCTTTGCCTTTAGGCAGTGCTCGTGCACGACAAGCCTGGGGCGTGAATGCTCACTACCTCGCACACACGTTTCGTTGTGCCCGTTGCCAAGCGCTCTGGAAGCACTGTTTATGACGCAAGCGGAACGCCTCTTGTGCTTCCATTCTCAGAGCTCCTGAGTTAAGCACTCTGCGACCGTAGGCGCGAATGCCAGAGCAAAACATTACCACTGCGTCTGGCAGGGAGAAACTGTACCTGGAGAACACTTTTGTCTGCAGCTTGCACCTGCACCTTACATACCCATGGATTTTCAGCACATTCAAATGCATGCCAGGCTCTTCCTAACGCAAGCTGAAAGCTGCTGTCAGAAGGCTTCGCTCCTTGTCAGATCGAAGCAGCAGCACGCACCTTCGAGTTTGGCAGGAACTAAAGAGCCACAGAAGAGCATGGTCAAGCAACAAGGGGATAAGAAAATGCATTTCCTTCATGTGCCCTTGTCGCCGCCTCACAAAAGGTAGCAGCATAAAGCAGATGCGGCTGAAGTTCTTCCGGGCGACAGCTAACATCAATCGAGCAAGCGGTCTTCCCACAGCTATGGTCCTCTGGCAGTCTGAAAGCTTTGCGCACAAGCCGCTTGCTAAGCACCTTCATTTGCCTTTAGGCAGTGCTCATGCTTTACCAGCCTGGGGCGAGAATGGTCACTACCGCGCACACACGTTTCGCTGTGCCCGTTGCCAAGCGCTCTGGAAGCGCTGTTTATGACGCAAGCGGAACGCCTCTTGCGCTTCCATTCTCAGAGCTCCTGAGTTAAGCAATCTGCGACCCTTGGTGCGAATGCCAGAGGAAAACATTTCCACTGAGTCTGGCAGGGAGAAACTGTACCTGGAGAACACTTTTGTCTGCAGCTTGCACCTGCACCTTACATACCCATGGATTTTCAGCACATTCAAATGCATGCCAGGCTCTTCCTAACGCAAGCTGAAAGCTGCTGTCAGAAGGCTTCGCTCCTTGTCAGATGGAAGCAGCAGCACGCACCTTCGAGTTTGGCAGGAACTAAAGAGCCTCAGACGAGCGTGGTCTAGCAACAAGGGGATAGGAAAATGCATTTGCTTCATGTGCCCTTGTCGTCGTCTAACTACATGTAGCAGCATAAAGCAGATGCGGCTGAAGTTCTTCCGGGCGACAGCTAACATCAATCGAGCAGGTGGTCTTCCCACAGCTATGGTCCTCTGGCAGTCTGAAAGCTTTGCGCACAAGCCGCTTGCTAAGCGCCTTCCTTTGCCTTTAGGCAGTGCTCGTGCACGACAAGCCTGGGGCGTGAATGCTCACTACCCCGCAAACACGTTTCGTTGTGCCCGTTGCCAAGCGCTCTGGAAGCACTGTTTATGACGCAAGCGGAACGCCTCTTGTGCTTCCATTCTCAGAGCTCCTGAGTTAAGCACTCTGCGACCGTAGGCGCGAATGCCAGAGGAAAACATTTCCACTGCGTCTGGCAGGGAGAAACTGTACCTGGAGAACACTTTTGTCTGCAGCTTGCACCTGCACCTTACATACCCATGGATTTTCAGCACATTCAAATGCATGCCAGGCTCTTCCTTATGCAAGCTGAAAGCTGCTGTCAGAAGGCTTGGCTCCTTGTCAGATCGAAGCAGCAGCACGCACCTTCGAGTTTGGCAGGAACTAAAGAGCCGCAGAAGAGCATGGTCTAGCAACAAGGGGATAGGAAAATGCATTTCCTTCATGTGCCCTTGTCGTCGCCTCACAGCAGGTAGCAGCATAAAGCAGATGCGGCTGAAGTTCTTCCGGGCGACAGCTAACATCAATCGAGCAAGTGGTCTTCCCACAGCTATGGTCCTCTGGCAGTCTGAAAGCTTTGCGCACAAGCCGCTTGCTAAGCGCCGTCCTTTGCCTTTAGGCAGTGCTCGTGCAAAACAAGCCTGGGGCGTGAATGCTCACTACCCCGCACACACATTTCGCTGTGCCCGTTGCCAAGCGCTCTGGAAGCACTGTTTATGACGCAAGCGGAACGCCTCTTGCGCTTCCATTCTCAGAGCTCCTGAGTAAAGCACTCTGCGACCCTTGGTGCGAATGCCAGAGGAAAACATTTCCACTGAGTCTGGCAGGGAGAAACTGTACCTGGAGAACACTTTTGTCTGCAGCTTGCACCTGCACCTTACATACCCATGGATTTTCAGCACATTCAAATGCATGCCAGGCTCTTCCTAACGCAAGCTGAAAGCTGCTGTCCGAAGGCTTCGCTCCTTGTCAGATGGAAGCAGCAGCACGCACCTTCGAGTTTGGCAGGAACTAAAGAGCCGCAGAAGACCATGGTCTAGCAACAAGGGGATAGGAAAATGCATTTGCTTCATGTGCCCTTGTCGTCGCCTCACAACAGGTAGCAGCATAAAGCAGATGCGGCTGAAGTTCTTCCGGGCGACAGCTAACATCAATCGAGCAAGTGGTCTTCCCACAGCTATGGTCCTCTGGCAGTCTGAAAGCTTTGCGCACAAGCCGCTTGCTAAGCGCCTTCCTTTGCCTTTAGGCAGTGCTCGTGCAAAACAAGCCTGGGGCGTGAATGCTCACTACCCCGCACACACATTTCGCTGTGCCCGTTGCCAAGCGCTCTGGAAGCACTGTTTATGACGCAAGCGGAACACCTCTTGTGCTTCCATTCTCAGAGCTCCTGAGTTAAGCACTCTGCGACCGTAGGAGCGAATGCCAGAGGAAAACATTACCACTGCGTCTGGCAGGGAGAAACTGTACCTGGAGAACACTTTTGTCTGCAGCTTGCACCTGCACCTTACATACCCATGGATTTTCAGCACATTCAAATGCATGCCAGGCTCTTCCTAACGCAAGCTGAAAGCTGCTGTCTGAAGGCTTCGCTCCTTGTCAGATCGAAGCAGCAGCACACACCTTCGAGTTTGGCAAGTACTAAAGAGCCTCAGAAGAGCATGGTCTAGCAACAAGGGGATAGGAAAATGCATTTGCTTCATGTGCCCTTGTCGCCGCCTCACAACAGGTAGCAGCATAAAGCAGATGCGGCTGAAGTTCTTCCGGGCGACAGCTAACATCAATCGAGCAAGTGGTCTTCCCACAGCTATGGTCCTCTGGCAGTCTGAAAGCTTTGCGCACAAGCCGCTTGCTAAGCGCCGTCCTTTGCCTTTAGGCAGTGCTCGTGCAAAACAAGCCTGGGGCGTGAATGCTCACTACCCCGCACACACATTTCGCTGTGCCCGTTGCCAAGCGCTCTGGAAGCACTGTTTATGACGCAAGCGGAACGCCTCTTGCGCTTCCATTCTCAGAGCTCCTGAGTAACACAACCTGCGACCCTTGGTGCGAATGCCAGAGGAAAACATTTCCACTGCGTCTGGCAGGGAGAAACTGTACCTGGAGAACACTTTTGTCTGCAGCTTGCACCTGCACCTTACATACCCATGGATTTTCAGCACATTCAAATGCATGCCAGGCTCTTCCTTATGCAAGCTGAAAGCTGCTGTCAGAAGGCTTGGCTCCTTGTCAGATCGAAGCAGCAGCACGCACCTTCGAGTTTGGCAGGAACTAAAGAGCCGCAGAAGAGCATGGTCTAGCAACAAGGGGATAGGAAAATGCATTTCCTTCATGTGCCCTTGTCGTCGCCTCACAGCAGGTAGCAGCATAAAGCAGATGCGGCTGAAGTTCTTCCGGGCGACAGCTAACATCAATCGAGCAAGTGGTCTTCCCACAGCTATGGTCCTCTGGCAGTCTGAAAGCTTTGCGCACAAGCCGCTTGCTAAGCGCCGTCCTTTGCCTTTAGGCAGTGCTCGTGCAAAACAAGCCTGGGGCGTGAATGCTCACTACCCCGCACACACATTTCGCTGTGCCCGTTGCCAAGCGCTCTGGAAGCACTGTTTATGACGCAAGCGGAACGCCTCTTGCGCTTCCATTCTCAGAGCTCCTGAGTAAAGCACTCTGCGACCCTTGGTGCGAATGCCAGAGGAAAACATTTCCACTGAGTCTGGCAGGGAGAAACTGTACCTGGAGAACACTTTTGTCTGCAGCTTGCACCTGCACCTTACATACCCATGGATTTTCAGCACATTCAAATGCATGCCAGGCTCTTCCTTCCGCAAGCTGAAAGCTGCTGTCAGAAGACTTGGCTCCTTGTCAGATCGAAGCAGCAGCACGCACCTTCGAGTTTGGCAGGAACTAAAGAGCCGCAGAAGAGCATGGTCTAGCAACAAGGGGATAGGAAAATGCATTTGCTTCATGTGCCCTTGTCGTCGCCTCACAACAGGTAGCAGCATAAAGCAGATGCGGCTGAAGTTCTTCCGGGCGACAGCTAACATCAATCGAGCAAGTGGTCTTCCCACAGCTATGGTCCTCTGGCAGTCTGAAAGCTTTGCGCACAAGCCGCTTGCTAAGCGCCTTCCTTTGCCTTTAGGCAGTGCTCGTGCACGACAAGCCTGGGGCGTGAATGCTCACTACCTCGCACACACGTTTCGTTGTGCCCGTTGCCAAGCGCTCTGGAAGCACTGTTTATGACGCAAGCGGAACGCCTCTTGTGCTTCCATTCTCAGAGCTCCTGAGTTAAGCACTCTGCGACCGTAGGCGCGAATGCCAGAGCAAAACATTACCACTGCGTCTGGCAGGGAGAAACTGTACCTGGAGAACACTTTTGTCTGCAGCTTGCACCTGCACCTTACATACCCATGGATTTTCAGCACATTCAAATGCATGCCAGGCTCTTCCTAACGCAAGCTGAAAGCTGCTGTCAGAAGGCTTCGCTCCTTGTCAGATCGAAGCAGCAGCACGCACCTTCGAGTTTGGCAGGAACTAAAGAGCCACAGAAGAGCATGGTCAAGCAACAAGGGGATAAGAAAATGCATTTCCTTCATGTGCCCTTGTCGCCGCCTCACAACAGGTAGCAGCATAAAGCAGATGCGGCTGAAGTTCTTCCGGGCGACAGCTAACATCAATCGAGCAAGCGGTCTTCCCACAGCTATGGTCCTCTGGCAGTCTGAAAGCTTTGCGCACAAGCCGCTTGCTAAGCACCTTCATTTGCCTTTAGGCAGTGCTCATGCTTTACCAGCCTGGGGCGAGAATGGTCACTACCGCGCACACACGTTTCGCTGTGCCCGTTGCCAAGCGCTCTGGAAGCGCTGTTTATGACGCAAGCGGAACGCCTCTTGCGCTTCCATTCTCAGAGCTCCTGAGTAAAGCACTCTGCGACCCTTGGTGCGAATGCCAGAGGAAAACATTTCCACTGAGTCTGGCAGGGAGAAACTGTACCTGGAGAACACTTTTGTCTGCAGCTTGCACCTGCACCTTACATACCCATGGATTTTCAGCACATTCAAATGCATGCCAGGCTCTTCCTTCCGCAAGATGAAAGCTGCTGTCAGAAGACTTGGCTCCTTGTCAGATCAAAGCAGCAGCACGCACCTTCGAGTTTGGCAGGAACTAAAGAGCCGCAGAAGAGCATGGTCAAGCAACAAGGGGATAAGAAAATGCATTTCCTTCATGTGCCCTTGTCACCGCCTCACAAAAGGTAGCAGCATAAAGCAGATGCGGCTGAAGTTCTTCCGGGCGACAGCTAACATCAATCGAGCAGGTGGTCTTCCCACAGCTATGGTCCTCTGGCAGTCTGAAAGCTTTGCGCACAAGCCGCTTGCTAAGCGCCTTCCTTTGCCTTTAGGCAGTGCTCGTGCACGACAAGCCTGGGGCGTGAATGCTCACTACCCCGCAAACACGTTTCGTTGTGCCCGTTGCCAAGCGCTCTGGAAGCACTGTTTATGACGCAAGCGGAACGCCTCTTGTGCTTCCATTCTCAGAGCTCCTGAGTTAAGCACTCTGCGACCGTAGGCGCGAATGCCAGAGGAAAACATTTCCACTGCGTCTGGCAGGGAGAAACTGTACCTGGAGAACACTTTTGTCTGCAGCTTGCACCTGCACCTTACATACCCATGGATTTTCAGCACATTCAAATGCATGCCAGGCTCTTCCTTATGCAAGCTGAAAGCTGCTGTCAGAAGGCTTGGCTCCTTGTCAGATCGAAGCAGCAGCACGCACCTTCGAGTTTGGCAGGAACTAAAGAGCCGCAGAAGAGCATGGTCTAGCAACAAGGGGATAGGAAAATGCATTTCCTTCATGTGCCCTTGTCGTCGCCTCACAGCAGGTAGCAGCATAAAGCAGATGCGGCTGAAGTTCTTCCGGGCGACAGCTAACATCAATCGAGCAAGTGGTCTTCCCACAGCTATGGTCCTCTGGCAGTCTGAAAGCTTTGCGCACAAGCCGCTTGCTAAGCGCCGTCCTTTGCCTTTAGGCAGTGCTCGTGCAAAACAAGCCTGGGGCGTGAATGCTCACTACCCCGCACACACATTTCGCTGTGCCCGTTGCCAAGCGCTCTGGAAGCACTGTTTATGACGCAAGCGGAACGCCTCTTGCGCTTCCATTCTCAGAGCTCCTGAGTAAAGCACTCTGCGACCCTTGGTGCGAATGCCAGAGGAAAACATTTCCACTGAGTCTGGCAGGGAGAAACTGTACCTGGAGAACACTTTTGTCTGCAGCTTGCACCTGCACCTTACATACCCATGGATTTTCAGCACATTCAAATGCATGCCAGGCTCTTCCTTCCGCAAGCTGAAAGCTGCTGTCAGAAGACTTGGCTCCTTGTCAGATCGAAGCAGCAGCACGCACCTTCGAGTTTGGCAGGAACTAAAGAGCCGCAGAAGAGCATGGTCTAGCAACAAGGGGATAGGAAAATGCATTTGCTTCATGTGCCCTTGTCGTCGCCTCACAACAGGTAGCAGCATAAAGCAGATGCGGCTGAAGTTCTTCCGGGCGACAGCTAACATCAATCGAGCAAGTGGTCTTCCCACAGCTATGGTCCTCTGGCAGTCTGAAAGCTTTGCGCACAAGCCGCTTGCTAAGCGCCTTCCTTTGCCTTTAGGCAGTGCTCGTGCACGACAAGCCTGGGGCGTGAATGCTCACTACCTCGCACACACGTTTCGTTGTGCCCGTTGCCAAGCGCTCTGGAAGCACTGTTTATGACGCAAGCGGAACGCCTCTTGTGCTTCCATTCTCAGAGCTCCTGAGTTAAGCACTCTGCGACCGTAGGAGCGAATGCCAGAGGAAATATTACCACTGCGTCTGGCAGGGAGAAACTGTACCTGGAGAACACTTTTGTCTGCAGCTTGCACCTGCACCTTACATACCCATGGATTTTCAGCACATTCAAATGCATGCCAGGCTCTTCCTAACGCAAGCTGAAAGCTGCTGTCAGAAGGCTTCGCTCCTTGTCAGATCGAAGCAGCAGCACGCACCTTCGAGTTTGGCAGGAACTAAAGAGCCGCAGAAGAGCATGGTCTAGCAACAAGGGGATAGGAAAATGCATTTGCTTCATGTGCCCTTGTCGTCGCCTCACAACAGGTAGCAGCATAAAGCAGATGCGGCTGAAGTTCTTCCGGGCGACAGCTAACATCAATCGAGCAAGTGGTCTTCCCACAGCTATGGTCCTCTGGCAGTCTGAAAGCTTTGCGCACAAGCCGCTTGCTAAGCGCCTTCCTTTGCCTTTAGGCAGTGCTCGTGCACAACAAGCCTGGGGCGTGAATGCTCACTACCCCGCACACACATTTCGCTGTGCCCGTTGCCAGGCGCTCTGGAAGCACTGTTTATGACGCACGCGGAACGCCTCTTGCGCTTCCATTCTCAGAGCTCCTGAGTAAAGCACTCTGCGACCCTTGGTGCGAATGCCAGAGGAAAACATTTCCACTGCGTCTGGCAGAGAGAAACTGTACCTGGAGAACACCTTTGTCTGCAGCTTGCACCTGCACCTTACATACCCATGGATTTTCAGCACATTCAAATGCATGCCAGGCTCTTCCTAACGCAAGCTGAAAGCTGCTGTCAGAAGGCTTCGCTCCTTGTCAGATCGAAGCAGCAGCACGCACCTTCGAGTTTGGCAGGAACTAAAGAGCCGCAGAAGAGCATGGTCTAGCAACAAGGGGATAGGAAAATGCATTTGCTTCATGTGCCCTTGTCGCCGCCTCACAACAGGTAGCAGCATAAAGCAGATGCGGCTGAAGTTCTTCCGGGCGACAGCTAACATCAATCGAGCAAGTGGTCTTCCCACAGCTATGGTCCTCTGGCAGTCTGAAAGCTTTGCGCACAAGCCGCTTGCTAAGCGCCGTCCTTTGCCTTTCGGCAGTGCTCGTGCAAAACAAGCCTGGGGCCTGAATGCTCACTACCCCGCACACACATTTCGCTGTGCCCGTTGCCAAGCGCTCTGGAAGCGCTGTTTATGACGCAAGCGGAACGCCTCTTGCGCTTCCATTCTCAGAGCTCCTGAGTTAAGCAACCTGCGACCCTTGGTGCGAATGCCAGAGGAAAACATTTCCACTGAGTCTGGCAGGGAGAAACTGTACCTGGAGAACACTTTTGTCTGCAGCTTGCGCCTGCACCTTACATACCCATGGAATTTCAGCACATTCAAATGCATGCCAGGCTCTTCCTTACCCAAGCTGAAAGCTGCTGTCCGAAGGCTTGGCTCCTTGTCAGATGGAAGCAGCAGCACGCACCTTTAAGTTTGGCAAGTACTAAAGAGCCTCAGAAGACCATGGTCTAGCAACAAGGGGATAGGAAAATGCATTTGCTTCATGTGCCCTTGTCGTCGCCTCACAACAGGTAGCAGCATAAAGCAGATGCGGCTGAAGTTCTTCCGGGCGACAGCTAACATCAATCGAGCAAGTGGTCTACCCACAGCTATGGTCCTCTGGCAGTCTGAAAGCTTTGCGCACAAGCCGCTTGCTAAGCGCCTTCCTTTGCCTTTAGGCAGTGCTCGTGCAAAACAAGCCTGGGGCGTGAATGCTCACTACGCCGCACACACATTTCGCTGTGCCCGTTGCCAAGCGCTCTGGAAGCACTGTTTATGACACAAGCGGAACGCCTCTTGCGCTTCCATTCTCAGAGCTCCTGAGTAAAGCACTCTGCGACCCTTGGTGCGAATGCCAGAGGAAAACATTTCCACTGAGTCTGGCAGGGAGAAACTGTACCTGGAGAACACTTTTGTCTGCAGCTTGCACCTGCACCTTACATACCCATGGATTTTCAGCACATTCAAATGCATGCCAGGCTCTTCCTTCCGCAAGCTGAAAGCTGCTGTCAGAAGACTTGGCTCCTTGTCAGATCGAAGCAGCAGCACGCACCTTCGAGTTTGGCAGGAACTAAAGAGCCGCAGAAGAGCATGGTCAAGCAACAAGGGGATAAGAAAATGCATTTCCTTCATGTGCCCTTGTCGCCGCCTCACAACAGGTAGCAGCATAAAGCAGATGCGGCTGAAGTTCTTCCGGGTGACAGCTAACATCAATCGAGCAAGCGGTCTTCCCACAGCTATGGTCCTCTGGCAGTCTGAAAGCTTTGCGCACAAGTCGCTTGCTAAGCGCCTTCCTTTGCCTTTAGGCAGTGCTCGTGCACGACAAGCCTGGGGCGTGAATGCTCACTACCTCGCACACACGTTTCGTTGTGCCCGTTGCCAAGCGCTCTGGAAGGACTGTTTATGACGCAAGCGGAACGCCTCTTGTGCTTCCATTCTCAGAGCTCCTGAGTTAAGAACTCTGCGACCGTAGGCGCGAATGCCAGAGGAAAACATTACCACTGCGTCTGGCAGGGAGAAACTGTACCTGGAGAACACTTTTGTCTGCAGCTTGCACCTGCACCTTACATACCCATGGATTTTCAGCACATTCAAATGCATGCCAGGCTCTTCCTAACGCAAGCTGAAAGCTGCTGTCAGAAGGCTTCGCTCCTTGTCAGATCGAAGCAGCAGCACGCACCTTCGAGTTTGGCAGGAACTAAAGAGCCGCAGAAGACCATGGTCTAGCAACAAGGGGATAGGAAAATGCATTTGCTTCATGTGCCCTTGTCGTCGCCTCACAACAGGTAGCAGCATAAAGCAGATGCGGCCGAAGTTCTTCCGGGCGACAGCTAACATCAATCGAGCAAGTGGTCTTCCCACAGCTATGGTCCTCTGGCAGTCTGAAAGCTTTGCGCACAAGCCGCTTGCTAAGCGCCTTCCTTTGCCTTTAGGCAGTGCTCGTGCACAACAAGCCTGGGGCGTGAATGCTCACTACCCCGCACACACATTTCGCTGTGCCCGTTGCCAGGCGCTCTGGAAGCACTGTTTATGACGCACGCGGAACGCCTCTTGCGCTTCCATTCTCAGAGCTCCTGAGTAAAGCACTCTGCGACCCTTGGTGCGAATGCCAGAGGAAAACATTTCCACTGCGTCTGGCAGAGAGAAACTGTACCTGGAGAACACCTTTGTCTGCAGCTTGCACCTGCACCTTACATACCCATGGATTTTCAGCACATTCAAATGCATGCCAGGCTCTTCCTAACGCAAGCTGAAAGCTGCTGTCAGAAGGCTTCGCTCCTTGTCAGATCGAAGCAGCAGCACGCACCTTCGAGTTTGGCAGGAACTAAAGAGCCGCAGAAGAGCATGGTCTAGCAACAAGGGGATAGGAAAATGCATTTGCTTCATGTGCCCTTGTCGCCGCCTCACAACAGGTAGCAGCATAAAGCAGATGCGGCTGAAGTTCTTCCGGGCGACAGCTAACATCAATCGAGCAAGTGGTCTTCCCACAGCTATGGTCCTCTGGCAGTCTGAAAGCTTTGCGCACAAGCCGCTTGCTAAGCGCCGTCCTTTGCCTTTCGGCAGTGCTCGTGCAAAACAAGCCTGGGGCGTGAATGCTCACTACCCCGCACACACATTTCGCTGTGCCCGTTGCCAAGCGCTCTGGAAGCGCTGTTTATGACGCAAGCGGAACGCCTCTTGCGCTTCCATTCTCAGAGCTCCTGAGTTAAGCAACCTGCGACCCTTGGTGCGAATGCCAGAGGAAAACATTTCCACTGAGTCTGGCAGGGAGAAACTGTACCTGGAGAACACTTTTGTCTGCAGCTTGCGCCTGCACCTTACATACCCATGGAATTTCAGCACATTCAAATGCATGCCAGGCTCTTCCTTACCCAAGCTGAAAGCTGCTGTCCGAAGGCTTGGCTCCTTGTCAGATGGAAGCAGCAGCACGCACCTTTAAGTTTGGCAAGTACTAAAGAGCCTCAGAAGACCATGGTCTAGCAACAAGGGGATAGGAAAATGCATTTGCTTCATGTGCCCTTGTCGTCGCCTCACAACAGGTAGCAGCATAAAGCAGATGCGGCTGAAGTTCTTCCGGGCGACAGCTAACATCAATCGAGCAAGTGGTCTTCCCACAGCTATGGTCCTCTGGCAGTCTGAAAGCTTTGCGCACAAGCCGCTTGCTAAGCGCCTTCCTTTGCCTTTAGGCAGTGCTCGTGCAAAACAAGCCTGGGGCGTGAATGCTCACTACGCCGCACACACATTTCGCTGTGCTTGTTGCCAAGCGCTCTGGAAGCACTGTTTATGACACAAGCGGAACGCCTCTTGCGCTTCCATTCTCAGAGCTCCTGAGTAAAGCACTCTGCGACCCTTGGTGCGAATGCCAGAGGAAAACATTTCCACTGAGTCTGGCAGGGAGAAACTGTACCTGGAGAACACTTTTGTCTGCAGCTTGCACCTGCACCTTACATACCCATGGATTTTCAGCACATTCAAATGCATGCCAGGCTCTTCCTTCCGCAAGCTGAAAGCTGCTGTCAGAAGACTTGGCTCCTTGTCAGATCGAAGCAGCAGCACGCACCTTCGAGTTTGGCAGGAACTAAAGAGCCGCAGAAGAGCATGGTCTAGCAACAAGGGGATAGGAAAATGCATTTGCTTCATGTGCCCTTGTCGCCGCCTCACAACAGGTAGCAGCATAAAGCAGATGCGGCTGAAGTTCTTCCGGGCGACAGCTAACATCAATCGAGCAAGTGGTCTTCCCACAGCTATGGTCCTCTGGCAGTCTGAAAGCTTTGCGCACAAGCCGCTTGCTAAGCGCCGTCCTTTGCCTTTAGGCAGTGCTCGTGCAAAACAAGCCTGGGGCGTGAATGCTCACTACCCCGCACACACATTTCGCTGTGCCCGTTGCCAAGCGCTCTGGAAGCGCTGTTTATGACGCAAGCGGAACGCCTCTTGCGCTTCCATTCTCAGAGCTCCTGAGTTAAGCAACCTGCGACCCTTGGTGCGAATGCCAGAGGAAAACATTTCCACTGAGTCTGGCAGGGAGAAACTGTACCTGGAGAACACTTTTGTCTGCAGCTTGCGCCTGCACCTTACATACCCATGGAATTTCAGCACATTCAAATGCATGCCAGGCTCTTCCTTACCCAAGCTGAAAGCTGCTGTCCGAAGGCTTGGCTCCTTGTCAGATGGAAGCAGCAGCACGCACCTTTAAGTTTGGCAAGTACTAAAGAGCCTCAGAAGACCATGGTCTAGCAACAAGGGGATAGGAAAATGCATTTGCTTCATGTGCCCTTGTCGTCGCCTCACAACAGGTAGCAGCATAAAGCAGATGCGGCTGAAGTTCTTCCGGGCGACAGCTAACATCAATCGAGCAAGTGGTCTTCCCACAGCTATGGTCCTCTGGCAGTCTGAAAGCTTTGCGCACAAGCCGCTTGCTAAGCGCCTTCCTTTGCCTTTAGGCAGTGCTCGTGCAAAACAAGCCTGGGGCGTGAATGCTCACTACGCCGCACACACATTTCGCTGTGCTTGTTGCCAAGCGCTCTGGAAGCACTGTTTATGACACAAGCGGAACGCCTCTTGCGCTTCCATTCTCAGAGCTCCTGAGTAAAGCACTCTGCGACCCTTGGTGCGAATGCCAGAGGAAAACATTTCCACTGAGTCTGGCAGGGAGAAACTGTACCTGGAGAACACTTTTGTCTGCAGCTTGCACCTGCACCTTACATACCCATGGATTTTCAGCACATTCAAATGCATGCCAGGCTCTTCCTTCCGCAAGCTGAAAGCTGCTGTCAGAAGACTTGGCTCCTTGTCAGATCGAAGCAGCAGCACGCACCTTCGAGTTTGGCAGGAACTAAAGAGCCGCAGAAGAGCATGGTCTAGCAACAAGGGGATAGGAAAATGCATTTGCTTCATGTGCCCTTGTCGTCGCCTCACAACAGGTAGCAGCATAAAGCAGATGCGGCTGAAGTTCTTCCGGGCGACAGCTAACATCAATCGAGCAAGTGGTCTTCCCACAGCTATGGTCCTCTGGCAGTCTGAAAGCTTTGCGCACAAGCCGCTTGCTAAGCGCCTTCCTTTGCCTTTAGGCAGTGCTCGTGCACGACAAGCCTGGGGCGTGAATGCTCACTACCTCGCACACACGTTTCGTTGTGCCCGTTGCCAAGCGCTCTGGAAGCACTGTTTATGACGCAAGCGGAACGCCTCTTGTGCTTCCATTCTCAGAGCTCCTGAGTTAAGCACTCTGCGACCGTAGGAGCGAATGCCAGAGGAAAACATTTCCACTGCGTCTGGCAGGGAGAAACTGTACCTGGAGAACACTTTTGTCTGCAGCTTGCACCTGCACCTTACATACCCATGGATTTTCAGCACATTCAAATGCATGCCAGGCTCTTCCTAACGCAAGCTGAAAGCTGCTGTCAGAAGGCTTCGCTCCTTGTCAGATCGAAGCAGCAGCACGCACCTTCGAGTTTGGCAGGAACTAAAGAGCCGCAGAAGACCATGGTCTAGCAACAAGGGGATAGGAAAATGCATTTGCTTCATGTGCCCTTGTCGTCGCCTCACAACAGGTAGCAGCATAAAGCAGATGCGGCTGAAGTTCTTCCGGGCGACAGCTAACATCAATCGAGCAAGTGGTCTTCCCACAGCTATGGTCCTCTGGCAGTCTGAAAGCTTTGCGCACAAGCCGCTTGCTAAGCGCCTTCCTTTGCCTTTAGGCAGTGCTCGTGCAAAACAAGCCTGGGGCGTGAATGCTCACTACCCCGCACACACATTTCGCTGTGCCCGTTGCCAAGCGCTCTGGAAGCACTGTTTATGACGCAAGCAGAACGCCTCTTGCGCTTCCATTCTCAGAGCTCCTGAGTAAAGCACTCTGCGACCCTTGGTGCGAATGCCAGAGGAAAACATTTCCACTGAGTCTGGCAGGGAGAAACTGTACCTGGAGAACACTTTTGTCTGCAGCTTGCACCTGCACCTTACATACCCATGGATTTTCAGCACATTCAAATGCATGCCAGGCTCTTCCTTATGCAAGCTGAAAGCTGCTGTCAGAAGGCTTGGCTCCTTGTCAGATCGAAGCAGCAGCACGCACCTTCGAGTTTGGCAGGAACTAAAGAGCCGCAGAAGAGCATGGTCTAGCAACAAGGGGATAGGAAAATGCATTTGCTTCATGTGCCCTTGTCGTCGCCTCACAACAGGTAGCAGCATAAAGCAGATGCGGCTGAAGTTCTTCCGGGCGACAGCTAACATCAATCGAGCAAGTGGTCTTCCCACAGCTATGGTCCTCTGGCAGTCTGAAAGCTTTGCGCACAAGCCGCTTGCTAAGCGCCTTCCTTTGCCTTTAGGCAGTGCTCGTGCACGACAAGCCTGGGGCGTGAATGCTCACTACCTCGCACACACGTTTCGTTGTGCCCGTTGCCAAGCGCTCTGGAAGCACTGTTTATGACGCAAGCGGAACGCCTCTTGTGCTTCCATTCTCAGAGCTCCTGAGTTAAGCACTCTGCGACCGTAGGAGCGAATGCCAGAGGAAAACATTACCACTGCGTCTGGCAGGGAGAAACTGTACCTGGAGAACACTTTTGTCTGCAGCTTGCACCTGCACCTTACATACCCATGGATTTTCAGCACATTCAAATGCATGCCAGGCTCTTCCTAACGCAAGCTGAAAGCTGCTGTCTGAAGGCTTCGCTCCTTGTCAGATCGAAGCAGCAGCACACACCTTCGAGTTTGGCAGGAACTAAAGAGCCGCAGAAGAGCATGGTCTAGCAACAAGGGGATAGGAAAATGCATTTGCTTCATGTGCCCTTGTCGCCGCCTCACAACAGGTAGCAGCATAAAGCAGATGCGGCTGAAGTTCTTCCGGGCGACAGCTAACATCAATCGAGCAAGTGGTCTTCCCACAGCTATGGTCCTCTGGCAGTCTGAAAGCTTTGCGCACAAGCCGCTTGCTAAGCGCCGTCCTTTGCCTTTCGGCAGTGCTCGTGCAAAACAAGCCTGGGGCGTGAATGCTCACTACCCCGCACACACATTTCGCTGTGCCCGTTGCCAAGCGCTCTGGAAGCGCTGTTTATGACGCAAGCGGAACGCCTCTTGCGCTTCCATTCTCAGAGCTCCTGAGTTAAGCAATCTGCGACCCTTGGTGCGAATGCCAGAGGAAAACATTTCCACTGAGTCTAGCAGGGAGAAACTTTACCTGGAGAACACTTTTGTCTGCAGCTTGCGCCTGCACCTTACATACCCATGGAATTTCAGCACATTCAAATGCATGCCAGGCTCTTCAAAACGCAAGCTGAAAGCTGCTGTCCGAAGGCTTCGCTCCTTGTCAGATCGAAGCAGCAGCACGCACCTTTAAGTTTGGCAGGAACTAAAGAGCCTCAGAAGACCATGGTCTAGCAACAAGGGGATAGGAAAATGCATTTGCTTCATGTGCCCTTGTCGTCGCCTCACAACAGGTAGCAGCATAAAGCAGATGCGGCTGAAGTTCTTCCGGGCGACAGCTAACATCAATCGAGCAAGTGGTCTTCCCACAGCTATGGTCCTCTGGCAGTCTGAAAGCTTTGCGCACAAGCCGCTTGCTAAGCGCCTTCCTTTGCCTTTAGGCAGTGCTCGTGCAAAACAAGCCTGGGGCGTGAATGCTCACTACCCCGCACACACATTTCGCTGTGCCCGTTGCCAAGCGCTCTGGAAGCACTGTTTATGACGCAAGCGGAACGCCTCTTGCGCTTCCATTCTCAGAGCTCCTGAGTAAAGCACTCTGCGACCCTTGGTGCGAATGCCAGAGGAAAACATTTCCACTGAGTCTGGCAGGGAGAAACTGTACCTGGAGAACACTTTTGTCTGCAGCTTGCACCTGCACCTTACATACCCATGGATTTTCAGCACATTCAAATGCATGCCAGGCTCTTCCTTCCGCAAGATGAAAGCTGCTGTCAGAAGACTTGGCTCCTTGTCAGATCAAAGCAGCAGCACGCACCTTCGAGTTTGGCAGGAACTAAAGAGCCGCAGAAGAGCATGGTCAAGCAACAAGGGGATAAGAAAATGCATTTCCTTCATGTGCCCTTGTCGCCGCCTCACAAAAGGTAGCAGCATAAAGCAGATGCGGCTGAAGTTCTTCCGGGCGACAGCTAACATCAATCGAGCAAGCGGTCTTCCCACAGCTATGGTCCTCTGGCAGTCTGAAAGCTTTGCGCACAAGCCGCTTGCTAAGCACCTTCATTTGCCTTTAGGCAGTGCTCATGCTTTACCAGCCTGGGGCGAGAATGGTCACTACCGCGCACACACGTTTCGCTGTGCCCGTTGCCAAGCGCTCTGGAAGCGCTGTTTATGACGCAAGCGGAATGCCTCTTGCGCTTCCATTCTCAGAGCTCCTGAGTTAAGCAATCTGCGACCCTTGGTGCGAATGCCAGAGGAAAACATTTCCACTGTGTCTGGCAGGGAGAAACTGTACCTGGAGAACACTTTTGTCTGCAGCTTGCGCCTGCACCTTACATACCCATGGAATTTCAGCACATTCAAATGCATGCCAGGCTCTTCCTTACCCAAGCTGAAAGCTGCTGTCCGAAGGCTTGGCTCCTTGTCAGATGGAAGCAGCAGCACGCACCTTTAAGTTTGGCAAGTACTAAAGAGCCTCAGACGAGCGTGGTCTAGCAACAAGGGGATAGGAAAATGCATTTGCTTCATGTGCCCTTGTCGTCGCCTCACAACATGTAGCAGCATAAAGCAGATGCGGCTGAAGTTCTTCCGGGCGACAGCTAACATCAATCGAGCAAGTGGTCTTCCCACAGCTATGGTCCTCTGGCAGTCTGAAAGCTTTGCGCACAAGCCGCTTGCTAAGCGCCTTCCTTTGCCTTTAGGCAGTGCTCGTGCACGACAAGCCTGGGGCGTGAATGCTCACTACCTCGCACACACGTTTCGTTGTGCCCGTTGCCAAGCGCTCTGGAAGCACTGTTTATGACGCAAGCGGAACGCCTCTTGTGCTTCCATTCTCAGAGCTCCTGAGTTAAGCACTCTGCGACCGTAGGCGCGAATGCCAGAGGAAAACATTACCACTGCGTCTGGCAGGGAGAAACTGTACCTGGAGAACACTTTTGTCTGCAGCTTGCACCTGCACCTTACATACCCATGGATTTTCAGCACATTCAAATGCATGCCAGGCTCTTCCTAACGCAAGCTGAAAGCTGCTGTCAGAAGGCTTCGCTCCTTGTCAGATGGAAGCAGCAGCACGCACCTTCGAGTTTGGCAGGAACTAAAGAGCCGCAGAAGACCATGGTCTAGCAACAAGGGGATAGGAAAATGCATTTGCTTCATGTGCCCTTGTCGTCGCCTCACAACAGGTAGCAGCATAAAGCAGATGCGGCTGAAGTTCTTCCGGGCGACAGCTAACATCAATCGAGCAAGTGGTCTTCCCACAGCTATGGTCCTCTGGCAGTCTGAAAGCTTTGCGCACAAGCCGCTTGCTAAGCGCCTTCCTTTGCCTTTAGGCAGTGCTCGTGCAAAACAAGCCTGGGGCGTGAATGCTCACTACCCCGCACACACATTTCGCTGTGCCCGTTGCCAAGCGCTCTGGAAGCACTGTTTATGACGCAAGCAGAACGCCTCTTGCGCTTCCATTCTCAGAGCTCCTGAGTAAAGCACTCTGCGACCCTTGGTGCGAATGCCAGAGGAAAACATTTCCACTGAGTCTGGCAGGGAGAAACTGTACCTGGAGAACACTTTTGTCTGCAGCTTGCACCTGCACCTTACATACCCATGGATTTTCAGCACATTCAAATGCATGCCAGGCTCTTCCTTATGCAAGCTGAAAGCTGCTGTCAGAAGGCTTCGCTCCTTGTCAGATCGAAGCAGCAGCACGCACCTTCGAGTTTGGCAGGAACTAAAGAGCCGCAGAAGAGCATGGTCTAGCAACAAGGGGATAGGAAAATGCATTTGCTTCATGTGCCCTTATCGTCGCCTCACAACAGGTAGCAGCATAAAGCAGATGCGGCTGAAGTTCTTCCGGGCGACAGCTAACATCAATCGAGCAAGTGGTCTTCCCACAGCTATGGTCCTCTGGCAGTCTGAAAGCTTTGCGCACAAGCCGCTTGCTAAGCGCCTTCCTTTGCCTTTAGGCAGTGCTCGTGCAAAACAAGCCTGGGGCGTGAATGCTCACTACCTCGCACACACATTTCGCTGTGCCCGTTGCCAAGCGCTCTGGAAGCGCTGTTTATGACGCAAGCGGAACGCCTCTTGCGCTTCCATTCTCAGAGCTCCTGAGTTAAGCAACCTGCGACCCTTGGTGCGAATGCCAGAGGAAAACATTTCCACTGAGTCTGGCAGGGAGAAACTGTACCTGGAGAACACTTTTGTCTGCAGCTTGCGCCTGCACCTTACATACCCATGGAATTTCAGCACATTCAAATGCATGCCAGGCTCTTCCTTACCCAAGCTGAAAGCTGCTGTCCGAAGGCTTGGCTCCTTGTCAGATGGAAGCAGCAGCACGCACCTTTAAGTTTGGCAAGTACTAAAGAGCCTCAGAAGACCATGGTCTAGCAACAAGGGGATAGGAAAATGCATTTGCTTCATGTGCCCTTGTCGTCGCCTCACAACAGGTAGCAGCATAAAGCAGATGCGGCTGAAGTTCTTCCGGGCGACAGCTAACATCAATCGAGCAAGTGGTCTTCCCACAGCTATGGTCCTCTGGCAGTCTGAAAGCTTTGCACACAAGCCGCTTGCTAAGCGCCTTCCTTTGCCTTTAGGCAGTGCTCGTGCAAAACAAGCCTGGGGCGTGAATGCTCACTACCCCGCACACACATTTCGCTGTGCCCGTTGCCAAGCGCTCTGGAAGCACTGTTTATGACGCAAGCGGAACGCCTCTTGCGCTTCCATTCTCAGAGCTCCTGAGTAAAGCACTCTGCGACCCTTGGTGCGAATGCCAGAGGAAAACATTTCCACTGAGTCTGGCAGGGAGAAACTGTACCTGGAGAACACTTTTGTCTGCAGCTTGCACCTGCACCTTACATACCCATGGATTTTCAGCACATTCAAATGCATGCCAGGCTCTTCCTTCCGCAAGATGAAAGCTGCTGTCAGAAGACTTGGCTCCTTGTCAGATCAAAGCAGCAGCACGCACCTTCGAGTTTGGCAGGAACTAAAGAGCCGCAGAAGAGCATGGTCAAGCAACAAGGGGATAAGAAAATGCATTTCCTTCATGTGCCCTTGTCGCCGCCTCACAAAAGGTAGCAGCATAAAGCAGATGCGGCTGAAGTTCTTCCGGGCGACAGCTAACATCAATCGAGCAAGCGGTCTTCCCACAGCTATGGTCCTCTGGCAGTCTGAAAGCTTTGCGCACAAGCCGCTTGCTAAGCACCTTCATTTGCCTTTAGGCAGTGCTCATGCTTTACCAGCCTGGGGCGAGAATGGTCACTACCGCGCACACACGTTTCGCTGTGCCCGTTGCCAAGCGCTCTGGAAGCGCTGTTTATGACGCAAGCGGAATGCCTCTTGCGCTTCCATTCTCAGAGCTCCTGAGTTAAGCAATCTGCGACCCTTGGTGCGAATGCCAGAGGAAAACATTTCCACTGTGTCTGGCAGGGAGAAACTGTACCTGGAGAACACTTTTGTCTGCAGCTTGCGCCTGCACCTTACATACCCATGGAATTTCAGCACATTCAAATGCATGCCAGGCTCTTCCTTACCCAAGCTGAAAGCTGCTGTCCGAAGGCTTGGCTCCTTGTCAGATGGAAGCAGCAGCACGCACCTTTAAGTTTGGCAAGTACTAAAGAGCCTCAGACGAGCGTGGTCTAGCAACAAGGGGATAGGAAAATGCATTTGCTTCATGTGCCCTTGTCGTCGCCTCACAACATGTAGCAGCATAAAGCAGATGCGGCTGAAGTTCTTCCGGGCGACAGCTAACATCAATCGAGCAAGTGGTCTTCCCACAGCTATGGTCCTCTGGCAGTCTGAAAGCTTTGCGCACAAGCCGCTTGCTAAGCGCCTTCCTTTGCCTTTAGGCAGTGCTCGTGCACGACAAGCCTGGGGCGTGAATGCTCACTACCTCGCACACACGTTTCGTTCTGCCCGTTGCCAAGCGCTCTGGAAGCACTGTTTATGACGCAAGCGGAACGCCTCTTGTGCTTCCATTCTCAGAGCTCCTGAGTTAAGCACTCTGCGACCGTAGGAGCGAATGCCAGAGGAAAACATTTCCACTGCGTCTGGCAGGGAGAAACTGTACCTGGAGAACACTTTTGTCTGCAGCTTGCACCTGCACCTTACATACCCATGGATTTTCAGCACATTCAAATGCATGCCAGGCTCTTCCTAACGCAAGCTGAAAGCTGCTGTCAGAAGGCTTCGCTCCTTGTCAGATCGAAGCAGCAGCACGCACCTTCGAGTTTGGCAGGAACTAAAGAGCCGCAGAAGACCATGGTCTAGCAACAAGGGGATAGGAAAATGCATTTGCTTCATGTGCCCTTGTCGTCGCCTCACAACAGGTAGCAGCATAAAGCAGATGCGGCTGAAGTTCTTCCGGGCGACAGCTAACATCAATCGAGCAAGTGGTCTTCCCACAGCTATGGTCCTCTGGCAGTCTGAAAGCTTTGCGCACAAGCCGCTTGCTAAGCGCCTTCCTTTGCCTTTAGGCAGTGCTCGTGCAAAACAAGCCTGGGGCGTGAATGCTCACTACCCCGCACACACATTTCGCTGTGCCCGTTGCCAAGCGCTCTGGAAGCACTGTTTATGACGCAAGCAGAACGCCTCTTGCGCTTCCATTCTCAGAGCTCCTGAGTAAAGCACTCTGCGACCCTTGGTGCGAATGCCAGAGGAAAACATTTCCACTGAGTCTGGCAGGGAGAAACTGTACCTGGAGAACACTTTTGTCTGCAGCTTGCACCTGCACCTTACATACCCATGGATTTTCAGCACATTCAAATGCATGCCAGGCTCTTCCTTATGCAAGCTGAAAGCTGCTGTCAGAAGGCTTGGCTCCTTGTCAGATCGAAGCAGCAGCACGCACCTTCGAGTTTGGCAGGAACTAAAGAGCCGCAGAAGAGCATGGTCTAGCAACAAGGGGATAGGAAAATGCATTTGCTTCATGTGCCCTTGTCGTCGCCTCACAACAGGTAGCAGCATAAAGCAGATGCGGCTGAAGTTCTTCCGGGCGACAGCTAACATCAATCGAGCAAGTGGTCTTCCCACAGCTATGGTCCTCTGGCAGTCTGAAAGCTTTGCGCACAAGCCGCTTGCTAAGCGCCTTCCTTTGCCTTTAGGCAGTGCTCGTGCACGACAAGCCTGGGGCGTGAATGCTCACTACCTCGCACACACGTTTCGTTGTGCCCGTTGCCAAGCGCTCTGGAAGCACTGTTTATGACGCAAGCGGAACGCCTCTTGTGCTTCCATTCTCAGAGCTCCTGAGTTAAGCACTCTGCGACCGTAGGAGCGAATGCCAGAGGAAAACATTACCACTGCGTCTGGCAGGGAGAAACTGTACCTGGAGAACACTTTTGTCTGCAGCTTGCACCTGCACCTTACATACCCATGGATTTTCAGCACATTCAAATGCATGCCAGGCTCTTCCTTATGCAAGCTGAAAGCTGCTGTCAGAAGGCTTCGCTCCTTGTCAGATCGAAGCAGCAGCACGCACCTTCGAGTTTGGCAGGAACTAAAGAGCCGCAGAAGAGCATGGTCTAGCAACAAGGGGATAGGAAAATGCATTTGCTTCATGTGCCCTTATCGTCGCCTCACAACAGGTAGCAGCATAAAGCAGATGCGGCTGAAGTTCTTCCGGGCGACAGCTAACATCAATCGAGCAAGTGGTCTTCCCACAGCTATGGTCCTCTGGCAGTCTGAAAGCTTTGCGCACAAGCCGCTTGCTAAGCGCCTTCCTTTGCCTTTAGGCAGTGCTCGTGCAAAACAAGCCTGGGGCGTGAATGCTCACTACCTCGCACACACATTTCGCTGTGCCCGTTGCCAAGCGCTCTGGAAGCGCTGTTTATGACGCAAGCGGAACGCCTCTTGCGCTTCCATTCTCAGAGCTCCTGAGTTAAGCAACCTGCGACCCTTGGTGCGAATGCCAGAGGAAAACATTTCCACTGAGTCTGGCAGGGAGAAACTGTACCTGGAGAACACTTTTGTCTGCAGCTTGCGCCTGCACCTTACATACCCATGGAATTTCAGCACATTCAAATGCATGCCAGGCTCTTCCTTACCCAAGCTGAAAGCTGCTGTCCGAAGGCTTGGCTCCTTGTCAGATGGAAGCAGCAGCACGCACCTTTAAGTTTGGCAAGTACTAAAGAGCCTCAGAAGACCATGGTCTAGCAACAAGGGGATAGGAAAATGCATTTGCTTCATGTGCCCTTGTCGTCGCCTCACAACAGGTAGCAGCATAAAGCAGATGCGGCTGAAGTTCTTCCGGGCGACAGCTAACATCAATCGAGCAAGTGGTCTTCCCACAGCTATGGTCCTCTGGCAGTCTGAAAGCTTTGCACACAAGCCGCTTGCTAAGCGCCTTCCTTTGCCTTTAGGCAGTGCTCGTGCAAAACAAGCCTGGGGCGTGAATGCTCACTACCCCTCACACACATTTCGCTGTGCCCGTTGCCAAGCGCTCTGGAAGCACTGTTTATGACGCAAGCGGAACGCCTCTTGCGCTTCCATTCTCAGAGCTCCTGAGTAAAGCACTCTGCGACCCTTGGTGCGAATGCCAGAGGAAAACATTTCCACTGAGTCTGGCAGGGAGAAACTGTACCTGGAGAACACTTTTGTCTGCAGCTTGCACCTGCACCTTACATACCCATGGATTTTCAGCACATTCAAATGCATGCCAGGCTCTTCCTTCCGCAAGATGAAAGCTGCTGTCAGAAGACTTGGCTCCTTGTCAGATCAAAGCAGCAGCACGCACCTTCGAGTTTGGCAGGAACTAAAGAGCCGCAGAAGAGCATGGTCAAGCAACAAGGGGATAAGAAAATGCATTTCCTTCATGTGCCCTTGTCACCGCCTCACAAAAGGTAGCAGCATAAAGCAGATGCGGCTGAAGTTCTTCCGGGCGACAGCTAACATCAATCGAGCAAGCGGTCTTCCCACAGCTATGGTCCTCTGGCAGTCTGAAAGCTTTGCGCACAAGCCGCTTGCTAAGCACCTTCATTTGCCTTTAGGCAGTGCTCATGCTTTACCAGCCTGGGGCGAGAATGGTCACTACCGCGCACACACGTTTCGCTGTGCCCGTTGCCAAGCGCTCTGGAAGCGCTGTTTATGACGCAAGCGGAATGCCTCTTGCGCTTCCATTCTCAGAGCTCCTGAGTTAAGCAATCTGCGACCCTTGGTGCGAATGCCAGAGGAAAACATTTCCACTGTGTCTGGCAGGGAGAAACTGTACCTGGAGAACACTTTTGTCTGCAGCTTGCGCCTGCACCTTACATACCCATGGAATTTCAGCACATTCAAATGCATGCCAGGCTCTTCCTTACCCAAGCTGAAAGCTGCTGTCCGAAGGCTTCGCTCCTTGTCAGATGGAAGCAGCAGCACGCACCTTTAAGTTTGGCAAGTACTAAAGAGCCTCAGACGAGCGTGGTCTAGCAACAAGGGGATAGGAAAATGCATTTGCTTCATGTGCCCTTGTCGTCGCCTCACAACATGTAGCAGCATAAAGCAGATGCGGCTGAAGTTCTTCCGGGCGACAGCTAACATCAATCGAGCAAGTGGTCTTCCCACAGCTATGGTCCTCTGGCAGTCTGAAAGCTTTGCGCACAAGCCGCTTGCTAAGCGCCTTCCTTTGCCTTTAGGCAGTGCTCGTGCACGACAAGCCTGGGGCGTGAATGCTCACTACCTCGCACACACGTTTCGTTGTGCCCGTTGCCAAGCGCTCTGGAAGCACTGTTTATGACGCAAGCGGAACGCCTCTTGTGCTTCCATTCTCAGAGCTCCTGAGTTAAGCACTCTGCGACCGTAGGCGCGAATGCCAGAGGAAAACATTACCACTGCGTCTGGCAGGGAGAAACTGTACCTGGAGAACACTTTTGTCTGCAGCTTGCACCTGCACCTTACATACCCATGGATTTTCAGCACATTCAAATGCATGCCAGGCTCTTCCTAACGCAAGCTGAAAGCTGCTGTCAGAAGGCTTCGCTCCTTGTCAGATGGAAGCAGCAGCACGCACCTTCGAGTTTGGCAGGAACTAAAGAGCCGCAGAAGACCATGGTCTAGCAACAAGGGGATAGGAAAATGCATTTGCTTCATGTGCCCTTGTCGTCGCCTCACAACAGGTAGCAGCATAAAGCAGATGCGGCTGAAGTTCTTCCGGGCGACAGCTAACATCAATCGAGCAAGTGGTCTTCCCACAGCTATGGTCCTCTGGCAGTCTGAAAGCTTTGCGCACAAGCCGCTTGCTAAGCGCCTTCCTTTGCCTTTAGGCAGTGCTCGTGCAAAACAAGCCTGGGGCGTGAATGCTCACTACCCCGCACACACATTTCGCTGTGCCCGTTGCCAAGCGCTCTGGAAGCACTGTTTATGACGCAAGCAGAACGCCTCTTGCGCTTCCATTCTCAGAGCTCCTGAGTAAAGCACTCTGCGACCCTTGGTGCGAATGCCAGAGGAAAACATTTCCACTGAGTCTGGCAGGGAGAAACTGTACCTGGAGAACACTTTTGTCTGCAGCTTGCACCTGCACCTTACATACCCATGGATTTTCAGCACATTCAAATGCATGCCAGGCTCTTCCTTATGCAAGCTGAAAGCTGCTGTCAGAAGGCTTCGCTCCTTGTCAGATCGAAGCAGCAGCACGCACCTTCGAGTTTGGCAGGAACTAAAGAGCCGCAGAAGAGCATGGTCTAGCAACAAGGGGATAGGAAAATGCATTTGCTTCATGTGCCCTTATCGTCGCCTCACAACAGGTAGCAGCATAAAGCAGATGCGGCTGAAGTTCTTCCGGGCGACAGCTAACATCAATCGAGCAAGTGGTCTTCCCACAGCTATGGTCCTCTGGCAGTCTGAAAGCTTTGCGCACAAGCCGCTTGCTAAGCGCCTTCCTTTGCCTTTAGGCAGTGCTCGTGCAAAACAAGCCTGGGGCGTGAATGCTCACTACCTCGCACACACATTTCGCTGTGCCCGTTGCCAAGCGCTCTGGAAGCGCTGTTTATGACGCAAGCGGAACGCCTCTTGCGCTTCCATTCTCAGAGCTCCTGAGTTAAGCAACCTGCGACCCTTGGTGCGAATGCCAGAGGAAAACATTTCCACTGAGTCTGGCAGGGAGAAACTGTACCTGGAGAACACTTTTGTCTGCAGCTTGCGCCTGCACCTTACATACCCATGGAATTTCAGCACATTCAAATGCATGCCAGGCTCTTCCTTATGCAAGCTGAAAGCTGCTGTCCGAAGGCTTGGCTCCTTGTCAGATGGAAGCAGCAGCACGCACCTTTAAGTTTGGCAAGTACTAAAGAGCCTCAGAAGACCATGGTCTAGCAACAAGGGGATAGGAAAATGCATTTGCTTCATGTGCCCTTGTCGTCGCCTCACAACAGGTAGCAGCATAAAGCAGATGCGGCTGAAGTTCTTCCGGGCGACAGCTAACATCAATCGAGCAAGTGGTCTTCCCACAGCTATGGTCCTCTGGCAGTCTGAAAGCTTTGCACACAAGCCGCTTGCTAAGCGCCTTCCTTTGCCTTTAGGCAGTGCTCGTGCAAAACAAGCCTGGGGCGTGAATGCTCACTACCCCTCACACACATTTCGCTGTGCCCGTTGCCAAGCGCTCTGGAAGCACTGTTTATGACGCAAGCGGAACGCCTCTTGCGCTTCCATTCTCAGAGCTCCTGAGTAAAGCACTCTGCGACCCTTGGTGCGAATGCCAGAGGAAAACATTTCCACTGAGTCTGGCAGGGAGAAACTGTACCTGGAGAACACTTTTGTCTGCAGCTTGCACCTGCACCTTACATACCCATGGATTTTCAGCACATTCAAATGCATGCCAGGCTCTTCCTTCCGCAAGCTGAAAGCTGCTGTCAGAAGACTTGGCTCCTTGTCAGATCGAAGCAGCAGCACGCACCTTCGAGTTTGGCAGGAACTAAAGAGCCGCAGAAGAGCATGGTCTAGCAACAAGGGGATAGGAAAATGCATTTGCTTCATGTGCCCTTGTCGTCGCCTCACAACAGGTAGCAGCATAAAGCAGATGCGGCTGAAGTTCTTCCGGGCGACAGCTAACATCAATCGAGCAAGTGGTCTTCCCACAGCTATGGTCCTCTGGCAGTCTGAAAGCTTTGCGCACAAGCCGCTTGCTAAGCGCCTTCCTTTGCCTTTAGGCAGTGCTCGTGCACGACAAGCCTGGGGCGTGAATGCTCACTACCTCGCACACACGTTTCGTTGTGCCCGTTGCCAAGCGCTCTGGAAGCACTGTTTATGACGCAAGCGGAACGCCTCTTGTGCTTCCATTCTCAGAGCTCCTGAGTTAAGCACTCTGCGACCGTAGGAGCGAATGCCAGAGGAAAACATTTCCACTGCGTCTGGCAGGGAGAAACTGTACCTGGAGAACACTTTTGTCTGCAGCTTGCACCTGCACCTTACATACCCATGGATTTTCAGCACATTCAAATGCATGCCAGGCTCTTCCTAACGCAAGCTGAAAGCTGCTGTCAGAAGGCTTCGCTCCTTGTCAGATCGAAGCAGCAGCACGCACCTTCGAGTTTGGCAGGAACTAAAGAGCCGCAGAAGACCATGGTCTAGCAACAAGGGGATAGGAAAATGCATTTGCTTCATGTGCCCTTGTCGTCGCCTCACAACAGGTAGCAGCATAAAGCAGATGCGGCTGAAGTTCTTCCGGGCGACAGCTAACATCAATCGAGCAAGTGGTCTTCCCACAGCTATGGTCCTCTGGCAGTCTGAAAGCTTTGCGCACAAGCCGCTTGCTAAGCGCCTTCCTTTGCCTTTAGGCAGTGCTCGTGCAAAACAAGCCTGGGGCGTGAATGCTCACTACCCCGCACACACATTTCGCTGTGCCCGTTGCCAAGCGCTCTGGAAGCACTGTTTATGACGCAAGCGGAACGCCTCTTGCGCTTCCATTCTCAGAGCTCCTGAGTAAAGCACTCTGCGACCCTTGGTGCGAATGCCAGAGGAAAACATTTCCACTGAGTCTGGCAGGGAGAAACTGTACCTGGAGAACACTTTTGTCTGCAGCTTGCACCTGCACCTTACATACCCATGGATTTTCAGCACATTCAAATGCATGCCAGGCTCTTCCTTCCGCAAGATGAAAGCTGCTGTCAGAAGACTTGGCTCCTTGTCAGATCAAAGCAGCAGCACGCACCTTCGAGTTTGGCAGGAACTAAAGAGCCGCAGAAGAGCATGGTCAAGCAACAAGGGGATAAGAAAATGCATTTCCTTCATGTGCCCTTGTCGCCGCCTCACAAAAGGTAGCAGCATAAAGCAGATGCGGCTGAAGTTCTTCCGGGCGACAGCTAACATCAATCGAGCAAGCGGTCTTCCCACAGCTATGGTCCTCTGGCAGTCTGAAAGCTTTGCGCACAAGCCGCTTGCTAAGCACCTTCATTTGCCTTTAGGCAGTGCTCATGCTTTACCAGCCTGGGGCGAGAATGGTCACTACCGCGCACACACGTTTCGCTGTGCCCGTTGCCAAGCGCTCTGGAAGCGCTGTTTATGACGCAAGCGGAATGCCTCTTGCGCTTCCATTCTCAGAGCTCCTGAGTTAAGCAATCTGCGACCCTTGGTGCGAATGCCAGAGGAAAACATTTCCACTGTGTCTGGCAGGGAGAAACTGTACCTGGAGAACACTTTTGTCTGCAGCTTGCGCCTGCACCTTACATACCCATGGAATTTCAGCACATTCAAATGCATGCCAGGCTCTTCCTTACCCAAGCTGAAAGCTGCTGTCCGAAGGCTTGGCTCCTTGTCAGATGGAAGCAGCAGCACGCACCTTTAAGTTTGGCAAGTACTAAAGAGCCTCAGACGAGCGTGGTCTAGCAACAAGGGGATAGGAAAATGCATTTGCTTCATGTGCCCTTGTCGTCGCCTCACAACATGTAGCAGCATAAAGCAGATGCGGCTGAAGTTCTTCCGGGCGACAGCTAACATCAATCGAGCAAGTGGTCTTCCCACAGCTATGGTCCTCTGGCAGTCTGAAAGCTTTGCGCACAAGCCGCTTGCTAAGCGCCTTCCTTTGCCTTTAGGCAGTGCTCGTGCACGACAAGCCTGGGGCGTGAATGCTCACTACCTCGCACACACGTTTCGTTGTGCCCGTTGCCAAGCGCTCTGGAAGCACTGTTTATGACGCAAGCGGAACGCCTCTTGTGCTTCCATTCTCAGAGCTCCTGAGTTAAGCACTCTGCGACCGTAGGCACGAATGCCAGAGGAAAACATTACCACTGCGTCTGGCAGGGAGAAACTGTACCTGGAGAACACTTTTGTCTGCAGCTTGCACCTGCACCTTACATACCCATGGATTTTCAGCACATTCAAATGCATGCCAGGCTCTTCCTAACGCAAGCTGAAAGCTGCTGTCAGAAGGCTTCGCTCCTTGTCAGATCGAAGCAGCAGCACGCACCTTCGAGTTTGGCAGGAACTAAAGAGCCGCAGAAGACCATGGTCTAGCAACAAGGGGATAGGAAAATGCATTTGCTTCATGTGCCCTTGTCGTCGCCTCACAACAGGTAGCAGCATAAAGCAGATGCGGCTGAAGTTCTTCCGGGCGACAGCTAACATCAATCGAGCAAGTGGTCTTCCCACAGCTATGGTCCTCTGGCAGTCTGAAAGCTTTGCGCACAAGCCGCTTGCTAAGCGCCTTCCTTTGCCTTTAGGCAGTGCTCGTGCAAAACAAGCCTGGGGCGTGAATGCTCACTACCCCGCACACACATTTCGCTGTGCCCGTTGCCAAGCGCTCTGGAAGCACTGTTTATGACGCAAGCAGAACGCCTCTTGCGCTTCCATTCTCAGAGCTCCTGAGTAAAGCACTCTGCGACCCTTGGTGCGAATGCCAGAGGAAAACATTTCCACTGAGTCTGGCAGGGAGAAACTGTACCTGGAGAACACTTTTGTCTGCAGCTTGCACCTGCACCTTACATACCCATGGATTTTCAGCACATTCAAATGCATGCCAGGCTCTTCCTTATGCAAGCTGAAAGCTGCTGTCAGAAGGCTTCGCTCCTTGTCAGATCGAAGCAGCAGCACGCACCTTCGAGTTTGGCAGGAACTAAAGAGCCGCAGAAGAGCATGGTCTAGCAACAAGGGGATAGGAAAATGCATTTGCTTCATGTGCCCTTATCGTCGCCTCACAACAGGTAGCAGCATAAAGCAGATGCGGCTGAAGTTCTTCCGGGCGACAGCTAACATCAATCGAGCAAGTGGTCTTCCCACAGCTATGGTCCTCTGGCAGTCTGAAAGCTTTGCGCACAAGCCGCTTGCTAAGCGCCTTCCTTTGCCTTTAGGCAGTGCTCGTGCAAAACAAGCCTGGGGCGTGAATGCTCACTACCTCGCACACACATTTCGCTGTGCCCGTTGCCAAGCGCTCTGGAAGCGCTGTTTATGACGCAAGCGGAACGCCTCTTGCGCTTCCATTCTCAGAGCTCCTGAGTTAAGCAACCTGCGACCCTTGGTGCGAATGCCAGAGGAAAACATTTCCACTGAGTCTGGCAGGGAGAAACTGTACCTGGAGAACACTTTTGTCTGCAGCTTGCGCCTGCACCTTACATACCCATGGAATTTCAGCACATTCAAATGCATGCCAGGCTCTTCCTTACCCAAGCTGAAAGCTGCTGTCCGAAGGCTTGGCTCCTTGTCAGATGGAAGCAGCAGCACGCACCTTTAAGTTTGGCAAATACTAAAGAGCCTCAGAAGACCATGGTCTAGCAACAAGGGGATAGGAAAATGCATTTGCTTCATGTGCCCTTGTCGTCGCCTCACAACAGGTAGCAGCATAAAGCAGATGCGGCTGAAGTTCTTCCGGGCGACAGCTAACATCAATCGAGCAAGTGGTCTTCCCACAGCTATGGTCCTCTGGCAGTCTGAAAGCTTTGCACACAAGCCGCTTGCTAAGCGCCTTCCTTTGCCTTTAGGCAGTGCTCGTGCAAAACAAGCCTGGGGCGTGAATGCTCACTACGCCGCACACACATTTCGCTGTGCTTGTTGCCAAGCGCTCTGGAAGCACTGTTTATGACACAAGCGGAACGCCTCTTGCGCTTCCATTCTCAGAGCTCCTGAGTAAAGCACTCTGCGACCCTTGGTGCGAATGCCAGAGGAAAACATTTCCACTGAGTCTGGCAGGGAGAAACTGTACCTGGAGAACACTTTTGTCTGCAGCTTGCACCTGCACCTTACATACCCATGGATTTTCAGCACATTCAAATGCATGCCAGGCTCTTCCTTCCGCAAGCTGAAAGCTGCTGTCAGAAGACTTGGCTCCTTGTCAGATCGAAGCAGCAGCACGCACCTTCGAGTTTGGCAGGAACTAAAGAGCCGCAGAAGAGCATGGTCTAGCAACAAGGGGATAGGAAAATGCATTTGCTTCATGTGCCCTTGTCGTCGCCTCACAACAGGTAGCAGCATAAAGCAGATGCGGCTGAAGTTCTTCCGGGCGACAGCTAACATCAATCGAGCAAGTGGTCTTCCCACAGCTATGGTCCTCTGGCAGTCTGAAAGCTTTGCGCACAAGCCGCTTGCTAAGCGCCTTCCTTTGCCTTTAGGCAGTGCTCGTGCACGACAAGCCTGGGGCGTGAATGCTCACTACCTCGCACACACGTTTCGTTGTGCCCGTTGCCAAGCGCTCTGGAAGCACTGTTTCTGACGCAAGCGGAACGCCTCTTGTGCTTCCATTCTCAGAGCTCCTGAGTTAAGCACTCTGCGACCGTAGGAGCGAATGCCAGAGGAAAACATTTCCACTGCGTCTGGCAGGGAGAAACTGTACCTGGAGAACACTTTTGTCTGCAGCTTGCACCTGCACCTTACATACCCATGGATTTTCAGCACATTCAAATGCATGCCAGGCTCTTCCTAACGCAAGCTGAAAGCTGCTGTCAGAAGGCTTCGCTCCTTGTCAGATCGAAGCAGCAGCACGCACCTTTGAGTTTGGCAGGAACTAAAGAGCCGCAGAAGACCATGGTCTAGCAACAAGGGGATAGGAAAATGCATTTGCTTCATGTGCCCTTGTCGTCGCCTCACAACAGGTAGCAGCATAAAGCAGATGCGGCTGAAGTTCTTCCGGGCGACAGCTAACATCAATCGAGCAAGTGGTCTTCCCACAGCTATGGTCCTCTGGCAGTCTGAAAGCTTTGCGCACAAGCCGCTTGCTAAGCGCCTTCCTTTGCCTTTAGGCAGTGCTCGTGCAAAACAAGCCTGGGGCGTGAATGCTCACTACCCCGCACACACATTTCGCTGTGCCCGTTGCCAAGCGCTCTGGAAGCACTGTTTATGACGCAAGCAGAACGCCTCTTGCGCTTCCATTCTCAGAGCTCCTGAGTAAAGCACTCTGCGACCCTTGGTGCGAATGCCAGAGGAAAACATTTCCACTGAGTCTGGCAGGGAGAAACTGTACCTGGAGAACACTTTTGTCTGCAGCTTGCACCTGCACCTTACATACCCATGGATTTTCAGCACATTCAAATGCATGCCAGGCTCTTCCTTATGCAAGCTGAAAGCTGCTGTCAGAAGGCTTGGCTCCTTCTCAGATCGAAGCAGCAGCACGCACCTTCGAGTTTGGCAGGAACTAAAGAGCCGCAGAAGAGCATGGTCTAGCAACAAGGGGATAGGAAAATGCATTTGCTTCATGTGCCCTTGTCGTCGCCTCACAACAGGTAGCAGCATAAAGCAGATGCGGCTGAAGTTCTTCCGGGCGACAGCTAACATCAATCGAGCAAGTGGTCTTCCCACAGCTATGGTCCTCTGGCAGTCTGAAAGCTTTGCGCACAAGCCGCTTGCTAAGCGCCTTCCTTTGCCTTTAGGCAGTGCTCGTGCACGACAAGCCTGGGGCGTGAATGCTCACTACCTCGCACACACGTTTCGTTGTGCCCGTTGCCAAGCGCTCTGGAAGCACTGTTTATGACGCAAGCGGAACGCCTCTTGTGCTTCCATTCTCAGAGCTCCTGAGTTAAGCACTCTGCGACCGTAGGAGCGAATGCCAGAGGAAAACATTACCACTGCGTCTGGCAGGGAGAAACTGTACCTGGAGAACACTTTTGTCTGCAGCTTGCACCTGCACCTTACATACCCATGGATTTTCAGCACATTCAAATGCATGCCAGGCTCTTCCTAACGCAAGCTGAAAGCTGCTGTCTGAAGGCTTCGCTCCTTGTCAGATCGAAGCAGCAGCACACACCTTCGAGTTTGGCAGGAACTAAAGAGCCGCAGAAGAGCATGGTCTAGCAACAAGGGGATAGGAAAATGCATTTGCTTCATGTGCCCTTGTCGCCGCCTCACAACAGGTAGCAGCATAAAGCAGATGCGGCTGAAGTTCTTCCGGGCGACAGCTAACATCAATCGAGCAAGTGGTCTTCCCACAGCTATGGTCCTCTGGCAGTCTGAAAGCTTTGCGCACAAGCCGCTTGCTAAGCGCCGTCCTTTGCCTTTCGGCAGTGCTCGTGCAAAACAAGCCTCGGGCGTGAATGCTCACTACCCCGCACACACATTTCGCTGTGCCCGTTGCCAAGCGCTCTGGAAGCACTGTTTATGACGCAAGCGGAACGCCTCTTGCGCTTCCATTCTCAGAGCTCCTGAGTTAAGCAATCTGCGACCCTTGGTGCGAATGCCAGAGGAAAACATTTCCACTGAGTCTAGCAGGGAGAAACTTTACCTGGAGAACACTTTTGTCTGCAGCTTGCGCCTGCACCTTACATACCCATGGAATTTCAGCACATTCAAATGCATGCCAGGCTCTTCCTAACGCAAGCTGAAAGCTGCTGTCCGAAGGCTTGGCTCCTTGTCAGATGGAAGCAGCAGCACGCACCTTTAAGTTTGGCAGGAACTAAAGAGCCTCAGAAGACCATGGTCTAGCAACAAGGGGATAGGAAAATGCATTTGCTTCATGTGCCCTTGTCGTCGCCTCACAACAGGTAGCAGCATAAAGCAGATGCGGCTGAAGTTCTTCCGGGCGACAGCTAACATCAATCGAGCAAGTGGTCTTCCCACAGCTATGGTCCTCTGGCAGTCTGAAAGCTTTGCGCACAAGCCGCTTGCTAAGCGCCTTCCTTTGCCTTTAGGCAGTGCTCGTGCAAAACAAGCCTGGGGCGTGAATGCTCACTACCCCGCACACACATTTCGCTGTGCCCGTTGCCAAGCGCTCTGGAAGCACTGTTTATGACGCAAGCGGAACGCCTCTTGCGCTTCCATTCTCAGAGCTCCTGAGTAAAGCACTCTGCGACCCTTGGTGCGAATGCCAGAGGAAAACATTTCCACTGAGTCTGGCAGGGAGAAACTGTACCTGGAGAACACTTTTGTCTGCAGCTTGCACCTGCACCTTACATACCCATGGATTTTCAGCACATTCAAATGCATGCCAGGCTCTTCCTTCCGCAAGCTGAAAGCTGCTGTCAGAAGACTTGGCTCCTTGTCAGATGGAAGCAGCAGCACGCACCTTTAAGTTTGGCAAGTACTAAAGAGCCTCAGACGAGCGTGGTCTAGCAACAAGGGGATAGGAAAATGCATTTGCTTCATGTGCCCTTGTCGTCGCCTCACAACATGTAGCAGCATAAAGCAGATGCGGCTGAAGTTCTTCCGGGCGACAGCTAACATCAATCGAGCAAGTGGTCTTCCCACAGCTATGGTCCTCTGGCAGTCTGAAAGCTTTGCGCACAAGCCGCTTGCTAAGCGCCTTCCTTTGCCTTTAGGCAGTGCTCGTGCACGACAAGCCTGGGGCGTGAATGCTCACTACCTCGCACACACGTTTCGTTGTGCCCGTTGCCAAGCGCTCTGGAAGCACTGTTTATGACGCAAGCGGAACGCCTCTTGTGCTTCCATTCTCAGAGCTCCTGAGTTAAGCACTCTGCGACCGTAGGCGCGAATGCCAGAGGAAAACATTACCACTGCGTCTGGCAGGGAGAAACTGTACCTGGAGAACACTTTTGTCTGCAGCTTGCACCTGCACCTTACATACCCATGGATTTTCAGCACATTCAAATGCATGCCAGGCTCTGCCTAACGCAAGCTGAAAGCTGCTGTCAGAAGGCTTCGCTCCTTGTCAGATGGAAGCAGCAGCACGCACCTTCGAGTTTGGCAGGAACTAAAGAGCCGCAGAAGACCATGGTCTAGCAACAAGGGGATAGGAAAATGCATTTGCTTCATGTGCCCTTGTCGTCGCCTCACAACAGGTAGCAGCATAAAGCAGATGCGGCTGAAGTTCTTCCGGGCGACAGCTAACATCAATCGAGCAAGTGGTCTTCCCACAGCTATGGTCCTCTGGCAGTCTGAAAGCTTTGCGCACAAGCCGCTTGCTAAGCGCCTTCCTTTGCCTTTAGGCAGTGCTCGTGCAAAACAAGCCTGGGGCGTGAATGCTCACTACCCCGCACACACATTTCGCTGTGCCCGTTGCCAAGCGCTCTGGAAGCACTGTTTATGACGCAAGCAGAACGCCTCTTGCGCTTCCATTCTCAGAGCTCCTGAGTAAAGCACTCTGCGACCCTTGGTGCGAATGCCAGAGGAAAACATTTCCACTGAGTCTGGCAGGGAGAAACTGTACCTGGAGAACACTTTTGTCTGCAGCTTGCACCTGCACCTTACATACCCATGGATTTTCAGCACATTCAAATGCATGCCAGGCTCTTCCTTATGCAAGCTGAAAGCTGCTGTCAGAAGGCTTGGCTCCTTGTCAGATCGAAGCAGCAGCACGCACCTTCGAGTTTGGCAGGAACTAAAGAGCCGCAGAAGAGCATGGTCTAGCAACAAGGGGATAGGAAAATGCATTTGCTTCATGTGCCCTTATCGTCGCCTCACAACAGGTAGCAGCATAAAGCAGATGCGGCTGAAGTTCTTCCGGGCGACAGCTAACATCAATCGAGCAAGTGGTCTTCCCACAGCTATGGTCCTCTGGCAGTCTGAAAGCTTTGCGCACAAGCCGCTTGCTAAGCGCCTTCCTTTGCCTTTAGGCAGTGCTCGTGCAAAACAAGCCTGGGGCGTGAATGCTCACTACCTCGCACACACATTTCGCTGTGCCCGTTGCCAAGCGCTCTGGAAGCGCTGTTTATGACGCAAGCGGAACGCCTCTTGCGCTTCCATTCTCAGAGCTCCTGAGTTAAGCAATCTGCGACCCTTGGTGCGAATGCCAGAGGAAAACATTTCCACTGAGTCTAGCAGGGAGAAACTGTACCTGGAGAACACTTTTGTCTGCAGCTTGCGCCTGCACCTTACATACCCATGGAATTTCAGCACATTCAAATGCATGCCAGGCTCTTCCTTACCCAAGCTGAAAGCTGCTGTCCGAAGGCTTGGCTCCTTGTCAGATGGAAGCAGCAGCACGCACCTTTAAGTTTGGCAAGTACTAAAGAGCCTCAGACGAGCGTGGTCTAGCAACAAGGGGATAGGAAAATGCATTTGCTTCATGTGCCCTTGTCGTCGCCTCACAACAGGTAGCAGCATAAAGCAGATGCGGCTGAAGTTCTTCCGGGCGACAGCTAACATCAATCGAGCAAGTGGTCTTCCCACAGCTATGGTCCTCTGGCAGTCTGAAAGCTTTGCGCACAAGCCGCTTGCTAAGCGCCTTCCTTTGCCTTTAGGCAGTGCTCGTGCAAAACAAGCCTGGGGCGTGAATGCTCACTACCCCGCACACACATTTCGCTGTGCCCGTTGCCAAGCGCTCTGGAAGCACTGTTTATGACGCAAGCGGAACGCCTCTTGCGCTTCCATTCTCAGAGCTCCTGAGTAAAGCACTCTGCGACCCTTGGTGCGAATGCCAGAGGAAAACATTTCCACTGAGTCTGGCAGGGAGAAACTGTACCTGGAGAACACTTTTGTCTGCAGATTGCACCTGCACCTTACATACCCATGGATTTTCAGCACATTCAAATGCATGCCAGGCTCTTCCTTCCGCAAGCTGAAAGCTGCTGTCAGAAGACTTGGCTCCTTGTCAGATCAAAGCAGCAGCACGCACCTTCGAGTTTGGCAGGAACTAAAGAGCCGCAGAAGAGCATGGTCAAGCAACAAGGGGATAAGAAAATGCATTTCCTTCATGTGCCCTTGTCGCCGCCTCACAAAAGGTAGCAGCATAAAGCAGATGCGGCTGAAGTTCTTCCGGGCGACAGCTAACATCAATCGAGCAAGCGGTCTTCCCACAGCTATGGTCCTCTGGCAGTCTGAAAGCTTTGCGCACAAGCCGCTTGCTAAGCACCTTCATTTGCCTTTAGGCAGTGCTCATGCTTTACCAGCCTGGGGCGAGAATGGTCACTACCGCGCACACACGTTTCGCTGTGCCCGTTGCCAAGCGCTCTGGAAGCGCTGTTTATGACGCAAGCGGAACGCCTCTTGCGCTTCCATTCTCAGAGCTCCTGAGTTAAGCAATCTGCGACCCTTGGTGCGAATGCCAGAGGAAAACATTTCCACTGAGTCTGGCAGGGAGAAACTGTACCTGGAGAACACTTTTGTCTGCAGCTTGCACCTGCACCTTACATACCCATGGATTTTCAGCACATTCAAATGCATGCCAGGCTCTTACTAACGCAAGCTGAAAGCTGCTGTCAGAAGGCTTCGCTCCTTGTCAGATCGAAGCAGCAGCACGCACCTTCGAGTTTGGCAGGAACTAAAGAGCCTCAGACGAGCGTGGTCTAGCAACAAGGGGATAGGAAAATGCATTTGCTTCATGTGCCCTTGTCGTCGCCTAACTACATGTAGCAGCATAAAGCAGATGCGGCTGAAGTTCTTCCGGGCGACAGCTAACATCAATCGAGCAGGTGGTCTTCCCACAGCTATGGTCCTCTGGCAGTCTGAAAGCTTTGCGCACAAGCCGCTTGCTAAGCGCCTTCCTTTGCCTTTAGGCAGTGCTCGTGCACGACAAGCCTGGGGCGTGAATGCTCACTACCCCGCACACACGTTTCGTTGTGCCCGTTGCCAAGCGCTCTGGAAGCACTGTTTATGACGCAAGCGGAACGCCTCTTGTGCTTCCATTCTCAGAGCTCCTGAGTTAAGCACTCTGCGACCGTAGGCGCGAATGCCAGAGGAAAACATTTCCACTGAGTCTGGCAGGGAGAAACTGTACCTGGAGAACACTTTTGTCTGCAGCTTGCACCTGCACCTTACATACCCATGGATTTTCAGCACATTCAAATGCATGCCAGGCTCTTCCTTATGCAAGCTGAAAGCTGCTGTCAGAAGGCTTGGCTCCTTGTCAGATCGAAGCAGCAGCACGCACCTTCGAGTTTGGCAGGAACTAAAGAGCCGCAGAAGAGCATGGTCTAGCAACAAGGGGATAGGAAAATGCATTTCCTTCATGTGCCCTTGTCGTCGCCTCACAGCAGGTAGCAGCATAAAGCAGATGCGGCTGAAGTTCTTCCGGGCGACAGCTAACATCAATCGAGCAAGTGGTCTTCCCACAGCTATGGTCCTCTGGCAGTCTGAAAGCTTTGCGCACAAGCCGCTTGCTAAGCGCCGTCCTTTGCCTTTAGGCAGTGCTCGTGCAAAACAAGCCTGGGGCGTGAATGCTCACTACCCCGCACACACATTTCGCTGTGCCCGTTGCCAAGCGCTCTGGAAGCACTGTTTATGACGCAAGCGGAACGCCTCTTGCGCTTCCATTCTCAGAGCTCCTGAGTAAAGCACTCTGCGACCCTTGGTGCGAATGCCAGAGGAAAACATTTCCACTGAGTCTGGCAGGGAGAAACTGTACCTGGAGAACACTTTTGTCTGCAGCTTGCACCTGCACCTTACATACCCATGGATTTTCAGCACATTCAAATGCATGCCAGGCTCTTCCTTATGCAAGCTGAAAGCTGCTGTCAGAAGGCTTGGCTCCTTGTCAGATCGAAGCAGCAGCACGCACCTTCGAGTTTGGCAGGAACTAAAGAGCCGCAGAAGAGCATGGTCTAGCAACAAGGGGATAGGAAAATGCATTTGCTTCATGTGCCCTTGTCGTCGCCTCACAACAGGTAGCAGCATAAAGCAGATGCGGCTGAAGTTCTTCCGGGCGACAGCTAACATCAATCGAGCAAGTGGTCTTCCCACAGCTATGGTCCTCTGGCAGTCTGAAAGCTTTGCGCACAAGCCGCTTGCTAAGCGCCTTCCTTTGCCTTTAGGCAGTGCTCGTGCACGACAAGCCTGGGGCGTGAATGCTCACTACCTCGCACACACGTTTCGTTGTGCCCGTTGCCAAGCGCTCTGGAAGCACTGTTTATGACGCAAGCGGGACGCCTCTTGTGCTTCCATTCTCAGAGCTCCTGAGTTAAGCACTCTGCGACCGTAGGAGCGAATGCCAGAGGAAAACATTACCACTGCGTCTGGCAGGGAGAAACTGTACCTGGAGAACACTTTTGTCTGCAGCTTGCACCTGCACCTTACATACCCATGGATTTTCAGCACATTCAAATGCATGCCAGGCTCTTCCTAACGCAAGCTGAAAGCTGCTGTCTGAAGGCTTCGCTCCTTGTCAGATCGAAGCAGCAGCACACACCTTCGAGTTTGGCAGGAACTAAAGAGCCGCAGAAGAGCATGGTCTAGCAACAAGGGGATAGGAAAATGCATTTGCTTCATGTGCCCTTGTCGTCGCCTCACAACAGGTAGCAGCATAAAGCAGATGCGGCCGAAGTTCTTCCGGGCGACAGCTAACATCAATCGAGCAAGTGGTCTTCCCACAGCTATGGTCCTCTGGCAGTCTGAAAGCTTTGCGCACAAGCCGCTTGCTAAGCGCCTTCCTTTGCCTTTAGGCAGTGCTCGTGCACAACAAGCCTGGGGCGTGAATGCTCACTACCCCGCACACACATTTCGCTGTGCCCGTTGCCAGGCGCTCTGGAAGCACTGTTTATGACGCACGCGGAACGCCTCTTGCGCTTCCATTCTCAGAGCTCCTGAGTTAAGCAATCTGCGACCCTTGGTGCGAATGCCAGAGGAAAACATTTCCACTGCGTCTGGCAGAGAGAAACTGTACCTGGAGAACACCTTTGTCTGCAGCTTGCACCTGCACCTTACATACCCATGGATTTTCAGCACATTCAAATGCATGCCAGGCTCTTCCTAAACGCAAGCTGAAAGCTGCTGTCAGAAGGCTTGGCTCCTTGTCAGATCGAAGCAGCAGCACGCACCTTCGAGTTTGGCAGGAACTAAAGAGCCGCAGAAGAGCATGGTCTAGCAACAAGGGGATAGGAAAATGCATTTGCTTCATGTGCCCTTGTCGCCGCCTCACAACAGGTAGCAGCATAAAGCAGATGCGGCTGAAGTTCTTCCGGGCGACAGCTAACATCAATCGAGCAGGTGGTCTTCCCACAGCTATGGTCCTCTGGCAGTCTGAAAGCTTTGCGCATAAGCCGCTTGCTAAGCGCCTTCCTTTGCCTTTAGGCAGTGCTCGTGCACGACAAGCCTGGGGCGTGAATGCTCACTACCCCGCACACACGTTTCGTTGTGCCCGTTGCCAAGCGCTCTGGAAGCACTGTTTATGACGCAAGCTGAACGCCTCTTGTGCTTCCATTCTCAGAGCTCCTGAGTTAAGCACTCTGCGACCGTAGGCGCGAATGCCAGAGGAAAACATTTCCACTGCGTCTGGCAGGGAGAAACTGTACCTGGAGAACACTTTTGTCTGCAGCTTGCACCTGCACCTTACATACCCATGGATTTTCAGCACATTCAAATGCATGCCAGGCTCTTCCTTATGCAAGCTGAAAGCTGCTGTCAGAAGGCTTGGCTCCTTGTCAGATGGAAGCAGCAGCACGCACCTTCGAGTTTGGCAGGAACTAAAGAGCCGCAGAAGACCATGGTCTAGCAACAAGGGGATAGGAAAATGCATTTCCTTCATGTGCCCTTGTCGTCGCCTCACAGCAGGTAGCAGCATAAAGCAGATGCGGCTGAAGTTCTTCCGGGCGACAGCTAACATCAATCGAGCAAGTGGTCTTCCCACAGCTATGGTCCTCTGGCAGTCTGAAAGCTTTGCGCACAAGCCGCTTGCTAAGCGCCGTCCTTTGCCTTTAGGCAGTGCTCGTGCAAAACAAGCCTGGGGCGTGAATGCTCACTACCCCGCACACACATTTCGCTGTGCCCGTTGCCAAGCGCTCTGGAAGCACTGTTTATGACGCAAGCGGAACGCCTCTTGCGCTTCCATTCTCAGAGCTCCTGAGTAAAGCACTCTGCGACCCTTGGTGCGAATGCCAGAGGAAAACATTTCCACTGAGTCTGGCAGGGAGAAACTGTACCTGGAGAACACTTTTGTCTGCAGCTTGCACCTGCACCTTACATACCCATGGATTTTCAGCACATTCAAATGCATGCCAGGCTCTTCCTTATGCAAGCTGAAAGCTGCTGTCAGAAGGCTTGGCTCCTTGTCAGATCGAAGCAGCAGCACGCACCTTCGAGTTTGGCAGGAACTAAAGAGCCGCAGAAGAGCATGGTCTAGCAACAAGGGGATAGGAAAATGCATTTGCTTCATGTGCCCTTGTCGTCGCCTCACAACAGGTAGCAGCATAAAGCAGATGCGGCTGAAGTTCTTCCGGGCGACAGCTAACATCAATCGAGCAAGTGGTCTTCCCACAGCTATGGTCCTCTGGCAGTCTGAAAGCTTTGCGCACAAGCCGCTTGCTAAGCGCCTTCCTTTGCCTTTAGGCAGTGCTCGTGCACGACAAGCCTGGGGCGTGAATGCTCACTACCTCGCACACACGTTTCGTTGTGCCCGTTGCCAAGCGCTCTGGAAGCACTGTTTATGACGCAAGCGGAACGCCTCTTGTGCTTCCATTCTCAGAGCTCCTGAGTTAAGCACTCTGCGACCGTAGGAGCGAATGCCAGAGGAAAACATTACCACTGCGTCTGGCAGGGAGAAACTGTACCTGGAGAACACTTTTGTCTGCAGCTTGCACCTGCACCTTACATACCCATGGATTTTCAGCACATTCAAATGCATGCCAGGCTCTTCCTAACGCAAGCTGAAAGCTGCTGTCTGAAGGCTTCGCTCCTTGTCAGATCGAAGCAGCAGCACACACCTTCGAGTTTGGCAGGAACTAAAGAGCCGCAGAAGAGCATGGTCTAGCAACAAGGGGATAGGAAAATGCATTTGCTTCATGTGCCCTTGTCGTCGCCTCACAACAGGTAGCAGCATAAAGCAGATGCGGCCGAAGTTCTTCCGGGCGACAGCTAACATCAATCGAGCAAGTGGTCTTCCCACAGCTATGGTCCTCTGGCAGTCTGAAAGCTTTGCGCACAAGCCGCTTGCTAAGCGCCGTCCTTTGCCTTTCGGCAGTGCTCGTGCAAAACAAGCCTGGGGCGTGAATGCTCACTACCCCGCACACACATTTCGCTGTGTCCGTTGCCAAGCGCTCTGGAAGCGCTGTTTATGACGCAAGCGGAACGCCTCTTGCGCTTCCATTCTCAGAGCTCCTGAGTTAAGCAACCTGCGACCCTTGGTGCGAATGCCAGAGGAAAACATTTCCACTGAGTCTGGCAGGGAGAAACTGTACCTGGAGAACACTTTTGTCTGCAGCTTGCCCCTGCACCTTACATACCCATGGATTTTCAGCACATTCAAATGCATGCCAGGCTCTTCCTAATGCAAGCTGAAAGCTGCTGTCAGAAGGCTTCGCTCCTTGTCAGATGGAAGCAGCAGCACGCACCTTCGAGTTTGGCAGGAACTAAAGAGCCTCAGACGAGCGTGGTCTAGCAACAAGGGGATAGGAAAATGCATTTGCTTCATGTGCCCTTGTCGTCGCCTAACTACATGTAGCAGCATAAAGCAGATGCAGCTGAAGTTCTTCCGAGCGACAGCTAACATCAATCGAGCAGGTGGTCTTCCCACAGCTATGGTCCTCTGGCAGTCTGAAAGCTTTGCGAATAAGCCGCTTGCTAAGCGCCTTCCTTTGCCTTTAGGCAGTGCTCGTGCATGACAAGCCTGGGGCGTGAATGCTCACTACCCCGCACACACGTTTCGTTGTGCCCGTTGCCAAGCGCTCTGGAAGCACTGTTTATGACGCAAGCGGAACGCCTCTTGTGCTTCCATTCTCAGAGCTCCTGAGTTAAGCACTCTGCGACCGTAGGCGCGAATGCCAGAGGAAAACATTTCCACTGAGTCTGGCAAGGAGAAACTGTACCTGGAGAACACTTTTGTCTGCAGCTTGCGCCTGCACCTTACATACCCATGGATTTTCAGCACATTCAAATGCATGCCAGGCTCTTAATTATGCAAGCTGAAAGCTGCTGTCAGAAGGCTTGGCTCCTTGTCATATCGAAGCAGCAGCACGCACCTTCGAGTTTGGCAGGAACTAAAGAGCCGCAGAAGAGCATGGTCTAGCAACAAGGGGATAGGAAAATGCATTTGCTTCATGTGCCCTTGTCGTCGCCTCACAACAGGTAGCAGCATAAAGCAGATGCGGCTGAAGTTCTTCCGGGCGACAGCTAACATCAATCGAGCAAGTGGTCTTCCCACAGCTATGGTCCTCTGGCAGTCTGAAAGCTTTGCGCACAAGCCGCTTGCTAAGCGCCTTCCTTTGCCTTTAGGCAGTGCTCGTGCAAAACAAGCCTGGGGCGTGAATGCTCACTACGCCGCACACACATTTCGCTGTGCCCGTTGCCAAGCGCTCTGGAAGCACTGTTTATGACACAAGCGGAACGCCTCTTGCGCTTCCATTCTCAGAGCACCTGAGTAAAGCACTCTGCGACCCTTGGTGCGAATGCCAGAGGAAAACATTTCCACTGAGTCTGGCAGGGAGAAACTGTACCTGGAGAACACTTTTGTCTGCAGCTTGCACCTGCACCTTACATACCCAAGGATTTTCAGCACATTCAAATGCATGCCAGGCTCTTCCTTCCGCAAGCTGAAAGCTGCTGTCAGAAGACTTGGCTCCTTGTCAGATCAAAGCAGCAGCACGCACCTTCGAGTTTGGCAGGAACTAAAGATCCGCAGAAGAGCATGGTCAAGCAACAAGGGGATAAGAAAATGCATTTCCTTCATGTGCCCTTGTCGCCGCCTCACAAAAGGTAGCAGCATAAAGCAGATGCGGCTGAAGTTCTTCCGGGTGACAGCTAACATCAATCGAGCAAGCGGTCTTCCCACAGCTATGGTCTTCTGGCAGTCTGAAAGCTTTGCGCACAAGCCGCTTGCTAAGCACCTTCATTTGCCTTTAGGCAGTGCTCGTGCACGACAAGCCTGGGGCGAGAATGGTCACTACCGCGCACACACGTTTCGCTGTGCCCGTTGCCAAGCGCTCTGGAAGCGCTGTTTATGACGCAAGCGGAACGCCTCTTGCGCTTCCATTCTCAGAGCTCCTGAGTTAAGCAATCTGCGACCCTTGGTGCGAATGCCAGAGGAAAACATTTCCACTGTGTCTGGCAGGGAGAAACTGTACCTGGAGAACACTTTTGTCTGCAGCTTGCACCTGCACCTTACATACCCATGGATTTTCAGCACATTCAAATGCATGCCAGGCTCTTCCTAACGCAAGCTGAAAGCTGCTGTCAGAAGGCTTCGCTCCTTGTCAGATCGAAGCAGCAGCACGCACCTTCGAGTTTGGCAGGAACTAAAGAGCCGCAGAAGAGCATGGTCTAGCAACAAGGGGATAGGAAAATGCATTTGCTTCATGTGCCCTTGTCGTCGCCTCACAACAGGTAGCAGCATAAAGCAGATGCGGCTGAAGTTCTTCCGGGCGACAGCTAACATCAATCGAGCAAGCGGTCTTCCCACAGCTATGGTCCTCTGGCAGTCTGAAAGCTTTGCGCACAAGCCGCTTGCTAAGCGCCTTCCTTTGCCTTTAGGCAGTGCTCGTGCACAACAAGCCTCGGGCGTGAATATTCACTACCCCGCACACACGTTTCGCTGTGCCCGTTGCCAAGCGCTCTGGAAGCACTGTTTATGACGCAAGCGGAACGCCTCTTGCGCTTCCATTCTCAGAGCTCCTGAGTTAAGCAATCTGCGACCCTTGGTGCGAATGCCAGAGGAAAACATTTCTACTGAGTCTAGCAGGGAGAAACTGTACCTGGAGAACACTTTTGTCTGCAGCTTGCACCTGCACCTTACATACCCATGGATTTTCAGCACATTCAAATGCATGCCAGGCTCTTCCTTACCCAAGCTGAAAGCTGCTGTCCGAAGGCTTGGCTCCTTGTCAGATGGAAGCAGCAGCACGCACCTTTAAGTTTGGCAAGTACTAAAGAGCCTCAGACGAGCGTGGTCTAGCAACAAGGGGATAGGAAAATGCATTTGCTTCATGTGCCCTTGTCGTCGCCTAACAACAGGTAGCAGCATAAAGCAGATGCGGCTGAAGTTCTTCCGGGCGACAGCTAACATCAATCGAGCAAGTGGTCTTCCCACAGCTATGGTCCTCTGGCAGTCTGAAAGCTTTGCGCACAAGCCGCTTGCTAAGCGCCTTCCTTTGCCTTTAGGCAGTGCTCGTGCAAAACAAGCCTGGGGCGTGAATGCTCACTACCCCGCACACACATTTCGCTGTGCCCGTTGCCAAGCGCTCTGGAAGCGCTGTTTATGACGCAAGCGGAACGCCTCTTGCGCTTCCATTCTCAGAGCTCCTGAGTTAAGCAATCTGCGACCCTTGGTGCGAATGCCAGAGGAAAACATTTCCACTGAGTCTAGCAGGGAGAAACTGTACCTGGAGAACACTTTTGTCTGCAGCTTGCGCCTGCACCTTACATACCCATGGAATTTCAGCACATTCAAATGCATGCCAGGCTCTTCCTTACCCAAGCTGAAAGCTGCTGTCCGAAGGCTTGGCTCCTTGTCAGATGGAAGCAGCAGCACGCACCTTTAAGTTTGGCAAGTACTAAAGAGCCTCAGACGAGCGTGGTCTAGCAACAAGGGGATAGGAAAATGCATTTGCTTCATGTGCCCTTGTCGTCGCCTCACAACAGGTAGCAGCATAAAGCAGATGCGGCTGAAGTTCTTCCGGGCGACAGCTAACATCAATCGAGCAAGTGGTCTTCCCACAGCTATGGTCCTCTGGCAGTCTGAAAGCTTTGCGCACAAGCCGCTTGCTAAGCGCCTTCCTTTGCCTTTAGGCAGTGCTCGTGCAAAACAAGCCTGGGGCGTGAATGCTCACTACCCCGCACACACATTTCGCTGTGCCCGTTGCCAAGCGCTCTGGAAGCACTGTTTATGACGCAAGCGGAACGCCTCTTGCGCTTCCATTCTCAGAGCTCCTGAGTAAAGCACTCTGCGACCCTTGGTGCGAATGCCAGAGGAAAACATTTCCACTGAGTCTGGCAGGGAGAAACTGTACCTGGAGAACACTTTTGTCTGCAGATTGCACCTGCACCTTACATACCCATGGATTTTCAGCACATTCAAATGCATGCCAGGCTCTTCCTTCCGCAAGCTGAAAGCTGCTGTCAGAAGACTTGGCTCCTTGTCAGATCAAAGCAGCAGCACGCACCTTCGAGTTTGGCAGGAACTAAAGAGCCGCAGAAGAGCATGGTCAAGCAACAAGGGGATAAGAAAATGCATTTCCTTCATGTGCCCTTGTCGCCGCCTCACAAAAGGTAGCAGCATAAAGCAGATGCGGCTGAAGTTCTTCCGGGCGACAGCTAACATCAATCGAGCAAGCGGTCTTCCCACAGCTATGGTCCTCTGGCAGTCTGAAAGCTTTGCGCACAAGCCGCTTGCTAAGCACCTTCATTTGCCTTTAGGCAGTGCTCATGCTTTACCAGCCTGGGGCGAGAATGGTCACTACCGCGCACACACGTTTCGCTGTGCCCGTTGCCAAGCGCTCTGGAAGCGCTGTTTATGACGCAAGCGGAACGCCTCTTGCGCTTCCATTCTCAGAGCTCCTGAGTTAAGCAATCTGCGACCCTTGGTGCGAATGCCAGAGGAAAACATTTCCACTGAGTCTGGCAGGGAGAAACTGTACCTGGAGAACACTTTTGTCTGCAGCTTGCACCTGCACCTTACATACCCATGGATTTTCAGCACATTCAAATGCATGCCAGGCTCTTACTAACGCAAGCTGAAAGCTGCTGTCAGAAGGCTTCGCTCCTTGTCAGATCGAAGCAGCAGCACGCACCTTCGAGTTTGGCAGGAACTAAAGAGCCTCAGACGAGCGTGGTCTAGCAACAAGGGGATAGGAAAATGCATTTGCTTCATGTGCCCTTGTCGTCGCCTAACTACATGTAGCAGCATAAAGCAGATGCGGCTGAAGTTCTTCCGGGCGACAGCTAACATCAATCGAGCAGGTGGTCTTCCCACAGCTATGGTCCTCTGGCAGTCTGAAAGCTTTGCGCACAAGCCGCTTGCTAAGCGCCTTCCTTTGCCTTTAGGCAGTGCTCGTGCACGACAAGCCTGGGGCGTGAATGCTCACTACCCCGCACACACGTTTCGTTGTGCCCGTTGCCAAGCGCTCTGGAAGCACTGTTTATGACGCAAGCGGAACGCCTCTTGTGCTTCCATTCTCAGAGCTCCTGAGTTAAGCACTCTGCGACCGTAGGCGCGAATGCCAGAGGAAAACATTTCCACTGAGTCTGGCAGGGAGAAACTGTACCTGGAGAACACTTTTGTCTGCAGCTTGCACCTGCACCTTACATACCCATGGATTTTCAGCACATTCAAATGCATGCCAGGCTCTTCCTTATGCAAGCTGAAAGCTGCTGTCAGAAGGCTTGGCTCCTTGTCAGATCGAAGCAGCAGCACGCACCTTCGAGTTTGGCAGGAACTAAAGAGCCGCAGAAGAGCATGGTCTAGCAACAAGGGGATAGGAAAATGCATTTCCTTCATGTGCCCTTGTCGTCGCCTCACAGCAGGTAGCAGCATAAAGCAGATGCGGCTGAAGTTCTTCCGGGCGACAGCTAACATCAATCGAGCAAGTGGTCTTCCCACAGCTATGGTCCTCTGGCAGTCTGAAAGCTTTGCGCACAAGCCGCTTGCTAAGCGCCGTCCTTTGCCTTTAGGCAGTGCTCGTGCAAAACAAGCCTGGGGCGTGAATGCTCACTACCCCGCACACACATTTCGCTGTGCCCGTTGCCAAGCGCTCTGGAAGCACTGTTTATGACGCAAGCGGAACGCCTCTTGCGCTTCCATTCTCAGAGCTCCTGAGTAAAGCACTCTGCGACCCTTGGTGCGAATGCCAGAGGAAAACATTTCCACTGAGTCTGGCAGGGAGAAACTGTACCTGGAGAACACTTTTGTCTGCAGCTTGCACCTGCACCTTACATACCCATGGATTTTCAGCACATTCAAATGCATGCCAGGCTCTTCCTTATGCAAGCTGAAAGCTGCTGTCAGAAGGCTTGGCTCCTTGTCAGATCGAAGCAGCAGCACGCACCTTCGAGTTTGGCAGGAACTAAAGAGCCGCAGAAGAGCATGGTCTAGCAACAAGGGGATAGGAAAATGCATTTGCTTCATGTGCCCTTGTCGTCGCCTCACAACAGGTAGCAGCATAAAGCAGATGCGGCTGAAGTTCTTCCGGGCGACAGCTAACATCAATCGAGCAAGTGGTCTTCCCACAGCTATGGTCCTCTGGCAGTCTGAAAGCTTTGCGCACAAGCCGCTTGCTAAGCGCCTTCCTTTGCCTTTAGGCAGTGCTCGTGCACGACAAGCCTGGGGCGTGAATGCTCACTACCTCGCACACACGTTTCGTTGTGCCCGTTGCCAAGCGCTCTGGAAGCACTGTTTATGACGCAAGCGGGACGCCTCTTGTGCTTCCATTCTCAGAGCTCCTGAGTTAAGCACTCTGCGACCGTAGGAGCGAATGCCAGAGGAAAACATTACCACTGCGTCTGGCAGGGAGAAACTGTACCTGGAGAACACTTTTGTCTGCAGCTTGCACCTGCACCTTACATACCCATGGATTTTCAGCACATTCAAATGCATGCCAGGCTCTTCCTAACGCAAGCTGAAAGCTGCTGTCTGAAGGCTTCGCTCCTTGTCAGATCGAAGCAGCAGCACACACCTTCGAGTTTGGCAGGAACTAAAGAGCCGCAGAAGAGCATGGTCTAGCAACAAGGGGATAGGAAAATGCATTTGCTTCATGTGCCCTTGTCGTCGCCTCACAACAGGTAGCAGCATAAAGCAGATGCGGCCGAAGTTCTTCCGGGCGACAGCTAACATCAATCGAGCAAGTGGTCTTCCCACAGCTATGGTCCTCTGGCAGTCTGAAAGCTTTGCGCACAAGCCGCTTGCTAAGCGCCTTCCTTTGCCTTTAGGCAGTGCTCGTGCACAACAAGCCTGGGGCGTGAATGCTCACTACCCCGCACACACATTTCGCTGTGCCCGTTGCCAGGCGCTCTGGAAGCACTGTTTATGACGCACGCGGAACGCCTCTTGCGCTTCCATTCTCAGAGCTCCTGAGTTAAGCAATCTGCGACCCTTGGTGCGAATGCCAGAGGAAAACATTTCCACTGCGTCTGGCAGAGAGAAACTGTACCTGGAGAACACCTTTGTCTGCAGCTTGCACCTGCACCTTACATACCCATGGATTTTCAGCACATTCAAATGCATGCCAGGCTCTTCCTAAACGCAAGCTGAAAGCTGCTGTCAGAAGGCTTGGCTCCTTGTCAGATCGAAGCAGCAGCACGCACCTTCGAGTTTGGCAGGAACTAAAGAGCCGCAGAAGAGCATGGTCTAGCAACAAGGGGATAGGAAAATGCATTTGCTTCATGTGCCCTTGTCGCCGCCTCACAACAGGTAGCAGCATAAAGCAGATGCGGCTGAAGTTCTTCCGGGCGACAGCTAACATCAATCGAGCAGGTGGTCTTCCCACAGCTATGGTCCTCTGGCAGTCTGAAAGCTTTGCGCATAAGCCGCTTGCTAAGCGCCTTCCTTTGCCTTTAGGCAGTGCTCGTGCACGACAAGCCTGGGGCGTGAATGCTCACTACCCCGCACACACGTTTCGTTGTGCCCGTTGCCAAGCGCTCTGGAAGCACTGTTTATGACGCAAGCTGAACGCCTCTTGTGCTTCCATTCTCAGAGCTCCTGAGTTAAGCACTCTGCGACCGTAGGCGCGAATGCCAGAGGAAAACATTTCCACTGCGTCTGGCAGGGAGAAACTGTACCTGGAGAACACTTTTGTCTGCAGCTTGCACCTGCACCTTACATACCCATGGATTTTCAGCACATTCAAATGCATGCCAGGCTCTTCCTTATGCAAGCTGAAAGCTGCTGTCAGAAGGCTTGGCTCCTTGTCAGATCGAAGCAGCAGCACGCACCTTCGAGTTTGGCAGGAACTAAAGAGCCGCAGAAGACCATGGTCTAGCAACAAGGGGATAGGAAAATGCATTTCCTTCATGTGCCCTTGTCGTCGCCTCACAGCAGGTAGCAGCATAAAGCAGATGCGGCTGAAGTTCTTCCGGGCGACAGCTAACATCAATCGAGCAAGTGGTCTTCCCACAGCTATGGTCCTCTGGCAGTCTGAAAGCTTTGCGCACAAGCCGCTTGCTAAGCGCCGTCCTTTGCCTTTAGGCAGTGCTCGTGCAAAACAAGCCTGGGGCGTGAATGCTCACTACCCCGCACACACATTTCGCTGTGCCCGTTGCCAAGCGCTCTGGAAGCACTGTTTATGACGCAAGCGGAACGCCTCTTGCGCTTCCATTCTCAGAGCTCCTGAGTAAAGCACTCTGCGACCCTTGGTGCGAATGCCAGAGGAAAACATTTCCACTGAGTCTGGCAGGGAGAAACTGTACCTGGAGAACACTTTTGTCTGCAGCTTGCACCTGCACCTTACATACCCATGGATTTTCAGCACATTCAAATGCATGCCAGGCTCTTCCTTATGCAAGCTGAAAGCTGCTGTCAGAAGGCTTGGCTCCTTGTCAGATCGAAGCAGCAGCACGCACCTTCGAGTTTGGCAGGAACTAAAGAGCCGCAGAAGAGCATGGTCTAGCAACAAGGGGATAGGAAAATGCATTTGCTTCATGTGCCCTTGTCGTCGCCTCACAACAGGTAGCAGCATAAAGCAGATGCGGCTGAAGTTCTTCCGGGCGACAGCTAACATCAATCGAGCAAGTGGTCTTCCCACAGCTATGGTCCTCTGGCAGTCTGAAAGCTTTGCGCACAAGCCGCTTGCTAAGCGCCTTCCTTTGCCTTTAGGCAGTGCTCGTGCACGACAAGCCTGGGGCGTGAATGCTCACTACCTCGCACACACGTTTCGTTGTGCCCGTTGCCAAGCGCTCTGGAAGCACTGTTTATGACGCAAGCGGAACGCCTCTTGTGCTTCCATTCTCAGAGCTCCTGAGTTAAGCACTCTGCGACCGTAGGAGCGAATGCCAGAGGAAAACATTACCACTGCGTCTGGCAGGGAGAAACTGTACCTGGAGAACACTTTTGTCTGCAGCTTGCACCTGCACCTTACATACCCATGGATTTTCAGCACATTCAAATGCATGCCAGGCTCTTCCTAACGCAAGCTGAAAGCTGCTGTCTGAAGGCTTCGCTCCTTGTCAGATCGAAGCAGCAGCACACACCTTCGAGTTTGGCAGGAACTAAAGAGCCGCAGAAGAGCATGGTCTAGCAACAAGGGGATAGGAAAATGCATTTGCTTCATGTGCCCTTGTCGTCGCCTCACAACAGGTAGCAGCATAAAGCAGATGCGGCCGAAGTTCTTCCGGGCGACAGCTAACATCAATCGAGCAAGTGGTCTTCCCACAGCTATGGTCCTCTGGCAGTCTGAAAGCTTTGCGCACAAGCCGCTTGCTAAGCGCCGTCCTTTGCCTTTCGGCAGTGCTCGTGCAAAACAAGCCTGGGGCGTGAATGCTCACTACCCCGCACACACATTTCGCTGTGTCCGTTGCCAAGCGCTCTGGAAGCGCTGTTTATGACGCAAGCGGAACGCCTCTTGCGCTTCCATTCTCAGAGCTCCTGAGTTAAGCAACCTGCGACCCTTGGTGCGAATGCCAGAGGAAAACATTTCCACTGAGTCTGGCAGGGAGAAACTGTACCTGGAGAACACTTTTGTCTGCAGCTTGCCCCTGCACCTTACATACCCATGGATTTTCAGCACATTCAAATGCATGCCAGGCTCTTCCTAATGCAAGCTGAAAGCTGCTGTCAGAAGGCTTCGCTCCTTGTCAGATGGAAGCAGCAGCACGCACCTTCGAGTTTGGCAGGAACTAAAGAGCCTCAGACGAGCGTGGTCTAGCAACAAGGGGATAGGAAAATGCATTTGCTTCATGTGCCCTTGTCGTCGCCTAACTACATGTAGCAGCATAAAGCAGATGCGGCTGAAGTTCTTCCGAGCGACAGCTAACATCAATCGAGCAGGTGGTCTTCCCACAGCTATGGTCCTCTGGCAGTCTGAAAGCTTTGCGAATAAGCCGCTTGCTAAGCGCCTTCCTTTGCCTTTAGGCAGTGCTCGTGCACGACAAGCCTGGGGCGTGAATGCTCACTACCCCGCACACACGTTTCGTTGTGCCCGTTGCCAAGCGCTCTGGAAGCACTGTTTATGACGCAAGCGGAACGCCTCTTGTGCTTCCATTCTCAGAGCTCCTGAGTTAAGCACTCTGCGACCGTAGGCGCGAATGCCAGAGGAAAACATTTCCACTGAGTCTGGCAAGGAGAAACTGTACCTGGAGAACACTTTTGTCTGCAGCTTGCGCCTGCACCTTACATACCCATGGATTTTCAGCACATTCAAATGCATGCCAGGCTCTTAATTATGCAAGCTGAAAGCTGCTGTCAGAAGGCTTGGCTCCTTGTCATATCGAAGCAGCAGCACGCACCTTCGAGTTTGGCAGGAACTAAAGAGCCGCAGAAGAGCATGGTCTAGCAACAAGGGGATAGGAAAATGCATTTGCTTCATGTGCCCTTGTCGTCGCCTCACAACAGGTAGCAGCATAAAGCAGATGCGGCTGAAGTTCTTCCGGGCGACAGCTAACATCAATCGAGCAGGTGGTCTTCCCACAGCTATGGTCCTCTGGCAATCTGAAAGCTTTGCGCATAAGCCGCTTGCTAAGCGCCTTCCTTTGCCTTTAGGCAGTGCTCGTGCACGACAAGCCTGGGGCGTGAATGCTCACTACCCCGCACACACGTTTCGTTGTGCCCGTTGCCAAGCGCTCTGGAAGCACTGTTTATGACGCAAGCGGAACGCCTCTTGTGCTTCCATTCTCAGAGCTCCTGAGTTAAGCACTCTGCGACCGTAGGCGCGAATGCCAGAGGAAAACATTTCCACTGCGTCTGGCAGGGAGAAACTGTACCTGGAGAACACTTTTGTCTGCAGCTTGCGCCTGCACCTTACATACCCATGGAATTTCAGCACATTCAAATGCATGCCAGGCTCTTCCTTACCCAAGCTGAAAGCTGCTGTCCGAAGGCTTGGCTCCTTGTCAGATGGAAGCAGCAGCACGCACCTTTAAGTTTGGCAAGTACTAAAGAGCCTCAGAAGACCATGGTCTAGCAACAAGGGGATAGGAAAATGCATTTGCTTCATGTGCCCTTGTCGTCGCCTCACAACAGGTAGCAGCATAAAGCAGATGCGGCTGAAGTTCTTCCGGGCGACAGCTAACATCAATCGAGCAAGTGGTCTTCCCACAGCTATGGTCCTCTGGCAGTCTGAAAGCTTTGCGCACAAGCCGCTTGCTAAGCGCCTTCCTTTGCCTTTAGGCAGTGCTCGTGCAAAACAAGCCTGGGGCGTGAATGCTCACTACGCCGCACACACATTTCGCTGTGCCCGTTGCCAAGCGCTCTGGAAGCACTGTTTATGACACAAGCGGAACGCCTCTTGCGCTTCCATTCTCAGAGCACCTGAGTAAAGCACTCTGCGACCCTTGGTGCGAATGCCAGAGGAAAACATTTCCACTGAGTCTGGCAGGGAGAAACTGTACCTGGAGAACACTTTTGTCTGCAGCTTGCACCTGCACCTTACATACCCAAGGATTTTCAGCACATTCAAATGCATGCCAGGCTCTTCCTTCCGCAAGCTGAAAGCTGCTGTCAGAAGACTTGGCTCCTTGTCAGATCAAAGCAGCAGCACGCACCTTCGAGTTTGGCAGGAACTAAAGATCCGCAGAAGAGCATGGTCAAGCAACAAGGGGATAAGAAAATGCATTTCCTTCATGTGCCCTTGTCGCCGCCTCACAAAAGGTAGCAGCATAAAGCAGATGCGGCTGAAGTTCTTCCGGGTGACAGCTAACATCAATCGAGCAAGCGGTCTTCCCACAGCTATGGTCTTCTGGCAGTCTGAAAGCTTTGCGCACAAGCCGCTTGCTAAGCACCTTCATTTGCCTTTAGGCAGTGCTCGTGCACGACAAGCCTGGGGCGAGAATGGTCACTACCGCGCACACACGTTTCGCTGTGCCCGTTGCCAAGCGCTCTGGAAGCGCTGTTTATGACGCAAGCGGAACGCCTCTTGCGCTTCCATTCTCAGAGCTCCTGAGTTAAGCAATCTGCGACCCTTGGTGCGAATGCCAGAGGAAAACATTTCCACTGTGTCTGGCAGGGAGAAACTGTACCTGGAGAACACTTTTGTCTGCAGCTTGCACCTGCACCTTACATACCCATGGATTTTCAGCACATTCAAATGCATGCCAGGCTCTTCCTAACGCAAGCTGAAAGCTGCTGTCAGAAGGCTTCGCTCCTTGTCAGATCGAAGCAGCAGCACGCACCTTCGAGTTTGGCAGGAACTAAAGAGCCGCAGAAGAGCATGGTCTAGCAACAAGGGGATAGGAAAATGCATTTGCTTCATGTGCCCTTGTCGTCGCCTCACAACAGGTAGCAGCATAAAGCAGATGCGGCTGAAGTTCTTCCGGGCGACAGCTAACATCAATCGAGCAAGCGGTCTTCCCACAGCTATGGTCCTCTGGCAGTCTGAAAGCTTTGCGCACAAGCCGCTTGCTAAGCGCCTTCCTTTGCCTTTAGGCAGTGCTCGTGCACAACAAGCCTCGGGCGTGAATATTCACTACCCCGCACACACGTTTCGCTGTGCCCGTTGCCAAGAGCTCTATAAGCGCTGTTTATGACGCAAGCGGAACGCCTCTTGCGCTTCCATTCTCAGAGCTCCTGAGTTAAGCAATCTGCGACCCTTGGTGCGAATGCCAGAGGAAAACATTTCTACTGAGTCTAGCAGGGAGAAACTGTACCTGGAGAACACTTTTGTCTGCAGCTTGCACCTGCACCTTACATACCCATGGATTTTCAGCACATTCAAATGCATGCCAGGCTCTTCCTTACCCAAGCTGAAAGCTGCTGTCCGAAGGCTTGGCTCCTTGTCAGATGGAAGCAGCAGCACGCACCTTTAAGTTTGGCAAGTACTAAAGAGCCTCAGACGAGCGTGGTCTAGCAACAAGGGGATAGGAAAATGCATTTGCTTCATGTGCCCTTGTCGTCGCCTAACAACATGTAGCAGCATAAAGCAGATGCGGCTGAAGTTCTTCCGGGCGACAGCTAACATCAATCGAGCAAGTGGTCTTCCCACAGCTATGGTCCTCTGGCAGTCTGAAAGCTTTGCGCACAAGCCGCTTGCTAAGCGCCGTCCTTTGCCTTTAGGCAGTGCTCGTGCACGACAAGCCTGGGGCGTGAATGCTCACTACCTCGCACACACGTTTCGTTGTGCCCGTTGCCAAGCGCTCTGGAAGCACTGTTTATGACACAAGCGGAACGCCTCTTGCGCTTCCATTCTCAGAGCACCTGAGTAAAGCACTCTGCGACCCTTGGTGCGAATGCCAGAGGAAAACATTTCCACTGAGTCTAGCAGGGAGAAACTGTACCTGGAGAACACTTTTGTCTGCAGCTTGCACCTGCACCTTACATACCCAAGGATTTTCAGCACATTCAAATGCATGCCAGGCTCTTCCTTCCGCAAGCTGAAAGCTGCTGTCAGAAGACTTGGCTCCTTGTCAGATCAAAGCAGCAGCACGCACCTTCGAGTTTGGCAGGAACTAAAGAGCCGCAGAAGAGCATGGTCAAGCAACAAGGGGATAAGAAAATGCATTTGCTTCATGTGCCCTTGTCGCCGCCTCACAAAAGGTAGCAGCATAAAGCAGATGCGGCTGAAGTTCTTCCGGGTGACAGCTAACATCAATCGAGCAAGCGGTCTTCCCACAGCTATGGTCTTCTGGCAGTCTGAAAGCTTTGCGCACAAGCCGCTTGCTAAGCACCTTCATTTGCCTTTAGGCAGTGCTCATGCTTTACCAGCCTGGGGCGAGAATGGTCACTACCGCGCACACACGTTTCGCTGTGCCCGTTGCCAAGCGCTCTGGAAGCGCTGTTTATGACGCAAGCGGAACGCCTCTTGCGCTTCCATTCTCAGAGCTCCTGAGTTAAGCAATCTGCGACCCTTGGTGCGAATGCCAGAGGAAAACATTACCACTGCGTCTGGCAGGGAGAAACTGTACCTGGAGAACACTTTTGTCTGCAGCTTGCACCTGCACCTTACATACCCATGGATTTTCAGCACATTCAAATGCATGCCAGGCTCTTCCTAACGCAAGCTGAAAGCTGCTGACTGAAGGCTTCGCTCCTTGTCAGATCGAAACAGCAGCACACACCTTCGAGTTTGGCAGGAACTAAAGAGCCGCAGAAGAGCATGGTCTAGCAACAAGGGGATAGGAAAATGCATTTGCTTCATGTGCCCTTGTCGTCGCCTCACAACAGGTAGCAGCATAAAGCAGATGCGGCTGAAGTTCTTCCGGGCGACAGCTAACATCAATCGAGCAAGTGGTCTTCCCACAGCTATGGTCCTCTGGCAGTCTGAAAGCTTTGCGCACAAGCTGCTTCCTAAGCGCCGTCCTTTGCCTTTAGGCAGTGCTCGTGCAAAACAAGCCTGGGGCGTGAATGCTCACTACCCCGCACACACATTTCGCTGTGCCCGTTGCCAAGCGCTCTGGAAGCGCTGTTTATGACGCAAGCGGAACGCCTCTTGCGCTTCCATTCTCAGAGCTCCTGAGTTAAGCAATCTGCGACCCTTGGTGCGAATGCCAGAGGAAAACATTTCCACTGAGTCTAGCAGGGAGAAACTGTACCTGGAGAACACTTTTGTCTGCAGCTTGCGCCTGCACCTTACATACCCATGGAATTTCAGCACATTCAAATGCATGCCAGGCTCTTCCTTACCCAAGCTGATAGCTGCTGTCAGAAGGCTTCGCTCCTTGTCAGATGGAAGCAGCAGCACGCACCTTTAAGTTTGGCAAGTACTAAAGAGCCTCAGAAGACCATGGTCTAGCAACAAGGGGATAGGAAAATGCATTTGCTTCATGTGCCCTTGTCGTCGCCTCACAACAGGTAGCAGCATAAAGCAGATGCGGCTGAAGTTCTTCCGGGCGACAGCTAACATCAATCGAGCAAGTGGTCTTCCCACAGCTATGGTCCTCTGGCAGTCTGAAAGCTTTGCGCACAAGCCGCTTGCTAAGCGCCTTCCTTTGCCTTTAGGCAGTGCTCGTGCAAAACAAGCCTGGGGCGTGAATGCTCACTACCCCGCACACACGTTTCTCTGTGCCCGTTGCCAAGAGCTCTGGAAGCGCTGTTTATGACGCAAGCGGAACGCCTCTTGCGCTTCCATTCTCAGAGCTCCTGAGTTAAGCAATCTGCGACCCTTGGTGCGAATGCCAGAGGAAAACATTTCTACTGAGTCTAGCAGGGAGAAACTGTACCTGGAGAACACTTTTGTCTGCAGCTTGCGCCTGCACCTTACATACCCATGGAATTTCAGCACATTCAAATGCATGCCAGGCTCTTCCTTACCCAAGCTGAAAGCTGCTGTCCGAAGGCTTGGCTCCTTGTCAGATGGAAGCAGCAGCACGCACCTTTAAGTTTGGCAAGTACTAAAGAGCCTCAGAAGACCATGGTCTAGCAACAAGGGGATAGGAAAATGCATTTGCTTCATGTGCCCTTGTCGTCGCCTCACAACAGGTAGCAGCATAAAGCAGATGCGGCTGAAGTTCTTCCGGGCGACAGCTAACATCAATCGAGCAAGTGGTCTTCCCACAGCTATGGTCCTCTGGCAGTCTGAAAGCTTTGCGCACAAGCCGCTTGCTAAGCGCCTTCCTTTGCCTTTAGGCAGTGCTCGTGCACAACAAGCCTCGGGCGTGAATATTCACTACCCCGCACACACGTTTCGCTGTGCCCGTTGCCAAGAGCTCTGGAAGCGCTGTTTATGACGCAAGCGGAACGCCTCTTGCGCTTCCATTCTCAGAGCTCCTGAGTTAAGCAATCTGCGACCCTTGGTGCGAATGCCAGAGGAAAACATTTCTACTGAGTCTAGCAGGGAGAAACTGTACCTGGAGAACACTTTTGTCTGCAGCTTGCGCCTGCACCTTACATACCCATGGATTTTCAGCACATTCAAATGCATGCCAGGCTCTTCCTAACGCAAGCTGAAAGCTGCTGTCAGAAGGCTTCGCTCCTTGTCAGATCGAAGCAGCAGCACGCACCTTCGAGTTTGGCAGGAACTAAAGAGCCGCAGAAGAGCATGGTCTAGCAACAAGGGGATAGGAAAATGCATTTGCTTCATGTGCCCTTGTCGTCGCCTCACAACAGGTAGCAGCATAAAGCAGATGCGGCTGAAGTTCTTCCGGGCGACAGCTAACATCAATCGAGCAAGTGGTCTTCCCACAGCTATGGTCCTCTGGCAGTCTGAAAGCTTTGCGCACAAGCCGCTTGCTAAGCGCCTTCCTTTGCCTTTAGGCAGTGCTCGTGCACAACAAGCCTCGGGCGTGAATATTCACTACCCCGCACACACGTTTCGCTGTGCCCGTTGCCAAGAGCTCTGGAAGCGCTGTTTATGACGCAAGCGGAACGCCTCTTGCGCTTCCATTCTCAGAGCTCCTGAGTTAAGCAATCTGCGACCCTTGGTGCGAATGCCAGAGGAAAACATTTCTACTGAGTCTAGCAGGGAGAAACTGTACCTGGAGAACACTTTTGTCTGCAGCTTGCGCCTGCACCTTACATACCCATGGATTTTCAGCACATTCAAATGCATGCCAGGCTCTTCCTTACCCAAGCTGAAAGCTGCTGTCCGAAGGCTTGGCTCCTTGTCAGATGGAAGCAGCAGCACGCACCTTTAAGTTTGGCAAGTACTAAAGAGCCTCAGACGAGCGTGGTCTAGCAACAAGGGGATAGGAAAATGCATTTGCTTCATGTGCCCTTGTCGTCGCCTAACAACATGTAGCAGCATAAAGCAGATGCGGCTGAAGTTCTTCCGGGCGACAGCTAACATCAATCGAGCAGGTGGTCTTCCCACAGCTATGGTCCTCTGGCAGTCTGAAAGCTTTGCGCACAAGCCGCTTGCTAAGCGCCTTCCTTTGCCTTTAGGCAGTGCTCGTGCACGACAAGCCTGGGGCGTGAATGCTCACTACCTCGCACACACGTTTCGTTGTGCCCGTTGCCAAGCGCTCTGGAAGCACTGTTTATGACGCAAGCGGAACGCCTCTTGCGCTTCCATTCTCAGAGCTCCTGAGTTAAGCAATCTGCGACCCTTGGTGCGAATGCCAGAGGAAAACATTTCCACTGAGTCTAGCAGGGAGAAACTGTACCTGGAGAACACTTTTGTCTGCAGCTTGCGCCTGCACCTTACATACCCATGGAATTTCAGCACATTCAAATGCATGCCAGGCTCTTCCTTACCCAAGCTGAAAGCTGCTGTCCGAAGGCTTGGCTCCTTGTCAGATGGAAGCAGCAGGACGCACCTTTAAGTTTGGCAAGTACTAAAGAGCCTCAGAAGACCATGGTCTAGCAACAAGGGGATAGGAAAATGCATTTGCTTCATGTGCCCTTGTCGTCGCCTCACAACAGGTAGCAGCATAAAGCAGATGCGGCTGAAGTTCTTCCGGGCGACAGCTAACATCAATCGAGCAAGTGGTCTTCCCACAGCTATGGTCCTCTGGCAGTCTGAAAGCTTTGCGCACAAGCCGCTTGCTAAGCGCCTTCCTTTGCCTTTAGGCAGTGCTCGTGCAAAACAAGCCTGGGGCGTGAATGCTCACTACGCCGCACACACATTTCGCTGTGCCCGTTGCCAAGCGCTCTGGAAGCACTGTTTATGACACAAGCGGAACGCCTCTTGCGCTTCCATTCTCAGAGCACCTGAGTAAAGCACTCTGCGACCCTTGGTGCGAATGCCAGAGGAAAACATTTCCACTGAGTCTGGCAGGGAGAAACTGTACCTGGAGAACACTTTTGTCTGCAGCTTGCACCTGCACCTTACATACCCAAGGATTTTCAGCACATTCAAATGCATGCCAGGCTCTTCCTTCCGCAAGCTGAAAGCTGCTGTCAGAAGACTTGGCTCCTTGTCAGATCAAAGCAGCAGCACGCACCTTCGAGTTTGGCAGGAACTAAAGAGCCGCAGAAGAGCATGGTCAAGCAACAAGGGGATAAGAAAATGCATTTCCTTCATGTGCCCTTGTCGCCGCCTCACAAAAGGTAGCAGCATAAAGCAGATGCGGCTGAAGTTCTTCCGGGTGACAGCTAACATCAATCGAGCAAGCGGTCTTCCCACAGCTATGGTCTTCTGGCAGTCTGAAAGCTTTGCGCACAAGCCGCTTGCTAAGCACCTTCATTTGCCTTTAGGCAGTGCTCATGCTTTACCAGCCTGGGGCGAGAATGGTCACTACCGCGCACACACGTTTCGCTGTGCCCGTTGCCAAGCGCTCTGGAAGCGCTGTTTATGACGCAAGCGGAATGCCTCTTGCGCTTCCATTCTCAGAGCTCCTGAGTTAAGCAATCTGCGACCCTTGGTGCGAATGCCAGAGGAAAACATTTCCACTGTGTCTGGCAGGGAGAAACTGTACCTGGAGAACACTTTTGTCTGCAGCTTGCACCTGCACCTTACATACCCATGGATTTTCAGCACATTCAAATGCATGCCAGGCTCTTCCTAACGCAAGCTGAAAGCTGCTGTCAGAAGGCTTCGCTCCTTGTCAGATCGAAGCAGCAGCACGCACCTTCGAGTTTGGCAGGAACTAAAGAGCCGCAGAAGAGCATGGTCTAGCAACAAGGGGATAGGAAAATGCATTTGCTTCATGTGCCCTTGTCGTCGCCTCACAACAGGTAGCAGCATAAAGCAGATGCGGCTGAAGTTCTTCCGGGCGACAGCTAACATCAATCGAGCAAGCGGTCTTCCCACAGCTATGGTCCTCTGGCAGTCTGAAAGCTTTGCGCACAAGCCGCTTGCTAAGCGCCTTCCTTTGCCTTTAGGCAGTGCTCGTGCACAACAAGCCTCGGGCGTGAATATTCACTACCCCGCACACACGTTTCGCTGTGCCCGTTGACAAGAGCTCTGGAAGCGCTGTTTATGACGCAAGCGGAACGCCTCTTGCGCTTCCATTCTCAGAGCTCCTGAGTTAAGCAATCTGCGACCCTTGGTGCGAATGCCAGAGGAAAACATTTCTACTGAGTCTAGCAGGGAGAAACTGTACCTGGAGAACACTTTTGTCTGCAGCTTGCGCCTGCACCTTACATACCCATGGATTTTCAGCACATTCAAATGCATGCCAGGCTCTTCCTTACCCAAGCTGAAAGCTGCTGTCCGAAGGCTTGGCTCCTTGTCAGATGGAAGCAGCAGCACGCACCTTTAAGTTTGGCAAGTACTAAAGAGCCTCAGACGAGCGTGGTCTAGCAACAAGGGGATAGGAAAATGCATTTGCTTCATGTGCCCTTGTCGTCGCCTCACAACAGGTAGCAGCATAAAGCAGATGCGGCTGAAGTTCTTCCGGGCGACAGCTAACATCAATCGAGCAAGTGGTCTTCCCACAGCTATGGTCCTCTGGCAGTCTGAAAGCTTTGCGCACAAGCCGCTTGCTAAGCGCCTTCCTTTGCCTTTAGGCAGTGCTCGTGCAAAACAAGCCTGGGGTGTGAATGCTCACTACCCCGCACACACGTTTCGCTGTGCCCGTTGCCAAGAGCTCTGGAAGCGCTGTTTATGACGCAAGCGGAACGCCTCTTGCGCTTCCATTCTCAGAGCTCCTGAGTTAAGCAATCTGCGACCCTTGGTGCGAATGCCAGAGGAAAACATTTCCACTGAGTCTGGCAGGGAGAAACTGTACCTGGAGAACACTTTTGTCTGCAGCTTGCGCCTGCACCTTACATACCCATGGAATTTCAGCACATTCAAATGCATGCCAGGCTCTTCCTTACCCAAGCTGAAAGCTGCTGTCCGAAGGCTTGGCTCCTTGTCAGATGGAAGCAGCAGCACGCACCTTTAAGTTTGGCAAGTACTAAAGAGCCTCAGAAGACCATGGTCTAGCAACAAGGGGATAGGAAAATGCATTTGCTTCATGTGCCCTTGTCGTCGCCTCACAACAGGTAGCAGCATAAAGCAGATGCGGCTGAAGTTCTTCCGGGCGACAGCTAACATCAATCGAGCAAGTGGTCTTCCCACAGCTATGGTCCTCTGGCAGTCTGAAAGCTTTGCGCACAAGCCGCTTGCTAAGCGCCTTCCTTTGCCTTTAGGCAGTGCTCGTGCAAAACAAGCCTGGGGCGTGAATGCTCACTACGCCGCACACACATTTCGCTGTGCCCGTTGCCAAGCGCTCTGGAAGCACTGTTTATGACACAAGCGGAACGCCTCTTGCGCTTCCATTCTCAGAGCACCTGAGTAAAGCACTCTGCGACCCTTGGTGCGAATGCCAGAGGAAAACATTTCCACTGAGTCTGGCAGGGAGAAACTGTACCTGGAGAACACTTTTGTCTGCAGCTTGCACCTGCACCTTACATACCCAAGGATTTTCAGCACATTCAAATGCATGCCAGGCTCTTCCTTCCGCAAGCTGAAAGCTGCTGTCAGAAGACTTGGCTCCTTGTCAGATCAAAGCAGCAGCACGCACCTTCGAGTTTGGCAGGAACTAAAGAGCCGCAGAAGAGCATGGTCAAGCAACAAGGGGATAAGAAAATGCATTTCCTTCATGTGCCCTTGTCGCCGCCTCACAAAAGGTAGCAGCATAAAGCAGATGCGGCTGAAGTTCTTCCGGGTGACAGCTAACATCAATCGAGCAAGCGGTCTTCCCACAGCTATGGTCTTCTGGCAGTCTGAAAGCTTTGCGCACAAGCCGCTTGCTAAGCACCTTCATTTGCCTTTAGGCAGTGCTCATGCTTTACCAGCCTGGGGCGAGAATGGTCACTACCGCGCACACATGTTTCGCTGTGCCCGTTGCCAAGCGCTCTGGAAGCGCTGTTTATGACGCAAGCGGAATGCCTCTTGCGCTTCCATTCTCAGAGCTCCTGAGTTAAGCAATCTGCGACCCTTGGTGCGAATGCCAGAGGAAAACATTTCCACTGTGTCTGGCAGGGAGAAACTGTACCTGGAGAACACTTTTGTCTGCAGCTTGCACCTGCACCTTACATACCTATGGATTTTCAGCACATTCAAATGCATGCCAGGCTCTTCCTAACGCAAGCTGAAAGCTGCTGTAAGAAGGCTTCGCTCCTTGTCAGATCGAAGCAGCAGCACGCACCTTCGAGTTTGGCAGGAACTAAAGAGCCGCAGAAGAGCATGGTCTAGCAACAAGGGGATAGGAAAATGCATTTGCTTCATGTGCCCTTGTCGTCGCCTCACAACAGGTAGCAGCATAAAGCAGATGCGGCTGAAGTTCTTCCGGGCGACAGCTAACATCAATCGAGCAAGCGGTCTTCCCACAGCTATGGTCCTCTGGCAGTCTGAAAGCTTTGCGCACAAGCCGCTTGCTAAGCGCCTTCCTTTGCCTTTAGGCAGTGCTCGTGCACAACAAGCCTCGGGCGTGAATATTCACTACCCCGCACACACGTTTCGCTGTGCCCGTTGACAAGAGCTCTGGAAGCGCTGTTTATGACGCAAGCGGAACGCCTCTTGCGCTTCCATTCTCAGAGCTCCTGAGTTAAGCAATCTGCGACCCTTGGTGCGAATGCCAGAGGAAAACATTTCTACTGAGTCTAGCAGGGAGAAACTGTACCTGGAGAACACTTTTGTCTGCAGCTTGCGCCTGCACCTTACATACCCATGGATTTTCAGCACATTCAAATGCATGCCAGGCTCTTCCTTACCCAAGCTGAAAGCTGCTGTCCGAAGGCTTGGCTCCTTGTCAGATGGAAGCAGCAGCACGCACCTTTAAGTTTGGCAAGTACTAAAGAGCCTCAGACGAGCGTGGTCTAGCAACAAGGGGATAGGAAAATGCATTTGCTTCATGTGCCCTTGTCGTCGCCTAACAACATGTAGCAGCATAAAGCAGATGCGGCTGAAGTTCTTCCGGGCGACAGCTAACATCAATCGAGCAAGTGGTCTTCCCACAGCTATGGTCCTCTGGCAGTCTGAAAGCTTTGCGCACAAGCCGCTTGCTAAGCGCCTTCCTTTGCCTTTAGGCAGTGCTCGTGCACGACAAGCCTCGGGCGTGAATGCTCACTACCTCGCACACACGTTTCGTTGTGCCCGTTGCCAAGCGCTCTGGAAGCACTGTTTATGACGCAAGCGGAACGCCTCTTGCGCTTCCATTCTCAGAGCTCCTGAGTTAAGCAATCTGCGACCCTTGGTGCGAATGCCAGAGGAAAACATTTCCACTGAGTCTAGCAGGGAGAAACTGTACCTGGAGAACACTTTTGTCTGCAGCTTGCGCCTGCACCTTACATACCCATGGAATTTCAGCACATTCAAATGCATGCCAGGCTCTTCCTTACCCAAGCTGATAGCTGCTGTCAGAAGGCTTCGCTCCTTGTCAGATGGAAGCAGCAGCACGCACCTTTAAGTTTGGCAAGTACTAAAGAGCCTCAGAAGACCATGGTCTAGCAACAAGGGGATAGGAAAATGCATTTGCTTCATGTGCCCTTGTCGTCGCCTCACAACAGGTAGCAGCATAAAGCAGATGCGGCTGAAGTTCTTCCGGGCGACAGCTAACATCAATCGAGCAAGTGGTCTTCCCACAGCTATGGTCCTCTGGCAGTCTGAAAGCTTTGCGCACAAGCCGCTTGCTAAGCGCCTTCCTTTGCCTTTAGGCAGTGCTCGTGCAAAACAAGCCTGGGGCGTGAATGCTCACTACCGCGCACACACGTTTCGCTGTGCCCGTTGCCAAGAGCTCTGGAAGCGCTGTTTATGACGCAAGCGGAACGCCTCTTGCGCTTCCATTCTCAGAGCTCCTGAGTTAAGCAATCTGCGACCCTTGGTGCGAATGCCAGAGGAAAACATTTCTACTGAGTCTAGCAGGGAGAAACTGTACCTGGAGAACACTTTTGTCTGCAGCTTGCGCCTGCACCTTACATACCCATGGAATTTCAGCACATTCAAATGCATGCCAGGCTCTTCCTTACCCAAGCTGAAAGCTGCTGTCCGAAGGCTTGGCTCCTTGTCAGATGGAAGCAGCAGCACGCACCTTTAAGTTTGGCAAGTACTAAAGAGCCTCAGAAGACCATGGTCTAGCAACAAGGGGATAGGAAAATGCATTTCCTTCATGTGCCCTTGTCGTCGCCTCACAACAGGTAGCAGCATAAAGCAGATGCGGCTGAAGTTCTTCCGGGCGACAGCTAACATCAATCGAGCAAGTGGTCTTCCCACAGCTATGGTCCTCTGGCAGTCTGAAAGCTTTGCGCACAAGCCGCTTGCTAAGCGCCTTCCTTTGCCTTTAGGCAGTGCTCGTGCACAACAAGCCTCGGGCGTGAATATTCACTACCCCGCACACACGTTTCGCTGTGCCCGTTGCCAAGAGCTCTGGAAGCGCTGTTTATGACGCAAGCGGAACGCCTCTTGCGCTTCCATTCTCAGAGCTCCTGAGTTAAGCAATCTGCGACCCTTGGTGCGAATGCCAGAGGAAAACATTTCTACTGAGTCTAGCAGGGAGAAACTGTACCTGGAGAACACTTTTGTCTGCAGCTTGCGCCTGCACCTTACATACCCATGGATTTTCAGCACATTCAAATGCATGCCAGGCTCTTCCTTACCCAAGCTGAAAGCTGCTGTCCGAAGGCTTGGCTCCTTGTCAGATGGAAGCAGCAGCACGCACCTTTAAGTTTGGCAAGTACTAAAGAGCCTCAGACGAGCGTGGTCTAGCAACAAGGGGATAGGAAAATGCATTTGCTTCATGTGCCCTTGTCGTCGCCTAACAACATGTAGCAGCATAAAGCAGATGCGGCTGAAGTTCTTCCGGGCGACAGCTAACATCAATCGAGCAGGTGGTCTTCCCACAGCTATGGTCCTCTGGCAGTCTGAAAGCTTTGCGCACAAGCCGCTTGCTAAGCGCCTTCCTTTGCCTTTAGGCAGTGCTCGTGCACGACAAGCCTGGGGCGTGAATGCTCACTACCTCGCACACACGTTTCGTTGTGCCCGTTGCCAAGCGCTCTGGAAGCACTGTTTATGACGCAAGCGGAACGCCTCTTGCGCTTCCATTCTCAGAGCTCCTGAGTTAAGCAATCTGCGACCCTTGGTGCGAATGCCAGAGGAAAACATTTCCACTGAGTCTAGCAGGGAGAAACTGTACCTGGAGAACACTTTTGTCTGCAGCTTGCGCCTGCACCTTACATACCCATGGAATTTCAGCACATTCAAATGCATGCCAGGCTCTTCCTTACCCAAGCTGAAAGCTGCTGTCCGAAGGCTTGGCTCCTTGTCAGATGGAAGCAGCAGCACGCACCTTTAAGTTTGGCAAGTACTAAAGAGCCTCAGAAGACCATGGTCTAGCAACAAGGGGATAGGAAAATGCATTTGCTTCATGTGCCCTTGTCGTCGCCTCACAACAGGTAGCAGCATAAAGCAGATGCGGCTGAAGTTCTTCCGGGCGACAGCTAACATCAATCGAGCAAGTGGTCTTCCCACAGCTATGGTCCTCTGGCAGTCTGAAAGCTTTGCGCACAAGCCGCTTGCTAAGCGCCTTCCTTTGCCTTTAGGCAGTGCTCGTGCAAAACAAGCCTGGGGCGTGAATGCTCACTACGCCGCACACACATTTCGCTGTGCCCGTTGCCAAGCGCTCTGGAAGCACTGTTTATGACACAAGCGGAACGCCTCTTGCGCTTCCATTCTCAGAGCACCTGAGTAAAGCACTCTGCGACCCTTGGTGCGAATGCCAGAGGAAAACATTTCCACTGAGTCTGGCAGGGAGAAACTGTACCTGGAGAACACTTTTGTCTGCAGCTTGCACCTGCACCTTACATACCCAAGGATTTTCAGCACATTCAAATGCATGCCAGGCTCTTCCTTCCGCAAGCTGAAAGCTGCTGTCAGAAGACTTGGCTCCTTGTCAGATCAAAGCAGCAGCACGCACCTTCGAGTTTGGCAGGAACTAAAGAGCCGCAGAAGAGCATGGTCAAGCAACAAGGGGATAAGAAAATGCATTTCCTTCATGTGCCCTTGTCGCCGCCTCACAAAAGGTAGCAGCATAAAGCAGATGCGGCTGAAGTTCTTCCGGGTGACAGCTAACATCAATCGAGCAAGCGGTCTTCCCACAGCTATGGTCTTCTGGCAGTCTGAAAGCTTTGCGCACAAGCCGCTTGCTAAGCACCTTCATTTGCCTTTAGGCAGTGCTCATGCTTTACCAGCCTGGGGCGAGAATGGTCACTACCGCGCACACACGTTTCGTTGTGCCCGTTGCCAAGCGCTCTGGAAGCGCTGTTTATGACGCAAGCGGAATGCCTCTTGCGCTTCCATTCTCAGAGCTCCTGAGTTAAGCAATCTGCGACCCTTGGTGCGAATGCCAGAGGAAAACATTTCCACTGTGTCTGGCAGGGAGAAACTGTACCTGGAGAACACTTTTGTCTGCAGCTTGCACCTGCACCTTACATACCCATGGATTTTCAGCACATTCAAATGCATGCCAGGCTCTTCCTAACGCAAGCTGAAAGCTGCTGTCAGAAGGCTTCGCTCCTTGTCAGATCGAAGCAGCAGCACGCACCTTCGAGTTTGGCAGGAACTAAAGAGCCGCAGAAGAGCATGGTCTAGCAACAAGGGGATAGGAAAATGCATTTGCTTCATGTGCCCTTGTCGTCGCCTCACAACAGGTAGCAGCATAAAGCAGATGCGGCTGAAGTTCTTCCGGGCGACAGCTAACATCAATCGAGCAAGCGGTCTTCCCACAGCTATGGTCCTCTGGCAGTCTGAAAGCTTTGCGCACAAGCCGCTTGCTAAGCGCCTTCCTTTGCCTTTAGGCAGTGCTCGTGCACAACAAGCCTCGGGCGTGAATATTCACTACCCCGCACACACGTTTCGCTGTGCCCGTTGCCAAGAGCTCTGGAAGCGCTGTTTATGACGCAAGCGAAACGCCTCTTGCGCTTCCATTCTCAGAGCTCCTGAGTTAAGCAATCTGCGACCCTTGGTGCGAATGCCAGAGGAAAACATTTCTACTGAGTCTAGCAGGGAGAAACTGTACCTGGAGAACACTTTTGTCTGCAGCTTGCGCCTGCACCTTACATACCCATGGATTTTCAGCACATTCAAATGCATGCCAGGCTCTTCCTTACCCAAGCTGAAAGCTGCTGTCCGAAGGCTTGGCTCCTTGTCAGATGGAAGCAGCAGCACGCACCTTTAAGTTTGGCAAGTACTAAAGAGCCTCAGACGAGCGTGGTCTAGCAACAAGGGGATAGGAAAATGCATTTGCTTCATGTGCCCTTGTCGTCGCCTAACAACATGTAGCAGCATAAAGCAGATGCGGCTGAAGTTCTTCCGGGCGACAGCTAACATCAATCGAGCAAGTGGTCTTCCCACAGCTATGGTCCTCTGGCAGTCTGAAAGCTTTGCGCACAAGCCGCTTGCTAAGCGCCTTCCTTTGCCTTTAGGCAGTGCTCGTGCACGACAAGCCTGGGGCGTGAATGCTCACTACCTCGCACACACGTTTCGTTGTGCCCGTTGCCAAGCGCTCTGGAAGCACTGTTTATGACGCAAGCGGAACGCCTCTTGCGCTTCCATTCTCAGAGCTCCTGAGTTAAGCACTCTGCGACCCTTGGTGCGAATGCCAGAGGAAAACATTTCCACTGTGTCTGGCAGGGAGAAACTGTACCTGGAGAACACCTTTGTCTGCAGCTTGCACCTGCACCTTACATACCCATGGATTTTCAGCACATTCAAATGCATGCCAGGCTCTTCCTAACGCAAGCTGAAAGCTGCTGTCAGAAGGCTTCGCTCCTTGTCAGATTGAAGCAGAAGCACGCACCTTCGAGTTTGGCAGGAACTAAAGAGCCGCAGAAGAGCATGGTCTAGCAACAAGGGGATAGGAAAATGCATTTGCTTCATGTGCCCTTGTCGCCGCCTCACAACAGGTAGCAGCATAAAGCAGATGCGGCTGAAGTTCTTCCGGGCGACAGCTAACATCAATCGAGCAAGCGGTCTTCCCACAGCTATGGTCCTCTGGCAGTCTGAAAGCTTTGCGCACAAGCCGCTTGCTAAGCGCCTTCCTTTGCCTTTAGGCAGTGCTCGTGCACAACAAGCCTCGGGCGTGAATATTCACTACCCCGCACACACGTTTCGCTGTGCCCGTTGCCAAGAGCTCTGGAAGCGCTGTTTATGACGCAAGCGGAACGCCTCTTGCGCTTCCATTCTCAGAGCTCCTGAGTTAAGCAATCTGCGACCCTTGGTGCGAATGCCAGAGGAAAACATTTCTACTGAGTCTAGCAGGGAGAAACTGTACCTGGAGAACACTTTTGTCTGCAGCTTGTGCCTGCACCTTACATACCCATGGAATTTCAGCACATTCAAATGCATGCCAGGCTCTTCCTTACCCAAGCTGAAAGCTGCTGTCCGAAGGCTTGGCTCCTTGTCAGATGGAAGCAGCAGCACGCACCTTTAAGTTTGGCAAGTACTAAAGAGCCTCAGACGAGCGTGGTCTAGCAACAAGGGGATAGGAAAATGCATTTGCTTCATGTGCCCTTGTCGTCGCCTAACAACATGTAGCAGCATAAAGCAGATGCGGCTGAAGTTCTTCCGGGCGACAGCTAACATCAATCGAGCAAGTGGTCTTCCCACAGCTATGGTCCTCTGGCAGTCTGAAAGCTTTGCGCACAAGCCGCTTGCTAAGCGCCTTCCTTTGCCTTTAGGCAGTGCTCGTGCACAACAAGCCTGGGGCGTGAATGCTCACTACCTCGCACACACGTTTCGTTGTGCCCGTTGCCAAGCGCTCTGGAAGCACTGTTTATGACGCAAGCGGAACGCCTCTTGCGCTTCCATTCTCAGAGCTCCTGAGTTAAGCAATCTGCGACCCTTGGTGCGAATGCCAGAGAAAAACATTTCTACTGAGTCTAGCAGGGAGAAACTGTACCTGGAGAACACTTTTGTCTGCAGCTTGCGCCTGCACCTTACATACCCATGGATTTTCAGCACATTCAAATGCATGCCAGGCTCTTCCTTACCCAAGCTGAAAGCTGCTGTCCGAAGGCTTGGCTCCTTGTCAGATCGAAGCAGCAGCATGCACCTTTAAGTTTGGCAAGTACTAAAGAGCCTCAGACGAGTGTGGTCTAGCAACAAGGGGATAGGAAAATGCATTTGCTTCATGTGCCCTTGTCGTCGCCTAACAACATGTAGCAGCATAAAGCAGATGCGGCTGAAGTTCTTCCGGGCGACAGCTAACATCAATCGAGCAGGTGGTCTTCCCACAGCTATGGTCCTCTGGCAGTCTGAAAGCTTTGCGCACAAGCCGCTTGCTAAGCGCCTTCCTTTGCCTTTAGGCAGTGCTCGTGCACGACAAGCCTGGGGCGTGAATGCTCACTACCTCGCACACACGTTTCGTTGTGCCCGTTGCCAAGCGCTCTGGAAGCACTGTTTATGACGCAAGCGGAACGCCTCTTGTGCTTCCATTCTCAGAGCTCCTGAGTTAAGCACTCTGCGACCATAGGCGCGAATGCCAGAGGAAAACATTACCACTGCGTCTGGCAGGGAGAAACTGTACCTGGAGAACACTTTTGTCTGCAGCTTGCACCTGCACCTTACATACCCATGGATTTTCAGCACATTCAAATGCATGCCAGGCTCTTCCTAACGCAAGCTGAAAGCTGCTGTCAGAAGGCTTCGCTCCTTGTCAGATTCAAGCAGAAGCACGCACCTTCGAGTTTGGCAGGAACTAAAGAGCCGCAGAAGAGCATGGTCTAGCAACAAGGGGATAGGAAAATGCATTTGCTTCATGTGCCCTTGTCGTCGCCTCACAACAGGTAGCAGCATAAAGCAGATGCGGCTGAAGTTCTTCCGGGCGACAGCTAACCTCAATCGAGCAAGCGGTCTTCCCACAGCTATGGTCCTCTGGCAGTCTGAAAGCTTTGCGCACAAGCCGCTTGCTAAGCGCCTTCCTTTGCCTTTAGGCAGTGCTCGTGCAAAACAAGCCTGGGGCGTGAATGCTCACTACCTCGCACACACGTTTCGCTGTGCCCGTTGCCAAGAGCTCTGGAAGCGCTGTTTATGACGCAAGCGGAACGCCTCTTGCGCTTCCATTCTCAGAGCTCCTGAGTTAAGCAATCTGCGACCCTTGGTGCGAATGCCAGAGAAAAACATTTCTACTGAGTCTAGCAGGGAGAAACTGTACCTGGAGAACACTTTTGTCTGCAGCTTGCACCTGCACCTTACATACCCATGGATTTTCAGCACATTCAAATGCATGCCAGGCTCTTCCTTCCGCAAGCTGAAAGCTGCTGTCAGAAGACTTGGCTCCTTGTCAGATGGAAGCAGCAGCACGCACCTTTAAGTTTGGCAAGTACTAAAGAGCCTCAGAAGACCATGGTCTAGCAACAAGGGGATAGGAAAATGCATTTGCTTCATGTGCCCTTGTCGTCGCCTAACAACATGTAGCAGCATAAAGCAGATGCGGCTGAAGTTCTTCCGGGCGACAGCTAACATCAATCGAGCAAGTGGTCTTCCCACAGCTATGGTCCTCTGGCAGTCTGAAAGCTTTGCGCACAAGCCGCTTGCTAAGCGCCTTCCTTTGCCTTTAGGCAGTGCTCGTGCAAAACAAGCCTGGGGCGTGAATGCTCACTACGCCGCACACACATTTCGCTGTGCCCGTTGCCAAGCGCTCTGGAAGCACTGTTTATGACACAAGCGGAACGCCTCTTGCGCTTCCATTCTCAGAGCACCTGAGTAAAGCACTCTGCGACCCTTGGTGCGAATGCCAGAGGAAAACATTTCCACTGAGTCTGGCAGGGAGAAACTGTACCTGGAGAACACTTTTGTCTGCAGCTTGCACCTGCACCTTACATACCCAAGGATTTTCAGCACATTCAAATGCATGCCAGGCTCTTCCTTCCGCAAGCTGAAAGCTGCTGTCAGAAGACTTGGCTCCTTGTCAGATCGAAGCAGCAGCACGCACCTTCGAGTTTGGCAGGAACTAAAGAGCCGCAGAAGAGCATGGTCAAGCAACAAGGGGATAAGAAAATGCATTTCCTTCATGTGCCCTTGTCGCCGCCTCACAAAAGGTAGCAGCATAAAGCAGATGCGGCTGAAGTTCTTCCGGGTGACAGCTAACATCAATCGAGCAAGCGGTCTTCCCACAGCTATGGTCTTCTGGCAGTCTGAAAGCTTTGCGCACAAGCCGCTTGCTAAGCACCTTCATTTGCCTTTAGGCAGTGCTCATGCTTTACCAGCCTGGGGCGAGAATGGTCACTACCGCGCACACACGTTTCGCTGTGCCCGTTGCCAAGCGCTCTGGAAGCGCTGTTTATGACGCAAGCGGAACGCCTCTTGCGCTTCCATTCTCAGAGCTCCTGAGTTAAGCAACCTGCGACCCTTGGTGCGAATGCCAGAGGAAAACATTTCCACTGTGTCTGGCAGGGAGAAACTGTACCTGGAGAACACTTTTGTCTGCAGCTTGCACCTGCACCTTACATACCCATGGATTTTCAGCACATTCAAATGCATGCCAGGCTCTTCCTTATGCAAGCTGAAAGCTGCTGTCAGAAGGCTTCGCTCCTTGTCAGATCGAAGCAGCAGCACGCACCTTTGAGTTTGGCAGGAACTAAAGAGCCGCAGAAGAGCATGGTCTAGCAACAAGGGGATAGGAAAATGCATTTCCTTCATGTGCCCTTGTCGTCGCCTCACAACAGGTAGCAGCATAAAGCAGATGCGGCTGAAGTTCTTCCGGGCGACAGCTAACATCAATCGAGCAAGCGGTCTTCCCACAGCTATGGTCCTCTGGCAGTCTGAAAGCTTTGCGCACAAGCCGCTTGCTAAGCGCCTTCCTTTGCCTTTAGGCAGTGCTCGTGCACAACAAGCCTCGGGCGTGAATATTCACTACCCCGCACACACGTTTCGCTGTGCCCGTTGACAAGAGCTCTGGAAGCGCTGTTTATGACGCAAGCGGAACGCCTCTTGCGCTTCCATTCTCAGAGCTCCTGAGTAAAGCAATCTGCGACCCTTGGTGCGAATGCCAGAGGAAAACATTTCTACTGAGTCTAGCAGGGAGAAACTGTACCTGGAGAACACTTTTGTCTGCAGCTTGCGCCTGCACCTTACATACCCATGGATTTTCAGCACATTCAAATGCATGCCAGGCTCTTCCTTACCCAAGCTGAAAGCTGCTGTCCGAAGGCTTGGCTCCTTGTCAGATCGAAGCAGCAGCACGCACCTTTAAGTTTGGCAAGTACTAAAGAGCCTCAGACGAGCGTGGTCTAGCAACAAGGGGATAGGAAAATGCATTTGCTTCATGTGCCCTTGTCGTCGCCTAACAACATGTAGCAGCATAAAGCAGATGCGGCTGAAGTTCTTCCGGGCGACAGCTAACATCAATCGAGCAAGTGGTCTTCCCACAGCTATGGTCCTCTGGCAGTCTGAAAGCTTTGCGCACAAGCCGCTTGCTAAGCGCCTTCCTTTGCCTTTAGGCAGTGCTCGTGCACAACAAGCCTGGGGCGTGAATGCTCACTACCTCGCACACACGTTTCGTTGTGCCCGTTGCCAAGCGCTCTGGAAGCACTGTTTATGACGCAAGCGGAACGCCTCTTGCGCTTCCATTCTCAGAGCTCCTGAGTTAAGCAATCTGCGACCCTTGGTGCGAATGCCAGAGAAAAACATTTCTACTGAGTCTAGCAGGGAGAAACTGTACCTGGAGAACACTTTTGTCTGCAGCTTGCGCCTGCACCTTACATACCCATGGATTTTCAGCACATTCAAATGCATGCCAGGCTCTTCCTTACCCAAGCTGAAAGCTGCTGTCCGAAGGCTTGGCTCCTTGTCAGATCGAAGTAGCAGCATGCACCTTTAAGTTTGGCAAGTACTAAAGAGCCTCAGACGAGTGTGGTCTAGCAACAAGGGGATAGGAAAATGCATTTGCTTCATGTGCCCTTGTCGTCGCCTAACAACATGTAGCAGCATAAAGCAGATGCGGCTGAAGTTCTTCCGGGCGACAGCTAACATCAATCGAGCAGGTGGTCTTCCCACAGCTATGGTCCTCTGGCAGTCTGAAAGCTTTGCGCACAAGCCGCTTGCTAAGCGCCTTCCTTTGCCTTTAGGCAGTGCTCGTGCACGACAAGCCTGGGGCGTGAATGCTCACTACCTCGCACACACGTTTCATTGTGCCCGTTGCCAAGCGCTCTGGAAGCACTGTTTATGACGCAAGCGGAACGCCTCTTGCGCTTCCATTCTCAGAGCTCCTGAGTTAAGCAATCTGCGACCCTTGGTGCGAATGCCAGAGAAAAACATTTCTACTGAGTCTAGCAGGGAGAAACTGTACCTGGAGAACACTTTTGTCTGCAGCTTGCGCCTGCACCTTACATACCCATGGATTTTCAGCACATTCAAATGCATGCCAGGCTCTTCCTTCCGCAAGCTGAAAGCTGCTGTCAGAAGACTTGGCTCCTTGTCAGATGGAAGCAGCAGCACGCACCTTTAAGTTTGGCAAGTACTAAAGAGCCTCAGAAGACCATGGTCTAGCAACAAGGGGATAGGAAAATGCATTTGCTTCATGTGCCCTTGTCGTCGCCTAACAACATGTAGCAGCATAAAGCAGATGCGGCTGAAGTTCTTCCGGGCGACAGCTAACATCAATCGAGCAAGTGGTCTTCCCACAGCTATGGTCCTCTGGCAGTCTGAAAGCTTTGCGCACAAGCCGCTTGCTAAGCGCCTTCCTTTGCCTTTAGGCAGTGCTCGTGCAAAACAAGCCTGGGGCGTGAATGCTCACTACGCCGCACACACATTTCGCTGTGCCCGTTGCCAAGCGCTCTGGAAGCACTGTTTATGACGCAAGCGGAATGCCTCTTGCGCTTCCATTCTCAGAGCACCTGAGTAAAGCACTCTGCGACCCTTGGTGCGAATGCCAGAGGAAAACATTTCCACTGAGTCTGGCAGGGAGAAACTGTACCTGGAGAACACTTTTGTCTGCAGCTTGCACCTGCACCTTACATACCCAAGGATTTTCAGCACATTCAAATGCATGCCAGGCTCTTCCTTCCGCAAGCTGAAAGCTGCTGTCAGAAGACTTGGCTCCTTGTCAGATCGAAGCAGCAGCACGCACCTTCGAGTTTGGCAGGAACTAAAGAGCCGCAGAAGAGCATGGTCAAGCAACAAGGGGATAAGAAAATGCATTTCCTTCATGTGCCCTTGTCGCCGCCTCACAAAAGGTAGCAGCATAAAGCAGATGCGGCTGAAGTTCTTCCGGGCGACAGCTAACATCAATCGAGCAAGCGGTCTTCCCACAGCTATGGTCTTCTGGCAGTCTGAAAGCTTTGCGCACAAGCCGCTTGCTAAGCACCTTCATTTGCCTTTAGGCAGTGCTCATGCTTTACCAGCCTGGGGCGAGAATGGTCACTACCGCGCACACACGTTTCGCTGTGCCCGTTGCCAAGCGCTCTGGAAGCGCTGTTTATGACGCAAGCGGAACGCCTCTTGCGCTTCCATTCTCAGAGCTCCTGAGTTAAGCAATCTGCGACCCTTGGTGCGAATGCCAGAGGAAAACATTTCCACTGTGTCTGGCAGGGAGAAACTGTACCTGGAGAACACTTTTGTCTGCAGCTTGCACCTGCACCTTACATACCCATGGATTTTCAGCACATTCAAATGCATGCCAGGCTCTTCCTTATGCAAGCTGAAAGCTGCTGTCAGAAGGCTTCGCTCCTTGTCAGATCGAAGCAGCAGCACGCACCTTTGAGTTTGGCAGGAACTAAAGAGCCGCAGAAAAGCATGGTCTAGCAACAAGGGGATAGGAAAATGCATTTGCTTCATGTGCCCTTGTCGTCGCCTAACAACATGTAGCAGCATAAAGCAGATGCGGCTGAAGTTCTTCCGGGCGACAGCTAACATCAATCGAGCAAGTGGTCTTCCCACAGCTATGGTCCTCTGGCAGTCTGAAAGCTTTGCGCACAAGCCGCTTGCTAAGCGCCTTCCTTTGCCTTTAGGCAGTGCTCGTGCACAACAAGCCTGGGGCGTGAATGCTCACTACCTCGCACACACGTTTCGTTGTGCCCGTTGCCAAGCGCTCTGGAAGCACTGTTTATGACGCAAGCGGAACGCCTCTTGCGCTTCCATTCTCAGAGCTCCTGAGTTAAGCAATCTGCGACCCTTGGTGCGAATGCCAGAGAAAAACATTTCTACTGAGTCTAGCAGGGAGAAACTGTACCTGGAGAACACTTTTGTCTGCAGCTTGCGCCTGCACCTTACATACCCATGGATTTTCAGCACATTCAAATGCATGCCAGGCTCTTCCTTACCCAAGCTGAAAGCTGCTGTCCGAAGGCTTGGCTCCTTGTCAGATCGAAGTAGCAGCATGCACCTTTAAGTTTGGCAAGTACTAAAGAGCCTCAGACGAGTGTGGTCTAGCAACAAGGGGATAGGAAAATGCATTTGCTTCATGTGCCCTTGTCGTCGCCTAACAACATGTAGCAGCATAAAGCAGATGCGGCTGAAGTTCTTCCGGGCGACAGCTAACATCAATCGAGCAGGTGGTCTTCCCACAGCTATGGTCCTCTGGCAGTCTGAAAGCTTTGCGCACAAGCCGCTTGCTAAGCGCCTTCCTTTGCCTTTAGGCAGTGCTCGTGCACGACAAGCCTGGGGCGTGAATGCTCACTACCTCGCACACACGTTTCATTGTGCCCGTTGCCAAGCGCTCTGGAAGCACTGTTTATGACGCAAGCGGAACGCCTCTTGCGCTTCCATTCTCAGAGCTCCTGAGTTAAGCAATCTGCGACCCTTGGTGCGAATGCCAGAGAAAAACATTTCTACTGAGTCTAGCAGGGAGAAACTGTACCTGGAGAACACTTTTGTCTGCAGCTTGCGCCTGCACCTTACATACCCATGGATTTTCAGCACATTCAAATGCATGCCAGGCTCTTCCTTCCGCAAGCTGAAAGCTGCTGTCAGAAGACTTGGCTCCTTGTCAGATGGAAGCAGCAGCACGCACCTTTAAGTTTGGCAAGTACTAAAGAGCCTCAGAAGACCATGGTCTAGCAACAAGGGGATAGGAAAATGCATTTGCTTCATGTGCCCTTGTCGTCGCCTAACAACATGTAGCAGCATAAAGCAGATGCGGCTGAAGTTCTTCCGGGCGACAGCTAACATCAATCGAGCAAGTGGTCTTCCCACAGCTATGGTCCTCTGGCAGTCTGAAAGCTTTGCGCACAAGCCGCTTGCTAAGCGCCTTCCTTTGCCTTTAGGCAGTGCTCGTGCAAAACAAGCCTGGGGCGTGAATGCTCACTACGCCGCACACACATTTCGCTGTGCCCGTTGCCAAGCGCTCTGGAAGCACTGTTTATGACGCAAGCGGAATGCCTCTTGCGCTTCCATTCTCAGAGCACCTGAGTAAAGCACTCTGCGACCCTTGGTGCGAATGCCAGAGGAAAACATTTCCACTGAGTCTGGCAGGGAGAAACTGTACCTGGAGAACACTTTTGTCTGCAGCTTGCACCTGCACCTTACATACCCAAGGATTTTCAGCACATTCAAATGCATGCCAGGCTCTTCCTTCCGCAAGCTGAAAGCTGCTGTCAGAAGACTTGGCTCCTTGTCAGATCGAAGCAGCAGCACGCACCTTCGAGTTTGGCAGGAACTAAAGAGCCGCAGAAGAGCATGGTCAAGCAACAAGGGGATAAGAAAATGCATTTCCTTCATGTGCCCTTGTCGCCGCCTCACAAAAGGTAGCAGCATAAAGCAGATGCGGCTGAAGTTCTTCCGGGCGACAGCTAACATCAATCGAGCAAGCGGTCTTCCCACAGCTATGGTCTTCTGGCAGTCTGAAAGCTTTGCGCACAAGCCGCTTGCTAAGCACCTTCATTTGCCTTTAGGCAGTGCTCATGCTTTACCAGCCTGGGGCGAGAATGGTCACTACCGCGCACACACGTTTCGCTGTGCCCGTTGCCAAGCGCTCTGGAAGCGCTGTTTATGACGCAAGCGGAACGCCTCTTGCGCTTCCATTCTCAGAGCTCCTGAGTTAAGCAATCTGCGACCCTTGGTGCGAATGCCAGAGGAAAACATTTCCACTGTGTCTGGCAGGGAGAAACTGTACCTGGAGAACACTTTTGTCTGCAGCTTGCACCTGCACCTTACATACCCATGGATTTTCAGCACATTCAAATGCATGCCAGGCTCTTCCTTATGCAAGCTGAAAGCTGCTGTCAGAAGGCTTCGCTCCTTGTCAGATCGAAGCAGCAGCACGCACCTTTGAGTTTGGCAGGAACTAAAGAGCCGCAGAAAAGCATGGTCTAGCAACAAGGGGATAGGAAAATGCATTTGCTTCATGTGCCCTTGTCGTCGCCTCACAACAGGTAGCAGCATAAAGCAGATGCGGCTGAAGTTCTTCCGGGCGACAGCTAACATCAATCGAGCAAGCGGTCTTCCCACAGCTATGGTCCTCTGGCAGTCTGAAAGCTTTGCGCACAAGCCGCTTGCTAAGCGCCTTCCTTTGCCTTTAGGCAGTGCTCGTGCACAACAAGCCTCGGGCGTGAATATTCACTACCCCGCACACACGTTTCGCTGTGCCCGTTGCCAAGCGTTCTGGAAGCGCTGTTTATGACGCAAGCGGAACGCCTCTTGCGCTTCCATTCTCAGAGCTCCTGAGTTAAGCAATCTGCGACCCTTGGTTCGAATGCCAGAGGAAAACATTTCTACTGAGTCTAGCAGGGAGAAACTGTACCTGGAGAACACTTTTGTCTGCAGCTTGCGCCTGCACCTTACATACCCATGGATTTTCAGCACATTCAAATGCATGCCAGGCTCTTCCTTACCCAAGCTGAAAGCTGCTGTCCGAAGGCTTCGCTCCTTGTCAGATCGAAGCAGCAGCACGCACCTTTAAGTTTGGCAAGTACTAAAGAGCCTCAGACGAGCGTGGTCTAGCAACAAGGGGATAGGAAAATGCATTTGCTTCATGTGCCCTTGTCGTCGCCTAACAACATGTAGCAGCATAAAGCAGATGCGGCTGAAGTTCTTCCGGGCGACAGCTAACATCAATCGAGCAAGTGGTCTTCCCACAGCTATGGTCCTCTGGCAGTCTGAAAGCTTTGCGCATAAGACGCTTGCTAAGCGCCTTCATTTGCCTTTAGGCAGTGCTCGTGCACGACAAGCCTGGGGCGTGAATGCTCACTACCCCGCACACACGTTTCGTTGTGCCCGTTGCCAAGCGCTCTGGAAGCGCTGTTTATGACGCAAGCGGAACGCCTCTTGCGCTTCCATTCTCAGAGCTCCTGAGTTAAGCAACCTGCGACCCTTGGTGCGAATGCCAGAGGAAAACATTTCCACTGAGTCTGGCAGGGAGAAACTGTACCTGGAGAACACTTTTGTCTGCAGCTTGCCCCTGCACCTTACATACCCATGGATTTTCAGCACATTCAAATGCATGCCAGGCTCTTCCTAACGCAAGCTGAAAGCTGCTGTCAGAAGGCTTCGCTCCTTGTCAGATGGAAGCAGCAGCACGCACCTTCGAGTTTGGCAGGAACTAAAGAGCCTCAGACGAGCGTGGTCTAGCAACAAGGGGATAGGAAAATGCATTTGCTTCATGTGCCCTTGTCGTCGCCTAACTACATGTAGCAGCATAAAGCAGATGCGGCTGAAGTTCTTCCGGGCGACAGCTAACATCAATCGAGCAGGTGGTCTTCCCACAGCTATGGTCCTCTGGCAGTCTGAAAGCTTTGCGCATAAGACGCTTGCTAAGCGCCTTCCTTTGCCTTTAGGCAGTGCTCGTGCACGACAAGCCTGGGGCGTGAATGCTCACTACCCCGCACACACGTTTCGTTGTGCCCGTTGCCAAGCGCTCTGGAAGCACTGTTTATGACACAAGCGGAACGCCTCTTGCGCTTCCATTCTCAGAGCACCTGAGTAAAGCACTCTGCGACCCTTGGTGCGAATGCCAGAGGAAAACATTTCCACTGAGTCTGGCAGGGAGAAACTGTACCTGGAGAACACTTTTGTCTGCAGCTTGCACCTGCACCTTACATACCCAAGGATTTTCAGCACATTCAAATGCATGCCAGGCTCTTCCTTCCGCAAGCTGAAAGCTGCTGTCAGAAGACTTGGCTCCTTGTCAGATCGAAGCAGCAGCACGCACCTTCGAGTTTGGCAGGAACTAAAGAGCCGCAGAAGAGCATGGTCAAGCAACAAGGGGATAAGAAAATGCATTTCCTTCATGTGCCCTTGTCGCCGCCTCACAAAAGGTAGCAGCATAAAGCAGATGCGGCTGAAGTTCTTCCGGGTGACAGCTAACATCAATCGAGCAAGCGGTCTTCCCACAGCTATGGTCTTCTGGCAGTCTGAAAGCTTTGCGCACAAGCCGCTTGCTAAGCACCTTCATTTGCCTTTAGGCAGTGCTCATGCTTTACCAGCCTGGGGCGAGAATGGTCACTACCGCGCACACACGTTTCGCTGTGCCCGTTGCCAAGCGCTCTGGAAGCGCTGTTTATGACGCAAGCGGAACGCCTCTTGCGCTTCCATTCTCAGAGCTCCTGAGTTAAGCAATCTGCGACCCTTGGTGCGAATGCCAGAGGAAAACATTTCCACTGTGTCTGGCAGGGAGAAACTGTACCTGGAGAACACTTTTGTCTGCAGCTTGCACCTGCACCTTACATACCCATGAATTTTCAGCACATTCAAATGCATGCCAGGCTCTTCCTTATGCAAGCTGAAAGCTGCTGTCAGAAGGCTTCGCTCCTTGTCAGATCGAAGCAGCAGCACGCACCTTTGAGTTTGGCAGGAACTAAAGAGCCGCAGAAAAGCATGGTCTAGCAACAAGGGGATAGGAAAATGCATTTGCTTCATGTGCCCTTGTCGTCGCCTCACAACAGGTAGCAGCATAAAGCAGATGCGGCTGAAGTTCTTCCGGGCGACAGCTAACATCAATCGAGCAAGCGGTCTTCCCACAGCTATGGTCCTCTGGCAGTCTGAAAGCTTTGCGCACAAGCCGCTTGCTAAGCGCCTTCCTTTGCCTTTAGGCAGTGCTCGTGCACAACAAGCCTCGGGCGTGAATATTCACTACCCCGCACACACGTTTCGCTGTGCCCGTTGACAAGAGCTCTGGAAGCGCTGTTTATGACGCAAGCGGAACGCCTCTTGCGCTTCCATTCTCAGAGCTCCTGAGTTAAGCAATCTGCGACCCTTGGTGCGAATGCCAGAGGAAAACATTTCTACTGAGTCTAGCAGGGAGAAACTGTACCTGGAGAACACTTTTGTCTGCAGCTTGCGCCTGCACCTTACATACCCATGGATTTTCAGCACATTCAAATGCATGCCAGGCTCTTCCTTACCCAAGCTGAAAGCTGCTGTCCGAAGGCTTGGCTCCTTGTCAGATCGAAGCAGCAGCACGCACCTTTAAGTTTGGCAAGTACTAAAGAGCCTCAGACGAGCGTGGTCTAGCAACAAGGGGATAGGAAAATGCATTTGCTTCATGTGCCCTTGTCGTCGCCTAACAACATGTAGCAGCATAAAGCAGATGCGGCTGAAGTTCTTCCGGGCGACAGCTAACATCAATCGAGCAAGTGGTCTTCCCACAGCTATGGTCCTCTGGCAGTCTGAAAGCTTTGCGCACAAGCCGCTTGCTAAGCGCCTTCCTTTGCCTTTAGGCAGTGCTCGTGCACAACAAGCCTGGGGCGTGAATGCTCACTACCTCGCACACACGTTTCGTTGTGCCCGTTGCCAAGCGCTCTGGAAGCACTGTTTATGACGCAAGCGGAACGCCTCTTGCGCTTCCATTCTCAGAGCTCCTGAGTTAAGCAATCTGCGACCCTTGGTGCGAATGCCAGAGAAAAACATTTCTACTGAGTCTAGGAGGGAGAAACTGTACCTGGAGAACACTTTTGTCTGCAGCTTGCGCCTGCACCTTACATACCCATGGATTTTCAGCACATTCAAATGCATGCCAGGCTCTTCCTTACCCAAGCTGAAAGCTGCTGTCCGAAGGCTTGGCTCCTTGTCAGATCGAAGTAGCAGCATGCACCTTTAAGTTTGGCAAGTACTAAAGAGCCTCAGACGAGTGTGGTCTAGCAACAAGGGGATAGGAAAATGCATTTGCTTCATGTGCCCTTGTCGTCGCCTAACAACATGTAGCAGCATAAAGCAGATGCGGCTGAAGTTCTTCCGGGCGACAGCTAACATCAATCGAGCAGGTGGTCTTCCCACAGCTATGGTCCTCTGGCAGTCTGAAAGCTTTGCGCACAAGCCGCTTGCTAAGCGCCTTCCTTTGCCTTTAGGCAGTGCTCGTGCACGACAAGCCTGGGGCGTGAATGCTCACTACCTCGCACACACGTTTCGTTGTGCCCGTTGCCAAGCGCTCTGGAAGCACTGTTTATGACGCAAGCGGAACGCCTCTTGTGCTTCCATTCTCAGAGCTCCTGAGTTAAGCACTCTGCGACCGTAGGCGCGAATGCCAGAGGAAAACATTACCACTGCGTCTGGCAGGGAGAAACTGTACCTGGAGAACACTTTTGTCTGCAGCTTGCGCCTGCACCTTACATACCCATGGATTTTCAGCACATTCAAATGCATGCCAGGCTCTTCCTTCCGCAAGCTGAAAGCTGCTGTCAGAAGGCTTCGCTCCTTGTCAGATTCAAGCAGAAGCACGCACCTTCGAGTTTGGCAGGAACTAAAGAGCCGCAGAAGAGCATGGTCTAGCAACAAGGGGATAGGAAAATGCATTTGCTTCATGTGCCCTTGTCGTCGCCTCACAACAGGTAGCAGCATAAAGCAGATGCGGCTGAAGTTCTTCCGGGCGACAGCTAACATCAATCGAGCAAGCGGTCTTCCCACAGGTATGGTCCTCTGGCAGTCTGAAAGCTTTGCGCACAAGCCGCTTGCTAAGCGCCTTCCTTTGCCTTTAGGCAGTGCTCGTGCACAACAAGCCTCGGGCGTGAATATTCACTACCCCGCACACACGTTTCGCTGTGCCCGTTGCCAAGAGCTCTGGAAGCGCTGTTTATGACGCAAGCGGAACGCCTCTTGCGCTTCCATTCTCAGAGCTCCTGAGTTAAGCAATCTGCGACCCTTGGTGCGAATGCCAGAGGAAAACATTTCTACTGAGTCTAGCAGGGAGAAACTGTACCTGGAGAACACTTTTGTCTGCAGCTTGCGCCTGCACCTTACATACCCATGGAATTTCAGCACATTCAAATGCATGCCAGGCTCTTCCTTATGCAAGCTGAAAGCTGCTGTCAGAAGGCTTCGCTCCTTGTCAGATGGAAGCAGCAGCACGCACCTTCGAGTTTGGCAGGAACTAAAGAGCCTCAGACGAGCGTGGTCTAGCAACAAGGGGATAGGAAAATGCATTTGCTTCATGTGCCCTTGTCGTCGCCTAACTACATGTAGCAGCATAAAGCAGATGCGGCTGAAGTTCTTCCGGGCGACAGCTAACATCAATCGAGCAGGTGGTCTTCCCACAGCTATGGTCCTCTGGCAGTCTGAAAGCTTTGCGCATAAGACGCTTGCTAAGCGCCTTCCTTTGCCTTTAGGCAGTGCTCGTGCACGACAAGCCTGGGGCGTGAATGCTCACTACCCCGCACACACGTTTCGTTGTGCCCGTTGCCAAGCGCTCTGGAAGCACTGTTTATGACGCAAGCGGAACGCCTCTTGTGCTTCCATTCTCAGAGCTCCTGAGTTAAGCACTCTGCGACCGTAGGCGCGAATGCCAGAGGAAAACATTTCCACTGCGTCTGGCAGGGAGAAACTGTACCTGGAGAACACTTTTGTCTGCAGCTTGCGCCTGCACCTTACATACCCATGGATTTTCAGCACATTCAAATGCATGCCAGGCTCTTCCTTATGCAAGCTGAAAGCTGCTGTCAGAAGGCTTGGCTCCTTGTCAGATCGAAGCAGCAGCACGCACCTTCGAGTTTGGCAGGAACTAAAGAGCCGCAGAAGAGCATGGTCTAGCAACAAGGGGATAGGAAAATGCATTTGCTTCATGTGCCCTTGTCGTCGCCTCACAACAGGTAGCAGCATAAAGCAGATGCGGCTGAAGTTCTTCCGGGCGACAGCTAACATCAATCGAGCAGGTGGTCTTCCCACAGCTATGGTCCTCTGGCAGTCTGAAAGCTTTGCGCACAAGCCGCTTGCTAAGCGCCTTCCTTTGCCTTTAGGCAGTGCTCGTGCACAACAAGCCTCGGGCGTGAATGCTCACTACCTCGCACACACATTTCGCTGTGCCCGTTGCCAAGCGCTCTGGAAGCGCTGTTTATGACGCAAGCGGAACGCCTCTTGCGCTTCCATTCTCAGAGCTCCTGAGTTAAGCAATCTGCGACCCTTGGTGCGAATGCCAGAGGAAAACATTTCCACTGAGTCTAGCAGGGAGAAACTGTACCTGGAGAACACTTTTGTCTGCAGCTTGCACCTGCACCTTACATACCCATGGAATTTCAGCACATTCAAATGCATGCCAGGCTCTTCCTTACCCAAGCTGAAAGCTGCTGTCCGAAGGCTTGGCTCCTTGTCAGATGGAAGCAGCAGCACGCACCTTTAAGTTTGGCAAGTACTAAAGAGCCTCAGAAGACCATGGTCTAGCAACAAGGGGATAGGAAAATGCATTTGCTTCATGTGCCCTTGTCGCCGCCTCACAACAGGTAGCAGCATAAAGCAGATGCGGCTGAAGTTCTTCCGGGCGACAGCTAACATCAATCGAGCAAGCGGTCTTCCCACAGCTATGGTCCTCTGGCAGTCTGAAAGCTTTGCGCACAAGCCGCTTGCTAAGCGCCTTCCTTTGCCTTTAGGCAGTGCTCGTGCACAACAATCCTCGGGCGTGAATATTCACTACCCCGCACACACGTTTCGCTGTGCCCGTTGCCAAGAGCTCTGGAAGCGCTGTTTATGACGCAAGCGGAACGCCTCTTGCGCTTCCATTCTCAGAGCTCCTGAGTTAAGCAATCTGCGACCCTTGGTGCGAATGCCAGAGGAAAACATTTCTACTGAGTCTAGCAGGGAGAAACTGTACCTGGAGAACACTTTTGTCTGCAGCTTGCGCCTGCACCTTACATACCCATGGAATTTCAGCACATTCAAATGCATGCCAGGCTCTTCCTTACCCAAGCTGAAAGCTGCTGTCAGAAGACTTGGCTCCTTGTCAGATCAAAGCAGCAGCACGCACCTTCGAGTTTGGCAGGAACTAAAGAGCCGCAGAAGAGCATGGTCAAGCAACAAGGGGATAAGAAAATGCATTTCCTTCATGTGCCCTTGTCGCCGCCTCACAAAAGGTAGCAGCATAAAGCAGATGCGGCTGAAGTTCTTCCGGGCGACAGCTAACATCAATCGAGCAAGCGGTCTTCCCACAGCTATGGTCCTCTGGCAGTCTGAAAGCTTTGCGCACAAGCCGCTTGCTAAGCACCTTCATTTGCCTTTAGGCAGTGCTCATGCTTTACCAGCCTGGGGCGAGAATGGTCACTACCGCGCACACACGTTTCGCTGTGCCCGTTGCCAAGCGCTCTGGAAACGCTGTTTATGACGCAAGCGGAATGCCTCTTGCGCTTCCATTCTCAGAGCTCCTGAGTTAAGCAATCTGCGACCCTTGGTGCGAATGCCAGAGGAAAACATTTCCACTGTGTCTGGCAGGGAGAAACTGTACCTGGAGAACACTTTTGTCTGCAGCTTGCACCTGCACCTTACATACCCATGGATTTTCAGCACATTCAAATGCATGCCAGGCTCTTCCTTCCGCAAGCTGAAAGCTGCTGTCAGAAGGCTTCGCTCCTTGTCAGATGGAAGCAGCAGCACGCACCTTCGAGTTTGGCAGGAACTAAAGAGCCTCAGACGAGCGTGGTCTAGCAACAAGGGGATAGGAAAATGCATTTGCTTCATGTGCCCTTGTCGTCGCCTAACTACATGTAGCAGCATAAAGCAGATGCGGCTGAAGTTCTTCCGGGCGACAGCTAACATCAATCGAGCAGGTGGTCTTCCCACAGCTATGGTCCTCTGGCAGTCTGAAAGCTTTGCGCATAAGCCGCTTGCTAAGCGCCTTCCTTTGCCTTTAGGCAGTGCTCGTGCACGACAAGCCTGGGGCGTGAATGCTCACTACCCCGCACACACGTTTCGTTGTGCCCGTTGCCAAGCGCTCTGGAAGCACTGTTTATGACGCAAGCGGAACGCCTCTTGTGCTTCCATTCTCAGAGCTCCTGAGTTAAGCAATCTGCGACCGTAGGCGCGAATGCCAGAGGAAAACATTTCCACTGCGTCTGGCAGGGAGAAACTGTACCTGGAGAACACTTTTGTCTGCAGCTTGCACCTGCACCTTACATACCCATGGATTTTCAGCACATTCAAATGCATGCCAGGCTCTTCCTTATGCAAGCTGAAAGCTGCTGTCAGAAGGCTTCGCTCCTTGTCAGATCGAAGCAGCAGCACGCACCTTCGAGTTTGGCAGGAACTAAAGAGCCGCAGAAGAGCATGGTCTAGCAACAAGGGGATAGGAAAATGCATTTGCTTCATGTGCCCTTGTCGTCGCCTAACAACATGTAGCAGCATAAAGCAGATGCGGCTGAAGTTCTTCCGGGCGACAGCTAACATCAATCGAGCAAGTGGTCTTCCCACAGCTATGGTCCTCTGGCAGTCTGAAAGCTTTGCGCACAAGCCGCTTGCTAAGCGCCTTCCTTTGCCTTTAGGCAGTGCTCGTGCACGACAAGCCTGGGGCGTGAATGCTCACTACCTCGCACACACATTTCGCTGTGCCCGTTGCCAAGCGCTCTGGAAGCGCTGTTTATGACGCAAGCGGAACGCCTCTTGCGCTTCCATTCTCAGAGCTCCTGAGTAAAGCACTCTGCGACCCTTGGTGCGAATGCCAGAGGAAAACATTTCCACTGCGTCTGGCAGAGAGAAACTGTACCTGGAGAACACCTTTGTCTGCAGCTTGCACCTGCACCTTACATACCCATGGATTTTCAGCACATTCAAATGCATGCCAGGCTCTTCCTAACGCAAGCTGAAAGCTGCTGTCAGAAGGCTTCGCTCCTTGTCAGATCGAAGCAGCAGCACGCACCTTCGAGTTTGGCAGGAACTAAAGAGCCGCAGAAGAGCATGGTCTAGCAACAAGGGGATAGGAAAATGCATTTGCTTCATGTGCCCTTGTCGCCGCCTCACAACAGGTAGCAGCATAAAGCAGATGCGGCTGAAGTTCTTCCGGGCGACAGCTAACATCAATCGAGCAAGCGGGCTTCCCACAGCTATGGTCCTCTGGCAGTCTGAAAGCTTTGCGCACAAGCCGCTTGCTAAGCACCTTCATTTGCCTTTAGGCAGTGCTCATGCTTTACCAGCCTGGGGCGAAAATGGTCACTACCGCGCACACACGTTTCGCTGTGCCCGTTGCCAAGCGCTCTGGAAGCGCTGTTTATGACGCAAGCGGAACGCCTCTTGCGCTTCCATTCTCAGAGCTCCTGAGTTAAGCAACCTGCGACCCTTGGTGCGAATGCCAGAGGAAAACATTTCCACTGTGTCTGGCAGGGAGAAACTGTACCTGGAGAACACTTTTGTCTGCAGCTTGCACCTGCACCTTACATACCCATGGATTTTCAGCACATTCAAATGCATGCCAGGCTCTTCCTTATGCAAGCTGAAAGCTGCTGTCAGAAGGCTTGGCTCCTTGTCAGATCGAAGCAGCCGCACGCACCTTCGAGTTTGGCAGGAACTAAAGAGCCGCAGAAGAGCATGGTCTAGCAACAAGGGGATAGGAAAATGCATTTGCTTCATGTGCCCTTGTCGTCGCCTCACAACAGGTAGCAGCATAAAGCAGATGCGGCTGAAGTTCTTCCGGGCGACAGCTAACATCAATCGAGCAAGTGGTCTTCCCACAGCTATGGTCCTCTGGCAGTCTGAAAGCTTTGCGCACAAGCCGCTTGCTAAGCGCCGTCCTTTGCCTTTAGGCAGTGCTCGTGCACGACAAGCCTGGGGCGTGAATGCTCACTACCCCGCACACACATTTCGCTGTGCCCGTTGCCAAGCGCTCTGGAAGCACTGTTTATGACACAAGCGGAACGCCTCTTGCGCTTCCATTCTCAGAGCTCCTGAGTAAAGCACTCTGCGACCCTTGGTGCGAATGCCAGAGGAAAACATTTCCACTGAGTCTGGCAGGGAGAAACTGTACCTGGAGAACACTTTTGTCTGCAGCTTGCACCTGCACCTTACATACCCATGGATTTTCAGCACATTCAAATGCATGCCAGGCTCTTCCTAACGCAAGCTGAAAGCTGCTGTCAGAAGGCTTCGCTCCTTGTCAGATCGAAGCAGCAGCACGCACCTTCGAGTTTGGCAGGAACTAAAGAGCCGCAGAAGAGCATGGTCTAGCAACAAGGGGATAGGAAAATGCATTTGCTTCATGTGCCCTTGTCGTCGCCTCACAACAGGTAGCAGCATAAAGCAGATGCGGCTGAAGTTCTTCCGGGCGACAGCTAACATCAATCGAGCAAGCGGTCTTCCCACAGCTATGGTCCTCTGGCAGTCTGAAAGCTTTGCGCACAAGCCGCTTGCTAAGCGCCTTCCTTTGCCTTTAGGCAGTGCTCGTGCACAACAAGCCTGGGCGTGAATATTCACTACCCCGCACACACGTTTCGCTGTGCCCGTTGCCAAGAGCTCTGGAAGCGCTGTTTATGACGCAAGCGGAACGCCTCTTGCGCTTCCATTCTCAGAGCTCCTGAGTTAAGCAATCTGCGACCCTTGGTGCGAATGCCAGAGGAAAACATTTCTACTGAGTCTAGCAGGGAGAAACTGTACCTGGAGAACACTTTTGTCTGCAGCTTGCGCCTGCACCTTACATACCCATGGAATTTCAGCACATTCAAATGCATGCCAGGCTCTTCCTTATGCAAGCTGAAAGCTGCTGTCAGAAGGCTTCGCTCCTTGTCAGATGGAAGCAGCAGCACGCACCTTCGAGTTTGGCAGGAACTAAAGAGCCTCAGACGAGCGTGGTCTAGCAACAAGGGGATAGGAAAATGCATTTGCTTCATGTGCCCTTGTCGTCGCCTAACTACATGTAGCAGCATAAAGCAGATGCGGCTGAAGTTCTTCCGGGCGACAGCTAACATCAATCGAGCAGGTGGTCTTCCCACATCTATGGTCCTCTGGCAGTCTGAAAGCTTTGCGCATAAGACGCTTGCAAAGCGCCTACCTTTGCCTTTAGGCAGTGCTTGTGCACGACAAGCCTGGGGCGTAAATGCTCACTACCCCGCACACACGTTTCGTTGTGCCCGTTGCCAAGCGCTCTGGAAGCGCTGTTTATGACGCAAGCGGAACGCCTCTTGTGCTTCCATTCTCAGAGCTCCTGAGTTAAGCACTCTGCGACCGTAGGCGCGAATGCCAGAGGAAAACATTTCCACTGCGTCTGGCAGGGAGAAACTGTACCTGGAGAACACTTTTGTCTGCAGCTTGCACCTGCACCTTACATACCCATGGATTTTCAGCACATTCAAATGCATGCCAGGCTCTTCCTTATGCAAGCTGAAAGCTGCTGTCAGAAGGCTTGGCTCCTTGTCAGATCGAAGCAGCAGCACGCACCTTCGAGTTTGGCAGGAACTAAAGAGCCGCAGAAGACCATGGTCTAGCAACAAGGGGATAGGAAAATGCATTTGCTTCATGTGCCCTTGTCGTTGCCTCACAACAGGTAGCAGCATAAAGCAGATGCGGCTGAAGTTCTTCCGGGCGACAGCTAACATCAATCGAGCAAGTGGTCTTCCCACAGCTATGGTCCTCTGGCAGTCTGAAAGCTTTGCGCACAAGCCGCTTGCTAAGCGCCGTCCTTTGCCTTTAGGCAGTGCTCGTGCAAAACAAGCCTGGGGCGTGAATGCTCACTACCCCGCACACACATTTCGCTGTGCCCGTTGCCAAGCGCTCTGGAAGCGCTGTTTATGACGCAAGCGGAACGCCTCTTGCGCTTCCATTCTCAGAGCTCCTGAGTTAAGCAATCTGCGACCCTTGGTGCGAATGCCAGAGGAAAACATTTCCACTGAGTCTAGCAGGGAGAAACTGTACCTGGAGAACACTTTTGTCTGCAGCTTGCGCCTGCACCTTACATACCCATGGAATTTCAGCACATTCAAATGCATGCCAGGCTCTTCCTTACCCAAGCTGAAAGCTGCTGTCCGAAGGCTTGGCTCCTTGTCAGATGGAAGCAGCAGCACGCACCTTTAAGTTTGGCAAATACTAAAGAGCCTCAGAAGACCATGGTCTAGCAACAAGGGGATAGGAAAATGCATTTGCTTCATGTGCCCTTGTCGTCGCCTCACAACAGGTAGCAGCATAAAGCAGATGCGGCTGAAGTTCTTCCGGGCGACAGCTAACATCAATCGAGCAAGTGGTCTTCCCACAGCTATGGTCCTCTGGCAGTCTGAAAGCTTTGCGCACAAGCCGCTTGCTAAGCGCCTTCCTTTGCCTTTAGGCAGTGCTCGTGCACGACAAGCCTGGGGCGTGAATGCTCACTACCTCGCACACACATTTCGCTGTGCCCGTTGCCAAGCGCTCTGGAAGCACTGTTTATGACACAAGCGGAACGCCTCTTGCGCTTCCATTCTCAGAGCTCCTGAGTAAAGCACTCTGCGACCCTTGGTGCGAATGCCAGAGGAAAACATTTCCACTGAGTCTGGCGGGGAGAAACTGTACCTGGAGAACACTTTTGTCTGCAGCTTGCACCTGCACCTTACATACCCATGGATTTTCAGCACATTCAAATGCATGCCAGGCTCTTCCTTATGCAAGCTGAAAGCTGCTGTCAGAAGGCTTCGCTCCTTGTCAGATGGAAGCAGCAGCACGCACCTTCGAGTTTGGCAGGAACTAAAGAGCCGCAGAAGACCATGGTCTAGCAACAAGGGGATAGGAAAATGCATTTGCTTCATGTGCCCTTGTCGTCGCCTCACAACAGGTAGCAGCATAAAGCAGATGCGGCTGAAGTTCTTCCGGGCGACAGCTAACATCAATCGAGCAGGTGGTCTTCCCACAGCTATGGTCCTCTGGCAGTCTGAAAGCTTTGCGCACAAGCCGCTTGCTAAGCGCCTTCCTTTGCCTTTAGGCAGTGCTCGTGCACGACAAGCCTGGGGCGTGAATGCTCACTACCCCGCACACACGTTTCGCTGTGCCCGTTGCCAAGCGCTCTGGAAGCGCTGTTTATGACGCAAGCGGAACGCCTCTTGCGCTTCCATTCTCAGAGCTCCTGAGTTAAGCAATCTGCGACCCTTGGTGCGAATGCCAGAGGAAAACATTTCCACTGTGTCTGGCAGGGAGAAACTGTACCTGGAGAACACTTTTGTCTGCAGCTTGCACCTGCACCTTACATACCCATGGATTTTCAGCACATTCAAATGCATGCCAGGCTCTTCCTAACGCAAGCTGAAAGCTGCTGTCAGAAGGCTTCGCTCCTTGTCAGATGGAAGCAGCAGCACGCACCTTCGAGTTTGGCAGGAACTAAAGAGCCTCAGACGAGCGTGGTCTAGCAACAAGGGGATAGGAAAATGCATTTGCTTCATGTGCCCTTGTCGTCGCCTAACTACATGTAGCAGCATAAAGCAGATGCGGCTGAAGTTCTTCCGGGCGACAGCTAACATCAATCGAGCAGGTGGTCTTCCCACAGCTATGGTCCTCTGGCAGTCTGAAAGCTTTGCGCATAAGCCGCTTGCTAAGCGCCTTCCTTTGCCTTTAGGCAGTGCTCGTGCACGACAAGCCTGGGGCGTGAATGCTCACTACCCCGCACACACGTTTCGTTGTGCCCGTTGCCAAGCGCTCTGGAAGCACTGTTTATGACGCAAGCGGAACGCCTCTTGTGCTTCCATTCTCAGAGCTCCTGAGTTAAGCACTCTGCGACCGTAGGCGCGAATGCCAGAGGAAAACATTTCCACTGCGTCTGGCAGGGAGAAACTGTACCTGGAGAACACTTTTGTCTGCAGCTTGCACCTGCACCTTACATACCCATGGATTTTCAGCACATTCAAATGCATGCCAGGCTCTTCCTTATGCAAGCTGAAAGCTGCTGTCAGAAGGCTTCGCTCCTTGTCAGATCGAAGCAGCAGCACGCACCTTCGAGTTTGGCAGGAACTAAAGAGCCGCAGAAGAGCATGGTCTAGCAACAAGGGGATAGGAAAATGCATTTCCTTCATGTGCCCTTGTCGTCGCCTCACAGCAGGTAGCAGCATAAAGCAGATGCGGCTGAAGTTCTTCCGGGCGACAGCTAACATCAATCGAGCAAGTGGTCTTCCCACAGCTATGGTCCTCTGGCAGTCTGAAAGCTTTGCGCACAAGCCGCTTGCTAAGCGCCTTCCTTTGCCTTTAGGCAGTGCTCGTGCAAAACAAGCCGGGGGCGTGAATGCTCACTACCCCGCACACACGTTTCGTTGTGCCCGTTGCCAAGCGCTCTGGAAGCACTGTTTATGACACAAGCGGAACGCCTCTTGCGCTTCCATTCTCAGAGCTCCTGAGTAAAGCACTCTGCGACCCTTGGTGCGAATGCCAGAGGAAAACATTTCCACTGAGTCTGGCAGGGAGAAACTGTACCTGGAGAACACTTTTGTCTGCAGCTTGCACCTGCACCTTACATACCCATGGATTTTCAGCACATTCAAATGCATGCCAGGCTCTTCCTAACGCAAGCTGAAAGCTGCTGTCAGAAGGCTTCGCTCCTTGTCAGATCGAAGCAGCAGCACGCACCTTCGAGTTTGGCAGGAACTAAAGAGCCGCAGAAGAGCATGGTCTAGCAACAAGGGGATAGGAAAATGCATTTGCTTCATGTGCCCTTGTCGTCGCCTCACAACAGGTAGCAGCATAAAGCAGATGCGGCTGAAGTTCTTCCGGGCGACAGCTAACATCAATCGAGCAGGTGGTCTTCCCACAGCTATGGTCCTCTGGCAGTCTGAAAGCTTTGCGCACAAGCCGCATGCTAAGCGCCTTCCTTTGCCTTTAGGCAGTGCTCGTGCACAACAAGCCTCGGGCGTGAATATTCACTACCTCGCACACACATTTCGCTGTGCCCGTTGCCAAGCGCTCTGGAAGCGCTGTTTATGACGCAAGCGGAACGCCTCTTGCGCTTCCATTCTCAGAGCTCCTGAGTTAAGCAATCTGCGACCCTTGGTGCGAATGCCAGAGGAAAACATTTCCACTGAGTCTAGCAGGGAGAAACTGTACCTGGATAACACTTTTGTCTGCAGCTTGCGCCTGCACCTTACATACCCATGGAATTTCAGCACATTCAAATGCATGCCAGGCTCTTCCTTACCCAAGCTGAAAGCTGCTGCCCGAAGGCTTGCCTCCTTGTCAGATGGAAGCAGCAGCACGCACCTTTAAGTTTGGCAAGTACTAAAGAGCCTCAGAAGACCATGGTCTAGCAACAAGGGGATAGGAAAATGCATTTGCTTCATGTGCCCTTGTCGTCGCCTCACAACAGGTAGCAGCATAAAGCAGATGCGGCTGAAGTTCTTCCGGGCGACAGCTAACATCAATCGAGCAAGTGGTCTTCCCACAGCTATGGTCCTCTGGCAGTCTGAAAGCTTTGCGCACAAGCCGCTTGCTAAGCGCCTTCCTTTGCCTTTAGGCAGTGCTCGTGCACGACAAGCCTGGGGCGTGAATGCTCACTACCCCGCACACACATTTCGCTGTGCCCGTTGCCAAGCGCTCTGGAAGCGCTGTTTATGACGCAAGCGGAACGCCTCTTGCGCTTCCATACTCAGAGCTCCTGAGTTAAGCAACCTGCGACCCTTGGTGCGAATGCCAGAGGAAAACATTTCCACTGAGTCTGGCAGGGAGAAACTGTACCTGGAGAACACTTTTGTCTGCAGCTTGCACCTGCACCTTACATACCCATGGATTTTCAGCACATCCAAATGCATGCCAGGCTCTTCCTAACGCAAGCTGAAAGCTGCTGTCAGAAGGCTTCGCTCCATGTCAGATGGAAGCAGCAGCACGCACCTTCGAGTTTGGCAGGAACTAAAGAGCCTCAGACGAGCGTGGTCTAGCAACAAGGGGATAGGAAAATGCATTTGCTTCATGTGCCCTTGTCGTCGCCTCACAGCAGGTAGCAGCATAAAGCAGATGCGGCTGAAGTTCTTCCGGGCGACAGCTAACATCAATCGAGCAGGTGGTCTTCCCACAGCTATGGTCCTCTGGCAGTCTGAAAGCTTTGCGCACAAGCCGCTTGCTAAGCGCCTTCATTTGCCTTTAGGCAGTGCTCGTGCAAAACAAGCCTGGGGCGTGAATGCTCACTACCCCGCACACACATTTCGCTGTGCCCGTTGCCAAGCGCTCTGGAAGCACTGTTTATGACACAAGCGGAACGCCTCTTGCGCTTCCATTCTCAGAGCTCCTGAGTAAAGCACTCTGCGACCCTTGGTGCGAATGCCAGAGGAAAACATTTCCACTGAGTCTGGCAGGGAGAAACTGTACCTGGAGAACACTTTTGTCTGCAGCTTGCACCTGCACCTTACATACCCATGGATTTTCAGCACATTCAAATGCATGCCAGGCTCTTCCTTCCGCAAGCTGAAAGCTGCTGTCAGAAGACTTGGCTCCTTGTCAGATCAAAGCAGCAGCACGCACCTTCGAGTTTGGCAGGAACTAAAGAGCCGCAGAAGAGCATGGTCAAGCAACAAGGGGATAAGAAAATGCATTTCCTTCATGTGCCCTTGTCGCCGCCTCACAAAAGGTAGCAGCATAAAGCAGATGCGGCTGAAGTTCTTCCGGGCGACAGCTAACATCAATCGAGCAAGCGGTCTTCCCACAGCTATGGTCCTCTGGCAGTCTGAAAGCTTTGCGCACAAGCCGCTTGCTAAGCACCTTCATTTGCCTTTAGGCAGTGCTCATGCTTTACCAGCCTGGGGCGAGAATGGTCACTACCGCGCACACACGTTTCGCTGTGCCCGTTGCCAAGCGCTCTGGAAGCGCTGTTTATGACGCAAGCGGAACGCCTCTTGCGCTTCCATTCTCAGAGCTCCTGAGTTAAGCAATCTGCGACCCTTGGTGCGAATGCCAGAGGAAAACATTTCCACTGTGTCTGGCAGGGAGAAACTGTACCTGGAGAACACTTTTGTCTGCAGCTTGCACCTGCACCTTACATACCCATGGATTTTCAGCACATTCAAATGCATGCCAGGCTCTTCCTAACGCAAGCTGAAAGCTGCTGTCAGAAGGCTTCGCTCCTTGTCAGATGGAAGCAGCAGCACGCACCTTCGAGTTTGGCAGGAACTAAAGAGCCTCAGACGAGCGTGGTCTAGCAACAAGGGGATAGGAAAATGCATTTGCTTCATGTGCCCTTGTCGTCGCCTAACTACATGTAGCAGCATAAAGCAGATGCGGCTGAAGTTCTTCCGGGCGACAGCTAACATCAATCGAGCAGGTGGTCTTCCCACAGCTATGGTCCTCTGGCAGTCTGAAAGCTTTGCGCATAAGCCGCTTGCTAAGCGCCTTCCTTTGCCTTTAGGCAGTGCTCGTGCACGACAAGCCTGGGGCGTGAATGCTCACTACCCCGCACACACGTTTCGTTGTGCCCGTTGCCAAGCGCTCTGGAAGCACTGTTTATGACGCAAGCGGAACGCCTCTTGTGCTTCCATTCTCAGAGCTCCTGAGTTAAGCACTCTGCGACCGTAGGCGCGAATGCCAGAGGAAAACATTTCCACTGCGTCTGGCAGGGAGAAACTGTACCTGGAGAACACTTTTGTCTGCAGCTTGCCCCTGCACCTTACATACCCATGGATTTTCAGCACATCCAAATGCATGCCAGGCTCTTCCTTCCGCAAGCTGAAAGCTGCTGTCAGAAGACTTGGCTCCTTGTCAGATCAAAGCAGCAGCACGCACCTTCGAGTTTGGCAGGAACTAAAGAGCCGCAGAAGAGCATGGTCAAGCAACAAGGGGATAAGAAAATGCATTTCCTTCATGTGCCCTTGTCGCCGCCTCACAAAAGGTAGCAGCATAAAGCAGATGCGGCTGAAGTTCTTCCGGGTGACAGCTAACATCAATCGAGCAAGCGGTCTTCCCACAGCTATGGTCCTCTGGCAGTCTGAAAGCTTTGCGCACAAGCCGCTTGCTAAGCACCTTCATTTGCCTTTAGGCAGTACTCATGCTTTACCAGCCTGGGGCGAGAATGGTCACTACCGCGCACACACGTTTCGCTGTGCCCGTTGCCAAGCGCTCTGGAAGCGCTGTTTATGACGCAAGCGGAACGCCTCTTGCGCTTCCATTCTCAGAGCTCCTGAGTTAAGCAATCTGCGACCCTTGGTGCGAATGCCAGAGGAAAACATTTCCACTGTGTCTGGCAGGGAGAAACTGTACCTGGAGAACACTTTTGTCTACAGCTTGCACCTGCACCTTACATACCCATGGATTTTCAGCACATTCAAATGCATGCCAGGCTCTTCCTAACGCAAGCTGAAAGCTGCTGTCAGAAGGCTTCGCTCCTTGTCAGATCGAAGCAGCAGCACGCACCTTCGAGTTTGGCAGGAACTAAAGAGCCGCAGAAGAGCATGGTCTAGCAACAAGGGGATAGGAAAATGCATTTGCTTCATGTGCCCTTCTCGTCGCCTCACAACAGGTAGCAGCATAAAGCAGATGCGGCTGAAGTTCTTCCGGGCGACAGCTAACATCAATCGAGCAAGCGGTCTTCCCACAGCTATGGTCCTCTGGCAGTCTGAAAGCTTTGCGCACAAGCCGCTTGCTAAGCGCCTTCCTTTGCCTTTAGGCAGTGCTCGTGCACAACAAGCCTCGGGCGTGAATATTCACTACCCCGCACACACGTTTCGCTGTGCCCGTTGCCAAGAGCTCTGGAAGCGCTGTTTATGACGCAAGCGGAACGCCTCTTGCGCTTCCATTCTCAGAGCTCCTGAGTTAAGCAATCTGCGACCCTTGGTGCGAATGCCAGAGGAAAACATTTCCACTGTGTCTGGCAGGGAGAAACTGTACCTGGAGAACACTTTTGTCTGCAGCTTGCCCCTGCACCTTACATACCCATGGATTTTCAGCACATTCAAATGCATGCCAGGCTCTTCCTAACGCAAGCTGAAAGCTGCTGTCAGAAGGCTTGGCTCCTTGTCAGATGGAAGCAGCAGCACGCACCTTCGAGTTTGGCAGGAACTAAAGAGCCTCAGACGAGCGTGGTCTAGCAACAAGGGGATAGGAAAATGCATTTGCTTCATGTGCCCTTGTTGTCGCCTAACTACATGTAGCAGCATAAAGCAGATGCGGCTGAAGTTCTTCCGGGCGACAGCTAACATCAATCGAGCAGGTGGTCTTCCCACAGCTATGGTCCTCTGGCAGTCTGAAAGCTTTGCGCATAAGCCGCTTGCTAAGCGCCTTCCTTTGCCTTTAGGCAGTGCTCGTGCACGACAAGCCTGGGGCGTGAATGCTCACTACCCCGCACACACGTTTCGTTGTGCCCGTTGCCAAGCGCTCTGGAAGCACTGTTTATGACGCAAGCGGAACGCCTCTTGTGCTTCCATTCTCAGAGCTCCTGAGTTAAGCACTCTGCGACCGTAGGCGCGAATGCCAGAGGAAAACATTTCCACTGCGTCTGGCAGGGAGAAACTGTACCTGGAGAACACTTTTGTCTGCAGCTTGCACCTGCACCTTACATACCCATGGATTTTCAGCACATTCAAATGCATGCCAGGCTCTTCCTTATGCAAGCTGAAAGCTGCTGTCAGAAGGCTTGGCTCCTTGTCAGATCGAAGCAGCAGCACGCACCTTCGAGTTTGGCAGGAACTAAAGAGCCGCAGAAGAGCATGGTCTAGCAACAAGGGGATAGGAAAATGCATTTCCTTCATGTGCCCTTGTCGTCGCCTCACAGCAGGTAGCAGCATAAAGCAGATGCGGCTGAAGTTCTTCCGGGCGACAGCTAACATCAATCGAGCAAGTGGTCTTCCCACAGCTATGGTCCTCTGGCAGTCTGAAAGCTTTGCGCACAAGCCGCTTGCTAAGCGCCGTCCTTTGCCTTTAGGCAGTGCTCGTGCAAAACAAGCCTGGGGCGTGAATGCTCACTACCCCGCACACACATTTCGCTGTGCCCGTTGCCAAGCGCTCTGGAAGCGCTGTTTATGACGCAAGCGGAACGCCTCTTGCGCTTCCATTCTCAGAGCTCCTGAGTTAAGCAATCTGCGACCCTTGGTGCGAATGCCAGAGGAAAACATTTCCTTTGAGTCTAGCAGGGAGAAACTGTACCTGGATAACACTTTTGTCTGCAGCTTGCGCCTGCACCTTACATACCCATGGAATTTCAGCACATTCAAATGCATGCCAGGCTCTTCCTTACCCAAGCTGAAAGCTGCTGTCTGAAGGCTTGGCTCCTTGTCAGATGGAAGCAGCAGCACGCACCTTTAAGTTTGGCAAGTACTAAAGAGCCTCAGAAGACCATGGTCTAGCAACAAGGGGATAGGAAAATGCATTTGCTTCATGTGCCCTTGTCGTCGCCTCACAACAGGTAGCAGCATAAAGCAGATGCGGCTGAAGTTCTTCCGGGCGACAGCTAACATCAATCGAGCAAGCGGTCTTCCCACAGCTATGGTCCTCTGGCAGTCTGAAAGCTTTGCGCACAAGCCGCTTGCTAAGCGCCTTCCTTTGCCTTTAGGCAGTGCTCGTGCACGACAAGCCTGGGGCGTGAATGCTCACTACCCCGCACACACATTTCGCTGTGCCCGTTGCCAAGCGCTCTGGAAGCACTGTTTATGACACAAGCGGAACGCCTCTTCCGCTTCCATTCTCAGAGCTCCTGAGTAAAGCACTCTGCGACCCTTGGTGCGAATGCCAGAGGAAAACATTTCCACTGAGTCTGGCAGGGAGAAACTGTACCTGGAGAACACTTTTGTCTGCAGCTTGCACCTGCACCTTACATACCCATGGATTTTCAGCACATTCAAATGCATGCCAGGCTCTTCTTTCCGCAAGCTGAAAGCTGCTGTCAGAAGGCTTCGCTCCTTGTCAGATCAAAGCAGCAGCACGCACCTTCGAGTTTGGCAGGAACTAAAGAGCCGCAGAAGACCATGGTCTAGCAACAAGGGGATAGGAAAATGCATTTCCTTCATGTGCCCTTGTCGCCGCCTCACAAAAGGTAGCAGCATAAAGCAGATGCGGCTGAAGTTCTTCCGGGCGACAGCTAACATCAATCGAGCAAGCGGTCTTCCCACAGCTATGGTCCTCTGGCAGTCTGAAAGCTTTGCGCACAAGCCGCTTGCTAAGCACCTTCATTTGCCTTTAGGCAGTGCTCATGCTTTACCAGCCTGGGGCGAGAATGGTCACTACCGCGCACACACGTTTCGCTGTGCCCGTTGCCAAGCGCTCTGGAAGCGCTGTTTATGACGCAAGCGGAACGCCTCTTGCGCTTCCATTCTCAGAGCTCCTGAGTTAAGCAATCTGCGACCCTTGGTGCGAATGCCAGAGGAAAACATTTCCACTGTGTCTGGCAGGGAGAAACTGTACCTGGAGAACACTTTTGTCTACAGCTTGCACCTGCACCTTACATACCCATGGATTTTCAGCACATTCAAATGCATGCCAGGCTCTTCCTAACGCAAGCTGAAAGCTGCTGTCAGAAGGCTTCGCTCCTTGTCAGATCGAAGCAGCAGCACGCACCTTCGAGTTTGGCAGGAACTAAAGAGCCGCAGAAGAGCATGGTCTAGCAACAAGGGGATAGGAAAATGCATTTGCTTCATGTGCCCTTGTCGTCGCCTCACAACAGGTAGCAGCATAAAGCAGATGCGGCTGAAGTTCTTCCGGGCGACAGCTAACATCAATCGAGCAAGCGGTCTTCCCACAGCTATGGTCCTCTGGCAGTCTGAAAGCTTTGCGCAGAAGCCGCTTGCTAAGCGCCTTCCTTTGCCTTTAGGCAGTGCTCGTGCACGACAAGCCTGGGGCGTGAATGCTCACTACCCCGCACACACGTTTCGTTGTGCCCGTTGCCAAGCGCTCTGGAAGCACTGTTTATGACGCAAGCGGAACGCCTCTTGTGCTTCCATTCTCAGAGCTCCTGAGTTAAGCACTCTGCGACCGTAGGCGCGAATGCCAGAGGAAAACATTTCCACTGCGTCTGGCAGGGAGAAACTGTACCTGGAGAACACTTTTGTCTGCAGCTTGCACCTGCACCTTACATACCCATGGATTTTCAGCACATTCAAATGCATGCCAGGCTCTTCCTAACGCAAGCTGAAAGCTGCTGTCCGAAGGCTTGGCTCCTTGTCAGATGGAAGCAGCAGCACGCACCTTTAAGTTTGGCAAGTACTAAAGAGCCTCAGAAGAGCATGGTCTAGCAACAAGGGGATAAGAAAATGCATTTCCTTCATGTGCCCTTGTCGCCGCCTCACAAAAGGTAGCAGCATAAAGCAGATGCGGCTGAAGTTCTTCCGGGCGACAGCTAACATCAATCGAGCAAGCGGTCTTCCCACAGCTATGGTCCTCTGGCAGTCTGAAAGCTTTGCGCACAAGCCGCTTGCTAAGCACCTTCATTTGCCTTTAGGCAGTGCTCATGCACAACAAGCCTGGGGCGAGAATGGTCACTACCGCGCACACACGTTTCGCTGTGCCCGTTGCCAAGCGCTCTGGAAGCGCTGTTTATGACGCAAGAGGAACGCCTCTTGCGCTTCCATTCTCAGAGCTCCTGAGTTAAGCAATCTGCGACCCTTGGTGCGAATGCCAGAGGAAAACATTTCCACTGTGTCTGGCAGGGAGAAACTGTACCTGAAGAACACTTTTGTCTGCAGCTTGCACCTGCACCTTACATACCCATGGATTTTCAGCACATTCAAATGCATGCCAGGCTCTTCTTTCCGCAAGCTGAAAGCTGCTGTCAGAAGGCTTCGCTCCTTGTCAGATCGAAGCAGCAGCACGCACCTTCGAGTTTGGCAGGAACTAAAGAGCCGCAGAAGAGCATGGTCTAGCAACAAGGGGATAGGAAAATGCATTTGCTTCATGTGCCCTTGTCGTCGCCTCACAACAGGTAGCAGCATAAAGCAGATGCGGCTGAAGTTCTTCCGGGCGACAGCTAACATCAATCGAGCAAGCGGTCTTCCCACAGCTATGGTCCTCTGGCAGTCTGAAAGCTTTGCGCACAAGCCGCTTGCTAAGCGCCTTCCTTTGCCTTTAGGCAGTGCTCGTGCACAACAAGCCTCGGGCGTGAATATTCACTACCCCGCACACACGTTTCGCTGTGCCCGTTGCCAAGAGCTCTGGAAGCGCTGTTTATGACGCAAGCGGAACGCCTCTTGCGCTTCCATTCTCAGAGCTCCTGAGTTAAGCAATCTGCGACCCTTGGTGCGAATGCCAGAGGAAAACATTTCCACTGTGTCTGGCAGGGAGAAACTGTACCTGGAGAACACTTTTGTCTACAGCTTGCACCTGCACCTTACATACCCATGGATTTTCAGCACATTCAAATGCATGCCAGGCTCTTCCTAACGCAAGCTGAAAGCTGCTGTCAGAAGGCTTCGCTCCTTGTCAGATCGAAGCAGCAGCACGCACCTTCGAGTTTGGCAGGAACTAAAGAGCCGCAGAAGAGCATGGTCTAGCAACAAGGGGATAGGAAAATGCATTTGCTTCATGTGCCCTTGTCGTCGCCTCACAACAGGTAGCAGCATAAAGCAGATGCGGCTGAAGTTCTTCCGGGCGACAGCTAACATCAATCGAGCAAGCGGTCTTCCCACAGCTATGGTCCTCTGGCAGTCTGAAAGCTTTGCGCAGAAGCCGCTTGCTAAGCGCCTTCCTTTGCCTTTAGGCAGTGCTCGTGCACGACAAGCCTGGGGCGTGAATGCTCACTACCCCGCACACACGTTTCGTTGTGCCCGTTGCCAAGCGCTCTGGAAGCACTGTTTATGACGCAAGCGGAACGCCTCTTGTGCTTCCATTCTCAGAGCTCCTGAGTTAAGCACTCTGCGACCGTAGGCGCGAATGCCAGAGGAAAACATTTCCACTGCGTCTGGCAGGGAGAAACTGTACCTGGAGAACACTTTTGTCTGCAGCTTGCACCTGCACCTTACATACCCATGGATTTTCAGCACATTCAAATGCATGCCAGGCTCTTCCTAACGCAAGCTGAAAGCTGCTGTCCGAAGGCTTGGCTCCTTGTCAGATGGAAGCAGCAGCACGCACCTTTAAGTTTGGCAAGTACTAAAGAGCCTCAGAAGAGCATGGTCTAGCAACAAGGGGATAAGAAAATGCATTTCCTTCATGTGCCCTTGTCGCCGCCTCACAAAAGGTAGCAGCATAAAGCAGATGCGGCTGAAGTTCTTCCGGGCGACAGCTAACATCAATCGAGCAAGCGGTCTTCCCACAGCTATGGTCCTCTGGCAGTCTGAAAGCTTTGCGCACAAGCCGCTTGCTAAGCACCTTCATTTGCCTTTAGGCAGTGCTCATGCACAACAAGCCTGGGGCGAGAATGGTCACTACCGCGCACACACGTTTCGCTGTGCCCGTTGCCAAGCGCTCTGGAAGCGCTGTTTATGACGCAAGAGGAACGCCTCTTGCGCTTCCATTCTCAGAGCTCCTGAGTTAAGCAATCTGCGACCCTTGGTGCGAATGCCAGAGGAAAACATTTCCACTGTGTCTGGCAGGGAGAAACTGTACCTGAAGAACACTTTTGTCTGCAGCTTGCACCTGCACCTTACATACCCATGGATTTTCAGCACATTCAAATGCATGCCAGGCTCTTCTTTCCGCAAGCTGAAAGCTGCTGTCAGAAGGCTTCGCTCCTTGTCAGATCGAAGCAGCAGCACGCACCTTCGAGTTTGGCAGGAACTAAAGAGCCGCAGAAGAGCATGGTCTAGCAACAAGGGGATAGGAAAATGCATTTGCTTCATGTGCCCTTGTCGTCGCCTCACAACAGGTAGCAGCATAAAGCAGATGCGGCTGAAGTTCTTCCGGGCGACAGCTAACATCAATCGAGCAAGCGGTCTTCCCACAGCTATGGTCCTCTGGCAGTCTGAAAGCTTTGCGCACAAGCCGCTTGCTAAGCGCCTTCCTTTGCCTTTAGGCAGTGCTCGTGCACAACAAGCCTCGGGCGTGAATATTCACTACCCCGCACACACGTTTCGCTGTGCCCGTTGCCAAGAGCTCTGGAAGCGCTGTTTATGACGCAAGCGGAACGCCTCTTGCGCTTCCATTCTCAGAGCTCCTGAGTTAAGCAATCTGCGACCCTTGGTGCGAATGCCAGAGGAAAACATTTCCACTGTGTCTGGCAGGGAGAAACTGTACCTGGAGAACACTTTTGTCTGCAGCTTGCCCCTGCACCTTACATACCCATGGATTTTCAGCACATTCAAATGCATGCCAGGCTCTTCCTAACGCAAGCTGAAAGCTGCTGTCAGAAGGCTTCGCTCCTTGTCAGATGGAAGCAGCAGCACGCACCTTCGAGTTTGGCAGGAACTAAAGAGCCTCAGACGAGCGTGGTCTAGCAACAAGGGGATAGGAAAATGCATTTGCTTCATGTGCCCTTGTTGTCGCCTAACAACATGTAGCAGCATAAAGCAGATGCGGCTGAAGTTCTTCCGGGCGACAGCTAACATCAATCGAGCAGGTGGTCTTCCCACAGCTATGGTCCTCTGGCAGTCTGAAAGCTTTGCGCATAAGACGCTTGCTAAGCGCCTTCCTTTGCCTTTAGGCAGTGCTCATGCACGACAAGCCTGGGGCGTGAATGCTCACTACCCCGCACACACGTTTCGTTGTGCCCGTTGCCAAGCGCTCTGGAAGCACTGTTTATGACGCAAGCGGAACGCCTCTTGTGCTTCCATTCTCAGAGCTCCTGAGTTAAGCACTCTGCGACCCTTGGTGCGAATGCCAGAGGAAAACATTTCCACTGCGTCTGGCAGGGAGAAACTGTACCTGGAGAACACTTTTGTCTGCAGCTTGCGCCTGCACCTTACATACCCATGGATTTTCAGCACATTCAAATGCATGCCAGGCTCTTCCTTATGCAAGCTGAAAGCTGATGTCAGAAGGCTTGGCTCCTTGTCAGATCGAAGCAGCAGCACGCACCTTCGAGTTTGGCAGGAACTAAAGAGCCGCAGAAGAGCATGGTCTAGCAACAAGGGGATAGGAAAATGCATTTGCTTCATGTGCCCTTGTCGTCGCCTCACAACAGGTAGCAGCATAAAGCAGATGCGGCTGAAGTTCTTCCGGGCGACAGCTAACATCAATCGAGCAAGCGGTCTTCCCACAGGTATGGTCCTCTGGCAGTCTGAAAGCTTTGCGCACAAGCCGCTTGCTAAGCGCCTTCCTTTGCCTTTAGGCAGTGCTCGTGCACAACAAGCCTTGGGCGTGAATATTCAGTACCCCGCACACACGTTTCGCTGTGCCCGTTGCCAAGAGCTCTGGAAGCGCTGTTTATGACGCAAGCGGAACGCCTCTTGCGCTTCCATTCTCAGAGCTCCTGAGTTAAGCAATCTGCGACCCTTGGTGCGAATGCCAGAGGAAAACATTTCTACTGAGTCTAGCAGGGAGAAACTGTACCTGGAGAACACTTTTGTCTGCAGCTTGCGCCTGCACCTTACATACCCATGGAATTTCAGCACATTCAAATGCATGCCAGGCTCTTCCTTACCCAAGCTGAAAGCTGCTGTCCGAAGGCTTGGCTCCTTGTCAGATCAAAGCAGCAGCACGCACCTTTAAGTTTGGCAAGTACTAAAGAGCCTCAGACGAGCGTGGTCTAGCAACAAGGGGATAGGAAAATGCATTTGCTTCATGTGCCCTTGTCGTCGCCTAACAACATGTAGCAGCATAAAGCAGATGCGGCTGAAGTTCTTCCGGGCGACAGCTAACATCAATCGAGCAAGTGGTCTTCCCACAGCTATGGTCCTCTGGCAGTCTGAAAGCTTTGCGCACAAGCCGCTTGCTAAGCGCCTTCCTTTGCCTTTAGGCAGTGCTCGTGCACGACAAGCCTGGGGCGTGAATGCTCACTACCTCGCACACACGTTTCGTTGTGCCCGTTGCCAAGCGCTCTGGAAGCACTGTTTATGACGCAAGCGGAACGCCTCTTGTGCTTCCATTCTCAGAGCTCCTGAGTTAAGCACTCTGCGACCGTAGGCGCGAATGCCAGAGGAAAACATTACCACTGCGTCTGGCAGGGAGAAACTGTACCTGGAGAACACTTTTGTCTGCAGCTTGCACCTGCACCTTACATACCCATGGATTTTCAGCACATTCAAATGCATGCCAGGCTCTTCCTAACGCAAGCTGAAAGCTGCTGTCTGAAGGCTTGGCTCCTTGTCAGATCGAAGCAGCAGCACGCACCTTCGAGTTTGGCAGGAACTAAAGAGCCGCAGAAGAGCATGGTCTAGCAACAAGGGGATAGGAAAATGCATTTGCTTCATGTGCCCTTGTCGTCGCCTCACAACAGGTAGCAGCATAAAGCAGATGCGGCTGAAGTTCTTCCGGGCGACAGCTAACATCAATCGAGCAAGTGGTCTTCCCACAGCTATGGTCCTCTGGCAGTCTGAAAGCTTTGCGCACAAGCCGCTTGCTAAGCGCCTTCCTTTGCCTTTAGGCAGTGCTCGTGCAAAACAAGCCTGGGGCGTGAATGCTCACTACCCCGCACACACATTTCGCTGTGCCCGTTGCCAAGCGCTCTGGAAGCGCTGTTTATGACGCAAGCGGAACGCCTCTTGCGCTTCCATTCTCAGAGCTCCTGAGTAAAGCACATCGGGACCCTTGGTGCGAATCCCAGAGGAAAACATTTCCACTGCGTCTGGCAGAGAGAAACTGTACCTGGAGAACACCTTTGTCTGCAGCTTGCACCTGCACCTTACATACCCATGGATTTTCAGCACATTCAAATGCATGCCAGGCTCTTCCTAACGCAAGCTGAAAGCTGCTGTCAGAAGGCTTCGCTCCTTGTCAGATCGAAGCAGCAGCACGCACCTTCGAGTTTGGCAGGAACTAAAGAGCCGCAGAAGAGCATGGTCTAGCAACAAGGGGATAGGAAAATGCATTTGCTTCATGTGCCCTTGTCGCCGCCTCACAACAGGTAGCAGCATAAAGCAGATGCGGCTGAAGTTCTTCCGGGCGACAGCTAACATCATTCGAGCAAGTGGTCTTCCCACAGCTATGGTCCTCTGGCAGTCTGAAAGCTTTGCGCACAAGCCGCTTGCTAAGCGCCGTCCTTTGCCTTTCGGCAGTGCTCGTGCACAACAAGCCTCGGGCGTGAATATTCACTACCCCGCACACACGTTTCGCTGTGCCCGTTGCCAAGAGCTCTGGAAGCGCTGTTTATGACGCAAGCGGAACGCCTCTTGCGCTTCCATTCTCAGAGCTCCTGAGTTAAGCAATCTGCGACCCTTGGTGCGAATGCCAGAGGAAAACATTTCTACTGAGTCTAGCAGGGAGAAACTGTACCTGGAGAACACTTTTGTCTGCAGCTTGCGCCTGCACCTTACATACCCATGGAATTTCAGCACATTCAAATGCATGCCAGGCTCTTCCTTATGCAAGCTGAAAGCTGCTGTCAGAAGGCTTCGCTCCTTGTCAGATGGAAGCAGCAGCACGCACCTTCGAGTTTGGCAGGAACTAAAGAGCCTCAGACGAGCGTGGTCTAGCAACAAGGGGATAGGAAAATGCATTTGCTTCATGTGCCCTTGTCGTCGCCTAACTACATGTAGCAGCATAAAGCAGATGCGGCTGAAGTTCTTCCGGGCGACAGCTAACATCAATCGAGCAGGTGGTCTTCCCACAGCTATGGTCCTCTGGCAGTCTGAAAGCTTTGCGCATAAGACGCTTGCTAAGCGCCTTCATTTGCCTTTAGGCAGTGCTCGTGCACGACAAGCCTGGGGCGTGAATGCTCACTACCCCGCACACACGTTTCGTTGTGCCCGTTGCCAAGCGCTCTGGAAGCACTGTTTATGACGCAAGCGGAACGCCTCTTGTGCTTCCATTCTCAGAGCTCCTGAGTTAAGCACTCTGCGACCCTTGGTGCGAATGCCAGAGGAAAACATTTCCACTGCGTCTGGCAGGGAGAAACTGTACCTGGAGAACACTTTTGTCTGCAGCTTGCACCTGCACCTTACATACCCATGGATTTTCAGCACATTCAAATGCATGCCAGGCTCTTCCTTATGCAAGCTGAAAGCTGCTGTCAGAAGGCTTGGCTCCTTGTCAGATCGAAGCAGCAGCACGCACCTTCGAGTTTGGCAGGAACTAAAGAGCCGCAGAAGACCATGGTCTAGCAACAAGGGGATAGGAAAATGCATTTGCTTCATGTGCCCTTGTCGTCGCCTCACAACAGGTAGCAGCATAAAGCAGATGCGGCTGAAGTTCTTCCGGGCGACAGCTAACATCAATCGAGCAAGTGGTCTTCCCACAGCTATGGTCCTCTGGCAGTCTGAAAGCATTGCGCACAAGCCGCTTGCTAAGCGCCGTCCTTTGCCTTTAGGCAGTGCTCGTGCAAAACAAGCCTGGGGCGTGAATGCTCACTACCCCGCACACACATTTCGCTGTGCCCGTTGCCAAGCGCTCCGGAAGCGCTGTTTATGACGCAAGCGGAACGCCTCTTGCGCTTCCATTCTCAGAGCTCCTGAGTTAAGCAATCTGCGACCCTTGGTGCGAATGCCAGAGGAAAACATTTCCACTGAGTCTAGCAGGGAGAAACTGTACCTGGAGAACACTTTTGTCTGCAGCTTGCGCCTGCACCTTACATACCCATGGAATTTCAGCACATTCAAATGCATGCCAGGCTCTTCCTTATGCAAGCTGAAAGCTGCTGTCCGAAGGCTTGGCTCCTTGTCAGATGGAAGCAGCAGCACGCACCTTTAAGTTTGGCAAATACTAAAGAGCCTCAGAAGACCATGGTCTAGCAACAAGGGGATAGGAAAATGCATTTGCTTCATGTGCCCTTGTCGTCGCCTCACAACAGGTAGCAGCATAAAGCAGATGCGGCTGAAGTTCTTCCGGGCGACAGCTAACATCAATCGAGCAAGTGGTCTTCCCACAGCTATGGTCCTCTGGCAGTCTGAAAGCTTTGCGCACAAGCCGCTTGCTAAGCGCCTTCCTTTGCCTTTAGGCAGTGCTCGTGCAAAACAAGCCTGGGGCGTGAATGCTCACTACCCCGCACACACATTTCGCTGTGCCCGTTGCCAAGCGCTCTGGAAGCACTGTTTTTGACACAAGCGGAACGCCTCTTGCGCTTCCATTCTCAGAGCTCCTGAGTTAAGCACTCTGCGACCGTAGGCGCGAATGCCAGAGGAAAACATTACCACTGCGTCTGGCAGGGAGAAACTGTACCTGGAGAACACTTTTGTCTGCAGCTTGCACCTGCACCTTACATACCCATGGATTTTCAGCACATTCAAATGCATGCCAGGCTCTTCCTAACGCAAGCTGAAAGCTGCTGTCAGAAGGCTTGGCTCCTTGTCAGATCGAAGCAGCAGCACGCACCTTCGAGTTTGGCAGGAACTAAAGAGCCGCAGAAGAGCATGGTCTAGCAACAAGGGGATAGGAAAATGCATTTGCTTCATGTGCCCTTCTCGTCGCCTCACAACAGGTAGCAGCATAAAGCAGATGCGGCTGAAGTTCTTCCGGGCGACAGCTAACATCAATCGAGCAAGTGGTCTTCCCACAGCTATGGTCCTCTGGCAGTCTGAAAGCTTTGCGCACAAGCCGCTTGCTAAGCGCCTTCCTTTGCCTTTAGGCAGTGCTCGTGCAAAACAAGCCTGGGGCGTGAATGCTCACTACCCCGCACACACATTTCGCTGTGCCCGTTGCCAAGCGCTCTGGAAGCACTGTTTATGACGCAAGCGGAACGCCTCTTGCGCTTCCATTCTCAGAGCTCCTGAGTAAAGCACTCTGCGACCCTTGGTGCGAATGCCAGAGGAAAACATTTCCACTGAGTCTGGCAGGGAGAAACTGTACCTGGAGAACACTTTTGTCTGCAGCTTGCACCTGCACCTTACATACCCATGGATTTTCAGCACATTCAAATGCATGCCAGGCTCTTCCTAACGCAAGCTGAAAGCTGCTGTCAGAAGGCTTGGCTCCTTGTCAGATGGAAGCAGCAGCACGCACCTTCGAGTTTGGCAGGAACTAAAGAGCCTCAGACGAGCGTGGTCTAGCAACAAGGGGATAGGAAAATGCATTTGCTTCATGTGCCCTTGTCGTCGCCTAACTACATGTAGCAGCATAAAGCAGATGCGGCTGAAGTTCTTCCGGGCGACAGCTAACATCAATCGAGCAGGTGGTCTTCCCACAGCTATGGTCCTCTGGCAGTCTGAAAGCTTTGGGCATAAGCCGCTTGCTAAGCGCCTTCCTTTGCCTTTAGGCAGTGCTCGTGCACGACAAGCCTGGGGCGTGAATGTTCACTACCCCGCACACACGTTTCGTTGTGCCCGTTGCCAAGCGCTCTGGAAGCACTGTTTATGACGCAAGCGGAACGCCTCTTGTGCTTCCATTCTCAGAGCTCCTGAGTTAAGCAATCTGCGACCCTTGGTGCGAATGCCAGAGGAAAACATTTCCACTGAGTCTAGCAGGGAGAAACTGTACCTGGAGAACACTTTTGTCTGCAGCTTGCGCCTGCACCTTACATACCCATGGAATTTCAGCACATTCAAATGCATGCCAGGCTCTTCCTTACCCAAGCTGAAAGCTGCTGTCCGAAGGCTTGGCTCCTTGTCAGATGGAAGCAGCAGCACGCACCTTTAAGTTTGGCAAGTACTAAAGAGCCTCAGACGAGCGTGGTCTAGCAACAAGGGGATAGGAAAATGCATTTGCTTCATGTGCCCTTGTCGTCGCCTCACAACAGGTAGCAGCATAAAGCAGATGCGGCTGAAGTTCTTCCGGGCGACAGCTAACATCAATCGAGCAAGTGGTCTTCCCACAGCTATGGTCCTCTGGCAGTCTGAAAGCTTTGCGCACAAGCCGCTTGCTAAGCGCCGTCCTTTGCCTTTAGGCAGTGCTCGTGCACGACAAGCCTGGGGCGTGAATGCTCACTACCCCGCACACACATTTCGCTGTGCCCGTTGCCAAGCGCTCTGGAAGCACTGTTTATGACACAAGCGGAACGCCTCTTGCGCTTCCATTCTCAGAGCTCCTGAGTAAAGCACTCTGCGACCCTTGGTGCGAATGCCAGAGGAAAACATTTCCACTGAGTCTGGCAGGGAGAAACTGTACCTGGAGAACACTTTTGTCTGCAGCTTGCACCTGCACCTTACATACCCATGGATTTTCAGCACATTCAAATGCATGCCAGGCTCTTCCTTCCGCAAGCTGAAAGCTGCTGTCAGAAGACTTGGCTCCTTGTCAGATCAAAGCAGCAGCACGCACCTTCGAGTTTGGCAGGAACTAAAGAGCCGCAGAAGAGCATGGTCAAGCAACAAGGGGATAAGAAAATGCATTTCCTTCATGTGCCCTTGTCGCCGCCTCACAAAAGGTAGCAGCATAAAGCAGATGCGGCTGAAGTTCTTCCGGGCGACAGCTAACATCAATCGAGCAAGCGGTCTTCCCACAGCTATGGTCCTCTGGCAGTCTGAAAGCTTTGCGCACAAGCCGCTTGCTAAGCACCTTCATTTGCCTTTAGGCAGTGCTCATGCTTTACCAGCCTGGGGCGAGAATGGTCACTACCGCGCACACACGTTTCGCTGTGCCCGTTGCCAAGCGCTCTGGAAGCGCTGTTTATGACGCAAGCGGAACGCCTCTTGCGCTTCCATTCTCAGAGCTCCTGAGTTAAGCAACCTGCGACCCTTGGTGCGAATGCCAGAGGAAAACATTTCCACTGTGTCTGGCAGGGAGAAACTGTACCTGGAGAACACTTTTGTCTGCAGCTTGCACCTGCACCTTACATACCCATGGATTTTCAGCACATTCAAATGCATGCCAGGCTCTTCCTTATGCAAGCTGAAAGCTGCTGTCAGAAGGCTTGGCTCCTTGTCAGATCGAAGCAGCAGCACGCACCTTCGAGTTTGGCAGGAACTAAAGAGCCGCAGAAGAGCATGGTCTAGCAACAAGGGGATAGGAAAATGCATTTGCTTCATGTGCCCTTGTCGTCGCCTCACAACAGGTAGCAGCATAAAGCAGATGCGGCTGAAGTTCTTCCGGGCGACAGCTAACATCAATCGAGCAAGCGGTCTTCCCACAGCTATGGTCCTCTGGCAGTCTGAAAGCTTTGCGCACAAGCCGCTTGCTAAGCGCCTTCCTTTGCCTTTAGGCAGTGCTCGTGCACGACAAGCCTGGGGCGTGAATGCTCACTACCTCGCACACACGTTTCGTTGTGCCCGTTGCCAAGCGCTCTGGAAGCACTGTTTATGACGCAAGCGGAACGCCTCTTGTGCTTCCATTCTCAGAGCTCCTGAGTTAAGCACTCTGCGACCGTAGGTGCGAATGCCAGAGGAAAACATTACCACTGCGTCTGGCAGGGAGAAACTGTACCTGGAGAACACTTTTGTCTGCAGCTTGCACCTGCACCTTACATACCCATGGATTTTCAGCACATTCAAATGCATGCCAGGCTCTTCCTAACGCAAGCTGAAAGCTGCTGTCAGAAGGCTTGGCTCCTTGTCAGATCGAAGCAGCAGCACGCACCTTCGAGTTTGGCAGGAACTAAAGAGCCGCAGAAGAGCATGGTCTAGCAACAAGGGGATAGGAAAATGCATTTGCTTCATGTGCCCTTGTCGTCGCCTCACAACAGGTAGCAGCATAAAGCAGATGCGGCTGAAGTTCTTCCGGGCGACAGCTAACATCAATCGAGCAAGTGGTCTTCCCACAGCTATGGTCCTCTGGCAGTCTGAAAGCTTTGCGCACAAGCCGCTTGCTAAGCGCCTTCCTTTGCCTTTAGGCAGTGCTCGTGCAAAACAAGCCTGGGGCGTGAATGCTCACTACCCCGCACACACATTTCGCTGTGCCCGTTGCCAAGCGCTCTGGAAGCACTGTTTATGACGCAAGCGGAACGCCTCTTGCGCTTCCATTCTCAGAGCTCCTGAGTAAAGCACTCTGCGACCCTTGGTGCGAATGCCAGAGGAAAACATTTCCACTGAGTCTGGCAGGGAGAAACTGTACCTGGAGAACACTTTTGTCTGCAGCTTGCACCTGCACCTTACATACCCATGGATTTTCAGCACATTCAAATGCATGCCAGGCTCTTCCTAACGCAAGCTGAAAGCTGCTGTCAGAAGGCTTGGCTCCTTGTCAGATGGAAGCAGCAGCACGCACCTTCGAGTTTGGCAGGAACTAAAGAGCCTCAGACGAGCGTGGTCTAGCAACAAGGGGATAGGAAAATGCATTTGCTTCATGTGCCCTTGTCGTCGCCTAACTACATGTAGCAGCATAAAGCAGATGCGGCTGAAGTTCTTCCGGGCGACAGCTAACATCAATCGAGCAGGTGGTCTTCCCACAGCTATGGTCCTCTGGCAGTCTGAAAGCTTTGCGCATAAGCCGCTTGCTAAGCGCCTTCCTTTGCCTTTAGGCAGTGCTCGTGCACGACAAGCCTGGGGCGTGAATGTTCACTACCCCGCACACACGTTTCGTTGTGCCCGTTGCCAAGCGCTCTGGAAGCACTGTTTATGACGCAAGCGGAACGCCTCTTGCGCTTCCATTCTCAGAGCTCCTGAGTTAAGCAATCTGCGACCCTTGGTGCGAATGCCAGAGGAAAACATTTCCACTGAGTCTAGCAGGGAGAAACTGTACCTGGAGAACACTTTTGTCTGCAGCTTGCGCCTGCACCTTACATACCCATGGAATTTCAGCACATTCAAATGCATGCCAGGCTCTTCCTTACCCAAGCTGAAAGCTGCTGTCCGAAGGCTTGGCTCCTTGTCAGATGGAAGCAGCAGCACGCACCTTTAAGTTTGGCAAGTACTAAAGAGCCTCAGACGAGCGTGGTCTAGCAACAAGGGGATAGGAAAATGCATTTGCTTCATGTGCCCTTGTCGTCGCCTCACAACAGGTAGCAGCATAAAGCAGATGCGGCTGAAGTTCTTCCGGGCGACAGCTAACATCAATCGAGCAAGTGGTCTTCCCACAGCTATGGTCCTCTGGCAGTCTGAAAGCTTTGCGCACAAGCCGCTTGCTAAGCGCCGTCCTTTGCCTTTAGGCAGTGCTCGTGCACGACAAGCCTGGGGCGTGAATGCTCACTACCCCGCACACACATTTCGCTGTGCCCGTTGCCAAGCGCTCTGGAAGCACTGTTTATGACGCAAGCGGAACGCCTCTTGCGCTTCCATTCTCAGAGCTCCTGAGTAAAGCACTCTGCGACCCTTGGTGCGAATGCCAGAGGAAAACATTTCCACTGAGTCTGGCAGGGAGAAACTGTACCTGGAGAACACTTTTGTCTGCAGCTTGCACCTGCACCTTACATACCCATGGATTTTCAGCACATTCAAATGCATGCCAGGCTCTTCCTAACGCAAGCTGAAAGCTGCTGTCAGAAGGCTTCGCTCCTTGTCAGATCGAAGCAGCAGCACGCACCTTCGAGTTTGGCAGGAACTAAAGAGCCGCAGAAGAGCATGGTCTAGCAACAAGGGGATAGGAAAATGCATTTCCTTCATGTGCCCTTGTCGTCGCCTCACAGCAGGTAGCAGCATAAAGCAGATGCGGCTGAAGTTCTTCCGGGCGACAGCTAACATCAATCGAGCAGGTGGTCTTCCCACAGCTATGGTCCTCTGGCAGTCTGAAAGCTTTGCGCACAAGCCGCTTGCTAAGCACCTTCATTTGCCTTTAGGCAGTGCTCGTGCACGACAAGCCTGGGGCGTGAATGCTCACTACCCCGCACACACGTTTCGTTGTGCCCGTTGCCAAGCGTTCTGGAAGCACTGTTTATGACGCAAGCGGAACGCCTCTTGTGCTTCCATTCTCAGAGCTCCTGAGTTAAGCACTCTGCGACCGTAGGCGCGAATGCCAGAGGAAAACATTTCCACTGCGTCTGGCAGGGAGAAACTGTACCTGGAGAACACTTTTGTCTGCAGCTTGCGCCTGCACCTTACATACCCATGGATTTTCAGCACATTCAAATGCATGCCAGGCTCTTCCTTATGCAAGCTGAAAGCTGCTGTCAGAAGGCTTGGCTCCTTGTCAGATCGAAGCAGCAGCACGCACCTTCGAGTTTGGCAGGAACTAAAGAGCCGCAGAAGAGCATGGTCTAGCAACAAGGGGATAGGAAAATGCATTTCCTTCATGTGCCCTTGTCGTCGCCTAACAACATGTAGCAGCATAAAGCAGATGCGGCTGAAGTTCTTCCGGGCGACAGCTAACATCAATCGAGCAAGTGGTCTTCCCACAGCTATGGTCCTCTGGCAGTCTGAAAGCTTTGCGCACAAGCCGCTTGCTAAGCGCCTTCCTTTGCCTTTAGGCAGTGCTCGTGCACGACAAGCCTCGGGCGTGAATGCTCACTACCTCGCACACACATTTCGCTGTGCCCGTTGCCAAGCGCTCTGGAAGCGCTGTTTATGACGCAAGCGGAACGCCTCTTGCGCTTCCATTCTCAGAGCTCCTGAGTTAAGCAATCTGCGACCCTTGGTGCGAATGCCAGAGGAAAACATTTCCACTGAGTCTAGCAGGGAGAAACTGTACCTGGAGAACACTTTTGTCTGCAGCTTGCGCCTGCACCTTACATACCCATGGAATTTCAGCACATTCAAATGCATGCCAGGCTCTTCCTTACCCAAGCTGAAAGCTGCTGTCCGAAGGCTTGGCTCCTTGTCAGATGGAAGCAGCAGCACGCACCTTTAAGTTTGGCAAGTACTAAAGAGCCTCAGAAGAGCATGGTCTAGCAACAAGGGGATAGGAAAATGCATTTGCTTCATGTGCCCTTGTCGTCGCCTCACAACAGGTAGCAGCATAAAGCAGATGCGGCTGAAGTTCTTCCGGGCGACAGCTAACATCAATCGAGCAAGCGGTCTTCCCACAGCTATGGTCCTCTGGCAGTCTGAAAGCTTTGCGCACAAGCCGCTTGCTAAGCGCCTTCCTTTGCCTTTAGGCAGTGCTCGTGCAAAACAAGCCTGGGGCGTGAATGCTCACTACCCCGCACACACATTTCGCTGTGCCCGTTGCCAAGCGCTCTGGAAGCACTGTTTATGACGCAAGCGGAACGCCTCTTGCGCTTCCATTCTCAGAGCTCCTGAGTAAAGCACTCTGCGACCCTTGGTGCGAATGCCAGAGGAAAACATTTCCACTGAGTCTGGCAGGGAGAAACTGTACCTGGAGAACACTTTTGTCTGCAGCTTGCACCTGCACCTTACATACCCATGGATTTTCAGCACATTCAAATGCATGCCAGGCTCTTCCTAATGCAAGCTGAAAGCTGCTGTCTGAAGGCTTCGCTCCTTGTCAGATCGAAGCAGCAGCACACACCTTCGAGTTTGGCAGGAACTAAAGAGCCGCAGAAGAGCATGGTCTAGCAACAAGGGGATAGGAAAATGCATTTGCTTCATGTGCCCTTGTCGTCGCCTAACAACATGTAGCAGCATAAAGCAGATGCGGCTGAAGTTCTTCCGGGCGACAGCTAACATCAATCGAGCAAGTGGTCTTCCCACAGCTATGGTCCTCTGGCAGTCTGAAAGCTTTGCGCACAAGCCGCTTGCTAAGCGCCTTCCTTTGCCTTTAGGCAGTGCTCGTGCACAACAAGCCTCGGGCGTGAATGGCCACTACCTCGCACACACATTTCGCTGTGCCCGTTGCCAAGCGCTCTGGAAGCGCTGTTTATGACGCAAGCGGAACGCCTCTTGCGCTTCCATTCTCAGAGCTCCTGAGTTAAGCAATCTGCGACCCTTGGTGCGAATGCCAGAGGAAAACATTTCCACTGAGTCTAGCAGGGAGAAACTGTACCTGGAGAACACTTTTGTCTGCAGCTTGCGCCTGCACCTTACATACCCATGGAATTTCAGCACATTCAAATGCATGCCAGGCTCTTCCTTACCCAAGCTGAAAGCTGCTGTCCGAAGGCTTGGCTCCTTGTCAGATGGAAGCAGCAGCACGCACCTTTAAGTTTGGCAAGTACTAAAGAGCCTCAGAAGACCATGGTCTAGCAATAAGGGGATAGGAAAATGCATTTGCTTCATGTGGCCTTGTCGTCGCCTCACAACAGGTAGCAGCATAAAGCAGATGCGGCTGAAGTTCTTCCGGGCGACAGCTAACATCAATCGAGCAAGTGGTCTTCCCACAGCTATGGTCCTCTGGCAGTCTGAAAGCTTTGCGCACAAGCCGCTTGCTAAGCGCCTTCCTTTGCCTTTAGGCAGTGCTCGTGCAAAACAAGCCTGGGGCGTGAATGCTCACTACCCCGCACACACATTTCGCTGTGCCCGTTGCCAAGCGCTCTGGAAGCACTGTTTATGACGCAAGCGGAACGCCTCTTGCGCTTCCATTCTCAGAGCTCCTGAGTAAAGCACTCTGCGACCCTTGGTGCGAATGCCAGAGGAAAACATTTCCACTGAGTCTGGCAGGGAGAAACTGTACCTGGAGAACACTTTTGTCTGCAGCTTGCACCTGCACCTTACATACCCATGGATTTTCAGCACATTCAAATGCATGCCAGGCTCTTCCTAACGCAAGCTGAAAGCTGCTGTCAGAAGGCTTCGCTCCTTGTCAGATCGAAGCAGCAGCACGCACCTTCGAGTTTGGCAGGAACTAAAGAGCCGCAGAAGAGCATGGTCTAGCAACAAGGGGATAGGAAAATGCATTTGCTTCATGTGCCCTTGTCGCCGCCTCACAACAGGTAGCAGCATAAAGCAGATGCGGCTGAAGTTCTTCCGGGCGACAGCTAACATCAATCGAGCAAGTGGTCTTCCCACAGCTATGGTCCTCTGGCAGTCTGAAAGCTTTGCGCACAAGCCGCTTGCTAAGCGCCTTCCTTTGCCTTTAGGCAGTGCTCGTGCAAAACAAGCCTGGGGCGTGAATGCTCACTACCCCGCACACACATTTCGCTGTGCCCGTTGCCAAGCGCTCTGGAAGCACTGTTTATGACGCAAGCGGAACGCCTCTTGCGCTTCCATTCTCAGAGCTCCTGAGTAAAGCACTCTGCGACCCTTGGTGCGAATGCCAGAGGAAAACATTTCCACTGAGTCTGGCAGGGAGAAACTGTACCTGGAGAACACTTTTGTCTGCAGCTTGCACCTGCACCTTACATACCCATGGATTTTCAGCACATTCAAATGCATGCCAGGCTCTTCCTAACGCAAGCTGAAAGCTGCTGTCAGAAGGCTTGGCTCCTTGTCAGATCGAAGCAGCAGCACGCACCTTCGAGTTTGGCAGGAACTAAAGAGCCGCAGAAGAGCATGGTCTAGCAACAAGGGGATAGGAAAATGCATTTCCTTCATGTGCCCTTGTCGTCGCCTCACAACAGGTAGCAGCATAAAGCAGATGCGGCTGAAGTTCTTCCGGGCGACAACTAACATCAATCGAGCAAGCGGTCTTCCCACAGCTATGGTCCTCTGGCAGTCTGAAAGCTTTGCGCACAAGCCGCTTGCTAAGCACCTTCATTTGCCTTTAGGCAGTGCTCATGCTTTACCAGCCTGGGGCGAGAATGGTCACTACCGCGCACACACGTTTCGTTGTGCCCGTTGCCAAGCGCTCTGGAAGCACTGTTTATGACGCAAGCGGAACGCCTCTTGCGCTTCCATTCTCAGAGCTCCTGAGTTAAGCACTCTGCGACCGTAGGCGCGAATGCCAGAGGAAAACATTTCCACTGCGTCTGGCAGGGAGAAACTGTACCTGGAGAACACTTTTGTCTGCAGCTTGCACCTGCACCTTACATACCCATGGATTTTCAGCACATTCAAATGCATGCCAGGCTCTTCCTAACGCAAGCTGAAAGCTGCTGTCTGAAGGCTTCGCTCCTTGTCAGATCGAAGCAGCAGCACACACCTTCGAGTTTGGCAGGAACTAAAGAGCCGCAGAAGACCATGGTCTAGCAACAAGGGGATAGGAAAATGCATTTGCTTCATTTGCCCTTGTCGTCGCCTCACAGCAGGTAGCAGCATAAAGCAGATGCGGCTGAAGTTCTTCCGGGCGACAGCTAACATCAATCGAGCAAGTGGTCTTCCCACAGCTATGGTCCTCTGGCAGTCTGAAAGCTTTGCGCACAAGCCGCTTGCTAAGCCCCTTCCTTTGCCTTTAGGCAGTGCTCGTGCACAACAAGCCTCGGGCGTGAATGCTCACTACCTCGCACACACATTTCGCTGTGCCCGTTGCCAAGCGCTCTGGAAGCGCTGTTTATGACGCAAGCGGAACGCCTCTTGCGCTTCCATTCTCAGAGCTCCTGAGTTAAGCAGTCTGCGACCCTTGGTGCGAATGCCAGAGGAAAACATTTCCACTGAGTCTGGCAGGGAGAAACTGTACCTGGAGAACACTTTTGTCTGCAGCTTGCACCTGCACCTTACATACCCATGGATTTTCAGCACATTCAAATGCATGCCAGGCTCTTCCTAATGCAAGCTGAAAGCTGCTGTCTGATGGCTTCGATCCTTGTCAGATCGAAGCAGCAGCACACACCTTCGAGTTTGGCAGGAACTAAAGAGCCGCAGAAGACCATGGTCTAGCAACAAGGGGATAGGAAAATGCATTTGCTTCATGTGCCCTTGTCGTCGCCTCACAACAGGTAGCAGCATAAAGCAGATGCGGCTGAAGTTCTTCCGGGCGACAGCTAACATCAATCGAGCAAGTGGTCTTCCCACAGCTATGGTCCTCTGGCAGTCTGAAAGCTTTGCGCACAAGCCGCTTGCTAAGCGCCGTCCTTTGCCTTTAGGCAGTGCTCATGCTTTACCAGCCTGGGGCGAGAATGGTCACTACCGCGCACACACGTTTCGCTGTGCCCGTTGCCAAGCGCTCTGGAAGCACTGTTTATGACGCAAGCCGAACGCCTCTTGCGCTTCCATTCTCAGAGCTCCTGAGTTAAGCAATCTGCGACCCTTGGTGCGAATGCCAGAGGAAAACATTTCCACTGAGTCTGGCAGGGAGAAACTGTACCTGGAGAACACCTTTGTCTGGAGCTTGCACCTGCACCTTACACACCCACGGATATGCAGCACATTCAAATACATACCGAGCTCATTCTTACGCAAGCTGAAAGCTGCTGTCAGAAGTCTGTTCTCCTTGTGAGATCGAAGCAGCAGCACGCACCTTCGAGTTTGGCAGGAACTAAAGAGCCGCAGAAGAGCATGGTCAAGCAACAAGGGGATAGGAAAATGCATTTGCTTCATGTGCCCTTGTCGTCGCCTCACAACAGGTAGCAGCATAAAGCAGATGCGGCTGAAGTTCTTCCGGGCGACAGCTAACATCAATCGAGCAAGTGGTCTTCCCACAGCTATGGTCCTCTGGCAGTCTGAAAGCTTTGCGCACAAGCCGCTTGCTAAGCGCCTTCCTTTGCCTTTAGGCAGTGCTCGTGCACGACAAGCCTGGGGCGTGAATGCTCACTACCTCGCACACACGTTTCGTTGTGCCCGTTGCCAAGCGCTCTGGAAGCACTGTTTATGACGCAAGCGGAACGCCTCTTGTGCTTCCATTCTCAGAGCTCCTGAGTTAAGCACTCTGCGACCGTAGGCGCGAATGCCAGAGGAAAACATTTCCACTGCGTCTGGCAGAGAGAAACTGTACCTGGAGAACACTTTTGTCTGCAGCTTGCACCTGCACCTTACATACCCATGGATTTTCAGCACATTCAAATGCATGCCAGGCTCTTCCTAACGCAAGCTGAAAGCTGCTGTCAGAAGGCTTCGCTCCTTGTCAGATCGAAGCAGCAGCACGCACCTTCGAGTTTGGCAGGAACTAAAGAGCCGCAGAAGAGCATGGTCTAGCAACAAGGGGATAGGAAAATGCATTTCCTTCATGTGCCCTTGTCTTTGCCTCACAGCAGGTAGCAGCATAAAGCAGATGCGGCTGAAGTTCTTCCGGGCGACAGCTAACATCAATCGAGCAGGTGGTCTTCCCACAGCTATGGTCCTCTGGCAGTCTGAAAGCTTTGCGCACAAGCCGCTTGCTAAGCACCTTCATTTGCCTTTAGGCAGTGCTCGTGCACGACAAGCCTGGGGCGTGAATGCTCACTACCCCGCACACACGTTTCGTTGTGCCCGTTGCCAAGCGCTCTGGAAGCACTGTTTATGACGCAAGCGGAACGCCTCTTGTGCTTCCATTCTCAGAGCTCCTGAGTTAAGCACTCTGCGACCGTAGGCGCGAATGCCAGAGGAAAACATTTCCACTGCGTCTGGCAGGGAGAAACTGTACCTGGAGAACACTTTTGTCTGCAGCTTGCGCCTGCACCTTACATACCCATGGATTTTCAGCACATTCAAATGCATGCCAGGCTCTTCCTTATGCAAGCTGAAAGCTGCTGTCAGAAGGCTTGGCTCCTTGTCAGATCGAAGCAGCAGCACGCACCTTCGAGTTTGGCAGGAACTAAAGAGCCGCAGAAGAGCATGGTCTAGCAACAAGGGGATAGGAAAATGCATTTGCTTCATGTGCCCTTGTCGTCGCCTCACAACAGGTAGCAGCATAAAGCAGATGCGGCTGAAGTTCTTCCGGGCGACAGCTAACATCAATCGAGCAAGTGGTCTTCCCACAGCTATGGTCCTCTGGCAGTCTGAAAGCTTTGCGCACAAGCCGCTTGCTAAGCGCCTTCCTTTGCCTTTAGGCAGTGCTCGTGCACAACAAGCCCCGGGCGTGAATGCTCACTACCTCGCACACACATTTCGCTGTGCCCGTTGCCAAGCGCTCTGGAAGCGCTGTTTATGACGCAAGCGGAACGCCTCTTGCGCTTCCATTCTCAGAGCTCCTGAGTTAAGCAATCTGCGACCCTTGGTGCGAATGCCAGAGGAAAACATTTCTACTGAGTCTAGCAGGGAGAAACTGTACCTGGAGAACACTTTTGTCTGCAGCTTGCGCCTGCACCTTACATACCCATGGAATTTCAGCACATTCAAATGCATGCCAGGCTCTTCCTTACCCAAGCTGAAAGCTGCTGTCCGAAGGCTTCGCTCCTTGTCAGATGGAAGCAGCAGCACGCACCTTTAATTTTGGCAAGTACTAAAGAGCCTCAGACGAGCGTGGTCTAGCAACAAGGGGATAGGAAAATGCATTTGCTTCATGTGCCCTTGTCGTCGCCTAACAACATGTAGCAGCATAAAGCAGATGCGGCTGAAGTTCTTCCGGGCGACAGCTAACATCAATCGAGCAAGTGGTCTTCCCACAGCTATGGTCCTCTGGCAGTCTGAAAGCTTTGCGCACAAGCCGCTTGCTAAGCGCCTTCCTTTGCCTTTAGGCAGTGCTCGTGCACGACAAGCCTGGGGCGTGAATGCTCACTACCTCGCACACACGTTTCGTTGTGCCCGTTGCCAAGCGCTCTGGAAGCACTGTTTATGACGCAAGCGGAACGCCTCTTGTGCTTCCATTCTCAGAGCTCCTGAGTTAAGCACTCTGCGACCGTAGGCGCGAATGCCAGAGGAAAACATTTCCACTGCGTCTGGCAGGGAGAAACTGTACCTGGAGAACACTTTTGTCTGCAGCTTGCACCTGCACCTTACATACCCATGGATTTTCAGCACATTCAAATGCATGCCAGGCTCTTCCTAATGCAAGCTGAAAGCTGCTGTCTGAAGGCTTCGCTCCTTGTCAGATCGAAGCAGCAGCACACACCTTCGAGTTTGGCAGGAACTAAAGAGCCGCAGAAGACCATGGTCTAGCAACAAGGGGATAGGAAAATGCATTTGCTTCATGTGCCCTTGTCGTCGCCTCACAACAGGTAGCAGCATAAAGCAGATGCGGTTGAAGTTCTTCCGGGCGACAGCTAACATCAATCGAGCAAGTGGTCTTCCCACAGCTATGGTCCTCTGGCAGTCTGAAAGCTTTGCGCACAAGCCGCTTGCTAAGCGCCGTCCTTTGCCTTTAGGCAGTGCTCATGCTTTACCAGCCTGGGGCGAGAATGGTCACTACCGCGCACACACGTTTCGCTGTGCCCGTTGCCAAGCGCTCTGGAAGCACTGTTTATGACGCAAGCCGAACGCCTCTTGCGCTTCCATTCTCAGAGCTCCTGAGTTAAGCAATCTGCGACCCTTGGTGCGAATGCCAGAGGAAAACATTTCCACTGAGTCTGGCAGGGAGAAACTGTACCTGGAGAACACCTTTGTCTGGAGCTTGCACCTGCACCTTACACACCCACGGATATGCAGCACATTCAAATACATACCGAGCTCATTCTTACGCAAGCTGAAAGCTGCTGTCAGAAGTCTGTTCTCCTTGTCAGATCGAAGCAGCAGCACGCACCTTCGAGTTTGGCAGGAACTAAAGAGCCTCAGAAGACCATGGTCAAGCAACAAGGGGATAGGAAAATGCATTTGCTTCATGTGCCCTTGTCGTCGCCTCACAACAGGTAGCAGCATAAAGCAGATGCGGCTGAAGTTCTTCCGGGCGACAGCTAACATCAATCGAGCAAGTGGTCTTCCCACAGCTATGGTCCTCTGGCAGTCTGAAAGCTTTGCGCACAAGCCGCTTGCTAAGCGCCTTCCTTTGCCTTTAGGCAGTGCTCGTGCAAAACAAGCCTGGGGCGTGAATGCTCACTACCCCGCACACACGTTTCGCTGTGCCCGTTGCCAAGCGCTCTGGAAGCACTGTTTATGACGCAAGCGGAACGCCTCTTGCGCTTCCATTCTCAGAGCTCCTGAGTTAAGCACTCTGCGACCGTAGGCGCGAATGCCAGAGGAAAACATTTCCACTGCGTCTGGCAGGGAGAAACTGTACCTGGAGAACACTTTTGTCTGCAGCTTGCGCCTGCACCTTACATACCCATGGAATTTCAGCACATTCAAATGCATGCCAGGCTCTTCCTTACCCAAGCTGAAAGCTGCTGTCCGAAGGCTTGGCTCCTTGTCAGATGGAAGCAGCAGCACGCACCTTTAAGTTTGGCAAATACTAAAGAGCCTCAGAAGAGCATGGTCTAGCAACAAGGGGATAGGAAAATGCATTTGCTTCATGTGCCCTTGTCGTCGCCTCACAACAGGTAGCAGCATAAAGCAGATGCGGCTGAAGTTCTTCCGGGCGACAGCTAACATCAATCGAGCAAGCGGTCTTCCCACAGCTATGGTCCTCTGGCAGTCTGAAAGCTTTGCGCACAAGCCGCTTGCTAAGCGCCTTCCTTTGCCTTTAGGCAGTGCTCGTGCACAACAAGCCTCGGGCGTGAATATTCACTACCCCGCACACACGTTTCGCTGTGCCCGTTACCAAGAGCTCTGGAAGCGCTGTTTATGACGCAAGCGGAACGCCTCTTGCGCTTCCATTCTCAGAGCTCCTGAGTAAAGCACTCTGCGACCCTTGGTGCGAATGCCAGAGGAAAACATTTCCACTGCGTCTGGCAGAGAGAAACTGTACCTGGAGAACACTTTTGTCTGCAGCTTGCACCTGCACCTTACATACCCATGGATTTTCAGCACATTCAAATGCATGCCAGGCTCTTCCTAACGCAACCTGAAAGCTGCTGTCAGAAGGCTTCGCTCCTTGTCAGATCGAAGCAGCAGCACGCACCTTCGAGTTTGGCAGGAACTAAAGAGCCGCAGAAGAGCATGGTCTAGCAACAAGGGGATAGGAAAATGCATTTCCTTCATGTGCCCTTGTCTTTGCCTCACAGCAGGTAGCAGCATAAAGCAGATGCAGCTGAAGTTCTTCCGGGCGACAGCTAACATCAATCGAGCAGGTGGTCTTCCCACAGCTATGGTCCTCTGGCAGTCTGAAAGCTTTGCGCACAAGCCGCTTGCTAAGCACCTTCATTTGCCTTTAGGCAGTGCTCGTGCACGACAAGCCTGGGGCGTGAATGCTCACTACCCCGCACACACGTTTCGTTGTGCCCGTTGCCAAGCGCTCTGGAAGCACTGTTTATGACGCAAGCGGAACGCCTCTTGTGCTTCCATTCTCAGAGCTCCTGAGTTAAGCACTCTGCGACCGTAGGCGCGAATGCCAGAGGAAAACATTTCCACTGCGTCTGGCAGGGAGAAACTGTACCTGGAGAACACTTTTGTCTGCAGCTTGCGCCTGCACCTTACATACCCATGGATTTTCAGCACATTCAAATGCATGCCAGGCTCTTCCTTATGCAAGCTGAAAGCTGCTGTCAGAAGGCTTGGCTCCTTGTCAGATCGAAGCAGCAGCACGCACCTTCGAGTTTGGCAGGAACTAAAGAGCCGCAGAAGAGCATGGTCTAGCAACAAGGGGATAGGAAAATGCATTTGCTTCATGTGCCCTTGTCGTCGCCTCACAACAGGTAGCAGCATAAAGCAGATGCGGCTGAAGTTCTTCCGGGCGACAGCTAACATCAATCGAGCAGGTGGTCTTCCCACAGCTATGGTCCTCTGGCAGTCTGAAAGCTTTGCGCACAAGCCGCTTGCTAAGCGCCTTCCTTTGCCTTTAGGCAGTGCTCGTGCACAACAAGCCCCGGGCGTGAATGCTCACTACCTCGCACACACATTTCGCTGTGCCCGTTGCCAAGCGCTCTGGAAGCGCTGTTTATGACGCAAGCGGAACGCCTCTTGCGCTTCCATTCTCAGAGCTCCTGAGTTAAGCAATCTGCGACCCTTGGTGCGAATGCCAGAGGAAAACATTTCTACTGAGTCTAGCAGGGAGAAACTGTACCTGGAGAACACTTTTGTCTGCAGCTTGCGCCTGCACCTTACATACCCATGGAATTTCAGCACATTCAAATGCATGCCAGGCTCTTCCTTACCCAAGCTGAAAGCTGCTGTCCGAAGGCTTCGCTCCTTGTCAGATGGAAGCAGCAGCACGCACCTTTAATTTTGGCAAGTACTAAAGAGCCTCAGACGAGCGTGGTCTAGCAACAAGGGGATAGGAAAATGCATTTGCTTCATGTGCCCTTGTCGTCGCCTAACAACATGTAGCAGCATAAAGCAGATGCGGCTGAAGTTCTTCCGGGCGACAGCTAACATCAATCGAGCAAGTGGTCTTCCCACAGCTATGGTCCTCTGGCAGTCTGAAAGCTTTGCGCACAAGCCGCTTGCTAAGCGCCTTCCTTTGCCTTTAGGCAGTGCTCGTGCACGACAAGCCTGGGGCGTGAATGCTCACTACCTCGCACACACGTTTCGTTGTGCCCGTTGCCAAGCGCTCTGGAAGCACTGTTTATGACGCAAGCGGAACGCCTCTTGTGCTTCCATTCTCAGAGCTCCTGAGTTAAGCACTCTGCGACCGTAGGCGCGAATGCCAGAGGAAAACATTTCCACTGCGTCTGGCAGGGAGAAACTGTACCTGGAGAACACTTTTGTCTGCAGCTTGCACCTGCACCTTACATACCCATGGATTTTCAGCACATTCAAATGCATGCCAGGCTCTTCCTAACGCAAGCTGAAAGCTGCTGTCAGAAGGCTTCGCTCCTTGTCAGATGGAAGCAGCAGCACGCACCTTCGAGTTTGGCAGGAACTAAAGAGCCTCAGACGAGCGTGGTCTAGCAACAAGGGGATAGGAAAATGCATTTGCTTCATGTGCCCTTGTCGTCGCCTAACTACATGTAGCAGCATAAAGCAGATGCGGCTGAAGTTCTTCCGGGCGACAGCTAACATCAATCGAGCAGGTGGTCTTCCCACAGCTATGGTCCTCTGGCAGTCTGAAAGCTTTGCGCATAAGCCGCTTGCTAAGCGCCTTCCTTTGCCATTAGGCAGTGCTCGTGCACAACAAGCCTCGGGCGTGAATATTCACTACCCCGCACACACGTTTCGCTGTGCCCGTTGCCAAGCGCTCTGGAAGCACTATTTATGACGCAAGCGGAACGCCTCTTGTGCTTCCATTCTCAGAGCTCCTGAGTTAAGCACTCTGCGACCGTAGGCGCGAATGCCAGAGGAAAACATTTCCACTGCGTCTGGCAGGGAGAAACTGTACCTGGAGAACACTTTTGTCTGCAGCTTGCACCTGCACCTTACATACCCATGGATTTTCAGCACATTCAAATGCATGCCAGGCTCTTCCTTATGCAAGCTGAAAGCTGCTGTCAGAAGGCTTGGCTCCTTGTCAGATCGAAGCAGCAGCACGCACCTTCGAGTTTGGCAGGAACTAAAGAGCCGCAGAAGAGCATGGTCTAGCAACAAGGGGATAGGAAAATGCATTTCCTTCATGTGCCCTTGTCGTCGCCTCACAGCAGGTAGCAGCATAAAGCAGATGCGGCTGAAGTTCTTCCGGGCGACAGCTAACATCAATCGAGCAAGCGGTCTTCCCACAGCTATGGTCCTCTGGCAGTCTGAAAGCTTTGCGCACAAGCCGCTTGCTAAGCACCTTCATTTGCCTTTAGGCAGTGCTCATGCTTTACCAGCCTGGGGCGAGAATGGTCACTACCGCGCACACACGTTTCGCTGTGCCCGTTGCCAAGCGCTCTGGAAGCGCTGTTTATGACGCAAGCGGAACGCCTCTTGCGCTTCCATTCTCAGAGCTCCTGAGTTAAGCAATCTGCGACCCTTGGTGCGAATGCCAGAGGAAAACATTTCCACTGTGTCTGGCAGGGAGAAACTGTACCTGGAGAACACTTTTGTCTGCAGCTTGCACCTGCACCTTACATACCCATGGATTTTCAGCACATTCAAATGCATGCCAGGCTCTTCCTTATGCAAGCTGAAAGCTGCTCTCAGAAGGCTTGGCTCCTTGTCAGATCGAAGCAGCAGCACGCACCTTCGAGTTTGGCAGGAACTAAAGAGCCGCAGAAGAGCATGGTCTAGCAACAAGGGGATAGGAAAATGCATTTGCTTCATGTGCCCTTGTCGTCGCCTCACAACAGGTAGCAGCATAAAGCAGATGCGGCTGAAGTTCTTCCGGGCGACAGCTAACATCAATCGAGCAAGTGGTCTTCCCACAGCTATGGTCCTCTGGCAGTCTGAAAGCTTTGCGCACAAGCCGCTTGCTAAGCGCCTTCCTTTGCCTTTAGGCAGTGCTCGTGCACAACAAGCCTCGGGCGTGAATATTCACTACCCCGCACACACGTTTCGCTGTGCCCGTTGCCAAGCGCTCTGGAAGCACTGTTTATGACGCAAGCAGAACGCCTCTTGTGCTTCCATTCTCAGAGCTCCTGAGTTAAGCACTCTGCGACCGTAGGCGCGAATGCCAGAGGAAAACATTTCTACTGAGTCTAGCAGGGAGAAACTGTACCTGGAGAACACTTTTGTCTGCAGCTTGCGCCTGCACCTTACATACCCATGGAATTTCAGCACATTCAAATGCATGCCAGGCTCTTCCTTACCCAAGCTGAAAGCTGCTGTCCGAAGGCTTCGCTCCTTGTCAGATGGAAGCAGCAGCACGCACCTTTAATTTTGGCAAGTACTAAAGAGCCTCAGACGAGCGTGGTCTAGCAACAAGGGGATAGGAAAATGCATTTGCTTCATGTGCCCTTGTCGTCGCCTCACAACAGGTAGCAGCATAAAGCAGATGCGGCTGAAGTTCTTCCGGGCGACAGCTAACATCAATCGAGCAAGCGGTCTTCCCACAGCTATGGTCCTCTGGCAGTCTGAAAGCTTTGCGCACAAGCCGCTTGCTAAGCGCCTTCCTTTGCCTTTAGGCAGTGCTCGTGCACAACAAGCCTCGGGCGTGAATATTCACTACCCCGCACACACGTTTCCCTGTGCCCGTTGCCAAGCGCTCTGGAAGCGCTGTTTATGACGCAAGCGGAACGCCTCTTGCGCTTCCATTCTCAGAGCTCCTGAGTTAAGCAATCTGCGACCCTTGGTGCGAATGCCAGAGGAAAACATTTCCACTGAGTCTGGCAGGGAGAAACTGTACCTGGAGAACACTTTTGTCTGCAGCTTGCCCCTGCACCTTACATACCCATGGATTTTCAGCACATTCAAATGCATGCCAGGCTCTTCCTAACGCAAGCGGAAAGCTGCTGTCAGAAGGCTTCGCTCCTTGTCAGATGGAAGCAGCAGCACGCACCTTCGAGTTTGGCAGGAACTAAAGAGCCTCAGACGAGCGTGGTCTAGCAACAAGGGGATAGGAAAATGCATTTGCTTCATGTGCCCTTGTCGTCGCCTAACTACATGTAGCAGCATAAAGCAGATGCGGCTGAAGTTCTTCCGGGCGACAGCTAACATCAATCGAGCAGGTGGTCTTCCCACAGCTATGGTCCTCTGGCAGTCTGAAAGCTTTGCGCATAAGCCGCTTGCTAAGCGCCTTCCTTTGCCTTTAGGCAGTGCTCGTGCACGACAAGCCTGGGGCGTGAATGCTCACTACCCCGCACACACGTTTCGTTGTGCCCGTTGCCAAGCGCTCTGGAAGCACTATTTATGACGCAAGCGGAACGCCTCTTGTGCTTCCATTCTCAGAGCTCCTGAGTTAAGCACTCTGCGACCGTAGGCGCGAATGCCAGAGGAAAACATTTCCACTGCGTCTGGCAGGGAGAAACTGTACCTGGAGAACACTTTTGTCTGCAGCTTGCACCTGCACCTTACATACCCATGGATTTTCAGCACATTCAAATGCATGCCAGGCTCTTCCTTATGCAAGCTGAAAGCTGCTGTCAGAAGGCTTGGCTCCTTGTCAGATCGAAGCAGCAGCACGCACCTTCGAGTTTGGCAGGAACTAAAGAGCCGCAGAAGAGCATGGACTAGCAACAAGGGGATAGGAAAATGCATTTCCTTCATGTGCCCTTGTCGTCGCCTCACAGCAGGTAGCAGCATAAAGCAGATGCGGCTGAAGTTCTTCCGGGCGACAGCTAACATCAATCGAGCAAGCGGTCTTCCCACAGCTATGGTCCTCTGGCAGTCTGAAAGCTTTGCGCACAAGCCGCTTGCTAAGCACCTTCATTTGCCTTTAGGCAGTGCTCATGCTTTACCAGCCTGGGGCGAGAATGGTCACTACCGCGCACACACGTTTCGCTGTGCCCGTTGCCAAGCGCTCTGGAAGCGCTGTTTATGACGCAAGCGGAACGCCTCTTGCGCTTCCATTCTCAGAGCTCCTGAGTTAAGCAATCTGCGACCCTTGGTGCGAATGCCAGAGGAAAACATTTCCACTGTGTCTGGCAGGGAGAAACTGTACCTGGAGAACACTTTTGTCTGCAGCTTGCACCTGCACCTTACATACCCATGGATTTTCAGCACATTCAAATGCATGCCAGGCTCTTCCTTATGCAAGCTGAAAGCTGCTCTCAGAAGGCTTGGCTCCTTGTCAGATCGAAGCAGCAGCACGCACCTTCGAGTTTGGCAGGAACTAAAGAGCCGCAGAAGAGCATGGTCTAGCAACAAGGGGATAGGAAAATGCATTTGCTTCATGTGCCCTTGTCGTCGCCTCACAACAGGTAGCAGCATAAAGCAGATGCGGCTGAAGTTCTTCCGGGCGACAGCTAACATCAATCGAGCAAGTGGTCTTCCCACAGCTATGGTCCTCTGGCAGTCTGAAAGCTTTGCGCACAAGCCGCTTGCTAAGCGCCTTCCTTTGCCTTTAGGCAGTGCTCGTGCACAACAAGCCTCGGGCGTGAATATTCACTACCCCGCACACACGTTTCGCTGTGCCCGTTGCCAAGCGCTCTGGAAGCACTGTTTATGACGCAAGCAGAACGCCTCTTGTGCTTCCATTCTCAGAGCTCCTGAGTTAAGCACTCTGCGACCGTAGGCGCGAATGCCAGAGGAAAACATTACCACTGCGTCTGGCAGGGAGAAAGTGTACCTGGAGAACACTTTTGTCTGCAGCTTGCACCTGCACCTTACATACCCATGGATTTTCAGCACATTCAAATGCATGCCAGGCTCTTCCTAACGCAAGCTGAAAGCTGCTGTCTGAAGGCTTCGCTCCTTGTCAGATCGAAGCAGCAGCACACACCTTCGAGTTTGGCAGGAACTAAAGAGCCGCAGAAGACCATGGTCTAGCAACAAGGGGATAGGAAAATGCATTTGCTTCATGTGCCCTTGTCGTCGCCTCACAACAGGTAGCAGCATAAAGCAGATGCGGCCGAAGTTCTTCCGGGCGACAGCTAACATCAATCGAGCAAGTGGTCTTCCCACAGCTATGGTCCTCTGGCAGTCTGAAAGCTTTGCGCACAAGCCGCTTGCTAAGCGCCGTCCTTTGCCTTTAGGCAGTGCTCATGCTTTACCAGCCTCGGGCGAGAATGGTCGCTACCGCGCACACACGTTTCGCTGTGCCCGTTGCCAAGCGCTCTGGAAGCACTGTTTATGACGCAAGCCGAACGCCTCTTGCGCTTCCATTCTCAGAGCTCCTGAGTTAAGCAATCTGCGACCCTTGGTGCGAATGCCAGAGGAAAACATTTCCACTGAGTCTGGCAGGGAGAAACTGTACCTGGAGAACACCTTTGTCTGGAGCTTGCACCTGCACCTTACACACCCACGGATATGCAGCACATTCAAATACATACCGAGCTCATTGTTACGCAAGCTGAAAGCTGCTGTCAGAAGTCTGTTCTCCTTGTCAGATCGAAGCAGCAGCACGCACCTTCGAGTTTGGCAGGAACTAAAGAGCCGCAGAAGAGCATGGTCAAGCAACAAGGGGATAGGAAAATGCATTTGCTTCATGTGCCCTTGTCGTCGCCTCACAACAGGTAGCAGCATAAAGCAGATGCGGCTGAAGTTCTTCCGGGCGACAGCTAACATCAATCGAGCAAGCGGTCTTCCCACAGCTATGGTCCTCTGGCAGTCTGAAAGCTTTGCGCACAAGCCGCTTGCTAAGCGCCTTCCTTTGCCTTTAGGCAGTGCTCGTGCACGACAAGCCTGGGGCGTGAATGCTCACTACCTCGCACACACGTTTCGTTGTGCCCGTTGCCAAGCGCTCTGGAAGCACTGTTTATGACGCAAGCGGAACGCCTCTTGTGCTTCCATTCTCAGAGCTCCTGAGTTAAGCACTCTGCGACCGTAGGCGCGAATGCCAGAGGAAAACATTACCACTGCGTCTGGCAGGGAGAAACTGTACCTGGAGAACACTTTTGTCTGCAGCTTGCACCTGCACCTTACATACCCATGGATTTTCAGCACATTCAAATGCATGCCAGGCTCTTCCTAACGCAAGCTGAAAGCTGCTGTCAGAAGGCTTCGCTCCTTGTCAGATCGAAGCAGCAGCACGCACCTTCGAGTTTGGCAGGAACTAAAGAGCCGCAGAAGACCATGGTCTAGCAACAAGGGGATAGGAAAATGCATTTCCTTCATGTGCCCTTGTCGTCGCCTCACAGCAGGTAGCAGCATAAAGCAGATGCGGCTGAAGTTCTTCCGGGCGACAGCTAACATCAATCGAGCAGGTGGTCTTCCCACAGCTATGGTCCTCTGGCAGTCTGAAAGCTTTGCGCACAAGCCGCTTGCTAAGCACCTTCATTTGCCTTTAGGCAGTGCTCATGCTTTACCAGCCTGGGCCGAGAATGGTCACTACTGCGCACACACGTTTCGTTGTGCCCGTTGCCAAGCGCTCTGGAAGCACTGTTTATGACGCAAGCGGAACGCCTCTTGTGCTTCCATTCTCAGAGCTCCTGAGTTAAGCACTCTGCGACCGTAGGCGCGAATGCCAGAGGAAAACATTTCCACTGCGTCTGGCAGGGAGAAACTGTACCTGGAGAACACTTTTGTCTGCAGCTTGCACCTGCACCTTACATACCCATGGATTTTCAGCACATTCAAATGCATGCCAGGCTCTTCCTAACGCAAGCTGAAAGCTGCTGTCTGAAGGCTTCGCTCCTTGTCAGATCGAAGCAGCAGCACACACCTTCGAGTTTGGCAGGAACTAAAGAGCCGCAGAAGAGCATGGTCTAGCAACAAGGGGATAGGAAAATGCATTTGCTTCATGTGCCCTTGTCGTCGCCTCACAACAGGTAGCAGCATAAAGCAGATGCGGCTGAAGTTCTTCCGGGCGACAGCTAACATCAATCGAGCAAGTGGTCTTCCCACAGCTATGGTCCTCTGGCAGTCTGAAAGCTTTGCGCACAAGCCGCTTGCTAAGCGCCTTCCTTTGCCTTTAGGCAGTGCTCGTGCACAACAAGCCTCGGGCGTGAATGCTCACTACCTCGCACACACATTTCGCTGTGCCCGTTGCCAAGCGCTCTGGAAGCACTGTTTATGACGCAAGCGGAACGCCTCTTGCGCTTCCATTCTCAGAGCTCCTGAGTTAAGCACTCTGCGACCGTAGGCGCGAATGCCAGAGGAAAACATTTCCACTGCGTCTGGCAGAGAGAAACTGTACCTGGAGAACACTTTTGTCTGCAGCTTGCACCTGCACCTTACATACCCATGGATTTTCAGCACATTCAAATGCATGCCAGGCTCTTCCTTACCCAAGCTGAAAGCTGCTGTCAGAAGGCTTGGCTCCTTGTCAGATGGAAGCAGCAGCACGCACCTTTAAGTTTGGCAAATACTAAAGAGCCTCAGAAGACCATGGTCTAGCAACAAGGGGATAGGAAAATGCATTTGCTTCATGTGCCCTTGTCGTCGCCTAACTACATGTAGCAGCATAAAGCAGATGCGGCTGAAGTTCTTCCGGGCGACAGCTAACATCAATCGAGCAAGTGGTCTTCCCACAGCTATGGTCCTCTGGCAGTCTGAAAGCTTTGCGCACAAGCCGCTTGCTAAGCGCCTTCCTTTGCCTTTAGGCAGTGCTCGTGCAAAACAAGCCTGGGGCGTGAATGCTCACTACCCCGCACACACATTTCGCTGTGCCCGTTGCCAAGCGCTCTGGAAGCACTGTTTATGACGCAAGTGGAACGCCTCCTGCGCTTCCATTCTCAGAGCTCCTGAGTAAAGCAATCTGCGACCCTTGGTGCGAATGCCAGAGGAAAACATTTCCACTGAGTCTGGCAGGGAGAAACTGTACCTGGAGAACACTTTTGTCTGCAGCTTGCACCTGCACCTTACATACCCATGGATTTTCAGCACATTCAAATGCATGCCAGGCTCTTCCTAACGCAAGCTGAAAGCTGCTGTCAGAAGGCTTCGCTCCTTGTCAGATCGAAGCAGCAGCACGCACCTTCGAGTTTGGCAGGAACTAAAGAGCCGCAGAAGAGCATGGTCTAGCAACAAGGGGATAGGAAAATGCATTTGCTTCATGTGCCCTTGTCGTCGCCTCACAACAGGTAGCAGCATAAAGCAGATGCGGCTGAAGTTCTTCCGGGCGACAGCTAACATCAATCGAGCAAGCGGTCTTCCCACAGCTATGGTCCTCTGGCAGTCTGAAAGCTTTGCGCACAAGCCGCTTGCTAAGCGCCTTCCTTTGCCTTTAGGCAGTGCTCGTGCACAACAAGCCTCGGGCGTGAATATTCACTACCCCGCACACACGTTTCGCTGTGCCCGTTGCCAAGAGCTCTGGAAGCGCTGTTTATGACGCAAGCGGAACGCCTCTTGCGCTTCCATTCTCAGAGCTCCTGAGTTAAGCACTCTGCGACCGTAGGCGCGAATGCCAGAGGAAAACATTTCCACTGCGTCTGGCAGGGAGAAACTGTACCTGGAGAACACTTTTGTCTGCAGCTTGCGCCTGCACCTTACATACCCATGGATTTTCAGCACATTCAAATGCATGCCAGGCTCTTCCTTATGCAAGCTGAAAGCTGCTGTCAGAAGGCTTGGCTCCTTGTCAGATCGAAGCAGCAGCACGCACCTTCGAGTTTGGCAGGAACTAAAGAGCTGCAGAAGAGCATGGTCTAGCAACAAGGGGATAGGAAAATGCATTTGCTTCATGTGCCCTTGTCGTCGCCTCACAGCAGGTAGCAGCATAAAGCAGATGCGGCTGAAGTTCTTCCGGGCGACAGCTAACATCAATCGAGCAAGTGGTCTTCCCACAGCTATGGTCCTCTGGCAGTCTGAAGGCTTTGCGCACAAGCCGCTTGCTAAGCGCCGTCCTTTGCCTTTAGGCAGTGCTCGTGCAAAACAAGCCTGGGGCGTGAATGCTCACTACCCCGCACACACATTTCGCTGTGCCCGTTGCCAAGCGCTCTGGAAGCACTGTTTATGACGCAAGCGGAACGCCTCTTGCGCTTCCATTCTCAGAGCTCCTGAGTTAAGCACTCTGCGACCGTAGGCGCGAATGCCAGAGGAAAACATTTCCACTGCGTCTGGCAGGGAGAAACTGTACCTGGAGAACACTTTTGTCTGCAGCTTGCGCCTGCACCTTACATACCCATGGAATTTCAGCACATTCAAATGCATGCCAGGCTCTTCCTTACCCAAGCTGAAAGCTGCTGTCCGAAGGCTTGGCTCCTTGTCAGATGGAAGCAGCAGCACGCACCTTTAAGTTTGGCAAATACTAAAGAGCCTCAGAAGACCATGGTCTAGCAACAAGGGGATAGGAAAATGCATTTGCTTCATGTGCCCTTGTCGTCGCCTAACTACATGTAGCAGCATAAAGCAGATGCGGCTGAAGTTCTTCCGGGCGACAGCTAACATCAATCGAGCAAGTGGTCTTCCCACAGCTATGGTCCTCTGGCAGTCTGAAAGCTTTGCGCACAAGCCGCTTGCTAAGCGCCTTCCTTTGCCTTTAGGCAGTGCTCGTGCACGACAAGCCTGGGGCGTGAATGCTCACTACCCCGCACACACATTTCGCTGTGCCCGTTGCCAAGCGCTCTGGAAGCACTGTTTATGACGCAAGCGGAACGCCTCTTGAGCTTCCATTCTCAGAGCTCCTGAGTAAAGCACTCTGCGACCCTTGGTGCGAATGCCAGAGGAAAACATTTCCACTGAGTCTGGCAGGGAGAAACTGTACCTGGAGAACACTTTTGTCTGCAGCTTGCACCTGCACCTTACATACCCATGGATTTTCAGCACATTCAAATGCATGCCAGGCTCTTCCTAATGCAAGCTGAAAGCTGCTGTCTGAAGGCTTCGCTCCTTGTCAGATCGAAGCAGCAGCACACACCTTCGAGTTTGGCAGGAACTAAAGAGCCGTAGAAGACCATGGTCTAGCAACAAGGGGATAGGAAAATGCATTTGCTTCATGTGCCCTTGTCGTCGCCTCACAACAGGTAGCAGCATAAAGCAGATGCGGCTGAAGTTCTTCCGGGCGACAGCTAACATCAATCGAGCAAGTGGTCTTCCCACAGCTATGGTCCTCTGGCAGTCTGAAAGCTTTGCGCACAAGCCGCTTGCTAAGCGCCTTCCTTTGCCTTTAGGCAGTGCTCGTGCACAACAAGCCTCGGGCGTGAATGCTCACTACATCGCACACACATTTCGCTGTGCCCGTTGCCAAGCGCTCTGGAAGCGCTGTTTATGACGCAAGCGGAACGCCTCTTGCGCTTCCATTCTCAGAGCTCCTGAGTTAAGCAATCTGCGACCCTTGGTGCGAATGCCAGAGGAAAACATTTCCACTGAGTCTGGCAGGGAGAAACTGTACCTGGAGAACACTTTTGTCTGCAGCTTGCACCTGCACCTTACATACCCATGGATTTTCAGCACATTCAAATGCATGCCAGGCTCTTCCTAATGCAAGCTGAAAGCTGCTGTCTGAAGGCTTCGCTCCTTGTCAGATCGAAGCAGCAGCACACACCTTCGAGTTTGGCAGGAACTAAAGAGCCGCAGAAGACCATGGTCTAGCAACAAGGGGATAGGAAAATGCATTTGCTTCATGTGCCCTTGTCGTCGCCTCACAACAGGTAGCAGCATAAAGCAGATGCGGCTGAAGTTCTTCCGGGCGACAGCTAACATCAATCGAGCAAGTGGTCTTCCCACAGCTATGGTCCTCTGGCAGTCTGAAAGCTTTGCGCACAAGCCGCTTGCTAAGCGCCGTCCTTTGCCTTTAGGCAGTGCTCATGCTTTACCAGCCTGGGGCGAGAATGGTCACTACCGCGCACACACGTTTCGCTGTGCCCGTTGCCAAGCGCTCTGGAAGCACTGTTTATGACGCAAGCCGAACGCCTCTTGCGCTTCCATTCTCAGAGCTCCTGAGTTAAGCAATCTGCGACCCTTGGTGCGAATGCCAGAGGAAAACATTTCCACTGAGTCTGGCAGGGAGAAACTGTACCTGGAGAACACCTTTGTCTGGAGCTTGCACCTGCACCTTACACACCCACGGATATGCAGCACATTCAAATACATACCGAGCTCATTCTTACGCAAGCTGAAAGCTGCTGTCAGAAGTCTGTTCTCCTTGTCAGATCGAAGCAGCAGCACGCACCTTCGAGTTTGGCAGGAACTAAAGAGCCGCAGAAGAGCATGGTCAAGCAACAAGGGGATAGGAAAATGCATTTGCTTCATGTGCCCTTGTCGTCGCCTCACAACAGGTAGCAGCATAAAGCAGATGCGGCTGAAGTTCTTCCGGGCGACAGCTAACATCAATCGAGCAAGTGGTCTTCCCACAGCTATGGTCCTCTGGCAGTCTGAAAGCTTTGCGCACAAGCCGCTTGCTAAGCGCCTTCCTTTGCCTTTAGGCAGTGCTCGTGCAAAACAAGCCTGGGGCGTGAATGCTCACTACCCCGCACACACGTTTCGCAGTGCCCGTTGCCAAGCGCTCTGGAAGCACTGTTTATGACGCAAGCGGAACGCCTCTTGCGCTTCCATTCTCAGAGCTCCTGAGTTAAGCACTCTGCAACCGTAGGCGCGAATGCCAGAGGAAAACATTTCCACTGCGTCTGGCAGGGAGAAACTGTACCTGGAGAACACTTTTGTCTGCAGCTTGCGCCTGCACCTTACATACCCATGGAATTTCAGCACATTCAAATGCATGCCAGGCTCTTCCTTACCCAAGCTGAAAGCTGCTGTCCGAAGGCTTGGCTCCTTGTCAGATGGAAGCAGCAGCACGCACCTTTAAGTTTGGCAAATACTAAAGAGCCTCAGAAGAGCATGGTCTAGCAACAAGGGGATAGGAAAATGCATTTGCTTCATGTGCCCTTGTCGTCGCCTAACTACATGTAGCAGCATAAAGCAGATGCGGCTGAAGTTCTTCCGGGCGACAGCTAACATCAATCGAGCAAGTGGTCTTCCCACAGCTATGGTCCTCTGGCAGTCTGAAAGCTTTGCACACAAGCCGCTTGCTAAGCGCCTTCCTTTGCCTTTAGGCAGTGCTCGTGCACGACAAGCCTGGGGCGTGAATGCTCACTACCCCGCACACACATTTCGCTGTGCCCGTTGCCAAGCGCTCTGGAAGCACTGTTTATGACGCAAGCGGAACGCCTCTTGCGCTTCCATTCTCAGAGCTCCTGAGTAAAGCACTCTGCGACCCTTGGTGCGAATGCCAGAGGAAAACATTTCCACTGAGTCTGGCAGGGAGAAACTGTACCTGGAGAACACTTTTGTCTGCAGCTTGCACCTGCACCTTACATACCCATGGATTTTCAGCACATTCAAATGCATGCCAGGCTCTTCCTAACGCAAGCTGAAAGCTGCTGTCAGAAGGCTTCGCTCCTTGTCAGATCGAAGCAGCAGCACGCACCTTCGAGTTTGGCAGGAACTAAAGAGCCGCAGAAGAGCATGGTCTAGCAACAAGGGGATAGGAAAATGCATTTGCTTCATGTGCCCTTGTCGTCGCCTCACAACAGGTAGCAGCATAAAGCAGATGCGGCTGAAGTTCTTCCGGGCGACAGCTAACATCAATCGAGCAAGCGGTCTTCCCACAGCTATGGTCCTCTGGCAGTCTGAAAGCTTTGCGCACAAGCCGCTTGCTAAGCGCCTTCCTTTGCCTTTAGGCAGTGCTCGTGCACAACAAGCCTCGGGCGTGAATATTCACTACCCCGCACACACGTTTCGCTGTGCCCGTTACCAAGAGCTCTGGAAGCGCTGTTTATGACGCAAGCGGAACGCCTCTTGCGCTTCCATTCTCAGAGCTCCTGAGTAAAGCACTCTGCGACCCTTGGTGCGAATGCCAGAGGAAAACATTTCCACTGCGTCTGGCAGAGAGAAACTGTACCTGGAGAACACTTTTGTCTGCAGCTTGCACCTGCACCTTACATACCCATGGATTTTCAGCACATTCAAATGCATGCCAGGCTCTTCCTAACGCAAGCTGAAAGCTGCTGTCAGAAGGCTTCGCTCCTTGTCAGATCGAAGCAGCAGCACGCACCTTCGAGTTTGGCAGGAACTAAAGAGCCGCAGAAGAGCATGGTCTAGCAACAAGGGGATAGGAAAATGCATTTCCTTCATGTGCCCTTGTCTTTGCCTCACAGCAGGTAGCAGCATAAAGCAGATGCGGCTGAAGTTCTTCCGGGCGACAGCTAACATCAATCGAGCAGGTGGTCTTCCCACAGCTATGGTCCTCTGGCAGTCTGAAATCTTTGCGCACAAGCCGCTTGCTAAGCACCTTCATTTGCCTTTAGGCAGTGCTCGTGCACGACAAGCCTGGGGCGTGAATGCTCACTACCCCGCACACACGTTTCGTTGTGCCCGTTGCCAAGCGCTCTGGAAGCACTGTTTATGACGCAAGCGGAACGCCTCTTGTGCTTCCATTCTCAGAGCTCCTGAGTTAAGCACTCTGCGACCGTAGGCGCGAATGCCAGAGGAAAACATTTCCACTGCGTCTGGCAGGGAGAAACTGTACCTGGAGAACACTTTTGTCTGCAGCTTGCGCCTGCACCTTACATACCCATGGATTTTCAGCACATTCAAATGCATGCCAGGCTCTTCCTTATGCAAGCTGAAAGCTGCTGTCAGAAGGCTTGGCTCCTTGTCAGATCGAAGCAGCAGCACGCACCTTCGAGTTTGGCAGGAACTAAAGAGCCGCAGAAGAGCATGGTCTAGCAACAAGGGGATAGGAAAATGCATTTGCTTCATGTGCCCTTGTCGTCGCCTCACAACAGGTAGCAGCATAAAGCAGATGCGGCTGAAGTTCTTCCGGGCGACAGCTAACATCAATCGAGCAAGTGGTCTTCCCACAGCTATGGTCCTCTGGCAGTCTGAAAGCTTTGCGCACAAGCCGCTTGCTAAGCGCCTTCCTTTGCCTTTAGGCAGTGCTCGTGCACAACAAGCCCCGGGCGTGAATGCTCACTACCTCGCACACACATTTCGCTGTGCCCGTTGCCAAGCGCTCTGGAAGCGCTGTTTATGACGCAAGCGGAACGCCTCTTGCGCTTCCATTCTCAGAGCTCCTGAGTTAAGCAATCTGCGACCCTTGGTGCGAATGCCAGAGGAAAACATTTCCACTGAGTCTAGCAGGGAGAAACTGTACCTGGAGAACACCTTTGTCTGCAGCTTGCGCCTGCACCTTACATACCCATGGAATTTCAGCACATTCAAATGCATGCCAGGCTCTTCCTTACCCAAGCTGAAAGCTGCTGTCCGAAGGCTTGGCTCCTTGTCAGATGGAAGCAGCAGCACGCACCTTTAAGTTTGGCAAGTACTAAAGAGCCTCAGAAGACCATGGTCTAGCAACAAGGGGATAGGAAAATGCATTTCCTTCATGTGCCCTTGTCGTCGCCTCACAACAGGTAGCAGCATAAAGCAGATGCGGCTGAAGTTCTTCCGGGCGACAGCTAACATCAATCGAGCAAGTGGTCTTCCCACAGCTATGGTCCTCTGGCAGTCTGAAAGCTTTGCGCACAAGCCGCTTGCTAAGCGCCTTCCTTTGCCTTTAGGCAGTGCTCGTGCAAAACAAGCCTGGGGCGTGAATGCTCACTACCCCGCACACACATTTCGCTGTGCCCGTTGCCAAGCGCTCTGGAAGCACTGTTTATGACGCAAGCGGAACGCCTCTTGCGCTTCCATTCTCAGAGCTCCTGAGTTAAGCAATCTGCGACCCTTGGTGCGAATGCCAGAGGAAAACATTTCCACTGTGTCTGGCAGGGAGAAACTGTACCTGGAGAACACTTTTGTCTGCAGCTTGCACCTGCACCTTACATACCCATGGATTTTCAGCACATTCAAATGCATGCCAGGCTCTTCCTTATGCAAGCTGAAAGCTGCTGTCAGAAGGCTTGGCTCCTTGTCAGATCGAAGCAGCAGCACGCACCTTCGAGTTTGGCAGGAACTAAAGAGCCGCAGAAGAGCATGGTCTAGCAACAAGGGGATAGGAAAATGCATTTGCTTCATGTGCCCTTGTCGTCGCCTCACAACAGGTAGCAGCATAAAGCAGATGCGGCTGAAGTTCTTCCGGGCGACAGCTAACATCAATCGAGCAAGCGGTCTTCCCACAGCTATGGTCCTCTGGCAGTCTGAAAGCTTTGCGCACAAGCCGCTTGCTAAGCGCCTTCCTTTGCCTTTAGGCAGTGCTCGTGCACAACAAGCCTTGGGCGTGAATATTCAGTACCCCGCACACACGTTTCGCTGTGCCCGTTGCCAAGAGCTCTGGAAGCACTGTTTATGACGCAAGCGGAACGCCTCTTGCGCTTCCATTCTCAGAGCTCCTGAGTTAAGCAATCTGCGACCCTTGGTGCGAATGCCAGAGGAAAACATTTCTACTGAGTCTAGCAGGGAGAAACTGTACCTGGAGAACACTTTTGTCTGCAGCTTGCGCCTGCACCTTACATACCCATGGAATTTCAGCACATTCAAATGCATGCCAGGCTCTTCCTTACCCAAGCTGAAAGCTGCTGTCCGAAGGCTTCGCTCCTTGTCAGATGGAAGCAGCAGCACGCACCTTTAATTTTGGCAAGTACTAAAGAGCCTCAGACGAGCGTGGTCTAGCAACAAGGGGATAGGAAAATGCATTTGCTTCATGTGCCCTTGTCGTCGCCTAACAACATGTAGCAGCATAAAGCAGATGCGGCTGAAGTTCTTCCGGGCGACAGCTAACATCAATCGAGCAAGTGGTCTTCCCACAGCTATGGTCCTCTGGCAGTCTGAAAGCTTTGCGCACAAGCCGCTTGCTAAGCGCCTTCCTTTGCCTTTAGGCAGTGCTCGTGCACGACAAGCCTGGGGCGTGAATGCTCACTACCTCGCACACACGTTTCGTTGTGCCCGTTGCCAAGCGCTCTGGAAGCACTGTTTATGACGCAAGCGGAACGCCTCTTGTGCTTCCATTCTCAGAGCTCCTGAGTTAAGCAATCTGCGACCCTTGGTGCGAATGCCAGAGGAAAACATTTCCACTGAGTCTGGCAGGGAGAAACTGTACCTGGAGAACACTTTTGTCTGCAGCTTGCACCTGCACCTTACATACCCATGGATTTTCAGCACATTCAAATGCATGCCAGGCTCTTCCTAATGCAAGCTGAAAGCTGCTGTCTGAAGGCTTCGCTCCTTGTCAGATCGAAGCAGCAGCACACACCTTCGAGTTTGGCAGGAACTAAAGAGCCGCAGAAGACCATGGTCTAGCAACAAGGGGATAGGAAAATGCATTTGCTTCATGTGCCCTTGTCGTCGCCTCACAACAGGTAGCAGCATAAAGCAGATGCGGCTGAAGTTCTTCCGGGCGACAGCTAACATCAATCGAGCAAGTGGTCTTCCCACAGCTATGGTCCTCTGGCAGTCTGAAAGCTTTGCGCACAAGCCGCTTGCTAAGCGCCGTCCTTTGCCTTTAGGCAGTGCTCATGCTTTACCAGCCTGGGGCGAGAATGGTCACTACCCCGCACACACGTTTCGCTGTGCCCGTTGCCAAGCGCTCTGGAAGCACTGTTTATGACGCAAGCCGAACGCCTCTTGCGCTTCCATTCTCAGAGCTCCTGAGTTAAGCAATCTGCGACCCTTGGTGCGAATGCCAGAGGAAAACATTTCCACTGAGTCTGGCAGGGAGAAACTGTACCTGGAGAACACCTTTGTCTGGAGCTTGCACCTGCACCTTACACACCCACGGATATGCAGCACATTCAAATACATACCGAGCTCATTCTTACGCAAGCTGAAAGCTGCTGTCAGAAGTCTGTTCTCCTTGTCAGATCGAAGCAGCAGCACGCACCTTCGAGTTTGGCAGGAACTAAAGAGCCGCAGAAGAGCATGGTCAAGCAACAAGGGGATAGGAAAATGCATTTGCTTCATGTGCCCTTGTCGTCGCCTCACAACAGGTAGCAGCATAAAGCAGATGCGGCTGAAGTTCTTCCGGGCGACAGCTAACATCAATCGAGCAAGTGGTCTTCCCACAGCTATGGTCCTCTGGCAGTCTGAAAGCTTTGCGCACAAGCCGCTTGCTAAGCGCCTTCCTTTGCCTTTAGGCAGTGCTCGTGCAAAACAAGCCTGGGGCGTGAATGCTCACTACCCCGCACACACGTTTCGCTGTGCCCGTTGCCAAGCGCTCTGGAAGCACTGTTTATGACGCAAGCGGAACGCCTCTTGCGCTTCCATTCTCAGAGCTCCTGAGTTAAGCACTCTGCGACCGTAGGCGCGAATGCCAGAGGAAAACATTTCCACTGCGTCTGGCAGGGAGAAACTGTACCTGGAGAACACTTTTGTCTGCAGCTTGCGCCTGCACCTTACATACCCATGGAATTTCAGCACATTCAAATGCATGCCAGGCTCTTCCTTACCCAAGCTGAAAGCTGCTGTCCGAAGGCTTGGCTCCTTGTCAGATGGAAGCAGCAGCACGCACCTTTAAGTTTGGCAAATACTAAAGAGCCTCAGAAGAGCATGGTCTAGCAACAAGGGGATAGGAAAATGCATTTGCTTCATGTGCCCTTGTCGTCGCCTAACTACATGTAGCAGCATAAAGCAGATGCGGCTGAAGTTCTTCCGGGCGACAGCTAACATCAATCGAGCAAGTGGTCTTCCCACAGCTATGGTCCTCTGGCAGTCTGAAAGCTTTGCACACAAGCCGCTTGCTAAGCGCCTTCCTTTGCCTTTAGGCAGTGCTCGTGCACGACAAGCCTGGGGCGTGAATGCTCACTACCCCGCACACACATTTCGCTGTGCCCGTTGCCAAGCGCTCTGGAAGCACTGTTTATGACGCAAGCGGAACGCCTCTTGCGCTTCCATTCTCAGAGCTCCTGAGTAAAGCACTCTGCGACCCTTGGTGCGAATGCCAGAGGAAAACATTTCCACTGAGTCTGGCAGGGAGAAACTGTACCTGGAGAACACTTTTGTCTGCAGCTTGCACCTGCACCTTACATACCCATGGATTTTCAGCACATTCAAATGCATGCCAGGCTCTTCCTAACGCAAGCTGAAAGCTGCTGTCAGAAGGCTTCGCTCCTTGTCAGATCGAAGCAGCAGCACGCACCTTCGAGTTTGGCAGGAACTAAAGAGCCGCAGAAGAGCATGGTCTAGCAACAAGGGGATAGGAAAATGCATTTGCTTCATGTGCCCTTGTCGTCGCCTCACAACAGGTAGCAGCATAAAGCAGATGCGGCTGAAGTTCTTCCGGGCGACAGCTAACATCAATCGAGCAAGCGGTCTTCCCACAGCTATGGTCCTCTGGCAGTCTGAAAGCTTTGCGCACAAGCCGCTTGCTAAGCGCCTTCCTTTGCCTTTAGGCAGTGCTCGTGCACAACAAGCCTCGGGCGTGAATATTCACTACCCCGCACACACGTTTCGCTGTGCCCGTTACCAAGAGCTCTGGAAGTGCTGTTTATGACGCAAGCGGAACGCCTCTTGCGCTTCCATTCTCAGAGCTCCTGAGTAAAGCACTCTGCGACCCTTGGTGCGAATGCCAGAGGAAAACATTTCCACTGCGTCTGGCAGAGAGAAACTGTACCTGGAGAACACTTTTGTCTGCAGCTTGCACCTGCACCTTACATACCCATGGATTTTCAGCACATTCAAATGCATGCCAGGCTCTTCCTAACGCAAGCAGAAAGCTGCTGTCAGAAGGCTTCGCTCCTTGTCAGATCGAAGCAGCAGCACGCACCTTCGAGTTTGGCAGGAACTAAAGAGCCGCAGAAGAGCATGGTCTAGCAACAAGGGGATAGGAAAATGCATTTCCTTCATGTGCCCTTGTCTTTGCCTCACAGCAGGTAGCAGCATAAAGCAGATGCGGCTGAAGTTCTTCCGGGCGACAGCTAACATCAATCGAGCAGGTGGTCTTCCCACAGCTATGGTCCTCTGGCAGTCTGAAAGCTTTGCGCACAAGCCGCTTGCTAAGCACCTTCATTTGCCTTTAGGCAGTGCTCGTGCACGACAAGCCTGGGGCGTGAATGCTCACTACCCCGCACACACGTTTCGTTGTGCCCGTTGCCAAGCGCTCTGGAAGCACTGTTTATGACGCAAGCGGAACGCCTCTTGTGCTTCCATTCTCAGAGCTCCTGAGTTAAGCACTCTGCGACCGTAGGCGCGAATGCCAGAGGAAAACATTTCCACTGCGTATGGCAGGGAGAAACTGTACCTGGAGAACACTTTTGTCTGCAGCTTGCGCCTGCACCTTACATACCCATGGATTTTCAGCACATTCAAATGCATGCCAGGCTCTTCCTTATGCAAGCTGAAAGCTGCTGTCAGAAGGCTTGGCTCCTTGTCAGATCGAAGCAGCAGCACGCACCTTCGAGTTTGGCAGGAACTAAAGAGCCGCAGAAGAGCATGGTCTAGCAACAAGGGGATAGGAAAATGCATTTGCTTCATGTGCCCTTGTCGTCGCCTCACAACAGGTAGCAGCATAAAGCAGATGCGGCTGAAGTTCTTCCGGGCGACAGCTAACATCAATCGAGCAAGTGGTCTTCCCACAGCTATGGTCCTCTGGCAGTCTGAAAGCTTTGCGCACAAGCCGCTTGCTAAGCGCCTTCCTTTGCCTTTAGGCAGTGCTCGTGCACAACAAGCCCCGGGCGTGAATGCTCACTACCTCGCACACACATTTCGCTGTGCCCGTTGCCAAGCGCTCTGGAAGCGCTGTTTATGACGCAAGCGGAACGCCTCTTGCGCTTCCATTCTCAGAGCTCCTGAGTTAAGCAATCTGCGACCCTTGGTGCGAATGCCAGAGGAAAACATTTCCACTGAGTCTAGCAGGGAGAAACTGTACCTGGAGAACACCTTTGTCTGCAGCTTGCGCCTGCACCTTACATACCCATGGAATTTCAGCACATTCAAATGCATGCCAGGCTCTTCCTTACCCAAGCTGAAAGCTGCTGTCCGAAGGCTTGGCTCCTTGTCAGATGGAAGCAGCAGCACGCACCTTTAAGTTTGGCAAGTACTAAAGAGCCTCAGAAGACCATGGTCTAGCAACAAGGGGATAGGAAAATGCATTTCCTTCATGTGCCCTTGTCGTCGCCTCACAACAGGTAGCAGCATAAAGCAGATGCGGCTGAAGTTCTTCCGGGCGACAGCTAACATCAATCGAGCAAGTGGTCTTCCCACAGCTATGGTCCTCTGGCAGTCTGAAAGCTTTGCGCACAAGCCGCTTGCTAAGCGCCTTCCTTTGCCTTTAGGCAGTGCTCGTGCACAACAAGCCTCGGGCGTGAATATTCACTACCCCGCACACACGTTTCGCTGTGCCCGTTACCAAGAGCTCTGGAAGCGCTGTTTATGACGCAAGCGGAACGCCTCTTGCGCTTCCATTCTCAGAGCTCCTGAGTAAAGCACTCTGCGACCCTTGGTGCGAATGCCAGAGTAAAACATTTCCACTGCGTCTGGCAGAGAGAAACTGTACCTGGAGAACACTTTTGTCTGCAGCTTGCACCTGCACCTTACATACCCATGGATTTTCAGCACATTCAAATGCATGCCAGGCTCTTCCTAACGCAAGCTGAAAGCTGCTGTCAGAAGGCTTCGCTCCTTGTCAGATCGAAGCAGCAGCACGCACCTTCGAGTTTGGCAGGAACTAAAGAGCCGCAGAAGAGCATGGTCTAGCAACAAGGGGATAGGAAAATGCATTTCCTTCATGTGCCCTTGTCTTTGCCTCACAGCAGGTAGCAGCATAAAGCAGATGCGGCTGAAGTTCTTCCGGGCGACAGCTAACATCAATCGAGCAGGTGGTCTTCCCACAGCTATGGTCCTCTGGCAGTCTGAAAGCTTTGCGCACAAGCCGCTTGCTAAGCACCTTCATTTGCCTTTAGGCAGTGCTCGTGCACGACAAGCCTGGGGCGTGAATGCTCACTACCCCGCACACACGTTTCGTTGTGCCCGTTGCCAAGCGCTCTGGAAGCACTGTTTATGACGCAAGCGGAACGCCTCTTGTGCTTCCATTCTCAGAGCTCCTGAGTTAAGCACTCTGCGACCGTAGGCGCGAATGCCAGAGGAAAACATTTCCACTGCGTCTGGCAGGGAGAAACTGTACCTGGAGAACACTTTTGTCTGCAGCTTGCGCCTGCACCTTACATACCCATGGATTTTCAGCACATTCAAATGCATGCCAGGCTCTTCCTTATGCAAGCTGAAAGCTGCTGTCAGAAGGCTTGGCTCCTTGTCAGATCGAAGCAGCAGCACGCACCTTCGAGTTTGGCAGGAACTAAAGAGCCGCAGAAGAGCATGGTCTAGCAACAAGGGGATAGGAAAATGCATTTGCTTCATGTGCCCTTGTCGTCGCCTCACAACAGGTAGCAGCATAAAGCAGATGCGGCTGAAGTTCTTCCGGGCGACAGCTAACATCAATCGAGCAAGTGGTCTTCCCACAGCTATGGTCCTCTGGCAGTCTGAAAGCTTTGCGCACAAGCCGCTTGCTAAGCACCTTCATTTGCCTTTAGGCAGTGCTCATGCTTTACCAGCCTGGGGCGAGAATGGTCACTACCGCGCACACACGTTTCGCTGTGCCCGTTGCCAAGCGCTCTGGAAGCGCTGTTTATGACGCAAGCGGAACGCCTCTTGCGCTTCCATTCTCAGAGCTCCTGAGTTAAGCAATCTGCGACCCTTGGTGCGAATGCCAGAGGAAAACATTTCCACTGTGTCTGGCAGGGAGAAACTGTACCTGGAGAACACTTTTGTCTGCAGCTTGCACCTGCACCTTACATACCCATGGATTTTCAGCACATTCAAATGCATGCCAGGCTCTTCCTTATGCAAGCTGAAAGCTGCTCTCAGAAGGCTTGGCTCCTTGTCAGATCGAAGCAGCAGCACGCACCTTCGAGTTTGGCAGGAACTAAAGAGCCGCAGAAGAGCATGGTCTAGCAACAAGGGGATAGGAAAATGCATTTGCTTCATGTGCCCTTGTCGTCGCCTCACAACAGGTAGCAGCATAAAGCAGATGCGGCTGAAGTTCTTCCGGGCGACAGCTAACATCAATCGAGCAGGTGGTCTTCCCACAGCTATGGTCCTCTGGCAGTCTGAAAGCTTTGCGCACAAGCCGCTTGCTAAGCGCCTTCCTTTGCCTTTAGGCAGTGCTCGTGCACAACAAGCCTCGGGCGTGAATATTCACTACCCCGCACACACGTTTCGCTGTGCCCGTTGCCAAGCGCTCTGGAAGCACTGTTTATGACGCAAGCAGAACGCCTCTTGTGCTTCCATTCTCAGAGCTCCTGAGTTAAGCACTCTGCGACCGTAGGCGCGAATGCCAGAGGAAAACATTTCTACTGAGTCTAGCAGGGAGAAACTGTACCTGGAGAACACTTTTGTCTGCAGCTTGCGCCTGCACCTTACATACCCATGGAATTTCAGCACATTCAAATGCATGCCAGGCTCTTCCTTACCCAAGCTGAAAGCTGCTGTCCGAAGGCTTCGCTCCTTGTCAGATGGAAGCAGCAGCACGCACCTTTAATTTTGGCAAGTACTAAAGAGCCTCAGACGAGCGTGGTCTAGCAACAAGGGGATAGGAAAATGCATTTGCTTCATGTGCCCTTGTCGTCGCCTCACAACAGGTAGCAGCATAAAGCAGATGCGGCTGAAGTTCTTCCGGGCGACAGCTAACATCAATCGAGCAAGCGGTCTTCCCACAGCTATGGTCCTCTGGCAGTCTGAAAGCTTTGCGCACAAGCCGCTTGCTAAGCGCCTTCCTTTGCCTTTAGGCAGTGCTCGTGCACAACAAGCCTCGGGCGTGAATATTCACTACCCCGCACACACGTTTCCCTGTGCCCGTTGCCAAGCGCTCTGGAAGCGCTGTTTATGACGCAAGCGGAACGCCTCTTGCGCTTCCATTCTCAGAGCTCCTGAGTTAAGCAATCTGTGACCCTTGGTGCGAATGCCAGAGGAAAACATTTCCACTGAGTCCGGCAGGGAGAAACTGTACCTGGAGAACACTTTTGTCTGCAGCTTGCCCCTGCACCTTACATACCCATGGATTTTCAGCACATTCAAATGCATGCCAGGCTCTTCCTAACGCAAGCTGAAAGCTGCTGTCAGAAGGCTTCGCTCCTTGTCAGATCGAAGCAGCAGCACGCACCTTCGAGTTTGGCAGGAACTAAAGAGCCTCAGACGAGCGTGGTCTAGCAACAAGGGGATAGGAAAATGCATTTGCTTCATGTGCCCTTGTCGTCGCCTAACTACATGTAGCAGCATAAAGCAGATGCGGCTGAAGTTCTTCCGGGCGACAGCTAACATCAATCGAGCAGGTGGTCTTCCCACAGCTATGGTCCTCTGGCAGTCTGAAAGCTTTGCGCATAAGCCGCTTGCTAAGCGCCTTCCTTTGCCTTTAGGCAGTGCTCGTGCACGACAAGCCTGGGGCGTGAATGCTCACTACCCCGCACACACGTTTTGTTGTGCCCGTTGCCAAGCGCTCTGGAAGCACTATTTATGACGCAAGCGGAACGCCTCTTGTGCTTCCATTCTCAGAGCTCCTGAGTTAAGCACTCTGCGACCGTAGGCGCGAATGCCAGAGGAAAACATTTCCACTGCGTCTGGCAGGGAGAAACTGTACCTGGAGAACACTTTTGTCTGCAGCTTGCACCTGCACCTTACATACCCATGGATTTTCAGCACATTCAAATGCATGCCAGGCTCTTCCTTATGCAAGCTGAAAGCTGCTGTCAGAAGGCTTGGCTCCTTGTCAGATCGAAGCAGCAGCACGCACCTTCGAGTTTGGCAGGAACTAAAGAGCCGCAGAAGAGCATGGTCTAGCAACAAGGGGATAGGAAAATGCATTTCCTTCATGTGCCCTTGTCGTCGCCTCACAGCAGGTAGCAGCATAAAGCAGATGCGGCTGAAGTTCGTCCGGGCGACAGCTAACATCAATCGAGCAAGCGGTCTTCCCACAGCTATGGTCCTCTGGCAGTCTGAAAGCTTTGCGCATAAGCCGCTTGCTAAGCACCTTCATTTGCCTTTAGGCAGTGCTCATGCTTTACCAGCCTGGGGCGAGAATGGTCACTACCGCGCACACACGTTTCGCTGTGCCCGTTGCCAAGCGCTCTGGAAGCGCTGTTTATGACGCAAGCGGAACGCCTCTTGCGCTTCCATTCTCAGAGCTCCTGAGTTAAGCAATCTGCGACCCTTGGTGCGAATGCCAGAGGAAAACATTTCCACTGTGTCTGGCAGGGAGAAACTGTACCTGGAGAACACCTTTGTCTGCAGCTTGCACCTGCACCTTACATACCCATGGATTTTCAGCACATTCAAATGCATGCCAGGCTCTTCCTTATGCAAGCTGAAAGCTGCTCTCAGAAGGCTTGGCTCCTTGTCAGATCGAAGCAGCAGCACGCACCTTCGAGTTTGGCAGGAACTAAAGAGCCGCAGAAGAGCATGGTCTAGCAACAAGGGGATAGGAAAATGCATTTGCTTCATGTGCCCTTGTCGTCGCCTCACAACAGGTAGCAGCATAAAGCAGATGCGGCTGAAGTTCTTCCGGGCGACAGCTAACATCAATCGAGCAGGTGGTCTTCCCACAGCTATGGTCCTCTGGCAGTCTGAAAGCTTTGCGCACAAGCCGCTTGCTAAGCACCTTCATTTGCCTTTAGGCAGTGCTCGTGCACGACAAGCCTGGGGCGTGAATGCTCACTACCCCGCACACACGTTTCGTTGTGCCCGTTGCCAAGCGCTCTGGAAGCACTGTTTATGACGCAAGCGGAACGCCTCTTGTGCTTCCATTCTCAGAGCTCCTGAGTTAAGCACTCTGCGACCGTAGGCGCGAATGCCAGAGGAAAACATTTCCACTGCGTCTGGCAGGGAGAAACTGTACCTGGAGAACACTTTTGTCTGCAGCTTGCGCCTGCACCTTACATACCCATGGATTTTCAGCACATTCAAATGCATGCCAGGCTCTTCCTTATGCAAGCTGAAAGCTGCTGTCAGAAGGCTTGGCTCCTTGTCAGATCGAAGCAGCAGCACGCACCTTCGAGTTTGGCAGGAACTAAAGAGCCGCAGAAGAGCATGGTCTAGCAACAAGGGGATAGGAAAATGCATTTGCTTCATGTGCCCTTGTCGTCGCCTCACAACAGGTAGCAGCATAAAGCAGATGCGGCTGAAGTTCTTCCGGGCGACAGCTAACATCAATCGAGCAAGTGGTCTTCCCACAGCTATGGTCCTCTGGCAGTCTGAAAGCTTTGCGCACAAGCCGCTTGCTAAGCACCTTCATTTGCCTTTAGGCAGTGCTCATGCTTTACCAGCCTGGGGCGAGAATGGTCACTACCGCGCACACACGTTTCGCTGTGCCCGTTGCCAAGCGCTCTGGAAGCGCTGTTTATGACGCAAGCGGAACGCCTCTTGCGCTTCCATTCTCAGAGCTCCTGAGTTAAGCAATCTGCGACCCTTGGTGCGAATGCCAGAGGAAAACATTTCCACTGTGTCTGGCAGGGAGAAACTGTACCTGGAGAACACTTTTGTCTGCAGCTTGCACCTGCACCTTACATACCCATGGATTTTCAGCACATTCAAATGCATGCCAGGCTCTTCCTTATGCAAGCTGAAAGCTGCTCTCAGAAGGCTTGGCTCCTTGTCAGATCGAAGCAGCAGCACGCACCTTCGAGTTTGGCAGGAACTAAAGAGCCGCAGAAGAGCATGGTCTAGCAACAAGGGGATAGGAAAATGCATTTGCTTCATGTGCCCTTGTCGTCGCCTCACAACAGGTAGCAGCATAAAGCAGATGCGGCTGAAGTTCTTCCGGGCGACAGCTAACATCAATCGAGCAGGTGGTCTTCCCACAGCTATGGTCCTCTGGCAGTCTGAAAGCTTTGCGCACAAGCCGCTTGCTAAGCGCCTTCCTTTGCCTTTAGGCAGTGCTCGTGCACAACAAGCCTCGGGCGTGAATATTCACTACCCCGCACACACGTTTCGCTGTGCCCGTTGCCAAGCGCTCTGGAAGCACTGTTTATGACGCAAGCAGAACGCCTCTTGTGCTTCCATTCTCAGAGCTCCTGAGTTAAGCACTCTGCGACCGTAGGCGCGAATGCCAGAGGAAAACATTTCTACTGAGTCTAGCAGGGAGAAACTGTACCTGGAGAACACTTTTGTCTGCAGCTTGCGCCTGCACCTTACATACCCATGGAATTTCAGCACATTCAAATGCATGCCAGGCTCTTCCTTACCCAAGCTGAAAGCTGCTGTCCGAAGGCTTCGCTCCTTGTCAGATGGAAGCAGCAGCACACACCTTTAATTTTGGCAAGTACTAAAGAGCCTCAGACGAGCGTGGTCTAGCAACAAGGGGATAGGAAAATGCATTTGCTTCATGTGCCCTTGTCGTCGCCTCACAACAGGTAGCAGCATAAAGCAGATGCGGCTGAAGTTCTTCCGGGCGACAGCTAACATCAATCGAGCAAGCGGTCTTCCCACAGCTATGGTCCTCTGGCAGTCTGAAAGCTTTGCGCACAAGCCGCTTGCTAAGCGCCTTCCTTTGCCTTTAGGCAGTGCTCGTGCACAACAAGCCTCGGGCGTGAATATTCACTACCCCGCACACACGTTTCCCTGTGCCCGTTGCCAAGCGCTCTGGAAGCGCTGTTTATGACGCAAGCGGAACGCCTCTTGCGCTTCCATTCTCAGAGCTCCTGAGTTAAGCAATCTGTGACCCTTGGTGCGAATGCCAGAGGAAAACATTTCCACTGAGTCCGGCAGGGAGAAACTGTACCTGGAGAACACTTTTGTCTGCAGCTTGCCCCTGCACCTTACATACCCATGGATTTTCAGCACATTCAAATGCATGCCAGGCTCTTCCTAACGCAAGCTGAAAGCTGCTGTCAGAAGGCTTCGCTCCTTGTCAGATCGAAGCAGCAGCACGCACCTTCGAGTTTGGCAGGAACTAAAGAGCCTCAGACGAGCGTGGTCTAGCAACAAGGGGATAGGAAAATGCATTTGCTTCATGTGCCCTTGTCGTCGCCTAACTACATGTAGCAGCATAAAGCAGATGCAGCTGAAGTTCTTCCGGGCGACAGCTAACATCAATCGAGCAGGTGGTCTTCCCACAGCTATGGTCCTCTGGCAGTCTGAAAGCTTTGCGCATAAGCCGCTTGCTAAGCGCCTTCCTTTGCCTTTAGGCAGTGCTCGTGCACGACAAGCCTGGGGCGTGAATGCTCACTACCCCGCACACACGTTTTGTTGTGCCCGTTGCCAAGCGCTCTGGAAGCACTATTTATGACGCAAGCGGAACGCCTCTTGTGCTTCCATTCTCAGAGCTCCTGAGTTAAGCACTCTGCGACCGTAGGCGCGAATGCCAGAGGAAAACATTTCCACTGCGTCTGGCAGGGAGAAACTGTACCTGGAGAACACTTTTGTCTGCAGCTTGCACCTGCACCTTACATACCCATGGATTTTCAGCACATTCAAATGCATGCCAGGCTCTTCCTTATGCAAGCTGAAAGCTGCTGTCAGAAGGCTTGGCTCCTTGTCAGATCGAAGCAGCAGCACGCACCTTCGAGTTTGGCAGGAACTAAAGAGCCGCAGAAGAGCATGGTCTAGCAACAAGGGGATAGGAAAATGCATTTCCTTCATGTGCCCTTGTCGTCGCCTCACAGCAGGTAGCAGCATAAAGCAGATGCGGCTGAAGTTCGTCCGGGCGACAGCTAACATCAATCGAGCAAGCGGTCTTCCCACAGCTATGGTCCTCTGGCAGTCTGAAAGCTTTGCGCATAAGCCGCTTGCTAAGCACCTTCATTTGCCTTTAGGCAGTGCTCATGCTTTACCAGCCTGGGGCGAGAATGGTCACTACCGCGCACACACGTTTCGCTGTGCCCGTTGCCAAGCGCTCTGGAAGCGCTGTTTATGACGCAAGCGGAACGCCTCTTGCGCTTCCATTCTCAGAGCTCCTGAGTTAAGCAATCTGCGACCCTTGGTGCGAATGCCAGAGGAAAACATTTCCACTGTGTCTGGCAGGGAGAAACTGTACCTGGAGAACACCTTTGTCTGCAGCTTGCACCTGCACCTTACATACCCATGGATTTTCAGCACATTCAAATGCATGCCAGGCTCTTCCTTATGCAAGCTGAAAGCTGCTCTCAGAAGGCTTGGCTCCTTGTCAGATCGAAGCAGCAGCACGCACCTTCGAGTTTGGCAGGAACTAAAGAGCCGCAGAAGAGCATGGTCTAGCAACAAGGGGATAGGAAAATGCATTTGCTTCATGTGCCCTTGTCGTCGCCTCACAACAGGTAGCAGCATAAAGCAGATGCGGCTGAAGTTCTTCCGGGCGACAGCTAACATCAATCGAGCAAGTGGTCTTCCCACAGCTATGGTCCTCTGGCAGTCTGAAAGCTTTGCGCACAAGCCGCTTGCTAAGCGCCTTCCTTTGCCTTTAGGCAGTGCTCGTGCACAACAAGCCTCGGGCGTGAATATTCACTACCCCGCACACACGTTTCGCTGTGCCCGTTGCCAAGCGCTCTGGAAGCACTGTTTATGACGCAAGCAGAACGCCTCTTGTGCTTCCATTCTCAGAGCTCCTGAGTTAAGCACTCTGCGACCGTAGGCGCGAATGCCAGAGGAAAACATTACCACTGCGTCTGGCAGGGAGAAAGTGTACCTGGAGAACACTTTTGTCTGCAGCTTGCACCTGCACCTTACATACCCATGGATTTTCAGCACATTCAAATGCATGCCAGGCTCTTCCTAACGCAAGCTGAAAGCTGCTGTCTGAAGGCTTCGCTCCTTGTCAGATCGAAGCAGCAGCACACACCTTCGAGTTTGGCAGGAACTAAAGAGCCGCAGAAGACCATGGTCTAGCAACAAGGGGATAGGAAAATGCATTTGCTTCATGTGCCCTTGTCGTCGCCTCACAACAGGTAGCAGCATAAAGCAGATGCGGCTGAAGTTCTTCCGGGCGACAGCTAACATCAATCGAGCAAGTGGTCTACCCACAGCTATGGTCCTCTGGCAGTCTGAAAGCTTTGCGCACAAGCCGCTTGCTAAGCGCCTTCCTTTGCCTTTAGGCAGTGCTCGTGCACAACAAGCCTCGGGCGTGAATGCTCACTACCCCGCACACACATTTCGCTGTGCCCGTTGCCAGGCGCTCTGGAAGCACTGTTTATGAGGCACGCGGAACGCCTCTTGTGCTTCCATTCTCAGAGCTCCTGAGTAAAGCACTCTGCGACCCTTGGTGCGAATGCCAGAGGAAAACATTTCCACTGCGTCTGGCAGAGAGAAACTGTACCTGGAGAACACCTTTGTCTGCAGCTTGCACCTGCACCTTACATACCCATGGATTTTCAGCACATTCAAATGCATGCCAGGCTCTTCCTAACGCAACCTGAAAGCTGCTGTCAGAAGGCTTCGCTCCTTGTCAGATCGAAGCAGCAGCACGCACCTTCGAGTTTGGAAGGAACTAAAGAGCCGCAGAAGAGCATGGTCTAGCAACAAGGGGATAGGAAAATGCATTTCCTTCATGTGCCCTTGTCGTCGCCTCACAGCAGGTAGCAGCATAAAGCAGATGCGGCTGAAGTTCTTCCGGGCGACAGCTAACATCAATCGAGCAGGTGGTCTTCCCACAGCTATGGTCCTCTGGCAGTCTGAAAGCTTTGCGCACAAGCCGCTTGCTAAGCACCTTCATTTGCCTTTAGGCAGTGCTCGTGCACGACAAGCCTGGGGCGTGAATGCTCACTACCCCGCACACACGTTTCGTTGTGCCCGTTGCCAAGCGCTCTGGAAGCACTGTTTATGACGCAAGCGGAACGCCTCTTGCGCTTCCATTCTCAGAGCTCCTGAGTTAAGCACTCTGCGACTGTAGGCGCGAATGCCAGAGGAAAACATTTCCACTGCGTCTGGCAGGGAGAAACTGTACCTGGAGAACACTTTTGTCTGCAGCTTGCGCCTGCACCTTACATACCCATGGATTTTCAGCACATTCAAATGCATGCCAGGCTCTTCCTTATGCAAGCTGAAAGCTGCTGTCAGAAGGCTTGGCTCCTTGTCAGATCGAAGCAGCAGCACGCACCTTCGAGTTTGGCAGGAACTAAAGAGCCTCAGAAGACCATGGTCTAGCAACAAGGGGATAGGAAAATGCATTTCCTTCATGTGCCCTTGTCGTCGCCTCACAACAGGTAGCAGCATAAAGCAGATGCGGCTGAAGTTCTTCCGGGCGACAGCTAACATCAATCGAGCAAGTGGTCTTCCCACAGCTATGGTCCTCTGGCAGTCTGAAAGCTTTGGGCACAAGCCGCTTGCTAAGCGCCTTCCTTTGCCTTTAGGCAGTGCTCGTGCAAAACAAGCCTGGGGCGTGAATGCTCACTACCCCGCACACACATTTCGCTGTGCCCGTTGCCAAGCGCTCTGGAAGCACTGTTTATGACGCAAGCGGAACGCCTCTTGCGCTTCCATTCTCAGAGCTCCTGAGTAAAGCACTCTGCGACCGTAGGCGCGAATGCCAGAGGAAAACATTTCCACTGAGTCTGGCAGGGAGAAACTGTACCTGGAGAACACTTTTGTCTGCAGCTTGCACCTGCACCTTACATACCCATGGATTTTCAGCACATTCAAATGCATGCCAGGCTCTTCCTAACGCAAGCTGAAAGCTGCTGTCAGAAGGCTTCGCTCCTTGTCAGATCGAAGCAGCAGCACGCACCTTCGAGTTTGGCAGGAACTAAAGAGCCGCAGAAGAGCATGGTCTAGCAACAAGGGGATAGGAAAATGCATTTGCTTCATGTGCCCTTGTCGTCGCCTCACAACAGGTAGCAGCATAAAGCAGATGCGGCTGAAGTTCTTCCGGGCGACAGCTAACATCAATCGAGCAAGCGGTCTTCCCACAGCTATGGTCCTCTGGCAGTCTGAAAGCTTTGCGCACAAGCCGCTTGCTAAGCGCCTTCCTTTGCCATTAGGCAGTGCTCGTGCACAACAAGCCTCGGGCGTGAATATTCACTACCCCGCACACACGTTTCGCTGTGCCCGTTGCCAAGCGCTCTGGAAGCGCTGTTTATGACGCAAGCGGAACGCCTCTTGCGCTTCCATTCTCAGAGCTCCTGAGTTAAGCAATCTGCGACCCTTGGTGCGAATGCCAGAGGAAAACATTTCCACTGAGTCTGGCAGGGAGAAACTGTACCTGGAGAACACTTTTGTCTGCAGCTTGCCCCTGCACCTTACATACCCATGGATTTTCAGCACATTCAAATGCATGCCAGGCTCTTCCTAACGCAAGCTGAAAGCTGCTGTCAGAAGGCTTCGCTCCTTGTCAGATCGAAGCAGCAGCACGCACCTTCGAGTTTGGCAGGAACTAAAGAGCCTCAGACGAGCGTGGTCTAGCAACAAGGGGATAGGAAAATGCATTTGCTTCATGTGCCCTTGTCGTCGCCTAACTACATGTAGCAGCATAAAGCAGATGCGGCTGAAGTTCTTCCGGGCGACAGCTAACATCAATCGAGCAAGCGGTCTTCCCACAGCTATGGTCCTCTGGCAGTCTGAAAGCTTTGCGCACAAGCCGCTTGCTAAGCACCTTCATTTGCCTTTAGGCAGTGCTCATGCTTTACCAGCCTGGGGCGAGAATGGTCACTACCGCGCACACACGTTTCGCTGTGCCCGTTGCCAAGCGCTCTGGAAGCGCTGTTTATGACGCAAGCGGAACGCCTCTTGCGCTTCCATTCTCAGAGCTCCTGAGTTAAGCACTCTGCGACCCTTGGTGCGAATGCCAGAGGAAAACATTTCCACTCTGTCTGGCAGGGAGAAACTGTACCTGGAGAACACTTTTGTCTGCAGCTTGCACCTGCACCTTACATACCCATGGATTTTCATCACATTCAAATGCATGCCAGGCTCTTCCTTATGCAAGCTGAAAGCTGCTGTCAGAAGGCTTGGCTCCTTGTCAGATCGAAGCAGCAGCACGCACCTTCGAGTTTGGCAGGAACTAAAGAGCCGCAGAAGAGCATGGTCTAGCAACAAGGGGATAGGAAAATGCATTTGCTTCATGTGCCCTTGTCGTCGCCTCACAACAGGTAGCAGCATAAAGCAGATGCGGCTGAAGTTCTTCCGGGCGACAGCTAACATCAATCGAGCAAGTGGTCTTCCCACAGCTATGGTCCTCTGGCAGTCTGAAAGCTTTGCGCACAAGCCGCTTGCTAAGCGCCTTCCTTTGCCTTTAGGCAGTGCTCGTGCACAACAAGCCTTGGGCGTGAATATTCAGTACCCCGCACACACGTTTCGTTGTGCCCGTTGCCAAGAGCTCTGGAAGCGCTGTTTATGACGCAAGCGGAACGCCTCTTGCGCTTCCATTCTCAGAGCTCCTGAGTTAAGCAATCTGCGACCCTTGGTGCGAATGCCAGAGGAAAACATTTCTACTGAGTCTAGCAGGGAGAAACTGTACCTGGAGAACACTTTTGTCTGCAGCTTGCGCCTGCACCTTACATACCCATGGAATTTCAGCACATTCAAATGCATGCCAGGCTCTTCCTTACCCAAGCTGAAAGCTGCTGTCCGAAGGCTTCGCTCCTTGTCAGATGGAAGCAGCAGCGCGCACCTTTAATTTTGGCAAGTACTAAAGAGCCTCAGACGAGCGTGGTCTAGCCACAAGGGGATAGGAAAATGCATTTGCTTCATGTGCCCTTGTCGTCGCCTAACAACATGTAGCAGCATAAAGCAGATGCGGCTGAAGTTCTTCCGGGCGACAGCTAACATCAATCGAGCAAGTGGTCTTCCCACAGCTATGGTCCTCTGGCAGTCTGAAAGCTTTGCGCACAAGCCGCTTGCTAAGCGCCTTCCTTTGCCTTTAGGCAGTGCTCGTGCACGACAAGCCTGGGGCGTGAATGCTCACTACCTCGCACACGCGTTTCGTTGTGCCCATTGCCAAGCGCTCTGGAAGCACTGTTTATGACGCAAGCGGAACGCCTCTTGTGCTTCCATTCTCAGAGCTCCTGAGTTAAGCACTCTGCGACCGTAGGCGCGAATGCCAGAGGAAAACATTTCCACTGCGTCTGGCAGGGAGAAACTGTACCTGGAGAACACTTTTGTCTGCAGCTTGCACCTGCACCTTACATACCCATGGATTTTCAGCACATTCAAATGCATGCCAGGCTCTTCCTAACGCAAGCTGAAAGCTGCTGTCAGAAGGCTTCGCTCCTTGTCAGATCGAAGCAGCAGCACGCACCTTCGAGTTTGGCAGGAACTAAAGAGCCGCAGAAGAGCATGGTCTAGCAACAAGGGGATAGGAAAATGCATTTGCTTCATGTGCCCTTGTCGTCGCCTCACAACAGGTAGCAGCATAAAGCAGATGCGGCTGAAGTTCTTCCGGGCGACAGCTAACATCAATCGAGCAAGTGGTCTTCCCACAGCTATGGTCCTCTGGCAGTCTGAAAGCTTTGGGCACAAGCCGCTTGCTAAGCGCCTTCCTTTGCCTTTAGGCAGTGCTCGTGCAAAACAAGCCTGGGGCGTGAATGCTCACTACCCCGCACACACATTTCGCTGTGCCCGTTGCCAAGCGCTCTGGAAGCACTGTTTATGACGCAAGCGGAACGCCTCTTGCGCTTCCATTCTCAGAGCTCCTGAGTAAAGCACTCTGCGACCCTTGGTGCGAATGCCAGAGGAAAACATTTCCACTGAGTCTGGCAGGGAGAAACTGTACCTGGAGAACACTTTTGTCTGCAGCTTGCACCTGCACCTTACATACCCATGGATTTTCAGCACATTCAAATGCATGCCAGGCTCTTCCTAACGCAAGCTGAAAGCTGCTGTCAGAAGGCTTGGCTCCTTGTCAGATCGAAGCAGCAGCACGCACCTTCGAGTTTGGCAGGAACTAAAGAGCCGCAGAAGAGCATGGTCTAGCAACAAGGGGATAGGAAAATGCATTTGCTTCATGTGCCCTTGTCGTCGCCTCACAACAGGTAGCAGCATAAAGCAGATGCGGCTGAAGTTCTTCCGGGCGACAGCTAACATCAATCGAGCAAGCGGTCTTCCCACAGCTATGGTCCTCTGGCAGTCTGAAAGCTTTGCGCACAAGCCGCTTGCTAAGCGCCTTCCTTTGCCTTTAGGCAGTGCTCGTGCACAACAAGCCTCGGGCGTGAATATTCACTACCCCGCACACACGTTTCGCTGTGCCCGTTGCCAAGCGCTCTGGAAGCGCTGTTTATGACGCAAGCGGAACGCCTCTTGCGCTTCCATTCTCAGAGCTCCTGAGTTAAGCAATCTGCGACCCTTGGTGCGAATGCCAGAGGAAAACATTTCCACTGAGTCTGGCAGGGAGAAACTGTACCTGGAGAACACTTTTGTCTGCAGCTTGCCCCTGCACCTTACATACCCATGGATTTTCAGCACATTCAAATGCATGCCAGGCTCTTCCTAACGCAAGCTGAAAGCTGCTGTCAGAAGGCTTCGCTCCTTGTCAGATGGAAGCAGCAGCACGCACCTTCGAGTTTGGCAGGAACTAAAGAGCCTCAGACGAGCGTGGTCTAGCAACAAGGGGATAGGAAAATGCATTTGCTTCATGTGCCCTTGTCGTCGCCTAACTACATGTAGCAGCATAAAGCAGATGCGGCTGAAGTTCTTCCGGGCGACAGCTAACATCAATCGAGCAAGTGGTCTTCCCACAGCTATGGTCCTCTGGCAGTCTGAAAGCTTTGGGCACAAGCCGCTTGCTAAGCGCCTTCCTTTGCCTTTAGGCAGTGCTCGTGCAAAACAAGCCTGGGGCGTGAATGCTCACTACCCCGCACACACATTTCGCTGTGCCCGTTGCCAAGCGCTCTGGAAGCACTGTTTATGACGCAAGCGGAACGCCTCTTGCGCTTCCATTCTCAGAGCTCCTGAGTAAAGCACTCTGCGACCCTTGGTGCGAATGCCAGAGGAAAACATTTCCACTGAGTCTGGCAGGGAGAAACTGTACCTGGAGAACACTTTTGTCTGCAGCTTGCACCTGCACCTTACATACCCATGGATTTTCAGCACATTCAAATGCATGCCAGGCTCTTCCTAACGCAAGCTGAAAGCAGCTGTCAGAAGGCTTCGCTCCTTGTCAGATCGAAGCAGCAGCACGCACCTTCGAGTTTGGCAGGAACTAAAGAGCCGCAGAAGAGCATGGTCTAGCAACAAGGGGATAGGAAAATGCATTTGCTTCATGTGCCCTTGTCGTCGCCTCACAACAGGTAGCAGCATAAAGCAGATGCGGCTGAAGTTCTTCCGGGCGACAGCTAACATCAATCGAGCAAGCGGTCTTCCCACAGCTATGGTCCTCTGGCAGTCTGAAAGCTTTGCGCACAAGCCGCTTGCTAAGCGCCTTCCTTTGCCTTTAGGCAGTGCTCGTGCACAACAAGCCTCGGGCGTGAATATTCACTACCCCGCACACACGTTTCGCTGTGCCCGTTGCCAAGCGCTCTGGAAGCGCTGTTTATGACGCAAGCGGAACGCCTCTTGCGCTTCCATTCTCAGAGCTCCTGAGTTAAGCAACCTGCGACCCTTGGTGCGAATGCCAGAGGAAAACATTTCCACTGAGTCTGGCAGGGAGAAACTGTACCTGGAGAACACTTTTGTCTGCAGCTTGCCCCTGCACCTTACATACCCATGGATTTTCAGCACATTCAAATGCATGCCAGGCTCTTCCTAACGCAAGCTGAAAGCTGCTGTCAGAAGGCTTCGCTCCTTGTCAGATGGAAGCAGCAGCACGCACCTTCGAGTTTGGCAGGAACTAAAGAGCCTCAGACGAGCGTGGTCTAGCAACAAGGGGATAGGAAAATGCATTTGCTTCATGTGCCCTTGTCGTCGCCTAACTACATGTAGCAGCATAAAGCAGATGCGGCTGAAGTTCTTCCGGGCGACAGCTAACATCAATCGAGCAGGTGGTCTTCCCACAGCTATGGTCCTCTGGCAGTCTGAAAGCTTTGCGCACAAGCCGCTTGCTAAGCGCCTTCCTTTGCCTTTAGGCAGTGCTCGTGCACGACAAGCCTGGGGCGTGAATGCTCACTACCCCGCACACAAGTTTCGTTGTGCCCGTTGCCAAGCGCTCTGGAAGCACTATTTATGACGCAAGCGGAACGCCTCTTGTGCTTCCATTCTCAGAGCTCCTGAGTTAAGCACTCTGCGACCGTAGGCGCGAATGCCAGAGGAAAACATTTCCACTGCGTCTGGCAGGGAGAAACTGTACCTGGAGAACACTTTTGTCTGCAGCTTGCACCTGCACCTTACATACCCATGGATTTTCAGCACATTCAAATGCATGCCAGGCTCTTCCTTATGCAAGCTGAAAGCTGCTGTCAGAAGGCTTGGCTCCTTGTCAGATCGAAGCAGCAGCACGCACCTTCGAGTTTGGCAGGAACTAAAGAGCCGCAGAAGAGCATGGTCTAGCAACAAGGGGATAGGAAAATGCATTTCCTTCATGTGCCCTTGTCGTCGCCTCACAGCAGGTAGCAGCATAAAGCAGATGCAGCTGAAGTTCTTCCGGGCGACAGCTAACATCAATCGAGCAAGCGGTCTTCCCACAGCTATGGTCCTCTGGCAGTCTGAAAGCTTTGCGCACAAGCCGCTTGCTAAGCACCTTCATTTGCCTTTAGGCAGTGCTCATGCTTTACCAGCCTGGGGCGAGAATGGTCACTACCGCGCACACACGTTTCGCTGTGCCCGTTGCCAAGCGCTCTGAAAGCGCTGTTTATGACGCAAGCGGAACGCCTCTTGCGCTTCCATTCTCAGAGCTCCTGAGTTAAGCAATCTGCGACCCTTGGTGCGAATGCCAGAGGAAAACATTTCCACTGTGTCTGGCAGGGAGAAACTGTACCTGGAGAACACTTTTGTCTGCAGCTTGCACCTGCACCTTACATACCCATGGATTTTCAGCACATTCAAATGCATGCCAGGCTCTTCCTTATGCAAGCTGAAAGCTGCTGTCAGAAGGCTTGGCTCCTTGTCAGATCGAAGCAGCAGCACGCACCTTCGAGTTTGGCAGGAACTAAAGAGCCGCAGAAGAGCATGGTCTAGCAACAAGGGGATAGGAAAATGCATTTGCTTCATGTGCCCTTGTCGTCGCCTCACAACAGGTAGCAGCATAAAGCAGATGCGGCTGAAGTTCTTCCGGGCGACAGCTAACATCAATCGAGCAAGCGGTCTTCCCACAGCTATGGTCCTCTGGCAGTCTGAAAGCTTTGCGCACAAGCCGCTTGCTAAGCGCCTTCCTTTGCCTTTAGGCAGTGCTCGTGCACAACAAGCCTTGGGCGTGAATATTCAGTACCCCGCACACACGTTTCGCTGTGCCCGTTGCCAAGAGCTCTGGAAGCGCTGTTTATGACGCAAGCGGAACGCCTCTTGCGCTTCCATTCTCAGAGCTCCTGAGTTAAGCAATCTGCGACCCTTGGTGCGAATGCCAGAGGAAAACATTTCTACTGAGTCTAGCAGGGAGAAACTGTACCTGGAGAACACTTTTGTCTGCAGCTTGCGCCTGCACCTTACATACCCATGGAATTTCAGCACATTCAAATGCATGCCAGGCTCTTCCTTACCCAAGCTGAAAGCTGCTGTCCGAAGGCTTCGCTCCTTGTCAGATGGAAGCAGCAGCACGCACCTTTAATTTTGGCAAGTACTAAAGAGCCTCAAACGAGCGTGGTCTAGCAACAAGGGGATAGGAAAATGCATTTGCTTCATGTGCCCTTGTCGTCGCCTAACAACATGTAGCAGCATAAAGCAGATGCGGCTGAAGTTCTTCCGGGCGACAGCTAACATCAATCGAGCAAGTGGTCTTCCCACAGCTATGGTCCTCTGGCAGTCTGAAAGCTTTGCGCACAAGCCGCTTGCTAAGCGCCTTCCTTTGCCTTTAGGCAGTGCTCGTGCACGACAAGCCTGGGGCGTGAATGCTCACTACCTCGCACACACGTTTCGTTGTGCCCGTTGCCAAGCGCTCTGGAAGCACTGTTTATGACGCAAGCGGAACGCCTCTTGTGCTTCCATTCTCAGAGCTCCTGAGTTAAGCACTCTGCGACCGTAGGCGCGAATGCCAGAGGAAAACATTTCCACTGCGTCTGGCAGGGAGAAACTGTACCTGGAGAACACTTTTGTCTGCAGCTTGCGCCTGCACCTTACATACCCATGGATTTTCAGCACATTCAAATGCATGCCAGGCTCTTCCTTATGCAAGCTGAAAGCTGCTGTCAGAAGGCTTGGCTCCTTGTCAGATCGAAGCAGCAGCACGCACCTTCGAGTTTGGCAGGAACTAAAGAGCCGCAGAAGAGCATGGTCTAGCAACAAGGGGATAGGAAAATGCATTTCCTTCATGTGCCCTTGTCGTCGCCTCACAGCAGGTAGCAGCATAAAGCAGATGCGGCTGAAGTTCTTCCGGGCGACAGCTAACATCAATCGAGCAAGTGGTCTTCCCACAGCTATGGTCCTCTGGCAGTCTGAAAGCTTTGCGCACAAGCCGCTTGCTAAGCGCCTTCCTTTGCCTTTAGGCAGTGCTCGTGCAAAACAAGCCTGGGGCGTGAATGCTCACTACCCCGCACACACATTTCGCTGTGCCCGTTGCCAAGCGCTCTGGAAGCACTGTTTATGACGCAAGCGGAACGCCTCTTGCGCTTCCATTCTCAGAGCTCCTGAGTAAAGCACTCTGCGACCCTTGGTGCGAATGCCAGAGGAAAACATTTCCACTGAGTCTGGCAGGGAGAAACTGTACCTGGAGAACACTTTTGTCTGCAGCTTGCACCTGCACCTTACATACCCATGGATTTTCAGCACATTCAAATGCATGCCAGGCTCTTCCTAACGCAAGCTGAAAGCTGCTGTCAGAAGGCTTCGCTCCTTGTCAGATCGAAGCAGCAGCACGCACCTTCGAGTTTGGCAGGAACTAAAGAGCCGCAGAAGAGCATGGTCTAGCAACAAGGGGATAGGAAAATGCATTTGCTTCATGTGCCCTTGTCGTCGCCTCACAACAGGTAGCAGCATAAAGCAGATGCGGCTGAAGTTCTTCCGGGCGACAGCTAACATCAATCGAGCAAGCGGTCTTCCCACAGCTATGGTCCTCTGGCAGTCTGAAAGCTTTGCGCACAAGCCGCTTGCTAAGCGCCTTCCTTTGCCTTTAGGCAGTGCTCGTGCACAACAAGCCTGGGGCGTGAATATTCAGTACCCCGCACACACGTTTCGCTGTGCCCGTTGCCAAGAGCTCTGGAAGCGCTGTTTATGACGCAAGCGGAACGCCTCTTGCGCTTCCATTCTCAGAGCTCCTGAGTTAAGCAATCTGCGACCCTTGGTGCGAATGCCAGAGGAAAACATTTCTACTGAGTCTAGCAGGGAGAAACTGTACCTGGAGAACACTTTTGTCTGCAGCTTGCGCCTGCACCTTACATACCCATGGAATTTCAGCACATTCAAATGCATGCCAGGCTCTTCCTTACCCAAGCTGAAAGCTGCTGTCCGAAGGCTTCGCTCCTTGTCAGATCGAAGCAGCAGCACGCACCTTTAATTTTGGCAAGTACTAAAGAGCCTCAGACGAGCGTGGTCTAGCAACAAGGGGATAGGAAAATGCATTTGCTTCATGTGCCCTTGTCGTCGCCTAACAACATGTAGCAGCATAAAGCAGATGCGGCTGAAGTTCTTCCGGGCGACAGCTAACATCAATCGAGCAAGTGGTCTTCCCACAGCTATGGTCCTCTGGCAGTCTGAAAGCTTTGCGCACAAGCCGCTTGCTAAGCGCCTTCCTTTGCCTTTAGGCAGTGCTCGTGCACGACAAGCCTGGGGCGTGAATGCTCACTACCTCGCACACGCGTTTCGTTGTGCCCGTTGCCAAGCGCTCTGGAAGCACTGTTTATGACGCAAGCGGAACGCCTCTTGTGCTTCCATTCTCAGAGCTCCTGAGTTAAGCACTCTGCGACCGTAGGCGCGAATGCCAGAGGAAAACATTTCCACTGCGTCTGGCAGGGAGAAACTGTACCTGGAGAACACTTTTGTCTGCAGCTTGCACCTGCACCTTACATACCCATGGATTTTCAGCACATTCAAATGCATGCCAGGCTCTTCCTAACGCAAGCTGAAAGCTGCTGTCAGAAGGCTTCGCTCCTTGTCAGATGGAAGCAGCAGCACGCACCTTCGAGTTTGGCAGGAACTAAAGAGCCGCAGAAGAGCATGGTCTAGCAACAAGGGGATAGGAAAATGCATTTGCTTCATGTGCCCTTGTCGTCGCCTCACAACAGGTAGCAGCATAAAGCAGATGCGGCTGAAGTTCTTCCGGGCGACAGCTAACATCAATCGAGCAAGTGGTCTTCCCACAGCTATGGTCCTCTGGCAGTCTGAAAGCTTTGGGCACAAGCCGCTTGCTAAGCGCCTTCCTTTGCCTTTAGGCAGTGCTCGTGCAAAACAAGCCTGGGGCGTGAATGCTCACTACCCCGCACACACATTTCGCTGTGCCCGTTGCCAAGCGCTCTGGAAGCACTGTTTATGACGCAAGCGGAACGCCTCTTGCGCTTCCATTCTCAGAGCTCCTGAGTAAAGCACTCTGCGACCCTTGGTGCGAATGCCAGAGGAAAACATTTCCACTGAGTCTGGCAGGGAGAAACTGTACCTGGAGAACACTTTTGTCTGCAGCTTGCACCTGCACCTTACATACCCATGGATTTTCAGCACATTCAAATGCATGCCAGGCTCTTCCTAACGCAAGCTGAAAGCTGCTGTCAGAAGGCTTCGCTCCTTGTCAGATCGAAGCAGCAGCACGCACCTTCGAGTTTGGCAGGAACTAAAGAGCCGCAGAAGAGCATGGTCTAGCAACAAGGGGATAGGAAAATGCATTTGCTTCATGTGCCCTTGTCGTCGCCTCACAACAGGTAGCAGCATAAAGCAGATGCGGCTGAAGTTCTTCCGGGCGACAGCTAACATCAATCGAGCAAGCGGTCTTCCCACAGCTATGGTCCTCTGGCAGTCTGAAAGCTTTGCGCACAAGCCGCTTGCTAAGCGCCTTCCTTTGCCTTTAGGCAGTGCTCGTGCACAACAAGCCTCGGGCGTGAATATTCACTACCCCGCACACACGTTTCGCTGTGCCCGTTGCCAAGCGCTCTGGAAGCGCTGTTTATGACGCAAGCGGAACGCCTCTTGCGCTTCCATTCTCAGAGCTCCTGAGTTAAGCAATCTGCGACCCTTGGTGCGAATGCCAGAGGAAAACATTTCCACTGAGTCTGGCAGGGAGAAACTGTACCTGGAGAACACTTTTGTCTGCAGCTTGCACCTGCACCTTACATACCCATGGATTTTCAGCACATTCAAATGCATGCCAGGCTCTTCCTAACGCAAGCTGAAAGCTGCTGTCAGAAGGCTTCGCTCCTTGTCAGATCGAAGCAGCAGCACGCACCTTCGAGTTTGGCAGGAACTAAAGAGCCGCAGAAGAGCATGGTCTAGCAACAAGGGGATAGGAAAATGCATTTGCTTCATGTGCCCTTGTCGTCGCCTCACAACAGGTAGCAGCATAAAGCAGATGCGGCTGAAGTTCTTCCGGGCGACAGCTAACATCAATCGAGCAAGCGGTCTTCCCACAGCTATGGTCCTCTGGCAGTCTGAAAGCTTTGCGCACAAGCCGCTTGCTAAGCGCCTTCCTTTGCCTTTAGGCAGTGCTCGTGCACAACAAGCCTTGGGCGTGAATATTCAGTACCCCGCACACACGTTTCGCTGTGCCCGTTGCCAAGAGCTCTGGAAGCGCTGTTTATGACGCAAGCGGAACGCCTCTTGCGCTTCCATTCTCAGAGCTCCTGAGTTAAGCAATCTGCGACCCTTGGTGCGAATGCCAGAGGAAAACATTTCTACTGAGTCTAGCAGGGAGAAACTGTACCTGGAGAACACTTTTGTCTGCAGCTTGCGCCTGCACCTTACATACCCATGGAATTTCAGCACATTCAAATGCATGCCAGGCTCTTCCTTACCCAAGCTGAAAGCTGCTGTCCGAAGGCTTCGCTCCTTGTCAGATCGAAGCAGCAGCACGCACCTTTAATTTTGGCAAGTACTAAAGAGCCTCAGACGAGCGTGGTCTAGCAACAAGGGGATAGGAAAATGCATTTGCTTCATGTGCCCTTGTCGTCGCCTAACAACATGTAGCAGCATAAAGCAGATGCGGCTGAAGTTCTTCCGGGCGACAGCTAACATCAATCGAGCAGGTGGTCTTCCCACAGCTATGGTCCTCTGGCAGTCTGAAAGCTTTGCGCATAAGCCGCTTGCTAAGCGCCTTCCTTTGCCTTTAGGCAGTGCTCGTGCACGACAAGCCTGGGGCGTGAATGCTCACTACCCCGCACACACGTTTCGTTGTGCCCGTTGCCAAGCGCTCTGGAAGCACTATTTATGACGCAAGCGGAACGCCTCTTGTGCTTCCATTCTCAGAGCTCCTGAGTTAAGCACTCTGCGACCGTAGGCGCGAATGCCAGAGGAAAACATTTCCACTGCGTCTGGCAGGGAGAAACTGTACCTGGAGAACACTTTTGTCTGCAGCTTGCACCTGCACCTTACATACCCATGGATTTTCAGCACATTCAAATGCATGCCAGGCTCTTCCTTATGCAAGCTGAAAGCTGCTGTCAGAAGGCTTGGCTCCTTGTCAGATCGAAGCAGCAGCACGCACCTTCGAGTTTGGCAGGAACTAAAGAGCCGCAGAAGAGCATGGTCTAGCAACAAGGGGATAGGAAAATGCATTTCCTTCATGTGCCCTTGTCGTCGCCTCACAGCAGGTAGCAGCATAAAGCAGATGCGGCTGAAGTTCTTCCGGGCGACAGCTAACATCAATCGAGCAAGCGGTCTTCCCACAGCTATGGTCCTCTGGCAGTCTGAAAGCTTTGCGCACAAGCCGCTTGCTAAGCGCCTTCCTTTGCCTTTAGGCAGTGCTCGTGCACAACAAGCCTCGGGCGTGAATATTCACTACCCCGCACACACGTTTCCCTGTGCCCGTTGCCAAGCGCTCTGGAAGCGCTGTTTATGACGCAAGCGGAACGCCTCTTGCGCTTCCATTCTCAGAGCTCCTGAGTTAAGCAATCTGCGACCCTTGGTGCGAATGCCAGAGGAAAACATTTCCACTGAGTCTGGCAGGGAGAAACTGTACCTGGAGAACACTTTTGTCTGCAGCTTGCCCCTGCACCTTACATACCCATGGAATTTCAGCACATTCAAATGCATGCCAGGCTCTTCCTAACGCAAGCTGAAAGCTGCTGTCAGAAGGCTTCGCTCCTTGTCAGATCGAAGCAGCAGCACGCACCTTCGAGTTTGGCAGGAACTAAAGAGCCTCAGACGAGCGTGGTCTAGCAACAAGGGGATAGGAAAATGCATTTGCTTCATGTGCCCTTGTCGTCGCCTAACTACATGTAGCAGCATAAAGCAGATGCGGCTGAAGTTCTTCCGGGCGACAGCTAACATCAATCGAGCAGGTGGTCTTCCCACAGCTATGGTCCTCTGGCAGTCTGAAAGCTTTGCGCACAAGCCGCTTGCTAAGCGCCTTCCTTTGCCTTTAGGCAGTGCTCGTGCACGACAAGCCTGGGGCGTGAATGCTCACTACCCCGCACACACGTTTCGTTGTGCCCGTTGCCAAGCGCTCTGGAAGCACTATTTATGACGCAAGCGGAACGCCTCTTGTGCTTCCATTCTCAGAGCTCCTGAGTTAAGCACTCTGCTACCGTAGGCGCGAATGCCAGAGGAAAACATTTCCACTGCGTCTGGCAGGGAGAAACTGTACCTGGAGAACACTTTTGTCTGCAGCTTGCACCTGCACCTTACATACCCATGGATTTTCAGCACATTCAAATGCATGCCAGGCTCTTCCTTATGCAAGCTGAAAGCTGCTGTCAGAAGGCTTGGCTCCTTGTCAGATCGAAGCAGCAGCACGCACCTTCGAGTTTGGCAGGAACTAAAGAGCCGCAGAAGAGCATGGTCTAGCAACAAGGGGATAGGAAAATGCATTTCCTTCATGTGCCCTTGTCGTCGCCTCACAGCAGGTAGCAGCATAAAGCAGATGCGGCTGAAGTTCTTCCGGGCGACAGCTAACATCAATCGAGCAAGCGGTCTTCCCACAGCTATGGTCCTCTGGCAGTCTGAAAGCTTTGCGCACAAGCCGCTTGCTAAGCGCCTTCCTTTGCCTTTAGGCAGTGCTCGTGCACAACAAGCCTCGGGCGTGAATATTCACTACCCCGCACACACGTTTCGCTGTGCCCGTTGCCAAGCGCTCTGGAAGCGCTGTTTATGACGCAAGCGGAACGCCTCTTGCGCTTCCATTCTCAGAGCTCCTGAGTTAAGCAATCTGCGACCCTTGGTGCGAATGCCAGAGGAAAACATTTCCACTGAGTCTGGCAGGGAGAAACTGTACCTGGAGAACACTTTTGTCTGCAGCTTGCCCCTGCACCTTACATACCCATGGATTTTCAGCACATTCAAATGCATGCCAGGCTCTTCCTAACGCAAGCTGAAAGCTGCTGTCAGAAGGCTTCGCTCCTTGTCAGATCGAAGCAGCAGCACGCACCTTCGAGTTTGGCAGGAACTAAAGAGCCTCAGACGAGCGTGGTCTAGCAACAAGGGGATAGGAAAATGCATTTGCTTCATGTGCCCTTGTCGTCGCCTAACTACATGTAGCAGCATAAAGCAGATGCGGCTGAAGTTCTTCCGGGCGACAGCTAACATCAATCGAGCAGGTGGTCTTCCCACAGCTATGGTCCTCTGGCAGTCTGAAAGCTTTGCGCACAAGCCGCTTGCTAAGCGCCTTCCTTTGCCTTTAGGCAGTGCTCGTGCACGACAAGCCTGGGGCGTGAATGCTCACTACCCCGCACACACGTTTCGTTGTGCCCGTTGCCAAGCGCTCTGGAAGCACTATTTATGACGCAAGCGGAACGCCTCTTGTGCTTCCATTCTCAGAACTCCTGAGTTAAGAACTCTGCTACCGTAGGCGCGAATGCCAGAGGAAAACATTTCCACTGCGTCTGGCAGGGAGAAACTGTACCTGGAGAACACTTTTGTCTGCAGCTTGCACCTGCACCTTACATACCCATGGATTTTCAGCACATTCAAATGCATGCCAGGCTCTTCCTTATGCAAGCTGAAAGCTGCTGTCAGAAGGCTTGGCTCCTTGTCAGATCGAAGCAGCAGCACGCACCTTCGAGTTTGGCAGGAACTAAAGAGCCGCAGAAGAGCATGGTCTAGCAACAAGGGGATAGGAAAATGCATTTCCTTCATGTGCCCTTGTCGTCGCCTCACAGCAGGTAGCAGCATAAAGCAGATGCGGCTGAAGTTCTTCCGGGCGACAGCTAACATCAATCGAGCAAGTGGTCTTCCCACAGCTATGGTCCTCTGGCAGTCTGAAAGCTTTGCGCACAAGCCGCTTGCTAAGCGCCTTCCTTTGCCTTTAGGCAGTGCTCGTGCAAAACAAGCCTGGGGCGTGAATGCTCACTACCCCGCACACACATTTCGCTGTGCCCGTTGCCAAGCGCTCTGGAAGCACTGTTTATGACGCAAGCGGAACGCCTCTTGCGCTTCCATTCTCAGAGCTCCTGAGTAAAGCACTCTGCGACCCTTGGTGCGAATGCCAGAGGAAAACATTTCCACTGAGTCTGGCAGGGAGAAACTGTACCTGGAGAACACTTTTGTCTGCAGCTTGCACCTGCACCTTACATACCCATGGATTTTCAGCACATTCAAATGCATGCCAGGCTCTTCCTAACGCAAGCTGAAAGCTGCTGTCAGAAGGCTTCGCTCCTTGTCAGATCGAAGCAGCAGCACGCACCTTCGAGTTTGGCAGGAACTAAAGAGCCGCAGAAGAGCATGGTCTAGCAACAAGGGGATAGGAAAATGCATTTGCTTCATGTGCCCTTGTCGTCGCCTCACAACAGGTAGCAGCATAAAGCAGATGCGGCTGAAGTTCTTCCGGGCGACAGCTAACATCAATCGAGCAAGCGGTCTTCCCACAGCTATGGTCCTCTGGCAGTCTGAAAGCTTTGCGCACAAGCCGCTTGCTAAGCACCTTCATTTGCCTTTAGGCAGTGCTCATGCTTTACCAGCCTGGGGCGAGAATGGTCACTACCGCGCACACACGTTTCGCTGTGCCCGTTGCCAAGCGCTCTGGAAGCGCTGTTTATGACGCAAGCGGAACGCCTCTTGCGCTTCCATTCTCAGAGCTCCTGAGTTAAGCACTCTGCGACCCTTGGTGCGAATGCCAGAGGAAAACATTTCCACTCTGTCTGGCAGGGAGAAACTGTACCTGGAGAACACTTTTGTCTGCAGCTTGCACCTGCACCTTACATACCCATGGATTTTCATCACATTCAAATGCATGCCAGGCTCTTCCTTATGCAAGCTGAAAGCTGCTGTCAGAAGGCTTCGCTCCTTGTCAGATCGAAGCAGCAGCACGCACCTTCGAGTTTGGCAGGAACTAAAGAGCCGCAGAAGAGCATGGTCTAGCAACAAGGGGATAGGAAAATGCATTTGCTTCATGTGCCCTTGTCGTCGCCTCACAACAGGTAGCAGCATAAAGCAGATGCGGCTGAAGTTCTTCCGGGCGACAGCTAACATCAATCGAGCAAGCGGTCTTCCCACAGCTATGGTCCTCTGGCAGTCTGAAAGCTTTGCGCACAAGCCGCTTGCTAAGCGCCTTCCTTTGCCTTTAGGCAGTGCTCGTGCACAACAAGCCTTGGGCGTGAATATTCAGTACCCCGCACACACGTTTCGCTGTGCCCGTTGCCAAGAGCTCTGGAAGCGCTGTTTATGACGCAAGCGGAACGCCTCTTGCGCTTCCATTCTCAGAGCTCCTGAGTTAAGCAATCTGCGACCCTTGGTGCGAATGCCAGAGGAAAACATTTCTACTGAGTCTAGCAGGGAGAAACTGTACCTGGAGAACACTTTTGTCTGCAGCTTGCGCCTGCACCTTACATACCCATGGAATTTCAGCACATTCAAATGCATGCCAGGCTCTTCCTTACCCAAGCTGAAAGCTGCTGTCCGAAGGCTTCGCTCCTTGTCAGATCGAAGCAGCAGCACGCACCTTTAATTTTGGCAAGTACTAAAGAGCCTCAGACGAGCGTGGTCTAGCAACAAGGGGATAGGAAAATGCATTTGCTTCATGTGCCCTTGTCGTCGCCTAACAACATGTAGCAGCATAAAGCAGATGCGGCTGAAGTTCTTCCGGGCGACAGCTAACATCAATCGAGCAAGTGGTCTTCCCACAGCTATGGTCCTCTGGCAGTCTGAAAGCTTTGCGCACAAGCCGCTTGCTAAGCGCCTTCCTTTGCCTTTAGGCAGTGCTCGTGCACGACAAGCCTGGGGCGTGAATGCTCACTACCCCGCACACACGTTTCGTTGTGCCCGTTGCCAAGCGCTCTGGAAGCACTGTTTATGACGCAAGCGGAACGCCTCTTGCGCTTCCATTCTCAGAGCTCCTGAATTAAGCACTCTGCGACTGTAGGCGAGAATGCCAGAGGAAAACATTTCCACTGCGTCTGGCAGGGAGAAACTGTACCTGGAGAACACTTTTGTCTGCAGCTTGCGCCTGCACCTTACATACCCATGGATTTTCAGCACATTCAAATGCATGCCAGGCTCTTCCTTATGCAAGCTGAAAGCTGCTGTCAGAAGGCTTGGCTCCTTGTCCGATCAAAGCAGCAGCACGCACCTTCGAGTTTGGCAGGAACTAAAGAGCCGCAGAAGAGCATGGTCTAGCAACAAGGGGATAGGAAAATGCATTTCCTTCATGTGCCCTTGTCGTCGCCTCACAGCAGGTAGCAGCATAAAGCAGATGCGGCTGAAGTTCTTCCGGGCGACAGCTAACATCAATCGAGCAAGCGGTCTTCCCACAGCTATGGTCCTCTGGCAGTCTGAAAGCTTTGCGCACAAGCCGCTTGCTAAGCGCCTTCCTTTGCCTTTAGGCAGTGCTCGTGCACAACAAGCCTCGGGCGTGAATATTCACTACCCCGCACACACGTTTCGCTGTGCCCGTTGCCAAGCGCTCTGGAAGCGCTGTTTATGACGCAAGCGGAACGCCTCTTGCGCTTCCATTCTCAGAGCTCCTGAGTTAAGCAATCTGCGACCCTTGGTGCGAATGCCAGAGGAAAACATTTCCACTGAGTCTGGCAGGGAGAAACTGTACCTGGAGAACACTTTTGTCTGCAGCTTGCCCCTGCACCTTACATACCCATGGATTTTCAGCACATTCAAATGCATGCCAGGCTCTTCCTAACGCAAGCTGAAAGCTGCTGTCAGAAGGCTTCGCTCCTTGTCAGATCGAAGCAGCAGCACGCACCTTCGAGTTTGGCAGGAACTAAAGAGCCTCAGACGAGCGTGGTCTAGCAACAAGGGGATAGGAAAATGCATTTGCTTCATGTGCCCTTGTCGTCGCCTAACTACATGTAGCAGCATAAAGCAGATGCGGCTGAAGTTCTTCCGGGCGACAGCTAACATCAATCGAGCAGGTGGTCTTCCCACAGCTATGGTCCTCTGGCAGTCTGAAAGCTTTGCGCACAAGCCGCTTGCTAAGCGCCTTCCTTTGCCTTTAGGCAGTGCTCGTGCACGACAAGCCTGGGGCGTGAATGCTCACTACCCCGCACACACGTTTCGTTGTGCCCGTTGCCAAGCGCTCTGGAAGCACTATTTATGACGCAAGCGGAACGCCTCTTGTGCTTCCATTCTCAGAGCTCCTGAGTTAAGCACTCTGCTACCGTAGGCGCGAATGCCAGAGGAAAACATTTCCACTGCGTCTGGCAGGGAGAAACTGTACCTGGAGAACACTTTTGTCTGCAGCTTGCACCTGCACCTTACATACCCATGGATTTTCAGCACATTCAAATGCATGCCAGGCTCTTCCTTATGCAAGCTGAAAGCTGCTGTCAGAAGGCTTGGCTCCTTGTCAGATCGAAGCAGCAGCACGCACCTTCGAGTTTGGCAGGAACTAAAGAGCCGCAGAAGAGCATGGTCTAGCAACAAGGGGATAGGAAAATGCATTTCCTTCATGTGCCCTTGTCGTCGCCTCACAGCAGGTAGCAGCATAAAGCAGATGCGGCTGAAGTTCTTCCGGGCGACAGCTAACATCAATCGAGCAAGCGGTCTTCCCACAGCTATGGTCCTCTGGCAGTCTGAAAGCTTTGCGCACAAGCCGCTTGCTAAGCACCTTCATTTGCCTTTAGGCAGTGCTCATGCTTTACCAGCCTGGGGCGAGAATGGTCACTACCGCGCACACACGTTTCGCTGTGCCCGTTGCCAAGCGCTCTGGAAGCGCTGTTTATGACGCAAGCGGAACGCCTCTTGCGCTTCCATTCTCAGAGCTCCTGAGTTAAGCAATCTGCGACCCTTGGTGCGAATGCCAGAGGAAAACATTTCCACTGAGTCTGGCAGGGAGAAACTGTACCTGGAGAACACTTTTGTCTGCAGCTTGCACCTGCACCTTACATACCCATGGATTTTCAGCACATTCAAATGCATGCCAGGCTCTTCCTAACGCAACCTGAAAGCTGCTGTCAGAAGGCTTCGCTCCTTGTCAGATTGAAGCAGCAGCACGCACCTTCGAGTTTGGAAGGAACTAAAGAGCCGCAGAAGAGCATGGTCTAGCAACAAGGGGATAGGAAAATGCATTTCCTTCATGTGCCCTTGTCGTCGCCTCACAGCAGGTAGCAGCATAAAGCAGATGCGGCTGAAGTTCTTCCGGGCGACAGCTAACATCAATCGAGCAGGTGGTCTTCCCACAGCTATGGTCCTCTGGCAGTCTGAAAGCTTTGCGCACAAGCCGCTTGCTAAGCACCTTCATTTGCCTTTAGGCAGTGCTCGTGCACGACAAGCCTGGGGCGTGAATGCTCACTACCCCGCACACACGTTTCGTTGTGCCCGTTGCCAAGCGCTCTGGAAGCACTGTTTATGACGCAAGCGGAACGCCTCTTGCGCTTCCATTCTCAGAGCTCCTGAATTAAGCACTCTGCGACTGTAGGCACGAATGCCAGAGGAAAACATTTCCACTGCGTCTGGCAGGGAGAAACTGTACCTGGAGAACACTTTTGTCTGCAGCTTGCGCCTGCACCTTACATACCCATGGATTTTCAGCACATTCAAATGCATGCCAGGCTCTTCCTTATGCAAGCTGAAAGCTGCTGTCAGAAGGCTTGGCTCCTTGTCAGATCGAAGCAGCAGCACGCACCTTCGAGTTTGGCAGGAACTAAAGAGCCGCAGAAGAGCATGGTCTAGCAACAAGGGGATAGGAAAATGCATTTCCTTCATGTGCCCTTGTCGTCGCCTCACAGCAGGTAGCAGCATAAAGCAGATGCGGCTGAAGTTCTTCCGGGCGACAGCTAACATCAATCGAGCAAGTGGTCTTCCCACAGCTATGGTCCTCTGGCAGTCTGAAAGCTTTGCGCATAAGACGCTTGCTAAGCGCCTTCCTTTGCCTTTAGGCAGTGCTCGTGCAAAACAAGCCTGGGGCGTGAATGCTCACTACCCCGCACACACATTTCGCTGTGCCCGTTGCCAAGCGCTCTGGAAGCACTGTTTATGACGCAAGCGGAACGCCTCTTGCGCTTCCATTCTCAGAGCTCCTGAGTAAAGCACTCTGCGACCCTTGGTGCGAATGCCAGAGGAAAACATTTCCACTGAGTCTGGCAGGGAGAAACTGTACCTGGAGAACACTTTTGTCTGCAGCTTGCACCTGCACCTTACATACCCATGGATTTTCAGCACATTCAAATGCATGCCAGGCTCTTCCTAACGCAAGCTGAAAGCTGCTGTCAGAAGGCTTGGCTCCTTGTCAGATCGAAGCAGCAGCACGCACCTTCGAGTTTGGCAGGAACTAAAGAGCCGCAGAAGAGCATGGTCTAGCAACAAGGGGATAGGAAAATGCATTTGCTTCATGTGCCCTTGTCGTCGCCTCACAACAGGTAGCAGCATAAAGCAGATGCGGCTGAAGTTCTTCCGGGCGACAGCTAACATCAATCGAGCAAGCGGTCTTCCCACAGCTATGGTCCTCTGGCAGTCTGAAAGCTTTGCGCACAAGCCGCTTGCTAAGCACCTTCATTTGCCTTTAGGCAGTGCTCATGCTTTACCAGCCTGGGGCGAGAATGGTCACTACCGCGCACACACGTTTCGCTGTGCCCGTTGCCAAGCGCTCTGGAAGCGCTGTTTATGACGCAAGCGGAACGCCTCTTGCGCTTCCATTCTCAGAGCTCCTGAGTTAAGCACTCTGCGACCCTTGGTGCGAATGCCAGAGGAAAACATTTCCACTCTGTCTGGCAGGGAGAAACTGTACCTGGAGAACACTTTTGTCTGCAGCTTGCACCTGCACCTTACATACCCATGGATTTTCATCACATTCAAATGCATGCCAGGCTCTTCCTTATGCAAGCTGAAATCTGCTGTCAGAAGGCTTGGCTCCTTGTCAGATCGAAGCAGCAGCACGCACCTTCGAGTTTGGCAGGAACTAAAGAGCCGCAGAAGAGCATGGTCTAGCAACAAGGGGATAGGAAAATGCATTTGCTTCATGTGCCCTTGTCGTCGCCTCACAACAGGTAGCAGCATAAAGCAGATGCGGCTGAAGTTCTTCCGGGCGACAGCTAACATCAATCGAGCAAGCGGTCTTCCCACAGCTATGGTCCTCTGGCAGTCTGAAAGCTTTGCGCACAAGCCGCTTGCTAAGCGCCTTCCTTTGCCTTTAGGCAGTGCTCGTGCACAACAAGCCTCGGGCGTGAATATTCACTACCCCGCGCACACGTTTCGCTGTGCCCGTTGCCAAGCGCTCTGGAAGCGCTGTTTATGACGCAAGCGGAACGCCTCTTGCGCTTCCATTCTCAGAGCTCCTGAGTTAAGCAATCTGCGACCCTTGGTGCGAATGCCAGAGGAAAACATTTCCACTGAGTCTAGCAGGGAGAAACTGTACCTGGAGAACACTTTTGTCTGCAGCTTGCGCCTGCACCTTACATACCCATGGATTTTCAGCACATTCAAATGCATGCCAGGCTCTTCCTAACGCAAGCTGAAAGCTGCTGTCAGAAGGCTTCGCTCCTTGTCAGATGGAAGCAGCAGCACGCACCTTCGAGTTTGGCAGGAACTAAAGAGCCTCAGACGAGCGTGGTCTAGCAACAAGGGGATAGGAAAATGCATTTGCTTCATGTGCCCTTGTCGTCGCCTAACTACATGTAGCAGCATAAAGCAGATGCGGCTGAAGTTCTTCCGGGCGACAGCTAACATCAATCGAGCAGGTGGTCTTCCAACAGCTATGGTCCTCTGGCAGTCTGAAAGCTTTGCGCATAAGCCGCTTGCTAAGCGCCTTCCTTTGCCTTTAGGCAGTGCTCGTGCACGACAAGCCTGGGGCGTGAATGCTCACTACCCCGCACACACGTTTCGTTGTGCCCGTTGCCAAGCGCTCTGGAAGCACTATTTATGACGCAAGCGGAACGCCTCTTGTGCTTCCATTCTCAGAGCTCCTGAGTTAAGCACTCTGCGACCCTTGGTGCGAATGCCAGAGGAAAACATTTCCACTGCGTCTGGCAGGGAGAAACTGTACCTGGAGAACACTTTTGTCTGCAGCTTGCACCTGCACCTTACATACCCATGGATTTTCAGCACATTCAAATGCATGCCAGGCTCTTCCTTATGCAAGCTGAAAGCTGCTGTCAGAAGGCTTGGCTCCTTGTCAGATCGAAGCAGCAGCACGCACCTTCGAGTTTGGCAGGAACTAAAGAGCCGCAGAAGAGCATGGTCTAGCAACAAGGGGATAGGAAAATGCATTTCCTTCATGTGCCCTTGTCGTCGCCTCACAGCAGGTAGCAGCATAAAGCAGATGCGGCTGAAGTTCTTCCGGGCGACAGCTAACATCAATCGAGCAAGCGGTCTTCCCACAGCTATGGTCCTCTGGCAGTCTGAAAGCTTTGCGCACAAGCCGCTTGCTAAGCACCTTCATTTGCCTTTAGGCAGTGCTCATGCTTTACCAGCCTGGGGCGAGAATGGTCACTACCGCGCACACACGTTTCGCTGTGCCCGTTGCCAAGCGCTCTGGAAGCGCTGTTTATGACGCAAGCGGAACGCCTCTTGCGCTTCCATTCTCAGAGCTCCTGAGTTAAGCAATCTGCGACCCTTGGTGCGAATGCCAGAGGAAAACATTTCCACTGTGTCTGGCAGGGAGAAACTGTACCTGGAGAACACTTTTGTCTGCAGCTTGCACCTGCACCTTACATACCCATGGATTTTCAGCACATTCAAATGCATGCCAGGCTCTTCCTTATGCAAGCTGAAAGCTGCTGTCAGAAGGCTTGGCTCCTTGTCAGATCGAAGCAGCAGCACGCACCTTCGAGTTTGGCAGGAACTAAAGAGCCGCAGAAGAGCATGGTCTAGCAACAAGGGGATAGGAAAATGCATTTGCTTCATGTGCCCTTGTCGTCGCCTCACAACAGGTAGCAGCATAAAGCAGATGCGGCTGAAGTTCTTCCGGGCGACAGCTAACATCAATCGAGCAAGCGGTCTTCCCACAGCTATGGTCCTCTGGCAGTCTGAAAGCTTTGCGCACAAGCCGCTTGCTAAGCGCCTTCCTTTGCCTTTAGGCAGTGCTCGTGCACAACAAGCCTTGGGCGTGAATATTCAGTACCCCGCACACACGTTTCGCTGTGCCCGTTGCCAAGAGCTCTGGAAGCGCTGTTTATGACGCAAGCGGAACGCCTCTTGCGCTTCCATTCTCAGAGCTCCTGAGTTAAGCAATCTGCGACCCTTGGTGCGAATGCCAGAGGAAAACATTTCTACTGAGTCTAGCAGGGAGAAACTGTACCTGGAGAACACTTTTGTCTGCAGCTTGCGCCTGCACCTTACATACCCATGGAATTTCAGCACATTCAAATGCATGCCAGGCTCTTCCTTACCCAAGCTGAAAGCTGCTGTCCGAAGGCTTCGCTCCTTGTCAGATGGAAGCAGCAGCACGCACCTTTAATTTTGGCAAGTACTAAAGAGCCTCAGACGAGCGTGGTCTAGCAACAAGGGGATAGGAAAATGCATTTGCTTCATGTGCCCTTGTCGTCGCCTAACAACATGTAGCAGCATAAAGCAGATGCGGCTGAAGTTCTTCCGGGCGACAGCTAACATCAATCGAACAAGTGGTCTTCCCACAGCTATGGTCCTCTGGCAGTCTGAAAGCTTTGCGCACAAGCCGCTTGCTAAGCGCCTTCCTTTGCCTTTAGGCAGTGCTCGTGCACGACAAGCCTGGGGCGTGAATGCTCACTACCTCGCACACACGTTTCGTTGTGCCCGTTGCCAAGCGCTCTGGAAGCACTGTTTATGACGCAAGCGGAACGCCTCTTGTGCTTCCATTCTCAGAGCTCCTGAGTTAAGCACTCTGCGACCGTAGGCGCGAATGCCAGAGGAAAACATTTCCACTGCGTCTGGCAGGGAGAAACTGTACCTGGAGAACACTTTTGTCTGCAGCTTGCACCTGCACCTTACATACCCATGGATTTTCAGCACATTCAAATGCATGCCAGGCTCTTCCTAACGCAAGCTGAAAGCTGCTGTCAGAAGGCTTCGCTCCTTGTCAGATCGAAGCAGCAGCACGCACCTTCGAGTTTGGCAGGAACTAAAGAGCCGCAGAAGAGCATGGTCTAGCAACAAGGGGATAGGAAAATGCATTTGCTTCATGTGCCCTTGTCGTCGCCTCACAACAGGTAGCAGCATAAAGCAGATGCGGCTGAAGTTCTTCCGGGCGACAGCTAACATCAATCGAGCAAGTGGTCTTCCCACAGCTATGGTCCTCTGGCAGTCTGAAAGCTTTGGGCACAAGCCGCTTGCTAAGCGCCTTCCTTTGCCTTTAGGCAGTGCTCGTGCAAAACAAGCCTGGGGCGTGAATGCTCACTACCCCGCACACACATTTCGCTGTGCCCGTTGCCAAGCGCTCTGGAAGCACTGTTTATGACGCAAGCGGAACGCCTCTTGCGCTTCCATTCTCAGAGCTCCTGAGTAAAGCACTCTGCGACCCTTGGTGCGAATGCCAGAGGAAAACATTTCCACTGAGTCTGGCAGGGAGAAACTGTACCTGGAGAACACTTTTGTCTGCAGCTTGCACCTGCACCTTACATACCCATGGATTTTCAGCACATTCAAATGCATGCCAGGCTCTTCCTAACGCAAGCTGAAAGCTGCTGTCAGAAGGCTTCGCTCCTTGTCAGATCGAAGCAGCAGCACGCACCTTCGAGTTTGGCAGGAACTAAAGAGCCGCAGAAGAGCATGGTCTAGCAACAAGGGGATAGGAAAATGCATTTGCTTCATGTGCCCTTGTCGTCGCCTCACAACAGGTAGCAGCATAAAGCAGATGCGGCTGAAGTTCTTCCGGGCGACAGCTAACATCAATCGAGCAAGCGGTCTTCCCACAGGTATGGTCCTCTGGCAGTCTGAAAGCTTTGCGCACAAGCCGCTTGCTAAGCGCCTTCCTTTGCCTTTAGGCAGTGCTCGTGCACAACAAGCCTCGGGCGTGAATATTCACTACCCCGCACACACGTTTCGCTGTGCCCGTTGCCAAGCGCTCTGGAAGCGCTGTTTATGACGCAAGCGGAACGCCTCTTGCGCTTCCATTCTCAGAGCTCCTGAGTTAAGCAATCTGCGACCCTTGGTGCGAATGCCAGAGGAAAACATTTCCACTGAGTCTGGCAGGGAGAAACTGTACCTGGAGAACACTTTTGTCTGCAGCTTGCCCCTGCACCTTACATACCCATGGATTTTCAGCACATTCAAATGCATGCCAGGCTCTTCCTAACGCAAGCTGAAAGCTGCTGTCAGAAGGCTTCGCTCCTTGTCAGATGGAAGCAGCAGCACGCACCTTCGAGTTTGGCAGGAACTAAAGAGCCTCAGACGAGCGTGGTCTAGCAACAAGGGGATAGGAAAATGCATTTGCTTCATGTGCCCTTGTCGTCGCCTAACTACATGTAGCAGCATAAAGCAGATGCGGCTGAAGTTCTTCCGGGCGACATCTAATATCAATCGAGCAGGTGGTCTTCCCACAGCTATGGTCCTCTGGCAGTCTGAAAGCTTTGCGCATAAGCCGCTTGCTAAGCGCCTTCCTTTGCCTTTAGGCAGTGCTCGTGCACGACAAGCCTGGGGCGTGAATGCTCACTACCCCGCACACACGTTTCGTTGTGCCCGTTGCCAAGCGCTCTGGAAGCACTATTTATGACGCAAGCGGAACGCCTCTTGTGCTTCCATTCTCAGAGCTCCTGAGTTAAGCACTCTGCGACCCTTGGTGCGAATGCCAGAGGAAAACATTTCCACTGTGTCTGGCAGGGAGAAACTGTACCTGGAGAACACTTTTGTCTGCAGCTTGCACCTGCACCTTACATACCCATGGATTTTCAGCACATTCAAATGCATGCCAGGCTCTTCCTTATGCAAGCTGAAAGCTGCTCTCAGAAGGCTTGGCTCCTTGTCAGATCGAAGCAGCAGCACGCACCTTCGAGTTTGGCAGGAACTAAAGAGCCGCAGAAGAGCATGGTCTAGCAACAAGGGGATAGGAAAATGCATTTGCTTCATGTGCCCTTGTCGTCGCCTCACAACAGGTAGCAGCATAAAGCAGATGCGGCTGAAGTTCTTCCGGGCGACAGCTAACATCAATCGAGCAAGCGGTCTTCCCACAGCTATGGTCCTCTGGCAGTCTGAAAGCTTTGCGCACAAGCCGCTTGCTAAGCGCCTTCCTTTGCCTTTAGGCAGTGCTCGTGCACAACAAGCCTTGGGCGTGAATATTCAGTACCTCGCACACACGTTTCGCTGTGCCCGTTGCCAAGAGCTCTGGAAGCGCTGTTTATGACGCAAGCGGAACGCCTCTTGCGCTTCCATTCTCAGAGCTCCTGAGTTAAGCAATCTGCGACCCTTGGTGCGAATGCCAGAGGAAAACATTTCCACTGAGTCTGGCAGGGAGAAACTGTACCTGGAGAACACTTTTGTCTGCAGCTTGCCCCTGCACCTTACATACCCATGGATTTTCAGCACATTCAAATGCATGCCAGGCTCTTCCTAACGCAAGCTGAAAGCTGCTGTCAGAAGGCTTCGCTCCTTGTCAGATGGAAGCAGCAGCACGCACCTTCGAGTTTGGCAGGAACTAAAGAGCCTCAGACGAGCGTGGTCTAGCAACAAGGGGATAGGAAAATGCATTTGCTTCATGTGCCCTTGTCGTCGCCTAACTACATGTAGCAGCATAAAGCAGATGCGGCTGAAGTTCTTCCGGGCGACAGCTAACATCAATCGAGCAGGTGGTCTTCCAACAGCTATGGTCCTCTGGCAGTCTGAAAGCTTTGCGCATAAGCCGCTTGCTAAGCGCCTTCCTTTGCCTTTAGGCAGTGCTCGTGCACGACAAGCCTGGGGCGTGAATGCTCACTACCCCGCACACACGTTTCGTTGTGCCCGTTGCCAAGCGCTCTGGAAGCACTATTTATGACGCAAGCGGAACGCCTCTTGTGCTTCCATTCTCAGAGCTCCTGAGTTAAGCACTCTGCGACCCTTGGTGCGAATGCCAGAGGAAAACATTTCCACTGCGTCTGGCAGGGAGAAACTGTACCTGGAGAACACTTTTGTCTGCAGCTTGCACCTGCACCTTACATACCCATGGATTTTCAGCACATTCAAATGCATGCCAGGCTCTTCCTTATGCAAGCTGAAAGCTGCTGTCAGAAGGCTTGGCTCCTTGTCAGATCGAAGCAGCAGCACGCACCTTCGAGTTTGGCAGGAACTAAAGAGCCGCAGAAGAGCATGGTCTAGCAACAAGGGGATAGGAAAATGCATTTCCTTCATGTGCCCTTGTCGTCGCCTCACAGCAGGTAGCAGCATAAAGCAGATGCGGCTGAAGTTCTTCCGGGCGACAGCTAACATCAATCGAGCAAGCGGTCTTCCCACAGCTATGGTCCTCTGGCAGTCTGAAAGCTTTGCGCACAAGCCGCTTGCTAAGCACCTTCATTTGCCTTTAGGCAGTGCTCATGCTTTACCAGCCTGGGGCGAGAATGGTCACTACCGCGCACACACGTTTCGCTGTGCCCGTTGCCAAGCGCTCTGGAAGCGCTGTTTATGACGCAAGCGGAACGCCTCTTGCGCTTCCATTCTCAGAGCTCCTGAGTTAAGCAATCTGCGACCCTTGGTGCGAATGCCAGAGGAAAACATTTCCACTGAGTCTGGCAGGGAGAAACTGTACCTGGAGAACACTTTTGTCTGCAGCTTGCCCCTGCACCTTACATACCCATGGATTTTCAGCACATTCAAATGCATGCCAGGCTCTTCCTAACGCAAGCTGAAAGCTGCTGTCAGAAGGCTTCGCTCCTTGTCAGATGGAAGCAGCAGCACGCACCTTCGAGTTTGGCAGGAACTAAAGAGCCTCAGACGAGCGTGGTCTAGCAACAAGGGGATAGGAAAATGCATTTGCTTCATGTGCCCTTGTCGTCGCCTAACTACATGTAGCAGCATAAAGCAGATGCGGCTGAAGTTCTTCCGGGCGACAGCTAACATCAATCGAGCAGGTGGACTTCCCACAGCTATGGTCCTCTGGCAGTCTGAAAGCTTTGCGCATAAGCTGCTTGCTAAGCGCCTTCCTTTGCCTTTAGGCAGTGCTCGTGCACGACAAGCCTGGGGCGTGAATGCTCACTACCCCGCACACACGTTTCGTTGTGCCCGTTGCCAAGCGCTCTGGAAGCACTATTTATGACGCAAGCGGAACGCCTCTTGTGCTTCCATTCTCAGAGCTCCTGAGTTAAGCACTCTGCGACCGTAGGCGCGAATGCCAGAGGAAAACATTTCCACTGCGTCTGGCAGGGAGAAACTGTACCTGGAGAACACTTTTGTCTGCAGCTTGCGCCTGCACCTTACATACCCATGGATTTTCAGCACATTCAAATGCATGCCAGGCTCTTCCTTATGCAAGCTGAAAGCTGCTGTCAGAAGGCTTGGCTCCTTGTCAGATCGAAGCAGCAGCACGCACCTTCGAGTTTGGCAGGAACTAAAGAGCCGCAGAAGAGCATGGTCTAGCAACAAGGGGATAGGAAAATGCATTTCCTTCATGTGCCCTTGTCGTCGCCTCACAGCAGGTAGCAGCATAAAGCAGATGCGGCTGAAGTTCTTCCGGGCGACAGCTAACATCAATCGAGCAAGCGGTCTTCCCACAGCTATGGTCCTCTGGCAGTCTGAAAGCTTTGCGCACAAGCCGCTTGCTAAGCACCTTCATTTGCTTTTAGGCAGTGCTCATGCTTTACCAGCCTGGGGCGAGAATGGTCACTACCGCGCACACACGTTTCGCTGTGCCCGTTGCCAAGCGCTCTGGAAGCGCTGTTTATGACGCAAGCGGAACGCCTCTTGCGCTTCCATTCTCAGAGCTCCTGAGTTAAGCAATCTGCGACCCTTGGTGCGAATGCCAGAGGAAAACATTTCCACTGTGTCTGGCAGGGAGAAACTGTACCTGGAGAACACTTTTGTCTGCAGCTTGCACCTGCACCTTACATACCCATGGATTTTCAGCACATTCAAATGCATGCCAGGCTCTTCCTTATGCAAGCTGAAAGCTGCTCTCAGAAGGCTTGGCTCCTTGTCAGATCGAAGCAGCAGCACGCACCTTCGAGTTTGGCAGGAACTAAAGAGCCGCAGAAGAGCATGGTCTAGCAACAAGGGGATAGGAAAATGCATTTGCTTCATGTGCCCTTGTCGTCGCCTCACAACAGGTAGCAGCATAAAGCAGATGCGGCTGAAGTTCTTCCGGGCGACAGCTAACATCAATCGAGCAAGCGGTCTTCCCACAGCTATGGTCCTCTGGCAGTCTGAAAGCTTTGCGCACAAGCCGCTTGCTAAGCGCCTTCCTTTGCCTTTAGGCAGTGCTCGTGCACAACAAGCCTTGGGCGTGAATATTCAGTACCCCGCACACACGTTTCGCTGTGCCCGTTGCCAAGAGCTCTGGAAGCGCTGTTTATGACGCAAGCGGAACGCCTCTTGCGCTTCCATTCTCAGAGCTCCTGAGTTAAGCAATCTGCGACCCTTGGTGCGAATGCCAGAGGAAAACATTTCTACTGAGTCTAGCAGGGAGAAACTGTACCTGGAGAACACTTTTGTCTGCAGCTTGCGCCTGCACCTTACATACCCATGGAATTTCAGCACATTCAAATGCATGCCAGGCTCTTCCTTACCCAAGCTGAAAGCTGCTGTCCGAAGGCTTCGCTCCTTGTCAGATGGAAGCAGCAGCACGCACCTTTAATTTTGGCAAGTACTAAAGAGCCTCAGACGAGCGTGGTCTAGCAACAAGGGGATAGGAAAATGCATTTGCTTCATGTGCCCTTGTCGTCGCCTAACAACATGTAGCAGCATAAAGCAGATGCGGCTGAAGTTCTTCCGGGCGACAGCTAACATCAATCGAGCAAGTGGTCTTCCCACAGCTATGGTCCTCTGGCAGTCTGAAAGCTTTGCGCACAAGCCGCTTGCTAAGCGCCTTCCTTTGCCTTTAGGCAGTGCTCGTGCACGACAAGCCTGGGGCGTGAATGCTCACTACCTCGCACACGCGTTTCGTTGTGCCCGTTGCCAAGCGCTCTGGAAGCACTGTTTATGACGCAAGCGGAACGCCTCTTGTGCTTCCATTCTCAGAGCTCCTGAGTTAAGCACTCTGCGACCGTAGGCGCGAATGCCAGAGGAAAACATTTCCACTGCGTCTGGCAGGGAGAAACTGTACCTGGAGAACACTTTTGTCTGCAGCTTGCACCTGCACCTTACATACCCATGGATTTTCAGCACATTCAAATGCATGCCAGGCTCTTCCTAACGCAAGCTGAAAGCTGCTGTCAGAAGGCTTCGCTCCTTGTCAGATCGAAGCAGCAGCACGCACCTTCGAGTTTGGCAGGAACTAAAGAGCCGCAGAAGAGTATGGTCTAGCAACAGGGGGATAGGAAAATGCATTTGCTTCATGTGCCCTTGTCGTCGCCTCACAACAGGTAGCAGCATAAAGCAGATGCGGCTGAAGTTCTTCCGGGCGACAGCTAACATCAATCGAGCAAGTGGTCTTCCCACAGCTATGGTCCTCTGGCAGTCTGAAAGCTTTGGGCACAAGCCGCTTGCTAAGCGCCTTCCTTTGCCTTTAGGCAGTGCTCGTGCAAAACAAGCCTGGGGCGTGAATGCTCACTACCCCGCACACACATTTCGCTGTGCCCGTTGCCAAGCGCTCTGGAAGCACTGTTTATGACGCAAGCGGAACGCCTCTTGCGCTTCCATTCTCAGAGCTCCTGAGTAAAGCACTCTGCGACCCTTGGTGCGAATGCCAGAGGAAAACATTTCCACTGAGTCTGGCAGGGAGAAACTGTACCTGGAGAACACTTTTGTCTGCAGCTTGCACCTGCACCTTACATACCCATGGATTTTCAGCACATTCAAATGCATGCCAGGCTCTTCCTAACGCAAGCTGAAAGCTGCTGTCAGAAGGCTTCGCTCCTTGTCAGATCGAAGCAGCAGCACGCACCTTCGAGTTTGGCAGGAACTAAAGAGCCGCAGAAGAGCATGGTCTAGCAACAAGGGGATAGGAAAATGCATTTGCTTCATGTGCCCTTGTCGTCGCCTCACAACAGGTAGCAGCATAAAGCAGATGCGGCTGAAGTTCTTCCGGGCGACAGCTAACATCAATCGAGCAAGCGGTCTTCCCACAGGTATGGTCCTCTGGCAGTCTGAAAGCTTTGCGCACAAGCCGCTTGCTAAGCGCCTTCCTTTGCCTTTAGGCAGTGCTCGTGCACAACAAGCCTCGGGCGTGAATATTCACTACCCCGCACACACGTTTCGCTGTGCCCGTTGCCAAGCGCTCTGGAAGCGCTGTTTATGACGCAAGCGGTACGCCTCTTGCGCTTCCATTCTCAGAGCTCCTGAGTTAAGCACTCTGCGACCGTAGGCGCGAATGCCAGAGGAAAACATTTCTACTGCGTCTGGCAGGGAGAAACTGTACCTGGAGAACACTTTTGTCTGCAGCTTGCACCTGCACCTTACATACCCATGGATTTTCAGCACATTCAAATGCATGCCAGGCTCTTCCTTAGGCAAGCTGAAAGCTGCTGTCAGAAGGCTTGGCTCCTTGTCAGATCGAAGCAGCAGCACGCACCTTCGAGTTTGGCAGGAACTAAAGAGCCGCAGAAGAGCATGGTCTAGCAACAAGGGGATAGGAAAATGCATTTCCTTCATGTGCCCTTGTCGTCGCCTCACAGCAGGTAGCAGCATAAAGCAGATGCGGCTGAAGTTCTTCCGGGCGACAGCTAACATCAATCGAGCAAGCGGTCTTCCCACAGCTATGGTCCTCTTGCAGTCTGAAAGCTTTGCGCACAAGCCGCTTGCTAAGCACCTTCATTTGCCTTTAGGCAGTGCTCTTGCTTTACCAGCCTGGGGCGAGAATGGTCACTACCGCGCACACACATTTCGCTGTGCCCGTTGCCAAGCGCTCTGGAAGCGCTGTTTATGACGCAAGCGGAACGCCTCTTGCGCTTCCATTCTCAGAGCTCCTGAGTTAAGCAATCTGCGACCCTTGGTGCGAATGCCAGAGGAAAACATTTCCACTGTGTCTGGCAGGGAGAAACTGTACCTGGAGAACACTTTTGTCTGCAGCTTGCGCCTGCACCTTACATACCCATGGAATTTCAGCACATTCAAATGCATGCCAGGCTCTTCCTTACCCAAGCTGAAAGCTGCTGTCCGAAGGCTTCGCTCCTTGTCAGATGGAAGCAGCAGCACGCACCTTTAATTTTGGCAAGTACTAAAGAGCCTCAGACGAGCGTGGTCTAGCAACAAGGGGATAGGAAAATGCATTTGCTTCATGTGCCCTTGTCGTCGCCTAACAACATGTAGCAGCATAAAGCAGATGCGGCTGAAGTTCTTCCGGGCGACAGCTAACATCAATCGAGCAAGTGGTCTTCCCACAGCTATGGTCCTCTGGCAGTCTGAAAGCTTTGCGCATAAGCCGCTTGCTAAGCGCCTTCCTTTGCCTTTAGGCAGTGCTCGTGCACGACAAGCCTGGGGCGTGAATGCTCACTACCCCGCACACACGTTTCGCTGTGCCCGTTGCCAAGCGCTCTGGAAGCACTGTTTATGACGCAAGCGGAACGCCTCTTGTGCTTCCATTCTCAGAGCTCCTGAGTTAAGCACTCTGCGACCGTAGGCGCGAATGCCAGAGGAAAACATTTCCACTGCGTCTGGCAGGGAGAAACTGTACCTGGAGAACACTTTTGTCTGCAGCTTGCACCTGCACCTTACATACCCATGGATTTTCAGCACATTCAAATGCATGCCAGGCTCTTCCTAACGCAAGCTGAAAGCTGCTGTCAGAAGGCTTCGCTCCTTGTCAGATCGAAGCAGCAGCACGCACCTTCGAGTTTGGCAGGAACTAAAGAGCCGCAGAAGAGCATGGTCTAGCAACAAGGGGATAGGAAAATGCATTTGCTTCATGTGCCCTTGTCGTCGCCTCACAACAGGTAGCAGCATAAAGCAGATGCGGCTGAAGTTCTTCCGGGCGACAGCTAACATCAATCGAGCAAGTGGTCTTCCCACAGCTATGGTCCTCTGGCAGTCTGAAAGCTTTGCGCACAAGCCGCTTGCTAAGCGCCTTCCTTTGCCTTTAGGCAGTGCTCGTGCAAAACAAGCCTGGGGCGTGAATGCTCACTACCCCGCACACACATTTCGCTGTGCCCGTTGCCAAGCGCTCTGGAAGCACTGTTTATGACGCAAGCGGAACGCCTCTTGCGCTTCCATTCTCAGAGCTCCTGAGTAAAGCACTCTGCGACCCTTGGTGCGAATGCCAGAGGAAAACATTTCCACTGAGTCTGGCAGGGAGAAACTGTACCTGGAGAACACTTTTGTCTGCAGCTTGCACCTGCACCTTACATACCCATGGATTTTCAGCACATTCAAATGCATGCCAGGCTCTTCCTAACGCAAGCTGAAAGCTGCTGTCAGAAGGCTTGGCTCCTTGTCAGATCGAAGCAGCAGCACGCACCTTCGAGTTTGGCAGGAACTAACGAGCCGCAGAAGAGCATGGTCTAGCAACAAGGGGATAGGAAAATGCATTTGCTTCATGTGCCCATGTCGTCGCCTCACAACAGGTAGCAGCATAAAGCAGATGCGGCTGAAGTTCTTCCGGGCGACAGCTAACATCAATCGAGCAAGCGGTCTTCCCACAGCTATGGTCCTCTGGCAGTCTGAAAGCTTTGCGCACAAGCCGCTTGCTAAGCGCCTTCCTTTGCCTTTAGGCAGTGCTCGTGCACAACAAGCCTCGGGCGTGAATATTCACTACCCCGCACACACGTTTCGCTGTGCCCGTTGCCAAGCGCTCTGGAAGCGCTGTTTATGACGCAAGCGGAACGCCTCTTGCGCTTCCATTCTCAGAGCTCCTGAGTTAAGCAATCTGCGACCCTTGGTGCGAATGCCAGAGGAAAACATTTCCACTGAGTCTGGCAGGGAGAAACTGTACCTGGAGAACACTTTTGTCCGCAGCTTGCCCCTGCACCTTACATACCCATGGATTTTCAGCACATTCAAATGCATGCCAGGCTCTTCCTAACGCAAGCTGAAAGCTGCTGTCAGAAGGCTTCGCTCCTTGTCAGATGGAAGCAGCAGCACGCACCTTCGAGTTTGGCAGGAACTAAAGAGCCTCAGACGAGCGTGGTCTAGCAACAAGGGGATAGGAAAATGCATTTGCTTCATGTGCCCTTGTCGTCGCCTAACTACATGTAGCAGCATAAAGCAGATGCGGCTGAAGTTCTTCCGGGCGACAGCTAACATCAATCGAGCAGGTGGTCTTCCCACAGCTATGGTCCTCTGGCAGTCTGAAAGCTTTGCGCATAAGCCGCTTGCTAAGCGCCTTCCTTTGCCTTTAGGCAGTGTTCGTGCACAACAAGCCTGGGGCGTGAATGCTCACTACCCCGCACACACGTTTCGTTGTGCCCGTTGCCAAGCGCTCTGGAAGCACTATTTATGACGCAAGCGGAACGCCTCTTGTGCTTCCATTCTCAGAGCTCCTGAGTTAAGCACTCTGCGACCGTAGGCGCGAATGCCAGAGGAAAACATTTCCACTGCGTCTGGCAGGGAGAAACTGTACCTGGAGAACACTTTTGTCTGCAGCTTGCACCTGCACCTTACATACCCATGGATTTTCAGCACATTCAAATGCATGCCAGGCTCTTCCTTATGCAAGCTGAAAGCTGCTGTCAGAAGGCTTGGCTCCTTGTCAGATCGAAGCAGCAGCACGCACCTTCGAGTTTGGCAGGAACTAAAGAGCCGCAGAAGAGCATGGTCTAGCAACAAGGGGATAGGAAAATGCATTTCCTTCATGTGCCCTTGTCGTCGCCTCACAGCAGGTAGCAGCATAAAGCAGATGCGGCTGAAGTTCTTCCGGGCGACAGCTAACATCAATCGAGCAAGCGGTCTTCCCACAGCTATGGTCCTCTGGCAGTCTGAAAGCTTTGCGCACAAGCCGCTTGCTAAGCACCTTCATTTGCCTTTAGGCAGTGCTCATGCTTTACCAGCCTGGGGCGAGAATGGTCACTACCGCGCACACACGTTTCGCTGTGCCCGTTGCCAAGCGCTCTGGAAGCGCTGTTTATGACGCAAGCGGAACGCCTCTTGCGCTTCCATTCTCAGAGCTCCTGAGTTAAGCAATCTGCGACCCTTGGTGCGAATGCCAGAGGAAAACATTTCCACTCTGTCTGCCAGGGAGAAACTGTACCTGGAGAACACTTTTGTCTGCAGCTTGCACCTGCACCTTACATACCCATGGATTTTCAGCACATTCAAATGCATGCCAGGCTCTTCCTAACGCAAGCTGAAAGCTGCTGTCTGAAGGCTTCGCTCCTTGTCAGATCGAAGCAGCAGCACACACCTTCGAGTTTGGCAGGAACTAAAGAGCCGCAGAAGAGCATGGTCTAGCAACAAGGGGATAGGAAAATGCATTTCCTTCATGTGCCCTTGTCGTCGCCTCACGACAGGTAGCAGCATAAAGCAGATGCGGCCGAAGTTCTTCCGGGCGACAGCTAACATCAATCGAGCAAGTGGTCTACCCACAGCTATGGTCCTCTGGCAGTCTGAAAGCTTTGCGCACAAGCCGCTTGCTAAGCGCCTTCCTTTGCCTTTAGGCAGTGCTCGTGCACAACAAGCCTCGGGCGTGAATGCTCACTACCCCGCACACACATTTCGCTGTGCCCGTTGCCAGGCGCTCTGGAAGCACTGTTTATGAGGCACGCGGAACGCCTCTTGCGCTTCCATTCTCAGAGCTCCTGAGTAAAGCACTCTGCGACCCTTGGTGCGAATGCCAGAGGAAAACATTTCCACTGCGTCTGGCAGAGAGAAACTGTACCTGGAGAACACCTTTGTCTGCAGCTTGCACCTGCACCTTACATACCCATGGATTTTCAGCACATTCAAATGCATGCCAGGCTCTTCCTAACGCAAGCTGAAAGCTGCTCTCAGAAGGCTTGGCTCCTTGTCAGATCGAAGCAGCAGCACGCACCTTCGAATTTGGCAGGAACTAAAGAGCCGCAGAAGAGCATGGTCTAGCAACAAGGGGATAGGAAAATGCATTTGCTTCATGTGCCCTTGTCGTCGCCTCACAGCAGGTAGCAGCATAAAGCAGATGCGGCTGAAGTTCTTCCAGGCGACAGCTAACATCTAAAGAGCAAGTGGTCTTCCCACAGCTATGGTCCTCTGGCAGTCTGAAAGCTTTGCGCACAAGCCGCTTGCTAAGCGCCGTCCTTTGCCTTTAGGCAGTGCTCGTGCAAAACAAGCCTGGGGCGTGAATGCTCACTACCCCGCACACACATTTCGCTGTGCCCGTTGCCAAGCGCTCTGGAAGCGCTGTTTATGACGCAAGCGGAACGCCTCTTGCGCTTCCATTCTCAGAGCTCCTGAGTTAAGCAATCTGCGACCCTTGGTGCGAATGCCAGAGGAAAACATTTCCACTGAGTCTAGCAGGGAGAAACTGTACCTGGAGAACACTTTTGTCTGCAGCTTGCACCTGCACCTTACATACCCATGGATTTTCAGCACATTCAAATGCATGCCAGGCTCTTCCTAACGCAACCTGAAAGCTGCTGTCAGAAGGCTTGGCTCCTTGTCAGATCGAAGCAGCAGCACGCACCTTCGAGTTTGGCAGGAACTAAAGAGCCGCAGAAGAGCATGGTCTAGCAACAAGGGGATAGGAAAATGCATTTGCTTCATGTGCCCTTGTCGTCGCCTCACAACAGGTAGCAGCATAAAGCAGATGCGGCTGAAGTTCTTCCGGGCGACATCTAATATCAATCGAGCAGGTGGTCTTCCCACAGCTATGGTCCTCTGGCAGTCTGAAAGCTTTGCGCACAAGCCGCTTGCTAAGCGCCTTCCTTTGCCTTTAGGCAGTGCTCGTGCACGACAAGCCTGGGGCGTGAATGCTCACTACCTCGCACACACATTTCGCTGTGCCCGTTGCCAAGCGCTCTGGGAGCGCTGTTTATGACGCAAGCGGAACGCCTCTTGCGCTTCCATTCTCAGAGCTCCTGAGTTAAGCAATCTGCGACCCTTGGTGCGAATGCCAGAGGAAAACATTTCCACTGAGTCTAGCAGGGAGAAACTGTACCTGGAGAACACCTTTGTCTGCAGCTTGCGCCTGCACCTTACATACCCATGGAATTTCAGCACATTCAAATGCATGCCAGGCTCTTCCTTACCCAAGCTGAAAGCTGCTGTCCGAAGGCTTGGCTCCTTGTCAGATGGAAGCAGCAGCACGCACCTTTAAGTTTGGCAAGTACTAAAGAGCCTCAGAAGACCATGGTCTAGCAACAAGGGGATAGGAAAATGCATTTGCTTCATGTGCCCTTGTCGTCGCCTCACAACAGGTAGCAGCATAAAGCAGATGCGGCTGAAGTTCTTCCGGGCGACAGCTAACATCAATCGAGCAAGTGGTCTTCCCACAGCTATGGTCCTCTGGCAGTCTGAAAGCTTTGCGCACAAGCCGCTTGCTAAGCGCCTTCCTTTGCCTTTAGGCAGTGCTCGTGCAAAACAAGCCTGGGGCGTGAATGCTCACTACCCTGCACACACATTTCGCTGTGCCCGTTGCCAAGCGCTCTGGAAGCACTGTTTATGACGCAAGCGGAACGCCTCTTGCGCTTCCATTCTCAGAGCTCCTGAGTAAAGCACTCTGCGACCCTTGGTGCGAATGCCAGAGGAAAACATTTCCACTGAGTCTGGCAGGGAGAAACTGTACCTGGAGAACACTTTTGTCTGCAGCTTGCACCTGCACCTTACATACCCATGGATTTTCAGCACATTCAAATGCATGCCAGGCTCTTCCTTATGCAAGCTGAAAGCTGCTGTCAGAAGGCTTGGCTCCTTGTCAGATCGAAGCAGCAGCACGCACCTTCGAGTTTGGCAGGAACTAAAGAGCCGCAGAAGACCATGGTCTAGCAACAAGGGGATAGGAAAATGCATTTGCTTCATGTGCCCTTGTCGTCGCCTAACAACAGGTAGCAGCATAAAGCAGATGCGGCTGAAGTTCTTCCGGGCGACAGCTAACATCAATCAAGCAAGTGGTCTTCCCACAGCTATGGTCCTCTGGCAGTCTGAAAGCTTTGCGCACAAGCCGCTTGCTAAGCGCCTTCCTTTGCCTTTAGGCAGTGCTCGTGCACAACAAGCCTCGGGCGTGAATGCTCACTACCTCGCACACACATTTCGCTGTGCCCGTTGCCAAGCGCTCTGGAAGCGCTGTTTATGACGCAAGCGGAACGCCTCTTGCGCTTCCATTCTCAGAGCTCCTGAGTTAAGCAATCTGCGACCCTTGGTGCGAATGCCAGAGGAAAACATTTCCACTGAGTCTAGCAGGGAGAAACTGTACCTGGAGAACACTTTTGTCTGCAGCTTGCGCCTGCACCTTACATACCCATGGAATTTCAGCACATTCAAATGCATGCCAGGCTCTTCCTTACCCAAGCTGAAAGCTGCTGTCCGAAGGCTTGGCTCCTTGTCAGATGGAAGCAGCAGCACGCATCTTTAAGTTTGGCAAGTACTAAAGAGCCTCAGAAGACCATGGTCTAGCAACAAGGGGATAGGAAAATGCATTTCCTTCATGTGCCCTTGTCGTCGCCTCACAACAGGTAGCAGCATAAAGCAGATGCGGCTGAAGTTCTTCCGGGCGACAGCTAACATCAATCGAGCAAGTGGTCTTCCCACAGCTATGGTCCTCTGGCAGTCTGAAAGCTTTGCGCACAAGCCGCTTGCTAAGCGCCTTCATTTGCCTTTAGGCAGTGCTCGTGCAAAACAAGCCTGGGGCGTGAATGCTCACTACCCCGCACACACATTTCGCTGTGCCCGTTGCCAAGCACTCTGGAAGCACTGTTTATGACGCAAGCGGAACGCCTCTTGCGCTTCCATTCTCAGAGCTCCTGAGTAAAGCACTCTGCGACCCTTGGTGCGAATGCCAGAGGAAAACATTTCCACTGAGTCTGGCAGGGAGAAACTGTACCTGGAGAACACTTTTGTCTGCAGCTTGCACCTGCACCTTACATACCCATGGATTTTCAGCACATTCAAATGCATGCCAGGCTCTTCCTAATGCAAGCTGAAAGCTGCTGTCTGAAGGCTTCGCTCCTTGTCAGATCGAAGCAGCAGCACACACCTTCGAGTTTGGCAGGAACTAAAGAGCCGCAGAAGACCATGGTCTAGCAACAAGGGGATAGGAAAATGCATTTGCTTCATGTGCCCTTGTCGTCGCCTAACAACAGGTAGCAGCATAAAGCAGATGCGGCTGAAGTTCTTCCGGGCGACAGCTAACATCAATCGAGCAAGTGGTCTTCCCACAGCTATGGTCCTCTGGCAGTCTGAAAGCTTTGCGCACAAGCCGCTTGCTAAGCGCCTTCCTTTGCCTTTAGGCAGTGCTCGTGCACAACAAGCCTCGGGCGTGAATGCTCACTACCTCGCACACACATTTCGCTGTGCCCGTTGCCAAGCGCTCTGGAAGCGCTGTTTATGACGCAAGCGGAACGCCTCTTGCGCTTCCATTCTCAGAGCTCCTGAGTTAAGCAATCTGCGACCCTTGGTGCGAATGCCAGAGGAAAACATTTCCACTGAGTCTAGCAGGGAGAAACTGTACCTGGAGAACACTTTTGTCTGCAGCTTGCGCCTGCACCTTACATACCCATGGAATTTCAGCACATTCAAATGCATGCCAGGCTCTTCCTTACCCAAGCTGAAAGCTGCTGTCCGAAGGCTTGGCTCCTTGTCAGATGGAAGCAGCAGCACGCACCTTTAAGTTTGGCAAGTACTAAAGAGCCTCAGAAGACCATGGTCTAGCAACAAGGGGATAGGAAAATGCATTTGCTTCATGTGCCCTTGTCGTCGCCTCACAACAGGTAGCAGCATAAAGCAGATGCGGCTGAAGTTCTTCCGGGCGACAGCTAACATCAATCGAGCAAGTGGTCTTCCCACAGCTATGGTCCTCTGGCAGTCTGAAAGCTTTGCGCACAAGCCGCTTGATAAGCGCCTTCCTTTGCCTTTAGGCAGTGCTCGTGCAAAACAAGCCTGGGGCGTGAATGCTCACTACCCCACACACACATTTCGCTGTGCCCGTTGCCAAGCGCTCTGGAAGCACTGTTTATGACGCAAGCGGAACGCCTCTTGCGCTTCCATTCTCAGAGCTCCTGAGTAAAGCACTCTGCGACCCTTGGTGCGAATGCCAGAGGAAAACATTTCCACTGAGTCTGGCAGGGAGAAACTGTACCTGGAGAACACTTTTGTCTGCAGCTTGCACCTGCACCTTACATACCCATGGATTTTCAGCACATTCAAATGCATGCCAGGCTCTTCCTAATGCAAGCTGAAAGCTGCTGTCTGAAGGCTTGGCTCCTTGTCAGATCGAAGCAGCAGCACACACCTTCGAGTTTGGCAGGAACTAAAGAGCCGCAGAAGAGCATGGTCTAGCAACAAGGGGATAGGAAAATGCATTTCCTTCATGTGCCCTTGTCGTCGCCTCACAGCAGGTAGCAGCATAAAGCAGATGCGGCTGAAGTTCTTCCGGGCGACAGCTAACATCAATAGAGCAAGTGGTCTTCCCACAGCTATGGTCCTCTGGCAGTCTGAAAGCTTTGCGCACAAGCCGCTTGCTAAGCGCCTTCCTTTGCCTTTAGGCAGTGCTCGTGCACAACAAGCCTCGGGCGTGAATGCTCACTACCTCGCACACACATTTCGCTGTGCCCGTTGCCAAGCGCTCTGGGAGCGCTGTTTATGACGCAAGCGGAACGCCTCTTGCGCTTCCATTCTCAGAGCTCCTGAGTTAAGCAATCTGCGACCCTTGGTGCGAATGCCAGAGGAAAACATTTCCACTGAGTCTAGCAGGGAGAAACTGTACCTGGAGAACACCTTTGTCTGCAGCTTGCGCCTGCACCTTACATACCCATGGAATTTCAGCACATTCAAATGCATGCCAGGCTCTTCCTTACCCAAGCTGAAAGCTGCTGTCCGAAGGCTTGGCTCCTTGTCAGATGGAAGCAGCAGCACGCACCTTTAAGTTTGGCAAGTACTAAAGAGCCTCAGAAGACCATGGTCTAGCAACAAGGGGATAGGAAAATGCATTTGCTTCATGTGCCCTTGTCGTCGCCTCACAACAGGTAGCAGCATAAAGCAGATGCGGCTGAAGTTCTTCCAGGCGACAGCTAACATCAATCGAGCAAGTGGTCTTCCCACAGCTATGGTCCTCTGGCAGTCTGAAAGCTTTGCGCACAAGCCGCTTGCTAAGCGCCTTCCTTTGCCTTTAGGCAGTGCTCGTGCAAAACAAGCCTGGGGCGTGAATGCTCACTACCCTGCACACACATTTCGCTGTGCCCGTTGCCAAGCGCTCTGGAAGCACTGTTTATGACGCAAGCGGAACGCCTCTTGCGCTTCCATTCTCAGAGCTCCTGAGTAAAGCACTCTGCGACCCTTGGTGCGAATGCCAGAGGAAAACATTTCCACTGAGTCTGGCAGGGAGAAACTGTACCTGGAGAACACTTTTGTCTGCAGCTTGCACCTGCACCTTACATACCCATGGATTTTCAGCACATTCAAATGCATGCCAGGCTCTTCCTTATGCAAGCTGAAAGCTGCTGTCAGAAGGCTTGGCTCCTTGTCAGATGGAAGCAGCAGCACGCACCTTTAAGTTTGGCAAGTACTAAAGAGCCTCAGAAGACCATGGTCTAGCAACAAGGGGATAGGAAAATGCATTTCCTTCATGTGCCCTTGTCGTCGCCTCACAACAGGTAGCAGCATAAAGCAGATGCGGCTGAAGTTCTTCCGGGCGACAGCTAACATCAATCGAGCAAGTGGTCTTCCCACAGCTATGGTCCTCTGGCAGTCTGAAAGCTTTGCGCACAAGCCGCTTGCTAAGCGCCTTCCTTTGCCTTTAGGCAGTGCTCGTGCAAAACAAGCCTGGGGCGTGAATGCTCACTACCCTGCACACACATTTCGCTGTGCCCGTTGCCAAGCGCTCTGGAAGCACTGTTTATGACGCAAGCGGAACGCCTCTTGCGCTTCCATTCTCAGAGCTCCTGAGTAAAGCACTCTGCGACCCTTGGTGCGAATGCCAGAGGAAAACATTTCCACTGAGTCTGGCAGGGAGAAACTGTACCTGGAGAACACTTTTGTCTGCAGCTTGCACCTGCACCTTACATACCCATGGATTTTCAGCACATTCAAATGCATGTCAGGCTCTTCCTAACGCAAGCTGAAAGCTGCTGTCAGAAGGCTTCGCTCCTTGTCAGATGGAAGCAGCAGCACGCACCTTCGAGTTTGGCAGGAACTAAAGAGCCGCAGAAGAGCATGGTCAAGCAACAAGGGGATAAGAAAATGCATTTCCTTCATGTGCCCTTGTCGCCGCCTCACAAAAGGTAGCAGCATAAAGCAGATGCGGCTGAAGTTCTTGCGGGCGACAGCTAACATCAATCGAGCAAGCGGTCTTCCCACAGCTATGGTCCTCTGGCAGTCTGAAAGCTTTGCGCACAAGCCGCTTGCTAAGCACCTTCATTTGCCTTTAGGCAGTGCTCATGCTTTACCAGCCTGGGGCGAGAATGGTCACTACCGCGCACACACGTTTCGCTGTGCCCGTTGCCAAGCGCTCTGGAAGCGCTGTTTATGACGCAAGCGGAACGCCTCTTGCGCTTCCATTCTCAGAGCTCCTGAGTTAAGCAATCTGCGACCCTTGGTGCGAATGCCAGAGGAAAACATTTCCACTGCGTCTGGCAGAGAGAAACTGTACCTGGAGAACACTTTTGTCTGCAGCTTGCACCTGCACCTTACATACCCATGGATTTTCAGCACATTCAAATGCATGCCAGGCTCTTCCTAATGCAAGCTGAAAGCTGCTGTCTGAAGGCTTCGCTCCTTGTCAGATCGAAGCAGCAGCACACACCTTCGAGTTTGGCAGGAACTAAAGAGCCGCAGAAGACCATGGTCTAGCAACAAGGGGATAGGAAAATGCATTTGCTTCATGTGCCCTTGTCGTCGCCTAACAACAGGTAGCAGCATAAAGCAGATGCGGCTGAAGTTCTTCCGGGCGACAGCTAACATCAATCGAGCAAGTGGTCTTCCCACAGCTATGGTCCTCTGGCAGTCTGAAAGCTTTGCGCACAAGCCGCTTGCTAAGCGCCTTCCTTTGCCTTTAGGCAGTGCTCGTGCACAACAAGCCTCGGGCGTGAATGCTCACTACCTCGCACACACATTTCGCTGTGCCCGTTGCCAAGCGCTCTGGAAGCGCTGTTTATGACGCAAGCGGAACGCCTCTTGCGCTTCCATTCTCAGAGCTCCTGAGTTAAGCAATCTGCGACCCTTGGTGCGAATGCCAGAGGAAAACATTTCCACTGAGTCTAGCAGGGAGAAACTGTACCTGGAGAACACTTTTGTCTGCAGCTTGCGCCTGCACCTTACATACCCATGGAATTTCAGCACATTCAAATGCATGCCAGGCTCTTCCTTACCCAAGCTGAAAGCTGCTGTCCGAAGGCTTGGCTCCTTGTCAGATGGAAGCAGCAGCACGCACCTTTAAGTTTGGCAAGTACTAAAGAGCCTCAGAAGACCATGGTCTAGCAACAAGGGGATAGGAAAATGCATTTGCTTCATGTGCCCTTGTCGTCGCCTCACAACAGGTAGCAGCATAAAGCAGATGCGGCTGAAGTTCTTCCGGGCGACAGCTAACATCAATCGAGCAAGTGGTCTTCCCACAGCTATGGTCCTCTGGCAGTCTGAAAGCTTTGCGCACAAGCCGCTTGATAAGCGCCTTCCTTTGCCTTTAGGCAGTGCTCGTGCAAAACAAGCCTGGGGCGTGAATGCTCACTACCCCACACACACATTTCGCTGTGCCCGTTGCCAAGCGCTCTGGAAGCACTGTTTATGACGCAAGCGGAACGCCTCTTGCGCTTCCATTCTCAGAGCTCCTGAGTAAAGCACTCTGCGACCCTTGGTGCGAATGCCAGAGGAAAACATTTCCACTGAGTCTGGCAGGGAGAAACTGTACCTGGAGAACACTTTTGTCTGCAGCTTGCACCTGCACCTTACATACCCATGGATTTTCAGCACATTCAAATGCATGCCAGGCTCTTCCTAATGCAAGCTGAAAGCTGCTGTCTGAAGGCTTGGCTCCTTGTCAGATCGAAGCAGCAGCACACACCTTCGAGTTTGGCAGGAACTAAAGAGCCGCAGAAGAGCATGGTCTAGCAACAAGGGGATAGGAAAATGCATTTCCTTCATGTGCCCTTGTCGTCGCCTCACAGCAGGTAGCAGCATAAAGCAGATGCGGCTGAAGTTCTTCCGGGCGACAGCTAACATCAATAGAGCAAGTGGTCTTCCCACAGCTATGGTCCTCTGGCAGTCTGAAAGCTTTGCGCACAAGCCGCTTGCTAAGCGCCTTCCTTTGCCTTTAGGCAGTGCTCGTGCACAACAAGCCTCGGGCGTGAATGCTCACTACCTCGCACACACATTTCGCTGTGCCCGTTGCCAAGCGCTCTGGGAGCGCTGTTTATGACGCAAGCGGAACGCCTCTTGCGCTTCCATTCTCAGAGCTCCTGAGTTAAGCAATCTGCGACCCTTGGTGCGAATGCCAGAGGAAAACATTTCCACTGAGTCTAGCAGGGAGAAACTGTACCTGGAGAACACCTTTGTCTGCAGCTTGCGCCTGCACCTTACATACCCATGGAATTTCAGCACATTCAAATGCATGCCAGGCTCTTCCTTACCCAAGCTGAAAGCTGCTGTCCGAAGGCTTGGCTCCTTGTCAGATGGAAGCAGCAGCACGCACCTTTAAGTTTGGCAAGTACTAAAGAGCCTCAGAAGACCATGGTCTAGCAACAAGGGGATAGGAAAATGCATTTGCTTCATGTGCCCTTGTCGTCGCCTCACAACAGGTAGCAGCATAAAGCAGATGCGGCTGAAGTTCTTCCAGGCGACAGCTAACATCAATCGAGCAAGTGGTCTTCCCACAGCTATGGTCCTCTGGCAGTCTGAAAGCTTTGCGCACAAGCCGCTTGCTAAGCGCCTTCCTTTGCCTTTAGGCAGTGCTCGTGCAAAACAAGCCTGGGGCGTGAATGCTCACTACCCTGCACACACATTTCGCTGTGCCCGTTGCCAAGCGCTCTGGAAGCACTGTTTATGACGCAAGCGGAACGCCTCTTGCGCTTCCATTCTCAGAGCTCCTGAGTAAAGCACTCTGCGACCCTTGGTGCGAATGCCAGAGGAAAACATTTCCACTGAGTCTGGCAGGGAGAAACTGTACCTGGAGAACACTTTTGTCTGCAGCTTGCACCTGCACCTTACATACCCATGGATTTTCAGCACATTCAAATGCATGCCAGGCTCTTCCTTATGCAAGCTGAAAGCTGCTGTCAGAAGGCTTGGCTCCTTGTCAGATGGAAGCAGCAGCACGCACCTTTAAGTTTGGCAAGTACTAAAGAGCCTCAGAAGACCATGGTCTAGCAACAAGGGGATAGGAAAATGCATTTCCTTCATGTGCCCTTGTCGTCGCCTCACAACAGGTAGCAGCATAAAGCAGATGCGGCTGAAGTTCTTCCGGGCGACAGCTAACATCAATCGAGCAAGTGGTCTTCCCACAGCTATGGTCCTCTGGCAGTCTGAAAGCTTTGCGCACAAGCCGCTTGCTAAGCGCCTTCCTTTGCCTTTAGGCAGTGCTCGTGCAAAACAAGCCTGGGGCGTGAATGCTCACTACCCTGCACACACATTTCGCTGTGCCCGTTGCCAAGCGCTCTGGAAGCACTGTTTATGACGCAAGCGGAACGCCTCTTGCGCTTCCATTCTCAGAGCTCCTGAGTAAAGCACTCTGCGACCCTTGGTGCGAATGCCAGAGGAAAACATTTCCACTGAGTCTGGCAGGGAGAAACTGTACCTGGAGAACACTTTTGTCTGCAGCTTGCACCTGCACCTTACATACCCATGGATTTTCAGCACATTCAAATGCATGCCAGGCTCTTCCTTCCGCAAGCTGAAAGCTGCTGTCAGAAGGCTTCGCTCCTTGTCAGATGGAAGCAGCAGCACGCACCTTCGAGTTTGGCAGGAACTAAAGAGCCGCAGAAGAGCATGGTCAAGCAACAAGGGGATAAGAAAATGCATTTCCTTCATGTGCCCTTGTCGCCGCCTCACAAAAGGTAGCAGCATAAAGCAGATGCGGCTGAAGTTCTTGCGGGCGACAGCTAACATCAATCGAGCAAGCGGTCTTCCCACAGCTATGGTCCTCTGGCAGTCTGAAAGCTTTGCGCACAAGCCGCTTGCTAAGCACCTTCATTTGCCTTTAGGCAGTGCTCATGCTTTACCAGCCTGGGGCGAGAATGGTCACTACCGCGCACACACGTTTCGCTGTGCCCGTTGCCAAGCGCTCTGGAAGCGCTGTTTATGACGCAAGCGGAACGCCTCTTGCGCTTCCATTCTCAGAGCTCCTGAGTTAAGCAATCTGCGACCCTTGGTGCGAATGCCAGAGGAAAACATTTCCACTGCGTCTGGCAGAGAGAAACTGTACCTGGAGAACACCTTTGTCTGCAGCTTGCACCTGCACCTTACATACCCATGGATTTTCAGCACATTCAAATGCATGCCAGGCTCTTCCTAACGCAAGCTGAAAGCTGCTGTCAGAAGGCTTCGCTCCTTGTCAGATCGAAGCAGCAGCACGCACCTTCGAGTTTGGCAGGAACTAAAGAGCCGCAGAAGAGCATGGTCTAGCAACAAGGGGATAGGAAAATGCATTTCCTTCATGTGCCCTTGTCGTCGCCTCACAGCAGGTAGCAGCATAAAGCAGATGCGGCTGAAGTTCTTCCGGGCGACAGCTAACATCAATCGAGCAAGCGGTCTTCCCACAGCTATGGTCCTCTTGCAGTCTGAAAGCTTTGCGCACAAGCCGCTTGCTAAGCACCTTCATTTGCCTTTAGGCAGTGCTCTTGCTTTACCAGCCTGGGGCGAGAATGGTCACTACCGCGCACACACATTTCGCTGTGCCCGTTGCCAAGCGCTCTGGAAGCGCTGTTTATGACGCAAGCGGAACGCCTCTTGCGCTTCCATTCTCAGAGCTCCTGAGTTAAGCAATCTGCGACCCTTGGTGCGAATGCCAGAGGAAAACATTTCCACTGTGTCTGGCAGGGAGAAACTGTACCTGGAGAACACTTTTGTCTGCAGCTTGCGCCTGCACCTTACATACCCATGGAATTTCAGCACATTCAAATGCATGCCAGGCTCTTCCTTACCCAAGCTGAAAGCTGCTGTCCGAAGGCTTCGCTCCTTGTCAGATGGAAGCAGCAGCACGCACCTTTAATTTTGGCAAGTACTAAAGAGCCTCAGACGAGCGTGGTCTAGCAACAAGGGGATAGGAAAATGCATTTGCTTCATGTGCCCTTGTCGTCGCCTAACAACATGTAGCAGCATAAAGCAGATGCGGCTGAAGTTCTTCCGGGCGACAGCTAACATCAATCGAGCAAGTGGTCTTCCCACAGCTATGGTCCTCTGGCAGTCTGAAAGCTTTGCGCATAAGCCGCTTGCTAAGCGCCTTCCTTTGCCTTTAGGCAGTGCTCGTGCACGACAAGCCTGGGGCGTGAATGCTCACTACCCCGCACACACGTTTCGCTGTGCCCGTTGCCAAGCGCTCTGGAAGCACTGTTTATGACGCAAGCGGAACGCCTCTTGTGCTTCCATTCTCAGAGCTCCTGAGTTAAGCACTCTGCGACCGTAGGCGCGAATGCCAGAGGAAAACATTTCCACTGCGTCTGGCAGGGAGAAACTGTACCTGGAGAACACTTTTGTCTGCAGCTTGCACCTGCACCTTACATACCCATGGATTTTCAGCACATTCAAATGCATGCCAGGCTCTTCCTAACGCAAGCTGAAAGCTGCTGTCAGAAGGCTTCGCTCCTTGTCAGATCGAAGCAGCAGCACGCACCTTCGAGTTTGGCAGGAACTAAAGAGCCGCAGAAGAGCATGGTCTAGCAACAAGGGGATAGGAAAATGCATTTGCTTCATGTGCCCTTGTCGTCGCCTCACAACAGGTAGCAGCATAAAGCAGATGCGGCTGAAGTTCTTCCGGGCGACAGCTAACATCAATCGAGCAAGTGGTCTTCCCACAGCTATGGTCCTCTGGCAGTCTGAAAGCTTTGCGCACAAGCCGCTTGCTAAGCGCCTTCCTTTGCCTTTAGGCAGTGCTCGTGCAAAACAAGCCTGGGGCGTGAATGCTCACTACCCCGCACACACATTTCGCTGTGCCCGTTGCCAAGCGCTCTGGAAGCACTGTTTATGACGCAAGCGGAACGCCTCTTGCGCTTCCATTCTCAGAGCTCCTGAGTAAAGCACTCTGCGACCCTTGGTGCGAATGCCAGAGGAAAACATTTCCACTGAGTCTGGCAGGGAGAAACTGTACCTGGAGAACACTTTTGTCTGCAGCTTGCACCTGCACCTTACATACCCATGGATTTTCAGCACATTCAAATGCATGCCAGGCTCTTCCTAACGCAAGCTGAAAGCTGCTGTCAGAAGGCTTGGCTCCTTGTCAGATCGAAGCAGCAGCACGCACCTTCGAGTTTGGCAGGAACTAACGAGCCGCAGAAGAGCATGGTCTAGCAACAAGGGGATAGGAAAATGCATTTGCTTCATGTGCCCATGTCGTCGCCTCACAACAGGTAGCAGCATAAAGCAGATGCGGCTGAAGTTCTTCCGGGCGACAGCTAACATCAATCGAGCAAGCGGTCTTCCCACAGCTATGGTCCTCTGGCAGTCTGAAAGCTTTGCGCACAAGCCGCTTGCTAAGCGCCTTCCTTTGCCTTTAGGCAGTGCTCGTGCACAACAAGCCTCGGGCGTGAATATTCACTACCCCGCACACACGTTTCGCTGTGCCCGTTGCCAAGCGCTCTGGAAGCGCTGTTTATGACGCAAGCGGAACGCCTCTTGCGCTTCCATTCTCAGAGCTCCTGAGTTAAGCAATCTGCGACCCTTGGTGCGAATGCCAGAGGAAAACATTTCCACTGAGTCTGGCAGGGAGAAACTGTACCTGGAGAACACTTTTGTCCGCAGCTTGCCCCTGCACCTTACATACCCATGGATTTTCAGCACATTCAAATGCATGCCAGGCTCTTCCTAACGCAAGCTGAAAGCTGCTGTCAGAAGGCTTCGCTCCTTGTCAGATGGAAGCAGCAGCACGCACCTTCGAGTTTGGCAGGAACTAAAGAGCCTCAGACGAGCGTGGTCTAGCAACAAGGGGATAGGAAAATGCATTTGCTTCATGTGCCCTTGTCGTCGCCTAACTACATGTAGCAGCATAAAGCAGATGCGGCTGAAGTTCTTCCGGGCGACAGCTAACATCAATCGAGCAGGTGGTCTTCCCACAGCTATGGTCCTCTGGCAGTCTGAAAGCTTTGCGCATAAGCCGCTTGCTAAGCGCCTTCCTTTGCCTTTAGGCAGTGTTCGTGCACAACAAGCCTGGGGCGTGAATGCTCACTACCCCGCACACACGTTTCGTTGTGCCCGTTGCCAAGCGCTCTGGAAGCACTATTTATGACGCAAGCGGAACGCCTCTTGTGCTTCCATTCTCAGAGCTCCTGAGTTAAGCACTCTGCGACCGTAGGCGCGAATGCCAGAGGAAAACATTTCCACTGCGTCTGGCAGGGAGAAACTGTACCTGGAGAACACTTTTGTCTGCAGCTTGCACCTGCACCTTACATACCCATGGATTTTCAGCACATTCAAATGCATGCCAGGCTCTTCCTTATGCAAGCTGAAAGCTGCTGTCAGAAGGCTTGGCTCCTTGTCAGATCGAAGCAGCAGCACGCACCTTCGAGTTTGGCAGGAACTAAAGAGCCGCAGAAGAGCATGGTCTAGCAACAAGGGGATAGGAAAATGCATTTCCTTCATGTGCCCTTGTCGTCGCCTCACAGCAGGTAGCAGCATAAAGCAGATGCGGCTGAAGTTCTTCCGGGCGACAGCTAACATCAATCGAGCAAGCGGTCTTCCCACAGCTATGGTCCTCTGGCAGTCTGAAAGCTTTGCGCACAAGCCGCTTGCTAAGCACCTTCATTTGCCTTTAGGCAGTGCTCATGCTTTACCAGCCTGGGGCGAGAATGGTCACTACCGCGCACACACGTTTCGCTGTGCCCGTTGCCAAGCGCTCTGGAAGCGCTGTTTATGACGCAAGCGGAACGCCTCTTGCGCTTCCATTCTCAGAGCTCCTGAGTTAAGCAATCTGCGACCCTTGGTGCGAATGCCAGAGGAAAACATTTCCACTCTGTCTGCCAGGGAGAAACTGTACCTGGAGAACACTTTTGTCTGCAGCTTGCACCTGCACCTTACATACCCATGGATTTTCAGCACATTCAAATGCATGCCAGGCTCTTCCTAACGCAAGCTGAAAGCTGCTGTCTGAAGGCTTCGCTCCTTGTCAGATCGAAGCAGCAGCACACACCTTCGAGTTTGGCAGGAACTAAAGAGCCGCAGAAGAGCATGGTCTAGCAACAAGGGGATAGGAAAATGCATTTCCTTCATGTGCCCTTGTCGTCGCCTCACGACAGGTAGCAGCATAAAGCAGATGCGGCCGAAGTTCTTCCGGGCGACAGCTAACATCAATCGAGCAAGTGGTCTACCCACAGCTATGGTCCTCTGGCAGTCTGAAAGCTTTGCGCACAAGCCGCTTGCTAAGCGCCTTCCTTTGCCTTTAGGCAGTGCTCGTGCACAACAAGCCTCGGGCGTGAATGCTCACTACCCCGCACACACATTTCGCTGTGCCCGTTGCCAGGCGCTCTGGAAGCACTGTTTATGAGGCACGCGGAACGCCTCTTGCGCTTCCATTCTCAGAGCTCCTGAGTAAAGCACTCTGCGACCCTTGGTGCGAATGCCAGAGGAAAACATTTCCACTGCGTCTGGCAGAGAGAAACTGTACCTGGAGAACACCTTTGTCTGCAGCTTGCACCTGCACCTTACATACCCATGGATTTTCAGCACATTCAAATGCATGCCAGGCTCTTCCTAACGCAAGCTGAAAGCTGCTCTCAGAAGGCTTGGCTCCTTGTCAGATCGAAGCAGCAGCACGCACCTTCGAATTTGGCAGGAACTAAAGAGCCGCAGAAGAGCATGGTCTAGCAACAAGGGGATAGGAAAATGCATTTGCTTCATGTGCCCTTGTCGTCGCCTCACAGCAGGTAGCAGCATAAAGCAGATGCGGCTGAAGTTCTTCCAGGCGACAGCTAACATCTAAAGAGCAAGTGGTCTTCCCACAGCTATGGTCCTCTGGCAGTCTGAAAGCTTTGCGCACAAGCCGCTTGCTAAGCGCCGTCCTTTGCCTTTAGGCAGTGCTCGTGCAAAACAAGCCTGGGGCGTGAATGCTCACTACCCCGCACACACATTTCGCTGTGCCCGTTGCCAAGCGCTCTGGAAGCGCTGTTTATGACGCAAGCGGAACGCCTCTTGCGCTTCCATTCTCAGAGCTCCTGAGTTAAGCAATCTGCGACCCTTGGTGCGAATGCCAGAGGAAAACATTTCCACTGAGTCTAGCAGGGAGAAACTGTACCTGGAGAACACTTTTGTCTGCAGCTTGCACCTGCACCTTACATACCCATGGATTTTCAGCACATTCAAATGCATGCCAGGCTCTTCCTAACGCAACCTGAAAGCTGCTGTCAGAAGGCTTGGCTCCTTGTCAGATCGAAGCAGCAGCACGCACCTTCGAGTTTGGCAGGAACTAAAGAGCCGCAGAAGAGCATGGTCTAGCAACAAGGGGATAGGAAAATGCATTTGCTTCATGTGCCCTTGTCGTCGCCTCACAACAGGTAGCAGCATAAAGCAGATGCGGCTGAAGTTCTTCCGGGCGACATCTAATATCAATCGAGCAGGTGGTCTTCCCACAGCTATGGTCCTCTGGCAGTCTGAAAGCTTTGCGCACAAGCCGCTTGCTAAGCGCCTTCCTTTGCCTTTAGGCAGTGCTCGTGCACGACAAGCCTGGGGCGTGAATGCTCACTACCTCGCACACACATTTCGCTGTGCCCGTTGCCAAGCGCTCTGGGAGCGCTGTTTATGACGCAAGCGGAACGCCTCTTGCGCTTCCATTCTCAGAGCTCCTGAGTTAAGCAATCTGCGACCCTTGGTGCGAATGCCAGAGGAAAACATTTCCACTGAGTCTAGCAGGGAGAAACTGTACCTGGAGAACACCTTTGTCTGCAGCTTGCGCCTGCACCTTACATACCCATGGAATTTCAGCACATTCAAATGCATGCCAGGCTCTTCCTTACCCAAGCTGAAAGCTGCTGTCCGAAGGCTTGGCTCCTTGTCAGATGGAAGCAGCAGCACGCACCTTTAAGTTTGGCAAGTACTAAAGAGCCTCAGAAGACCATGGTCTAGCAACAAGGGGATAGGAAAATGCATTTGCTTCATGTGCCCTTGTCGTCGCCTCACAACAGGTAGCAGCATAAAGCAGATGCGGCTGAAGTTCTTCCGGGCGACAGCTAACATCAATCGAGCAAGTGGTCTTCCCACAGCTATGGTCCTCTGGCAGTCTGAAAGCTTTGCGCACAAGCCGCTTGCTAAGCGCCTTCCTTTGCCTTTAGGCAGTGCTCGTGCAAAACAAGCCTGGGGCGTGAATGCTCACTACCCTGCACACACATTTCGCTGTGCCCGTTGCCAAGCGCTCTGGAAGCACTGTTTATGACGCAAGCGGAACGCCTCTTGCGCTTCCATTCTCAGAGCTCCTGAGTAAAGCACTCTGCGACCCTTGGTGCGAATGCCAGAGGAAAACATTTCCACTGAGTCTGGCAGGGAGAAACTGTACCTGGAGAACACTTTTGTCTGCAGCTTGCACCTGCACCTTACATACCCATGGATTTTCAGCACATTCAAATGCATGCCAGGCTCTTCCTTATGCAAGCTGAAAGCTGCTGTCAGAAGGCTTGGCTCCTTGTCAGATCGAAGCAGCAGCACGCACCTTCGAGTTTGGCAGGAACTAAAGAGCCGCAGAAGACCATGGTCTAGCAACAAGGGGATAGGAAAATGCATTTGCTTCATGTGCCCTTGTCGTCGCCTAACAACAGGTAGCAGCATAAAGCAGATGCGGCTGAAGTTCTTCCGGGCGACAGCTAACATCAATCAAGCAAGTGGTCTTCCCACAGCTATGGTCCTCTGGCAGTCTGAAAGCTTTGCGCACAAGCCGCTTGCTAAGCGCCTTCCTTTGCCTTTAGGCAGTGCTCGTGCACAACAAGCCTCGGGCGTGAATGCTCACTACCTCGCACACACATTTCGCTGTGCCCGTTGCCAAGCGCTCTGGAAGCGCTGTTTATGACGCAAGCGGAACGCCTCTTGCGCTTCCATTCTCAGAGCTCCTGAGTTAAGCAATCTGCGACCCTTGGTGCGAATGCCAGAGGAAAACATTTCCACTGAGTCTAGCAGGGAGAAACTGTACCTGGAGAACACTTTTGTCTGCAGCTTGCGCCTGCACCTTACATACCCATGGAATTTCAGCACATTCAAATGCATGCCAGGCTCTTCCTTACCCAAGCTGAAAGCTGCTGTCCGAAGGCTTGGCTCCTTGTCAGATGGAAGCAGCAGCACGCATCTTTAAGTTTGGCAAGTACTAAAGAGCCTCAGAAGACCATGGTCTAGCAACAAGGGGATAGGAAAATGCATTTCCTTCATGTGCCCTTGTCGTCGCCTCACAACAGGTAGCAGCATAAAGCAGATGCGGCTGAAGTTCTTCCGGGCGACAGCTAACATCAATCGAGCAAGTGGTCTTCCCACAGCTATGGTCCTCTGGCAGTCTGAAAGCTTTGCGCACAAGCCGCTTGCTAAGCGCCTTCATTTGCCTTTAGGCAGTGCTCGTGCAAAACAAGCCTGGGGCGTGAATGCTCACTACCCCGCACACACATTTCGCTGTGCCCGTTGCCAAGCACTCTGGAAGCACTGTTTATGACGCAAGCGGAACGCCTCTTGCGCTTCCATTCTCAGAGCTCCTGAGTAAAGCACTCTGCGACCCTTGGTGCGAATGCCAGAGGAAAACATTTCCACTGAGTCTGGCAGGGAGAAACTGTACCTGGAGAACACTTTTGTCTGCAGCTTGCACCTGCACCTTACATACCCATGGATTTTCAGCACATTCAAATGCATGCCAGGCTCTTCCTAATGCAAGCTGAAAGCTGCTGTCTGAAGGCTTCGCTCCTTGTCAGATCGAAGCAGCAGCACACACCTTCGAGTTTGGCAGGAACTAAAGAGCCGCAGAAGACCATGGTCTAGCAACAAGGGGATAGGAAAATGCATTTGCTTCATGTGCCCTTGTCGTCGCCTAACAACAGGTAGCAGCATAAAGCAGATGCGGCTGAAGTTCTTCCGGGCGACAGCTAACATCAATCGAGCAAGTGGTCTTCCCACAGCTATGGTCCTCTGGCAGTCTGAAAGCTTTGCGCACAAGCCGCTTGCTAAGCGCCTTCCTTTGCCTTTAGGCAGTGCTCGTGCACAACAAGCCTCGGGCGTGAATGCTCACTACCTCGCACACACATTTCGCTGTGCCCGTTGCCAAGCGCTCTGGAAGCGCTGTTTATGACGCAAGCGGAACGCCTCTTGCGCTTCCATTCTCAGAGCTCCTGAGTTAAGCAATCTGCGACCCTTGGTGCGAATGCCAGAGGAAAACATTTCCACTGAGTCTAGCAGGGAGAAACTGTACCTGGAGAACACTTTTGTCTGCAGCTTGCGCCTGCACCTTACATACCCATGGAATTTCAGCACATTCAAATGCATGCCAGGCTCTTCCTTACCCAAGCTGAAAGCTGCTGTCCGAAGGCTTGGCTCCTTGTCAGATGGAAGCAGCAGCACGCACCTTTAAGTTTGGCAAGTACTAAAGAGCCTCAGAAGACCATGGTCTAGCAACAAGGGGATAGGAAAATGCATTTGCTTCATGTGCCCTTGTCGTCGCCTCACAACAGGTAGCAGCATAAAGCAGATGCGGCTGAAGTTCTTCCGGGCGACAGCTAACATCAATCGAGCAAGTGGTCTTCCCACAGCTATGGTCCTCTGGCAGTCTGAAAGCTTTGCGCACAAGCCGCTTGATAAGCGCCTTCCTTTGCCTTTAGGCAGTGCTCGTGCAAAACAAGCCTGGGGCGTGAATGCTCACTACCCCACACACACATTTCGCTGTGCCCGTTGCCAAGCGCTCTGGAAGCACTGTTTATGACGCAAGCGGAACGCCTCTTGCGCTTCCATTCTCAGAGCTCCTGAGTAAAGCACTCTGCGACCCTTGGTGCGAATGCCAGAGGAAAACATTTCCACTGAGTCTGGCAGGGAGAAACTGTACCTGGAGAACACTTTTGTCTGCAGCTTGCACCTGCACCTTACATACCCATGGATTTTCAGCACATTCAAATGCATGCCAGGCTCTTCCTAATGCAAGCTGAAAGCTGCTGTCTGAAGGCTTGGCTCCTTGTCAGATCGAAGCAGCAGCACACACCTTCGAGTTTGGCAGGAACTAAAGAGCCGCAGAAGAGCATGGTCTAGCAACAAGGGGATAGGAAAATGCATTTCCTTCATGTGCCCTTGTCGTCGCCTCACAGCAGGTAGCAGCATAAAGCAGATGCGGCTGAAGTTCTTCCGGGCGACAGCTAACATCAATAGAGCAAGTGGTCTTCCCACAGCTATGGTCCTCTGGCAGTCTGAAAGCTTTGCGCACAAGCCGCTTGCTAAGCGCCTTCCTTTGCCTTTAGGCAGTGCTCGTGCACAACAAGCCTCGGGCGTGAATGCTCACTACCTCGCACACACATTTCGCTGTGCCCGTTGCCAAGCGCTCTGGGAGCGCTGTTTATGACGCAAGCGGAACGCCTCTTGCGCTTCCATTCTCAGAGCTCCTGAGTTAAGCAATCTGCGACCCTTGGTGCGAATGCCAGAGGAAAACATTTCCACTGAGTCTAGCAGGGAGAAACTGTACCTGGAGAACACCTTTGTCTGCAGCTTGCGCCTGCACCTTACATACCCATGGAATTTCAGCACATTCAAATGCATGCCAGGCTCTTCCTTACCCAAGCTGAAAGCTGCTGTCCGAAGGCTTGGCTCCTTGTCAGATGGAAGCAGCAGCACGCACCTTTAAGTTTGGCAAGTACTAAAGAGCCTCAGAAGACCATGGTCTAGCAACAAGGGGATAGGAAAATGCATTTGCTTCATGTGCCCTTGTCGTCGCCTCACAACAGGTAGCAGCATAAAGCAGATGCGGCTGAAGTTCTTCCAGGCGACAGCTAACATCAATCGAGCAAGTGGTCTTCCCACAGCTATGGTCCTCTGGCAGTCTGAAAGCTTTGCGCACAAGCCGCTTGCTAAGCGCCTTCCTTTGCCTTTAGGCAGTGCTCGTGCAAAACAAGCCTGGGGCGTGAATGCTCACTACCCTGCACACACATTTCGCTGTGCCCGTTGCCAAGCGCTCTGGAAGCACTGTTTATGACGCAAGCGGAACGCCTCTTGCGCTTCCATTCTCAGAGCTCCTGAGTAAAGCACTCTGCGACCCTTGGTGCGAATGCCAGAGGAAAACATTTCCACTGAGTCTGGCAGGGAGAAACTGTACCTGGAGAACACTTTTGTCTGCAGCTTGCACCTGCACCTTACATACCCATGGATTTTCAGCACATTCAAATGCATGCCAGGCTCTTCCTTATGCAAGCTGAAAGCTGCTGTCAGAAGGCTTGGCTCCTTGTCAGATGGAAGCAGCAGCACGCACCTTTAAGTTTGGCAAGTACTAAAGAGCCTCAGAAGACCATGGTCTAGCAACAAGGGGATAGGAAAATGCATTTCCTTCATGTGCCCTTGTCGTCGCCTCACAACAGGTAGCAGCATAAAGCAGATGCGGCTGAAGTTCTTCCGGGCGACAGCTAACATCAATCGAGCAAGTGGTCTTCCCACAGCTATGGTCCTCTGGCAGTCTGAAAGCTTTGCGCACAAGCCGCTTGCTAAGCGCCTTCCTTTGCCTTTAGGCAGTGCTCGTGCAAAACAAGCCTGGGGCGTGAATGCTCACTACCCTGCACACACATTTCGCTGTGCCCGTTGCCAAGCGCTCTGGAAGCACTGTTTATGACGCAAGCGGAACGCCTCTTGCGCTTCCATTCTCAGAGCTCCTGAGTAAAGCACTCTGCGACCCTTGGTGCGAATGCCAGAGGAAAACATTTCCACTGAGTCTGGCAGGGAGAAACTGTACCTGGAGAACACTTTTGTCTGCAGCTTGCACCTGCACCTTACATACCCATGGATTTTCAGCACATTCAAATGCATGTCAGGCTCTTCCTAACGCAAGCTGAAAGCTGCTGTCAGAAGGCTTCGCTCCTTGTCAGATGGAAGCAGCAGCACGCACCTTCGAGTTTGGCAGGAACTAAAGAGCCGCAGAAGAGCATGGTCAAGCAACAAGGGGATAAGAAAATGCATTTCCTTCATGTGCCCTTGTCGCCGCCTCACAAAAGGTAGCAGCATAAAGCAGATGCGGCTGAAGTTCTTGCGGGCGACAGCTAACATCAATCGAGCAAGCGGTCTTCCCACAGCTATGGTCCTCTGGCAGTCTGAAAGCTTTGCGCACAAGCCGCTTGCTAAGCACCTTCATTTGCCTTTAGGCAGTGCTCATGCTTTACCAGCCTGGGGCGAGAATGGTCACTACCGCGCACACACGTTTCGCTGTGCCCGTTGCCAAGCGCTCTGGAAGCGCTGTTTATGACGCAAGCGGAACGCCTCTTGCGCTTCCATTCTCAGAGCTCCTGAGTTAAGCAATCTGCGACCCTTGGTGCGAATGCCAGAGGAAAACATTTCCACTGCGTCTGGCAGAGAGAAACTGTACCTGGAGAACACTTTTGTCTGCAGCTTGCACCTGCACCTTACATACCCATGGATTTTCAGCACATTCAAATGCATGCCAGGCTCTTCCTAATGCAAGCTGAAAGCTGCTGTCTGAAGGCTTCGCTCCTTGTCAGATCGAAGCAGCAGCACACACCTTCGAGTTTGGCAGGAACTAAAGAGCCGCAGAAGACCATGGTCTAGCAACAAGGGGATAGGAAAATGCATTTGCTTCATGTGCCCTTGTCGTCGCCTAACAACAGGTAGCAGCATAAAGCAGATGCGGCTGAAGTTCTTCCGGGCGACAGCTAACATCAATCGAGCAAGTGGTCTTCCCACAGCTATGGTCCTCTGGCAGTCTGAAAGCTTTGCGCACAAGCCGCTTGCTAAGCGCCTTCCTTTGCCTTTAGGCAGTGCTCGTGCACAACAAGCCTCGGGCGTGAATGCTCACTACCTCGCACACACATTTCGCTGTGCCCGTTGCCAAGCGCTCTGGAAGCGCTGTTTATGACGCAAGCGGAACGCCTCTTGCGCTTCCATTCTCAGAGCTCCTGAGTTAAGCAATCTGCGACCCTTGGTGCGAATGCCAGAGGAAAACATTTCCACTGAGTCTAGCAGGGAGAAACTGTACCTGGAGAACACTTTTGTCTGCAGCTTGCGCCTGCACCTTACATACCCATGGAATTTCAGCACATTCAAATGCATGCCAGGCTCTTCCTTACCCAAGCTGAAAGCTGCTGTCCGAAGGCTTGGCTCCTTGTCAGATGGAAGCAGCAGCACGCACCTTTAAGTTTGGCAAGTACTAAAGAGCCTCAGAAGACCATGGTCTAGCAACAAGGGGATAGGAAAATGCATTTGCTTCATGTGCCCTTGTCGTCGCCTCACAACAGGTAGCAGCATAAAGCAGATGCGGCTGAAGTTCTTCCGGGCGACAGCTAACATCAATCGAGCAAGTGGTCTTCCCACAGCTATGGTCCTCTGGCAGTCTGAAAGCTTTGCGCACAAGCCGCTTGATAAGCGCCTTCCTTTGCCTTTAGGCAGTGCTCGTGCAAAACAAGCCTGGGGCGTGAATGCTCACTACCCCACACACACATTTCGCTGTGCCCGTTGCCAAGCGCTCTGGAAGCACTGTTTATGACGCAAGCGGAACGCCTCTTGCGCTTCCATTCTCAGAGCTCCTGAGTAAAGCACTCTGCGACCCTTGGTGCGAATGCCAGAGGAAAACATTTCCACTGAGTCTGGCAGGGAGAAACTGTACCTGGAGAACACTTTTGTCTGCAGCTTGCACCTGCACCTTACATACCCATGGATTTTCAGCACATTCAAATGCATGCCAGGCTCTTCCTAATGCAAGCTGAAAGCTGCTGTCTGAAGGCTTGGCTCCTTGTCAGATCGAAGCAGCAGCACACACCTTCGAGTTTGGCAGGAACTAAAGAGCCGCAGAAGAGCATGGTCTAGCAACAAGGGGATAGGAAAATGCATTTCCTTCATGTGCCCTTGTCGTCGCCTCACAGCAGGTAGCAGCATAAAGCAGATGCGGCTGAAGTTCTTCCGGGCGACAGCTAACATCAATAGAGCAAGTGGTCTTCCCACAGCTATGGTCCTCTGGCAGTCTGAAAGCTTTGCGCACAAGCCGCTTGCTAAGCGCCTTCCTTTGCCTTTAGGCAGTGCTCGTGCACAACAAGCCTCGGGCGTGAATGCTCACTACCTCGCACACACATTTCGCTGTGCCCGTTGCCAAGCGCTCTGGGAGCGCTGTTTATGACGCAAGCGGAACGCCTCTTGCGCTTCCATTCTCAGAGCTCCTGAGTTAAGCAATCTGCGACCCTTGGTGCGAATGCCAGAGGAAAACATTTCCACTGAGTCTAGCAGGGAGAAACTGTACCTGGAGAACACCTTTGTCTGCAGCTTGCGCCTGCACCTTACATACCCATGGAATTTCAGCACATTCAAATGCATGCCAGGCTCTTCCTTACCCAAGCTGAAAGCTGCTGTCCGAAGGCTTGGCTCCTTGTCAGATGGAAGCAGCAGCACGCACCTTTAAGTTTGGCAAGTACTAAAGAGCCTCAGAAGACCATGGTCTAGCAACAAGGGGATAGGAAAATGCATTTGCTTCATGTGCCCTTGTCGTCGCCTCACAACAGGTAGCAGCATAAAGCAGATGCGGCTGAAGTTCTTCCAGGCGACAGCTAACATCAATCGAGCAAGTGGTCTTCCCACAGCTATGGTCCTCTGGCAGTCTGAAAGCTTTGCGCACAAGCCGCTTGCTAAGCGCCTTCCTTTGCCTTTAGGCAGTGCTCGTGCAAAACAAGCCTGGGGCGTGAATGCTCACTACCCTGCACACACATTTCGCTGTGCCCGTTGCCAAGCGCTCTGGAAGCACTGTTTATGACGCAAGCGGAACGCCTCTTGCGCTTCCATTCTCAGAGCTCCTGAGTAAAGCACTCTGCGACCCTTGGTGCGAATGCCAGAGGAAAACATTTCCACTGAGTCTGGCAGGGAGAAACTGTACCTGGAGAACACTTTTGTCTGCAGCTTGCACCTGCACCTTACATACCCATGGATTTTCAGCACATTCAAATGCATGCCAGGCTCTTCCTTATGCAAGCTGAAAGCTGCTGTCAGAAGGCTTGGCTCCTTGTCAGATGGAAGCAGCAGCACGCACCTTTAAGTTTGGCAAGTACTAAAGAGCCTCAGAAGACCATGGTCTAGCAACAAGGGGATAGGAAAATGCATTTCCTTCATGTGCCCTTGTCGTCGCCTCACAACAGGTAGCAGCATAAAGCAGATGCGGCTGAAGTTCTTCCGGGCGACAGCTAACATCAATCGAGCAAGTGGTCTTCCCACAGCTATGGTCCTCTGGCAGTCTGAAAGCTTTGCGCACAAGCCGCTTGCTAAGCGCCTTCCTTTGCCTTTAGGCAGTGCTCGTGCAAAACAAGCCTGGGGCGTGAATGCTCACTACCCTGCACACACATTTCGCTGTGCCCGTTGCCAAGCGCTCTGGAAGCACTGTTTATGACGCAAGCGGAACGCCTCTTGCGCTTCCATTCTCAGAGCTCCTGAGTAAAGCACTCTGCGACCCTTGGTGCGAATGCCAGAGGAAAACATTTCCACTGAGTCTGGCAGGGAGAAACTGTACCTGGAGAACACTTTTGTCTGCAGCTTGCACCTGCACCTTACATACCCATGGATTTTCAGCACATTCAAATGCATGCCAGGCTCTTCCTTCCGCAAGCTGAAAGCTGCTGTCAGAAGGCTTCGCTCCTTGTCAGATGGAAGCAGCAGCACGCACCTTCGAGTTTGGCAGGAACTAAAGAGCCGCAGAAGAGCATGGTCAAGCAACAAGGGGATAAGAAAATGCATTTCCTTCATGTGCCCTTGTCGCCGCCTCACAAAAGGTAGCAGCATAAAGCAGATGCGGCTGAAGTTCTTGCGGGCGACAGCTAACATCAATCGAGCAAGCGGTCTTCCCACAGCTATGGTCCTCTGGCAGTCTGAAAGCTTTGCGCACAAGCCGCTTGCTAAGCACCTTCATTTGCCTTTAGGCAGTGCTCATGCTTTACCAGCCTGGGGCGAGAATGGTCACTACCGCGCACACACGTTTCGCTGTGCCCGTTGCCAAGCGCTCTGGAAGCGCTGTTTATGACGCAAGCGGAACGCCTCTTGCGCTTCCATTCTCAGAGCTCCTGAGTTAAGCAATCTGCGACCCTTGGTGCGAATGCCAGAGGAAAACATTTCCACTGCGTCTGGCAGAGAGAAACTGTACCTGGAGAACACCTTTGTCTGCAGCTTGCACCTGCACCTTACATACCCATGGATTTTCAGCACATTCAAATGCATGCCAGGCTCTTCCTAACGCAAGCTGAAAGCTGCTGTCAGAAGGCTTCGCTCCTTGTCAGATCGAAGCAGCAGCACGCACCTTCGAGTTTGGCAGGAACTAAAGAGCCGCAGAAGAGCATGGTCTAGCAACAAGGGGATAGGAAAATGCATTTCCTTCATGTGCCCTTGTCGTCGCCTCACAGCAGGTAGCAGCATAAAGCAGATGCGGCTGAAGTTCTTCCGGGCGACAGCTAACATCAATCGAGCAGGTGGTCTTCCCACAGCTATGGTCCTCTGGCAGTCTGAAAGCTTTGCGCACAAGCCGCTTGCTAAGCACCTTCATTTGCCTTTAGGCAGTGCTCGTGCAAAACAAGCCTGGGGCGTGAATGCTCACTACCCCGCACACACATTTCGCTGTGCCCGTTGCCAAGCGCTCTGGAAGCACTGTTTATGACGCAAGCGGAACGCCTCTTGTGCTTCCATTCTCAGAGCTCCTGAGTTAAGCACTCTGCGACCGTAGGCGCGAATGCCAGAGGAAAACATTTCCACTGCGTCTGGCAGGGAGAAACTGTACCTGGAGAACACTTTTGTCTGCAGCTTGCACCTGCACCTTACATACCCATGGATTTTCAGCACATTCAAATGCATGCCAGGCTCTTCCTTACCCAAGCTGAAAGCTGCTGTCAGAAGGCTTGGCTCCTTGTCAGATCGAAGCAGCAGCACGCACCTTCGAGTTTGGCAGGAACTAAAGAGCCGCAGAAGAGCATGGTCTAGCAACAAGGGGATAGGAAAATGCATTTGCTTCATGTGCCCTTGTCGTCGCCTCACAACAGGTAGCAGCATAAAGCAGATGCGGCTGAAGTTCTTCCGGGCGACAGCTAACATCAATCGAGCAAGTGGTCTTCCCACAGCTATGGTCCTCTGGCAGTCTGAAAGCTTTGCGCACAAGCCGCTTGCTAAGCGCCTTCCTTTGCCTTTAGGCAGTGCTCGTGCAAAACAAGCCTGGGGCGTGAATGCTCACTACCCCGCACACACATTTCGCTGTGCCCGTTGCCAAGCGCTCTGGAAGCACTGTTTATGACGCAAGCGGAACGCCTCTTGCGCTTCCATTCTCAGAGCTCCTGAGTAAAGCACTCTGCGACCCTTGGTGCGAATGCCAGAGGAAAACATTTCCACTGAGTCTGGCAGGGAGAAACTGTACCTGGAGAACACTTTTGTCTGCAGCTTGCACCTGCACCTTACATACCCATGGATTTTCAGCACATTCAAATGCATGCCAGGCTCTTCCTAATGCAAGCTGAAAGCTGCTGTCTGAAGGCTTCGCTCCTTGTCAGATCGAAGCAGCAGCACACACCTTCGAGTTTGGCAGGAACTAAAGAGCCGCAGAAGAGCATGGTCTAGCAACAAGGGGATAGGAAAATGCATTTGCTTCATGTGCCCTTGTCGTCGCCTAACAACATGTAGCAGCATAAAGCAGATGCGGCTGAAGTTCTTCCGGGCGACAGCTAACATCAATCGAGCAAGTGGTCTTCCCACAGCTATGGTCCTCTGGCAGTCTGAAAGCTTTGCGCACAAGCCGCTTGCTAAGCGCCTTCCTTTGCCTTTAGGCAGTGCTCGTGCACAACAAGCCTCGGGCGTGAATGCTCACTACCTCGCACACACATTTCGCTGTGCCCGTTGCCAAGCGCTCTGGAAGCGCTGTTTATGACGCAAGCGGAACGCCTCTTGCGCTTCCATTCTCAGAGCTCCTGAGTTAAGCAATCTGCGACCCTTGGTGCGAATGCCAGAGGAAAACATTTCCACTGAGTCTAGCAGGGAGAAACTGTACCTGGAGAACACTTTTGTCTGCAGCTTGCGCCTGCACCTTACATACCCATGGAATTTCAGCACATTCAAATGCATGCCAGGCTCTTCCTTACCCAAGCTGAAAGCTGCTGTCCGAAGGCTTGGCTCCTTGTCAGATGGAAGCAGCAGCACGCACCTTTAAGTTTGGCAAGTACTAAAGAGCCTCAGAAGACCATGGTCTAGCAACAAGGGGATAGGAAAATGCATTTGCTTCATGTGCCCTTGTCGTCGCCTCACAACAGGTAGCAGCATAAAGCAGATGCGGCTGAAGTTCTTCCGGGCGACAGCTAACATCAATCGAGCAAGTGGTCTTCCCACAGCTATGGTCCTCTGGCAGTCTGAAAGCTTTGCGCACAAGCCGCTTGCTAAGCGCCTTCCTTTGCCTTTAGGCAGTGCTCGTGCAAAACAAGCCTGGGGCGTGAATGCTCACTACCCCGCACACACATTTCGCTGTGCCCGTTGCCAAGCGCTCTGGAAGCACTGTTTATGACGCAAGCGGAACGCCTCTTGCGCTTCCATTCTCAGAGCTCCTGAGTAAAGCACTCTGCGACCCTTGGTGCGAATGCCAGAGGAAAACATTTCCACTGAGTCTGGCAGGGAGAAACTGTACCTGGAGAACATTTTGTCTGCAGCTTGCACCTGCACCTTACATACCCATGGATTTTCAGCACATTCAAATGCATGCCAGGCTCTTCCTAATGCAAGCTGAAAGCTGCTGTCTGAAGGCTTCGCTCCTTGTCAGATCGAAGCAGCAGCACACACCTTCGAGTTTGGCAGGAACTAAAGAGCCGCAGAAGACCATGGTCTAGCAACAAGGGGATAGGAAAATGCATTTGCTTCATGTGCCCTTGTCGTCGCCTAACAACATGTAGCAGCATAAAGCAGATGCGGCTGAAGTTCTTCCGGGCGACAGCTAACATCAATCGAGCAAGTGGTCTTCCCACAGCTATGGTCCTCTGGCAGTCTGAAAGCTTTGCGCACAAGCCGCTTGCTAAGCGCCTTCCTTTGCCTTTAGGCAGTGCTCGTGCACAACAAGCCTCGGGCGTGAATGCTCACTACCTCGCACACACATTTCGCTGTGCCCGTTGCCAAGCGCTCTGGAAGCACTGTTTATGACGCAAGCGGAACGCCTCTTGCGCTTCCATTCTCAGAGCTCCTGAGTTAAGCAATCTGCGACCCTTGGTGCGAATGCCAGAGGAAAACATTTCCACTGAGTCTAGCAGGGAGAAACTGTACCTGGAGAACACTTTTGTCTGCAGCTTGCGCCTGCACCTTACATACCCATGGAATTTCAGCACATTCAAATGCATGCCAGGCTCTTCCTTACCCAAGCTGAAAGCTGCTGTCCGAAGGCTTGGCTCCTTGTCAGATGGAAGCAGCAGCACGCACCTTTAAGTTTGGCAAGTACTAAAGAGCCTCAGAAGACCATGGTCTAGCAACAAGGGGATAGGAAAATGCATTTGCTTCATGTGCCCTTGTCGTCGCCTCACAACAGGTAGCAGCATAAAGCAGATGCGGCTGAAGTTCTTCCGGGCGACAGCTAACATCAATCGAGCAAGTGGTCTTCCCACAGCTATGGTCCTCTGGCAGTCTGAAAGCTTTGCGCACAAGCCGCTTGCTAAGCGCCTTCCTTTGCCTTTAGGCAGTGCTCGTGCAAAACAAGCCTGGGGCGTGAATGCTCACTACCCCGCACACACATTTCGCTGTGCCCGTTGCCAAGCGCTCTGGAAGCACTGTTTATGACGCAAGCGGAACGCCTCTTGCGCTTCCATTCTCAGAGCTCCTGAGTAAAGCACTCTGCGACCCATGGTGCGAATGCCAGAGGAAAACATTTCCACTGAGTCTGGCAGGGAGAAACTGTACCTGGAGAACACTTTTGTCTGCAGCTTGCACCTGCACCTTACATACCCATGGATTTTCAGCACATTCAAATGCATGCCAGGCTCTTCCTAACGCAAGCTGAAAGCTGCTGTCAGAAGGCTTCGCTCCTTGTCAGATGGAAGCAGCAGCACGCACCTTCGAGTTTGGCAGGAACTAAAGAGCCGCAGAAGAGCATGGTCTAGCAACAAGGGGATAAGAAAATGCATTTCCTTCATGTGCCCTTGTCGCCGCCTCACAAAAGGTAGCAGCATAAAGCAGATGCGGCTGAAGTTCTTCCGGGCGACAGCTAACATCAATCGAGCAAGCGGTCTTCCCACAGCTATGGTCCTCTGGCAGTCTGAAAGCTTTGCGCACAAGCCGCTTGCTAAGCACCTTCATTTGCCTTTAGGCAGTGCTCATGCTTTACCAGCTTGGGGCGAGAATGGTCACTACCCCGCACACACATTTCGCTGTGCCCGTTGCCAAGCGCTCTGGAAGCGCTGTTTATGACGCAAGCGGAACGCCTCTTGCGCTTCCATTCTCAGAGCTCCTGAGTTAAGCAATCTGCGACCCTTGGTGCGAATGCCAGAGGAAAACATTTCCACTGTGTCTGGCAGGGAGAAACTGTACCTGGAGAACACTTTTGTCTGCAGCTTGCACCTGCACCTTACATACCCATGGATTTTCAGCACATTCAAATGCATGCCAGGCTCTTCCTAACGCAAGCTGAAAGCTGCTGTCAGAAGGCTTCGCTCCTTGTCAGATCGAAGCAGCAGCACGCACCTTCGAGTTTGGCAGGAACTAAAGAGCCGCAGAAGAGCATGGTCTAGCAACAAGGGGATAGGAAAATGCATTTGCTTCATGTGCCCTTGTCGTCGCCTAACAACATGTAGCAGCATAAAGCAGATGCGGCTGAAGTTCTTCCGGGCGACAGCTAACATCAATCGAGCAAGTGGTCTTCCCACAGCTATGGTCCTCTGGCAGTCTGAAAGCTTTGCGCACAAGCCGCTTGCTAAGCGCCTTCCTTTGCCTTTAGGCAGTGCTCGTGCACGACAAGCCTCGGGCGTGAATGCTCACTACCTCGCACACACGTTTCGTTGTGCCCGTTGCCAAGCGCTCTGGAAGCACTGTTTATGACGCAAGCGGAACGCCTCTTGTGCTTCCATTCTCAGAGCTCCTGAGTTAAGCACTCTGCGACCGTAGGCGCGAATGCCAGAGGAAAACATTACCACTGCGTCTGGCAGGGAGAAACTGTACCTGGAGAACACTTTTGTCTGCAGCTTGCACCTGCACCTTACATACCCATGGATTTTCAGCACATTCAAATGCATGCCAGGCTCTTCCTAACGCAAGCTGAAAGCTGCTGTCAGAAGGCTTCGCTCCTTGTCAGATGGAAGCAGCAGCACGCACCTTCGAGTTTGGCAGGAACTAAAGAGCCGCAGAAGAGCATGGTCTAGCAACAAGGGGATAGGAAAATGCATTTGCTTCATGTGCCCTTGTCGCCGCCTCACAACAGGTAGCAGCATAAAGCAGATGCGGCTGAAGTTCTTCCGGGCGACAGCTAACATCAATCGAGCAAGCGGTCTTCCCACAGCTATGGTCCTCTGGCAGTCTGAAAGCTTTGCGCACAAGCCGCTTGCTAAGCGCCTTCCTTTGCCTTTAGGCAGTGCTCGTGCACAACAAGCCTCGGGCGTGAATGCTCACTACCCCGCACACACATTTCGCTGTGCCCGTTGCCAGGCGCTCTGGAAGCACTGTTTATGAGGCACGCGGAACGCCTCTTGCGCTTCCATTCTCAGAGCTCCTGAGTAAAGCACTCTGCGACCCTTGGTGCGAATGCCAGAGGAAAACATTTCCACTGCGTCTGGCAGAGAGAAACTGTACCTGGAGAACACCTTTGTCTGCAGCTTGCACCTGCACCTTACATACCCATGGATTTTCAGCACATTCAAATGCATGCCAGGCTCTTCCTAACGCAAGCTGAAAGCTGCTGTCAGAAGGCTTCGCTCCTTGTCAGATCGAAGCAGCAGCACGCACCTTCGAGTTTGGCAGGAACTAAAGAGCCGCAGAAGAGCATGGTCTAGCAACAAGGGGATAGGAAAATGCATTTCTTTCATGTGCCCTTGTCGTCGCCTCACAGCAGGTAGCAGCATAAAGCAGATGCGGCTGAAGTTCTTCCGGGCGACAGCTAACATCAATCGAGCAGGTGGTCTTCCCACAGCTATGGTCCTCTGGCAGTCTGAAAGCTTTGCGCACAAGCCGCTTGCTAAGCACCTTCATTTGCCTTTAGGCAGTGCTCGTGCACGACAAGCCTGGGGCGTGAATGCTCACTACCCCGCACACACGTTTCGTTGTGCCCGTTGCCAAGCGCTCTGGAAGCACTGTTTATGACGCAAGCGGAACGCCTCTTGTGCTTCCATTCTCAGAGCTCCTGAGTAAAGCACTCTGCGACCGTAGGCGAGAATGCCAGAGGAAAACATTTCCACTGCGTCTGGCAGGGAGAAACTGTACCTGGAGAACACTTTTGTCTGCAGCTTGCGCCTGCACCTTACATACCCATGGATTTTCAGCACATTCAAATGCATGCCAGGCTCTTCCTTATGCAAGCTGAAAGCTGCTGTCAGAAGGCTTGGCTCCTTGTCAGATCGAAGCATCAGCACGCACCTTCGAGTTTGGCAGGAACTAAAGAGCCGCAGAAGAGCATGGTCTAGCAACAAGGGGATAGGAAAATGCATTTCCTTCATGTGCCCTTGTCGTCGCCTCACAGCAGGTAGCAGCATAAAGCAGATGCGGCTGAAGTTCTTCCGGGCGACAGCTAACATCAATCGAGCAAGCGGTCTTCCCACAGCTATGGTCCTCTGGCAGTCTGAAAGCTTTGCGCACAAGCCGCTTGCTAAGCGCCGTCCTTTGCCTTTAGGCAGTGCTCGTGCAAAACAAGCCTGGGGCGTGAATGCTCACTACCCCGCACACACATTTCACTGTGCCCGTTGCCAAGCGCTCTGGAAGCGCTGTTTATGACGCAAGCGGAACGCCTCTTGCGCTTCCATTCTCAGAGCTCCTGAGTAAAGCACTCTGCGACCCTTGGTGCGAATGCCAGAGGAAAACATTTCCACTGAGTCTGGCAGGGAGAAACTGTACCTGGAGAACACTTTTGTCTGCAGCTTGCACCTGCACCTTACATACCCATGGATTTTCAGCACATTCAAATGCATGCCAGGCTCTTCCTTCCGCAAGCTGAAAGCTGCTGTCAGAAGGCTTCGCTCCTTGTCAGATGGAAGCAGCAGCACGCACCTTCGAGTTTGGCAGGAACTAAAGAGCCGCAGAAGAGCATGGTCAAGCAACAAGGGGATAAGAAAATGCATTTCCTTCATGTGCCCTTGTCGCCGCCTCACAAAAGGTAGCAGCATAAAGCAGATGCGGCTGAAGTTCTTCCGGGCGACAGCTAACATCAATCGAGCAAGCGGTCTTCCCACAGCTATGGTCCTCTGGCAGTCTGAAAACTTTGCGCACAAGCCGCTTGCTAAGCGCCTTCCTTTGCCTTTAGGCAGTGCTCGTGCACAACAAGCCTTGGGCGTGAATATTCAGTACCCCGCACACACGTTTCGCTGTGCCCGTTGCCAAGAGCTCTGGAAGCGCTGTTTATGACGCAAGCGGAACGCCTCTTGCGCTTCCATTCTCAGAGCTCCTGAGTTAAGCAATCTGCGACCCTTGGTGCGAATGCCAGAGGAAAACATTTCTACTGAGTCTAGCAGGGAGAAACTGTACCTGGAGAACACTTTTGTCTGCAGCTTGCGCCTGCACCTTACATACCCATGGAATTTCAGCACATTCAAATGCATGCCAGGCTCTTCCTTACCCAAGCTGAAAGCTGCTGTCCGAAGGCTTCGCTCCTTGTCAGATGGAAGCAGCAGCACGCACCTTTAATTTTGGCAAGTACTAAAGAGCCTCAGACGAGCGTGGTCTAGCAACAAGGGGATAGGAAAATGCATTTGCTTCATGTGCCCTTGTCGTCGCCTAACAACATGTAGCAGCATAAAGCAGATGCGGCTGAAGTTCTTCCGGGCGACAGCTAACATCAATCGAGCAAGTGGTCTTCCCACAGCTATGGTCCTCTGGCAGTCTGAAAGCTTTGCGCACAAGCCGCTTGCTAAGCGCCTTCCTTTGCCTTTAGGCAGTGCTCGTGCACGACAAGCCTGGGGCGTGAATGCTCACTACCTCGCACACACGTTTCGTTGTGCCCGTTGCCAAGCGCTCTGGAAGCACTGTTTATGACGCAAGCGGAACGCCTCTTGTGCTTCCATTCTCAGAGCTCCTGAGTTAAGCACTCTGCGACCGTAGGCGCGAATGCCAGAGGAAAACATTTCCACTGCGTCTGGCAGGGAGAAACTGTACCTGGAGAACACTTTTGTCTGCAGCTTGCACCTGCACCTTACATACCCATGGATTTTCAGCACATTCAAATGCATGCCAGGCTCTTCCTAACGCAAGCTGAAAGCTGCTGTCAGAAGGCTTCGCTCCTTGTCAGATCGAAGCAGCAGCACGCACCTTCGAGTTTGGCAGGAACTAAAGAGCCGCAGAAGAGCATGGTCTAGCAACAAGGGGATAGGAAAATGCATTTGCTTCATGTGCCCTTGTCGTCGCCTCACAACAGGTAGCAGCATAAAGCAGATGCGGCTGAAGTTCTTCCGGGCGACAGCTAACATCAATCGAGCAAGTGGTCTTCCCACAGCTATGGTCCTCTGGCAGTCTGAAAGCTTTGGGCACAAGCCGCTTGCTAAGCGCCTTCCTTTGCCTTTAGGCAGTGCTCGTGCAAAACAAGCCTGGGGCGTGAATGCTCACTATCCCGCACACACATTTCGCTGTGCCCGTTGCCAAGCGCTCTGGAAGCACTGTTTATGACGCAAGCGGAACGCCTCTTGCGCTTCCATTCTCAGAGCTCCTGAGTAAAGCACTCTGCGACCCTTGGTGCGAATGCCAGAGGAAAACATTTCCACTGAGTCTGGCAGGGAGAAACTGTACCTGGAGAACACTTTTGTCTGCAGCTTGCACCTGCACCTTACATACCCATGGATTTTCAGCACATTCAAATGCATGTCAGGCTCTTCCTAACGCAAGCTGAAAGCTGCTGTCAGAAGGCTTCGCTCCTTGTCAGATCGAAGCAGCAGCACGCACCTTCGAGTTTGGCAGGAACTAAAGAGCCGCAGAAGAGCATGGTCTAGCAACAAGGGGATAGGAAAATGCATTTGCTTCATGTGCCCTTGTCGTCGCCTCACAACAGGTAGCAGCATAAAGCAGATGCGGCTGAAGTTCTTCCGGGCGACAGCTAACATCAATCGAGCAAGCGGTCTTCCCACAGCTATGGTCCTCTGGCAGTCTGAAAGCTTTGCGCACAAGCCGCTTGCTAAGCGCCTTCCTTTGCCTTTAGGCAGTGCTCGTGCACAACAAGCCTCGGGCGTGAATATTCACTACCCCGCACACACGTTTCGCTGTGCCCGTTGCCAAGCGCTCTGGAAGCGCTGTTTATGACGCAAGCGGAACGCCTCTTGCGCTTCCATTCTCAGAGCTCCTGAGTTAAGCAATCTGCGACCCTTGGTGCGAATGCCAGAGGAAAACATTTCCACTGAGTCTGGCAGGGAGAAACTGTACCTGGAGAACACTTTTGTCTGCAGCTTGCCCCTGCACCTTACATACCCATGGATTTTCAGCACATTCAAATGCATGCCAGGCTCTTCCTAACGCAAGCTGAAAGCTGCTGTCAGAAGGCTTCGCTCCTTGTCAGATCGAAGCAGCAGCACGCACCTTCGAGTTTGGCAGGAACTAAAGAGCCGCAGAAGAGCATGGTCTAGCAACAAGGGGATAGGAAAATGCATTTGCTTCATGTGCCCTTGTCGTCGCCTAACAACATGTAGCAGCATAAAGCAGATGCGGCTGAAGTTCTTCCGGGCGACAGCTAACATCAATCGAGCAAGTGGTCTTCCCACAGCTATGGTCCTCTGGCAGTCTGAAAGCTTTGCGCACAAGCCGCTTGCTAAGCGCCTTCCTTTGCCTTTAGGCAGTGCTCGTGCACGACAAGCCTCGGGCGTGAATGCTCACTACCTCGCACACACGTTTCGTTGTGCCCGTTGCCAAGCGCTCTGGAAGCACTGTTTATGACGCAAGCGGAACGCCTCTTGTGCTTCCATTCTCAGAGCTCCTGAGTTAAGCACTCTGCGACCGTAGGCGCGAATGCCAGAGGAAAACATTACCACTGCGTCTGGCAGGGAGAAACTGTACCTGGAGAACACTTTTGTCTGCAGCTTGCACCTGCACCTTACATACCCATGGATTTTCAGCACATTCAAATGCATGCCAGGCTCTTCCTAACGCAAGCTGAAAGCTGCTGTCAGAAGGCTTCGCTCCTTGTCAGATGGAAGCAGCAGCACGCACCTTCGAGTTTGGCAGGAACTAAAGAGCCGCAGAAGAGCATGGTCTAGCAACAAGGGGATAGGAAAATGCATTTGCTTCATGTGCCCTTGTCGCCGCCTCACAACAGGTAGCAGCATAAAGCAGATGCGGCTGAAGTTCTTCCGGGCGACAGCTAACATCAATCGAGCAAGCGGTCTTCCCACAGCTATGGTCCTCTGGCAGTCTGAAAGCTTTGCGCACAAGCCGCTTGCTAAGCGCCTTCCTTTGCCTTTAGGCAGTGCTCGTGCACAACAAGCCTCGGGCGTGAATGCTCACTACCCCGCACACACATTTCGCTGTGCCCGTTGCCAGGCGCTCTGGAAGCACTGTTTATGAGGCACGCGGAACGCCTCTTGCGCTTCCATTCTCAGAGCTCCTGAGTAAAGCACTCTGCGACCCTTGGTGCGAATGCCAGAGGAAAACATTTCCACTGCGTCTGGCAGAGAGAAACTGTACCTGGAGAACACCTTTGTCTGCAGCTTGCACCTGCACCTTACATACCCATGGATTTTCAGCACATTCAAATGCATGCCAGGCTCTTCCTAACGCAAGCTGAAAGCTGCTGTCAGAAGGCTTCGCTCCTTGTCAGATCGAAGCAGCAGCACGCACCTTCGAGTTTGGCAGGAACTAAAGAGCCGCAGAAGAGCATGGTCTAGCAACAAGGGGATAGGAAAATGCATTTCTTTCATGTGCCCTTGTCGTCGCCTCACAGCAGGTAGCAGCATAAAGCAGATGCGGCTGAAGTTCTTCCGGGCGACAGCTAACATCAATCGAGCAGGTGGTCTTCCCACAGCTATGGTCCTCTGGCAGTCTGAAAGCTTTGCGCACAAGCCGCTTGCTAAGCACCTTCATTTGCCTTTAGGCAGTGCTCGTGCACGACAAGCCTGGGGCGTGAATGCTCACTACCCCGCACACACGTTTCGTTGTGCCCGTTGCCAAGCGCTCTGGAAGCACTGTTTATGACGCAAGCGGAACGCCTCTTGTGCTTCCATTCTCAGAGCTCCTGAGTAAAGCACTCTGCGACCGTAGGCGAGAATGCCAGAGGAAAACATTTCCACTGCGTCTGGCAGGGAGAAACTGTACCTGGAGAACACTTTTGTCTGCAGCTTGCGCCTGCACCTTACATACCCATGGATTTTCAGCACATTCAAATGCATGCCAGGCTCTTCCTTATGCAAGCTGAAAGCTGCTGTCAGAAGGCTTGGCTCCTTGTCAGATCGAAGCATCAGCACGCACCTTCCAGTTTGGCAGGAACTAAAGAGCCGCAGAAGAGCATGGTCTAGCAACAAGGGGATAGGAAAATGCATTTCCTTCATGTGCCCTTGTCGTCGCCTCACAGCAGGTAGCAGCATAAAGCAGATGCGGCTGAAGTTCTTCCGGGCGACAGCTAACATCAATCGAGCAAGCGGTCTTCCCACAGCTATGGTCCTCTGGCAGTCTGAAAGCTTTGCGCACAAGCCGCTTGCTAAGCGCCGTCCTTTGCCTTTAGGCAGTGCTCGTGCAAAACAAGCCTGGGGCGTGAATGCTCACTACCCCGCACACACATTTCACTGTGCCCGTTGCCAAGCGCTCTGGAAGCGCTGTTTATGACGCAAGCGGAACGCCTCTTGCGCTTCCATTCTCAGAGCTCCTGAGTAAAGCACTCTGCGACCCTTGGTGCGAATGCCAGAGGAAAACATTTCCACTGAGTCTGGCAGGGAGAAACTGTACCTGGAGAACACTTTTGTCTGCAGCTTGCACCTGCACCTTACATACCCATGGATTTTCAGCACATTCAAATGCATGCCAGGCTCTTCCTTCCGCAAGCTGAAAGCTGCTGTCAGAAGGCTTCGCTCCTTGTCAGATGGAAGCAGCAGCACGCACCTTCGAGTTTGGCAGGAACTAAAGAGCCGCAGAAGAGCATGGTCAAGCAACAAGGGGATAAGAAAATGCATTTCCTTCATGTGCCCTTGTCGCCGCCTCACAAAAGGTAGCAGCATAAAGCAGATGCGGCTGAAGTTCTTCCGGGCGACAGCTAACATCAATCGAGCAAGCGGTCTTCCCACAGCTATGGTCCTCTGGCAGTCTGAAAACTTTGCGCACAAGCCGCTTGCTAAGCGCCTTCCTTTGCCTTTAGGCAGTGCTCGTGCACAACAAGCCTTGGGCGTGAATATTCAGTACCCCGCACACACGTTTCGCTGTGCCCGTTGCCAAGAGCTCTGGAAGCGCTGTTTATGACGCAAGCGGAACGCCTCTTGCGCTTCCATTCTCAGAGCTCCTGAGTTAAGCAATCTGCGACCCTTGGTGCGAATGCCAGAGGAAAACATTTCTACTGAGTCTAGCAGGGAGAAACTGTACCTGGAGAACACTTTTGTCTGCAGCTTGCGCCTGCACCTTACATACCCATGGAATTTCAGCACATTCAAATGCATGCCAGGCTCTTCCTTACCCAAGCTGAAAGCTGCTGTCCGAAGGCTTCGCTCCTTGTCAGATGGAAGCAGCAGCACGCACCTTTAATTTTGGCAAGTACTAAAGAGCCTCAGACGAGCGTGGTCTAGCAACAAGGGGATAGGAAAATGCATTTGCTTCATGTGCCCTTGTCGTCGCCTAACAACATGTAGCAGCATAAAGCAGATGCGGCTGAAGTTCTTCCGGGCGACAGCTAACATCAATCGAGCAAGTGGTCTTCCCACAGCTATGGTCCTCTGGCAGTCTGAAAGCTTTGCGCACAAGCCGCTTGCTAAGCGCCTTCCTTTGCCTTTAGGCAGTGCTCGTGCACGACAAGCCTGGGGCGTGAATGCTCACTACCTCGCACACACGTTTCGTTGTGCCCGTTGCCAAGCGCTCTGGAAGCACTGTTTATGACGCAAGCGGAACGCCTCTTGTGCTTCCATTCTCAGAGCTCCTGAGTTAAGCACTCTGCGACCGTAGGCGCGAATGCCAGAGGAAAACATTTCCACTGCGTCTGGCAGGGAGAAACTGTACCTGGAGAACACTTTTGTCTGCAGCTTGCACCTGCACCTTACATACCCATGGATTTTCAGCACATTCAAATGCATGCCAGGCTCTTCCTAACGCAAGCTGAAAGCTGCTGTCAGAAGGCTTCGCTCCTTGTCAGATCGAAGCAGCAGCACGCACCTTCGAGTTTGGCAGGAACTAAAGAGCCGCAGAAGAGCATGGTCTAGCAACAAGGGGATAGGAAAATGCATTTGCTTCATGTGCCCTTGTCGTCGCCTCACAACAGGTAGCAGCATAAAGCAGATGCGGCTGAAGTTCTTCCGGGCGACAGCTAACATCAATCGAGCAAGTGGTCTTCCCACAGCTATGGTCCTCTGGCAGTCTGAAAGCTTTGGGCACAAGCCGCTTGCTAAGCGCCTTCCTTTGCCTTTAGGCAGTGCTCGTGCAAAACAAGCCTGGGGCGTGAATGCTCACTATCCCGCACACACATTTCGCTGTGCCCGTTGCCAAGCGCTCTGGAAGCACTGTTTATGACGCAAGCGGAACGCCTCTTGCGCTTCCATTCTCAGAGCTCCTGAGTAAAGCACTCTGCGACCCTTGGTGCGAATGCCAGAGGAAAACATTTCCACTGAGTCTGGCAGGGAGAAACTGTACCTGGAGAACACTTTTGTCTGCAGCTTGCACCTGCACCTTACATACCCATGGATTTTCAGCACATTCAAATGCATGTCAGGCTCTTCCTAACGCAAGCTGAAAGCTGCTGTCAGAAGGCTTCGCTCCTTGTCAGATCGAAGCAGCAGCACGCACCTTCGAGTTTGGCAGGAACTAAAGAGCCGCAGAAGAGCATGGTCTAGCAACAAGGGGATAGGAAAATGCATTTGCTTCATGTGCCCTTGTCGTCGCCTCACAACAGGTAGCAGCATAAAGCAGATGCGGCTGAAGTTCTTCCGGGCGACAGCTAACATCAATCGAGCAAGCGGTCTTCCCACAGCTATGGTCCTCTGGCAGTCTGAAAGCTTTGCGCACAAGCCGCTTGCTAAGCGCCTTCCTTTGCCTTTAGGCAGTGCTCGTGCACAACAAGCCTCGGGCGTGAATATTCACTACCCCGCACACACGTTTCGCTGTGCCCGTTGCCAAGCGCTCTGGAAGCGCTGTTTATGACGCAAGCGGAACGCCTCTTGCGCTTCCATTCTCAGAGCTCCTGAGTTAAGCAATCTGCGACCCTTGGTGCGAATGCCAGAGGAAAACATTTCCACTGAGTCTGGCAGGGAGAAACTGTACCTGGAGAACACTTTTGTCTGCAGCTTGCCCCTGCACCTTACATACCCATGGATTTTCAGCACATTCAAATGCATGCCAGGCTCTTCCTAACGCAAGCTGAAAGCTGCTGTCAGAAGGCTTCGCTCCTTGTCAGATCGAAGCAGCAGCACGCACCTTCGAGTTTGGCAGGAACTAAAGAGCCGCAGAAGAGCATGGTCTAGCAACAAGGGGATAGGAAAATGCATTTCTTTCATGTGCCCTTGTCGTCGCCTCACAGCAGGTAGCAGCATAAAGCAGATGCGGCTGAAGTTCTTCCGGGCGACAGCTAACATCAATCGAGCAGGTGGTCTTCCCACAGCTATGGTCCTCTGGCAGTCTGAAAGCTTTGCGCACAAGCCGCTTGCTAAGCACCTTCATTTGCCTTTAGGCAGTGCTCGTGCACGACAAGCCTGGGGCGTGAATGCTCACTACCCCGCACACACGTTTCGTTGTGCCCGTTGCCAAGCGCTCTGGAAGCACTGTTTATGACGCAAGCGGAACGCCTCTTGTGCTTCCATTCTCAGAGCTCCTGAGTAAAGCACTCTGCGACCGTAGGCGAGAATGCCAGAGGAAAACATTTCCACTGCGTCTGGCAGGGAGAAACTGTACCTGGAGAACACTTTTGTCTGCAGCTTGCGCCTGCACCTTACATACCCATGGATTTTCAGCACATTCAAATGCATGCCAGGCTCTTCCTTATGCAAGCTGAAAGCTGCTGTCAGAAGGCTTGGCTCCTTGTCAGATCGAAGCATCAGCACGCACCTTCGAGTTTGGCAGGAACTAAAGAGCCGCAGAAGAGCATGGTCTAGCAACAAGGGGATAGGAAAATGCATTTCCTTCATGTGCCCTTGTCGTCGCCTCACAGCAGGTAGCAGCATAAAGCAGATGCGGCTGAAGTTCTTCCGGGCGACAGCTAACATCAATCGAGCAAGCGGTCTTCCCACAGCTATGGTCCTCTGGCAGTCTGAAAGCTTTGCGCACAAGCCGCTTGCTAAGCGCCGTCCTTTGCCTTTAGGCAGTGCTCGTGCAAAACAAGCCTGGGGCGTGAATGCTCACTACCCCGCACACACATTTCACTGTGCCCGTTGCCAAGCGCTCTGGAAGCGCTGTTTATGACGCAAGCGGAACGCCTCTTGCGCTTCCATTCTCAGAGCTCCTGAGTAAAGCACTCTGCGACCCTTGGTGCGAATGCCAGAGGAAAACATTTCCACTGAGTCTGGCAGGGAGAAACTGTACCTGGAGAACACTTTTGTCTGCAGCTTGCACCTGCACCTTACATACCCATGGATTTTCAGCACATTCAAATGCATGCCAGGCTCTTCCTTCCGCAAGCTGAAAGCTGCTGTCAGAAGGCTTCGCTCCTTGTCAGATGGAAGCAGCAGCACGCACCTTCGAGTTTGGCAGGAACTAAAGAGCCGCAGAAGAGCATGGTCAAGCAACAAGGGGATAAGAAAATGCATTTCCTTCATGTGCCCTTGTCGCCGCCTCACAAAAGGTAGCAGCATAAAGCAGATGCGGCTGAAGTTCTTCCGGGCGACAGCTAACATCAATCGAGCAAGCGGTCTTCCCACAGCTATGGTCCTCTGGCAGTCTGAAAACTTTGCGCACAAGCCGCTTGCTAAGCGCCTTCCTTTGCCTTTAGGCAGTGCTCGTGCACAACAAGCCTTGGGCGTGAATATTCAGTACCCCGCACACACGTTTCGCTGTGCCCGTTGCCAAGAGCTCTGGAAGCGCTGTTTATGACGCAAGCGGAACGCCTCTTGCGCTTCCATTCTCAGAGCTCCTGAGTTAAGCAATCTGCGACCCTTGGTGCGAATGCCAGAGGAAAACATTTCTACTGAGTCTAGCAGGGAGAAACTGTACCTGGAGAACACTTTTGTCTGCAGCTTGCGCCTGCACCTTACATACCCATGGAATTTCAGCACATTCAAATGCATGCCAGGCTCTTCCTTACCCAAGCTGAAAGCTGCTGTCCGAAGGCTTCGCTCCTTGTCAGATGGAAGCAGCAGCACGCACCTTTAATTTTGGCAAGTACTAAAGAGCCTCAGACGAGCGTGGTCTAGCAACAAGGGGATAGGAAAATGCATTTGCTTCATGTGCCCTTGTCGTCGCCTAACAACATGTAGCAGCATAAAGCAGATGCGGCTGAAGTTCTTCCGGGCGACAGCTAACATCAATCGAGCAAGTGGTCTTCCCACAGCTATGGTCCTCTGGCAGTCTGAAAGCTTTGCGCACAAGCCGCTTGCTAAGCGCCTTCCTTTGCCTTTAGGCAGTGCTCGTGCACGACAAGCCTGGGGCGTGAATGCTCACTACCTCGCACACACGTTTCGTTGTGCCCGTTGCCAAGCGCTCTGGAAGCACTGTTTATGACGCAAGCGGAACGCCTCTTGTGCTTCCATTCTCAGAGCTCCTGAGTTAAGCACTCTGCGACCGTAGGCGCGAATGCCAGAGGAAAACATTTCCACTGCGTCTGGCAGGGAGAAACTGTACCTGGAGAACACTTTTGTCTGCAGCTTGCACCTGCACCTTACATACCCATGGATTTTCAGCACATTCAAATGCATGCCAGGCTCTTCCTAACGCAAGCTGAAAGCTGCTGTCAGAAGGCTTCGCTCCTTGTCAGATCGAAGCAGCAGCACGCACCTTCGAGTTTGGCAGGAACTAAAGAGCCGCAGAAGAGCATGGTCTAGCAACAAGGGGATAGGAAAATGCATTTGCTTCATGTGCCCTTGTCGTCGCCTCACAACAGGTAGCAGCATAAAGCAGATGCGGCTGAAGTTCTTCCGGGCGACAGCTAACATCAATCGAGCAAGTGGTCTTCCCACAGCTATGGTCCTCTGGCAGTCTGAAAGCTTTGGGCACAAGCCGCTTGCTAAGCGCCTTCCTTTGCCTTTAGGCAGTGCTCGTGCAAAACAAGCCTGGGGCGTGAATGCTCACTATCCCGCACACACATTTCGCTGTGCCCGTTGCCAAGCGCTCTGGAAGCACTGTTTATGACGCAAGCGGAACGCCTCTTGCGCTTCCATTCTCAGAGCTCCTGAGTAAAGCACTCTGCGACCCTTGGTGCGAATGCCAGAGGAAAACATTTCCACTGAGTCTGGCAGGGAGAAACTGTACCTGGAGAACACTTTTGTCTGCAGCTTGCACCTGCACCTTACATACCCATGGATTTTCAGCACATTCAAATGCATGTCAGGCTCTTCCTAACGCAAGCTGAAAGCTGCTGTCAGAAGGCTTCGCTCCTTGTCAGATCGAAGCAGCAGCACGCACCTTCGAGTTTGGCAGGAACTAAAGAGCCGCAGAAGAGCATGGTCTAGCAACAAGGGGATAGGAAAATGCATTTGCTTCATGTGCCCTTGTCGTCGCCTCACAACAGGTAGCAGCATAAAGCAGATGCGGCTGAAGTTCTTCCGGGCGACAGCTAACATCAATCGAGCAAGCGGTCTTCCCACAGCTATGGTCCTCTGGCAGTCTGAAAGCTTTGCGCACAAGCCGCTTGCTAAGCGCCTTCCTTTGCCTTTAGGCAGTGCTCGTGCACAACAAGCCTCGGGCGTGAATATTCACTACCCCGCACACACGTTTCGCTGTGCCCGTTGCCAAGCGCTCTGGAAGCGCTGTTTATGACGCAAGCGGAACGCCTCTTGCGCTTCCATTCTCAGAGCTCCTGAGTTAAGCAATCTGCGACCCTTGGTGCGAATGCCAGAGGAAAACATTTCCACTGAGTCTGGCAGGGAGAAACTGTACCTGGAGAACACTTTTGTCTGCAGCTTGCCCCTGCACCTTACATACCCATGGATTTTCAGCACATTCAAATGCATGCCAGGCTCTTCCTAACGCAAGCTGAAAGCTGCTGTCAGAAGGCTTCGCTCCTTGTCAGATCGAAGCAGCAGCACGCACCTTCGAGTTTGGCAGGAACTAAAGAGCCGCAGAAGAGCATGGTCTAGCAACAAGGGGATAGGAAAATGCATTTGCTTCATGTGCCCTTGTCGTCGCCTAACAACATGTAGCAGCATAAAGCAGATGCGGCTGAAGTTCTTCCGGGCGACAGCTAACATCAATCGAGCAAGTGGTCTTCCCACAGCTATGGTCCTCTGGCAGTCTGAAAGCTTTGCGCACAAGCCGCTTGCTAAGCGCCTTCCTTTGCCTTTAGGCAGTGCTCGTGCACGACAAGCCTCGGGCGTGAATGCTCACTACCTCGCACACACGTTTCGTTGTGCCCGTTGCCAAGCGCTCTGGAAGCACTGTTTATGACGCAAGCGGAACGCCTCTTGTGCTTCCATTCTCAGAGCTCCTGAGTTAAGCACTCTGCGACCGTAGGCGCGAATGCCAGAGGAAAACATTACCACTGCGTCTGGCAGGGAGAAACTGTACCTGGAGAACACTTTTGTCTGCAGCTTGCACCTGCACCTTACATACCCATGGATTTTCAGCACATTCAAATGCATGCCAGGCTCTTCCTAACGCAAGCTGAAAGCTGCTGTCAGAAGGCTTCGCTCCTTGTCAGATGGAAGCAGCAGCACGCACCTTCGAGTTTGGCAGGAACTAAAGAGCCGCAGAAGAGCATGGTCTAGCAACAAGGGGATAGGAAAATGCATTTGCTTCATGTGCCCTTGTCGCCGCCTCACAACAGGTAGCAGCATAAAGCAGATGCGGCTGAAGTTCTTCCGGGCGACAGCTAACATCAATCGAGCAAGCGGTCTTCCCACAGCTATGGTCCTCTGGCAGTCTGAAAGCTTTGCGCACAAGCCGCTTGCTAAGCGCCTTCCTTTGCCTTTAGGCAGTGCTCGTGCACAACAAGCCTCGGGCGTGAATGCTCACTACCCCGCACACACATTTCGCTGTGCCCGTTGCCAGGCGCTCTGGAAGCACTGTTTATGAGGCACGCGGAACGCCTCTTGCGCTTCCATTCTCAGAGCTCCTGAGTAAAGCACTCTGCGACCCTTGGTGCGAATGCCAGAGGAAAACATTTCCACTGCGTCTGGCAGAGAGAAACTGTACCTGGAGAACACCTTTGTCTGCAGCTTGCACCTGCACCTTACATACCCATGGATTTTCAGCACATTCAAATGCATGCCAGGCTCTTCCTAACGCAAGCTGAAAGCTGCTGTCAGAAGGCTTCGCTCCTTGTCAGATCGAAGCAGCAGCACGCACCTTCGAGTTTGGCAGGAACTAAAGAGCCGCAGAAGAGCATGGTCTAGCAACAAGGGGATAGGAAAATGCATTTCTTTCATGTGCCCTTGTCGTCGCCTCACAGCAGGTAGCAGCATAAAGCAGATGCGGCTGAAGTTCTTCCGGGCGACAGCTAACATCAATCGAGCAGGTGGTCTTCCCACAGCTATGGTCCTCTGGCAGTCTGAAAGCTTTGCGCACAAGCCGCTTGCTAAGCACCTTCATTTGCCTTTAGGCAGTGCTCGTGCACGACAAGCCTGGGGCGTGAATGCTCACTACCCCGCACACACGTTTCGTTGTGCCCGTTGCCAAGCGCTCTGGAAGCACTGTTTATGACGCAAGCGGAACGCCTCTTGTGCTTCCATTCTCAGAGCTCCTGAGTAAAGCACTCTGCGACCGTAGGCGAGAATGCCAGAGGAAAACATTTCCACTGCGTCTGGCAGGGAGAAACTGTACCTGGAGAACACTTTTGTCTGCAGCTTGCGCCTGCACCTTACATACCCATGGATTTTCAGCACATTCAAATGCATGCCAGGCTCTTCCTTATGCAAGCTGAAAGCTGCTGTCAGAAGGCTTGGCTCCTTGTCAGATCGAAGCATCAGCACGCACCTTCGAGTTTGGCAGGAACTAAAGAGCCGCAGAAGAGCATGGTCTAGCAACAAGGGGATAGGAAAATGCATTTCCTTCATGTGCCCTTGTCGTCGCCTCACAGCAGGTAGCAGCATAAAGCAGATGCGGCTGAAGTTCTTCCGGGCGACAGCTAACATCAATCGAGCAAGCGGTCTTCCCACAGCTATGGTCCTCTGGCAGTCTGAAAGCTTTGCGCACAAGCCGCTTGCTAAGCGCCGTCCTTTGCCTTTAGGCAGTGCTCGTGCAAAACAAGCCTGGGGCGTGAATGCTCACTACCCCGCACACACATTTCACTGTGCCCGTTGCCAAGCGCTCTGGAAGCGCTGTTTATGACGCAAGCGGAACGCCTCTTGCGCTTCCATTCTCAGAGCTCCTGAGTAAAGCACTCTGCGACCCTTGGTGCGAATGCCAGAGGAAAACATTTCCACTGAGTCTGGCAGGGAGAAACTGTACCTGGAGAACACTTTTGTCTGCAGCTTGCACCTGCACCTTACATACCCATGGATTTTCAGCACATTCAAATGCATGCCAGGCTCTTCCTTCCGCAAGCTGAAAGCTGCTGTCAGAAGGCTTCGCTCCTTGTCAGATGGAAGCAGCAGCACGCACCTTCGAGTTTGGCAGGAACTAAAGAGCCGCAGAAGAGCATGGTCAAGCAACAAGGGGATAAGAAAATGCATTTCCTTCATGTGCCCTTGTCGCCGCCTCACAAAAGGTAGCAGCATAAAGCAGATGCGGCTGAAGTTCTTCCGGGCGACAGCTAACATCAATCGAGCAAGCGGTCTTCCCACAGCTATGGTCCTCTGGCAGTCTGAAAACTTTGCGCACAAGCCGCTTGCTAAGCGCCTTCCTTTGCCTTTAGGCAGTGCTCGTGCACAACAAGCCTTGGGCGTGAATATTCAGTACCCCGCACACACGTTTCGCTGTGCCCGTTGCCAAGAGCTCTGGAAGCGCTGTTTATGACGCAAGCGGAACGCCTCTTGCGCTTCCATTCTCAGAGCTCCTGAGTTAAGCAATCTGCGACCCTTGGTGCGAATGCCAGAGGAAAACATTTCTACTGAGTCTAGCAGGGAGAAACTGTACCTGGAGAACACTTTTGTCTGCAGCTTGCGCCTGCACCTTACATACCCATGGAATTTCAGCACATTCAAATGCATGCCAGGCTCTTCCTTACCCAAGCTGAAAGCTGCTGTCCGAAGGCTTCGCTCCTTGTCAGATGGAAGCAGCAGCACGCACCTTTAATTTTGGCAAGTACTAAAGAGCCTCAGACGAGCGTGGTCTAGCAACAAGGGGATAGGAAAATGCATTTGCTTCATGTGCCCTTGTCGTCGCCTAACAACATGTAGCAGCATAAAGCAGATGCGGCTGAAGTTCTTCCGGGCGACAGCTAACATCAATCGAGCAAGTGGTCTTCCCACAGCTATGGTCCTCTGGCAGTCTGAAAGCTTTGCGCACAAGCCGCTTGCTAAGCGCCTTCCTTTGCCTTTAGGCAGTGCTCGTGCACGACAAGCCTGGGGCGTGAATGCTCACTACCTCGCACACACGTTTCGTTGTGCCCGTTGCCAAGCGCTCTGGAAGCACTGTTTATGACGCAAGCGGAACGCCTCTTGTGCTTCCATTCTCAGAGCTCCTGAGTTAAGCACTCTGCGACCGTAGGCGCGAATGCCAGAGGAAAACATTTCCACTGCGTCTGGCAGGGAGAAACTGTACCTGGAGAACACTTTTGTCTGCAGCTTGCACCTGCACCTTACATACCCATGGATTTTCAGCACATTCAAATGCATGCCAGGCTCTTCCTAACGCAAGCTGAAAGCTGCTGTCAGAAGGCTTCGCTCCTTGTCAGATCGAAGCAGCAGCACGCACCTTCGAGTTTGGCAGGAACTAAAGAGCCGCAGAAGAGCATGGTCTAGCAACAAGGGGATAGGAAAATGCATTTGCTTCATGTGCCCTTGTCGTCGCCTCACAACAGGTAGCAGCATAAAGCAGATGCGGCTGAAGTTCTTCCGGGCGACAGCTAACATCAATCGAGCAAGTGGTCTTCCCACAGCTATGGTCCTCTGGCAGTCTGAAAGCTTTGGGCACAAGCCGCTTGCTAAGCGCCTTCCTTTGCCTTTAGGCAGTGCTCGTGCAAAACAAGCCTGGGGCGTGAATGCTCACTATCCCGCACACACATTTCGCTGTGCCCGTTGCCAAGCGCTCTGGAAGCACTGTTTATGACGCAAGCGGAACGCCTCTTGCGCTTCCATTCTCAGAGCTCCTGAGTAAAGCACTCTGCGACCCTTGGTGCGAATGCCAGAGGAAAACATTTCCACTGAGTCTGGCAGGGAGAAACTGTACCTGGAGAACACTTTTGTCTGCAGCTTGCACCTGCACCTTACATACCCATGGATTTTCAGCACATTCAAATGCATGTCAGGCTCTTCCTAACGCAAGCTGAAAGCTGCTGTCAGAAGGCTTCGCTCCTTGTCAGATCGAAGCAGCAGCACGCACCTTCGAGTTTGGCAGGAACTAAAGAGCCGCAGAAGAGCATGGTCTAGCAACAAGGGGATAGGAAAATGCATTTGCTTCATGTGCCCTTGTCGTCGCCTCACAACAGGTAGCAGCATAAAGCAGATGCGGCTGAAGTTCTTCCGGGCGACAGCTAACATCAATCGAGCAAGCGGTCTTCCCACAGCTATGGTCCTCTGGCAGTCTGAAAGCTTTGCGCACAAGCCGCTTGCTAAGCGCCTTCCTTTGCCTTTAGGCAGTGCTCGTGCACAACAAGCCTGGGGCGTGAATATTCACTACCCCGCACACACGTTTCGCTGTGCCCGTTGCCAAGCGCTCTGGAAGCGCTGTTTATGACGCAAGCGGAACGCCTCTTGCGCTTCCATTCTCAGAGCTCCTGAGTTAAGCAATCTGCGACCCTTGGTGCGAATGCCAGAGGAAAACATTTCCACTGAGTCTGGCAGGGAGAAACTGTACCTGGAGAACACTTTTGTCTGCAGCTTGCCCCTGCACCTTACATACCCATGGATTTTCAGCACATTCAAATGCATGCCAGGCTCTTCCTAACGCAAGCTGAAAGCTGCTGTCAGAAGGCTTCGCTCCTTGTCAGATGGAAGCAGCAGCACGCACCTTCGAGTTTGGCAGGAACTAAAGAGCCTCAGACGAGCGTGGTCTAGCAACAAGGGGATAGGAAAATGCATTTGCTTCATGTGCCCTTGTCGTCGCCTAACTACATGTAGCAGCATAAAGCAGATGCGGCTGAAGTTCTTCCGGGCGACAGCTAACATCAATCGAGCAGGTGGACTTCCCACAGCTATGGTCCTCTGGCAGTCTGAAAGCTTTGCGCATAAGCTGCTTGCTAAGCGCCTTCCTTTGCCTTTAGGCAGTGCTCGTGCACGAGAAGCCTGGGGCGTGAATGCTCACTACCCCGCACACACGTTTCGTTGTGCCCGTTGCCAAGCGCTCTGGAAGCACTATTTATGACGCAAGCGGAACGCCTCTTGTGCTTCCATTCTCAGAGCTCCTGAGTTAAGCACTCTGCGACCGTAGGCGCGAATGCCAGAGGAAAACATTTCCACTGCGTCTGGCAGGGAGAAACTGTACCTGGAGAACACTTTTGTCTGCAGCTTGCGCCTGCACCTTACATACCCATGGATTTTCAGCACATTCAAATGCATGCCAGGCTCTTCCTTATGCAAGCTGAAAGCTGCTGTCAGAAGGCTTGGCTCCTTGTCAGATCGAAGCAGCAGCACGCACCTTCGAGTTTGGCAGGAACTAAAGAGCCGCAGAAGAGCATGGTCTAGCAACAAGGGGATAGGAAAATGCATTTCCTTCATGTGCCCTTGTCGTCGCCTCACAGCAGGTAGCAGCATAAAGCAGATGCGGCTGAAGTTCTTCCGGGCGACAGCTAACATCAATCGAGCAAGCGGTCTTCCCACAGCTATGGTCCTCTGGCAGTCTGAAAGCTTTGCGCACAAGCCGCTTGCTAAGCACCTTCATTTGCTTTTAGGCAGTGCTCATGCTTTACCAGCCTGGGGCGAGAATGGTCACTACCGCGCACACACGTTTCGCTGTGCCCGTTGCCAAGCGCTCTGGAAGCGCTGTTTATGACGCAAGCGGAACGCCTCTTGCGCTTCCATTCTCAGAGCTCCTGAGTTAAGCAATCTGCGACCCTTGGTGCGAATGCCAGAGGAAAACATTTCCACTGTGTCTGGCAGGGAGAAACTGTACCTGGAGAACACTTTTGTCTGCAGCTTGCACCTGCACCTTACATACCCATGGATTTTCAGCACATTCAAATGCATGCCAGGCTCTTCCTTATGCAAGCTGAAAGCTGCTCTCAGAAGGCTTGGCTCCTTGTCAGATGGAAGCAGCAGCACGCACCTTCGAGTTTGGCAGGAACTAAAGAGCCGCAGAAGAGCATGGTCTAGCAACAAGGGGATAGGAAAATGCATTTGCTTCATGTGCCCTTGTCGTCGCCTCACAACAGGTAGCAGCATAAAGCAGATGCGGCTGAAGTTCTTCCGGGCGACAGCTAACATCAATCGAGCAAGCGGTCTTCCCACAGCTATGGTCCTCTGGCAGTCTGAAAGCTTTGCGCACAAGCCGCTTGCTAAGCGCCTTCCTTTGCCTTTAGGCAGTGCTCGTGCACAACAAGCCTTGGGCGTGAATATTCAGTACCCCGCACACACGTTTCGCTGTGCCCGTTGCCAAGAGCTCTGGAAGCGCTGTTTATGACGCAAGCGGAACGCCTCTTGCGCTTCCATTCTCAGAGCTCCTGAGTTAAGCAATCTGCGACCCTTGGTGCGAATGCCAGAGGAAAACATTTCTACTGAGTCTAGCAGGGAGAAACTGTACCTGGAGAACACTTTTGTCTGCAGCTTGCGCCTGCACCTTACATACCCATGGAATTTCAGCACATTCAAATGCATGCCAGGCTCTTCCTTACCCAAGCTGAAAGCTGCTGTCCGAAGGCTTCGCTCCTTGTCAGATGGAAGCAGCAGCACGCACCTTTAATTTTGGCAAGTACTAAAGAGCCTCAGACGAGTGTGGTCTAGCAACAAGGGGATAGGAAAATGCATTTGCTTCATGTGCCCTTGTCGTCGCCTAACAACATGTAGCAGCATAAAGCAGATGCGGCTGAAGTTCTTCCGGGCGACAGCTAACATCAATCGAGCAAGTGGTCTTCCCACAGCTATGGTCCTCTGGCAGTCTGAAAGCTTTGGGCACAAGCCGCTTGCTAAGCGCCTTCCTTTGCCTTTAGGCAGTGCTCGTGCAAAACAAGCCTGGGGCGTGAATGCTCACTACCCCGCACACACATTTCGCTGTGCCCGTTGCCAAGCGCTCTGGAAGCACTGTTTATGACGCAAGCGGAACGCCTCTTGCGCTTCCATTCTCAGAGCTCCTGAGTAAAGCACTCTGCGACCCTTGGTGCGAATGCCAGAGGAAAACATTTCCACTGAGTCTGGCAGGGAGAAACTGTACCTGGAGAACACTTTTGTCTGCAGCTTGCACCTGCACCTTACATACCCATGGATTTTCAGCACATTCAAATGCATGCCAGGCTCTTCCTAACGCAAGCTGAAAGCTGCTGTCAGAAGGCTTCGCTCCTTGTCAGATCGAAGCAGCAGCACGCACCTTCGAGTTTGGCAGGAACTAAAGAGCCGCAGAAGAGCATGGTCTAGCAACAAGGGGATAGGAAAATGCATTTGCTTCATGTGCCCTTGTCGTCGCCTCACAACAGGTAGCAGCATAAAGCAGATGCGGCTGAAGTTCTTCCGGGCGACAGCTAACATCAATCGAGCAAGCGGTCTTCCCACAGCTATGGTCCTCTGGCAGTCTGAAAGCTTTGCGCACAAGCCGCTTGCTAAGCGCCTTCCTTTGCCTTTAGGCAGTGCTCGTGCACGACAAGCCTCGGGCGTGAATATTCACTACCCCGCACACACGTTTCGCTGTGCCCGTTGCCAAGCGCTCTGGAAGCGCTGTTTATGACGCAAGCGGTACGCCTCTTGCGCTTCCATTCTCAGAGCTCCTGAGTTAAGCAATCTGCGACCCTTGGTGCGAATGCCAGAGGAAAACATTTCCACTGAGTCTGGCAGGGAGAAAGTGTACCTGGAGAACACTTTTGTCTGCAGCTTGCACCTGCACCTTACATACCCATGGATTTTCAGCACATTCAAATGCATGCCAGGCTCTTCCTAACGCAAGCTGAAAGCTGCTGTCTGAAGGCTTCGCTCCTTGTCAGATCGAAGCAGCAGCACACACCTTCGGGTTTGGCAGGAACTAAAGAGCCGCAGAAGAGCATGGTCTAGCAACAAGGGGATAGGAAAATGCATTTGCTTCATGTGCCCTTGTCGTCGCCTCACAACAGGTAGCAGCATAAAGCAGATGCGGCCGAAGTTCTTCCGAGCGACAGCTAACATCAATCGAGCAAGTGGTCTACCCACAGCTATGGTCCTCTGGCAGTCTGAAAGCTTTGCGCACAAGCCGCTTGCTAAGCGCCTTCCTTTGCCTTTAGGCAGTGCTCGTGCACAACAAGCCTGGGGCGTGAATGCTCACTACCCCGCACACACATTTCGCTGTGCCCGTTGCCAGGCGCTCTGGAAGCACTGTTTATGAGGCACGCGGAACGCCTCTTGCGCTTCCATTCTCAGAGCTCCTGAGTTAAGCACTCTGCGACCCTTGGTGCGAATGCCAGAGGAAAACATTTCCACTGCGTCTGGCAGAGAGAAACTGTACCTGGAGAACACCTTAGTCTGCAGCTTGCAACTGCACCTTACATACCCATGGATTTTCAGCACATTCAAATGCATGCCAGGCTCTTCCTAACGCAAGCTGAAAGCTGCTGTCAGAAGGCTTCGCTCCTTGTCAGATCGAAGCAGCAGCACGCACCTTCGAGTTTGGCAGGAACTAAAGAGCCGCAGAAGAGCATGGTCTAGCAACAAGGGGATAGGAAAATGCATTTCCTTCATGTGCCCTTGTCGTCGCCTCACAGCAGGTAGCAGCATAAAGCAGATGCGGCTGAAGTTCTTCCGGGCGACAGCTAACATCAATCGAGCAGGTGGTCTTCCCACAGCTATGGTCCTCTGGCAGTCTGAAAGCTTTGCGCACAAGCCGCTTGCTAAGCACCTTCATTTGCCTTTAGGCAGTGCTCGTGCACGACAAGCCTGGGGCGTGAATGCTCACTACCCCGCACACACGTTTCGTTGTGCCCGTTGCCAAGCGCTCTGGAAGCACTGTTTATGACGCAAGCGGAACGCCTCTTGTGCTTCCATTCTCAGAGCTCCTGAGTTAAGCACTCTGCGACCGTAGGCGCGAATGCCAGAGGAAAACATTTCCACTGCGTCTGGCAGGGAGAAACTGTACCTGGAGAACACTTTTGTCTGCAGCTTGCACCTGCACCTTACATACCCATGGATTTTCAGCACATTCAAATGCATGCCAGGCTCTTCCTAACGCAACCTGAAAGCTGCTGTCAGAAGGCTTCGCTCCTTGTCAGATCGAAGCAGCAGCACGCACCTTCGAGTTTGGCAGGAACTAAAGAGCCGCAGAAGAGCATGGTCTAGCAACAAGGGGATAGGAAAATGCATTTGCTTCATGTGCCCTTGTCGTCGCCTCACAACAGGTAGCAGCATAAAGCAGATGCGGCTGAAGTTCTTCCGGGCGACAGCTAACATCAATCGAGCAAGTGGTCTTCCCACAGCTATGGTCCTCTGGCAGTCTGAAAGCTTTGCGCACAAGCCGCTTGCTAAGCGCCTTCCTTTGCCTTTAGGCAGTGCTCGTGCACAACAAGCCTGGGGCGTGAATGCTCACTACCCCGCACACACGTTTCGTTGTGCCCGTTGCCAAGCGCTCTGGAAGCACTATTTATGACGCAAGCGGAACGCCTCTTGTGCTTCCATTCTCAGAGCTCCTGAGTTAAGCACTCTGCGACCGTAGGCGCGAATGCCAGAGGAAAACATTTCTACTGCGTCTGGCAGGGAGAAACTGTACCTGGAGAACACTTTTGTCTGCAGCTTGCACCTGCACCTTACATACCCATGGATTTTCAGCACATTCAAATGCATGCCAGGCTCTTCCTTATGCAAGCTGAAAGCTGCTGTCAGAAGGCTTGGCTCCTTGTCAGATCGAAGCAGCAGCACGCACCTTCGAGTTTGGCAGGAACTAAAGAGCCGCAGAAGAGCATGGTCTAGCAACAAGGGGATAGGAAAATGCATTTGCTTCATGTGCCCTTGTCGTCGCCTCACAGCAGGTAGCAGCATAAAGCAGATGCGGCTGAAGTTCTTCCGGGCGACAGCTAACATCAATCGAGCAAGCGGTCTTCCCACAGCTATGGTCCTCTGGCAGTCTGAAAGCTTTGCGCACAAGCCGCTTGCTAAGCGCCTTCCTTTGCCTTTAGGCAGTGCTCGTGCACAACAAGCCTTGGGCGTGAATATTCAGTACCCCGCACACACGTTTCGCTGTGCCCGTTGCCAAGAGCTCTGGAAGCGCTGTTTATGACGCAAGCGGAACGCCTCTTGCGCTTCCATTCTCAGAGCTCCTGAGTTAAGCAATCTGCGACCCTTGGTGCGAATGCCAGAGGAAAACATTTCTACTGAGTCTAGCAGGGAGAAACTGTACCTGGAGAACACTTTTGTCTGCAGCTTGCGCCTGCACCTTACATACCCATGGAATTTCAGCACATTCAAATGCATGCCAGGCTCTTCCTTACCCAAGCTGAAAGCTGCTGTCCGAAGGCTTCGCTCCTTGTCAGATGGAAGCAGCAGCACGCACCTTTAATTTTGGCAAGTACTAAAGAGCCTCAGACGAGCGTGGTCTAGCAACAAGGGGATAGGAAAATGCATTTGCTTCATGTGCCCTTGTCGTCGCCTAACAACATGTAGCAGCATAAAGCAGATGCGGCTGAAGTTCTTCCGGGCGACAGCTAACATCAATCGAGCAAGTGGTCTTCCCACAGCTATGGTCCTCTGGCAGTCTGAAAGCTTTGGGCACAAGCCGCTTGCTAAGCGCCTTCCTTTGCCTTTAGGCAGTGCTCGTGCACGACAAGCCTGGGGCGTGAATGCTCACTACCTCGCACACACGTTTCGTTGTGCCCGTTGCCAAGCGCTCTGGAAGCACTGTTTATGACGCAAGCGGAACGCCTCTTGTGCTTCCATTCTCAGAGCTCCTGAGTTAAGCACTCTGCGACCGTAGGCGCGAATGCCAGAGGAAAACATTTCCACTGCGTCTGGCAGGGAGAAACTGTACCTGGAGAACACTTTTGTCTGCAGCTTGCACCTGCACCTTACATACCCATGGATTTTCAGCACATTCAAATGCATGCCAGGCTCTTCCTAACGCAAGCTGAAAGCTGCTGTCAGAAGGCTTCGCTCCTTGTCAGATCGAAGCAGCAGCACGCACCTTCGAGTTTGGCAGGAACTAAAGAGCCGCAGAAGAGCATGGTCTAGCAACAAGGGGATAGGAAAATGCATTTCCTTCATGTGCCCTTGTCGTCGCCTCACAACAGGTAGCAGCATAAAGCAGATGCGGCTGAAGTTCTTCCGGGCGACAGCTAACATCAATCGAGCAAGTGGTCTTCCCACAGCTATGGTCCTCTGGCAGTCTGAAAGCTTTGGGCACAAGCCGCTTGCTAAGCGCCTTCCTTTGCCTTTAGGCAGTGCTCGTGCAAAACAAGCCTGGGGCGTGAATGCTCACTACCCCGCACACACATTTCGCTGTGCCCGTTGCCAAGCGCTCTGGAAGCACTGTTTATGACGCAAGCGGAACGCCTCTTGCGCTTCCATTCTCAGAGCTCCTGAGTAAAGCACTCTGCGACCCTTGGTGCGAATGCCAGAGGAAAACATTTCCACTGAGTCTGGCAGGGAGAAACTGTACCTGGAGAACACTTTTGTCTGCAGCTTGCACCTGCACCTTACATACCCATGGATTTTCAGCACATTCAAATGCATGCCAGGCTCTTCCTAACGCAAGCTGAAAGCTGCTGTCAGAAGGCTTCGCTCCTTGTCAGATCGAAGCAGCAGCACGCACCTTCGAGTTTGGCAGGAACTAAAGAGCCGCAGAAGAGCATGGTCTAGCAACAAGGGGATAGGAAAATGCATTTGCTTCATGTGCCCTTGTCGTCGCCTCACAACAGGTAGCAGCATAAAGCAGATGCGGCTGAAGTTCTTCCGGGCGACAGCTAACATCAATCGAGCAAGCGGTCTTCCCACAGCTATGGTCCTCTGGCAGTCTGAAAGCTTTGCGCACAAGCCGCTTGCTAAGCGCCTTCCTTTGCCTTTAGGCAGTGCTCGTGCACAACAAGCCTCGGGCGTGAATATTCACTACCCCGCACACACGTTTCGCTGTGCCCGTTGCCAAGCGCTCTGGAAGCGCTGTTTATGACGCAAGCGGAACGCCTCTTGCGCTTCCATTCTCAGAGCTCCTGAGTTAAGCAATCTGCGACCCTTGGTGCGAATGCCAGAGGAAAACATTTCCACTGAGTCTGGCAGGGAGAAACTGTACCTGGAGAACACTTTTGTCTGCAGCTTGCCCCTGCACCTTACATACCCATGGATTTTCAGCACATTCAAATGCATGCCAGGCTCTTCCTAACGCAAGCTGAAAGCTGCTGTCAGAAGGCTTCGCTCCTTGTCAGATGGAAGCAGCAGCACGCACCTTCGAGTTTGGCAGGAACTAAAGAGCCTCAGACGAGCGTGGTCTAGCAACAAGGGGATAGGAAAATGCATTTGCTTCATGTGCCCTTGTCGTCGCCTAACTACATGTAGCAGCATAAAGCAGATGCGGCTGAAGTTCTTCCGGGCGACAGCTAACATCAATCGAGCAGGTGGACTTCCCACAGCTATGGTCCTCTGGCAGTCTGAAAGCTTTGCGCATAAGCTGCTTGCTAAGCGCCTTCCTTTGCCTTTAGGCAGTGCTCGTGCACGACAAGCCTGGGGCGTGAATGCTCACTACCCCGCACACACGTTTCGTTGTGCCCGTTGCCAAGCGCTCTGGAAGCACTATTTATGACGCAAGCGGAACGCCTCTTGTGCTTCCATTCTCAGAGCTCCTGAGTTAAGCACTCTGCGACCGTAGGCGCGAATGCCAGAGGAAAGCATTTCCACTGCGTCTGGCAGGGAGAAACTGTACCTGGAGAACACTTTTGTCTGCAGCTTGCGCCTGCACCTTACATACCCATGGATTTTCAGCACATTCAAATGCATGCCAGGCTCTTCCTTATGCAAGCTGAAAGCTGCTGTCAGAAGGCTTGGCTCCTTGTCAGATCGAAGCAGCAGCACGCACCTTCGAGTTTGGCAGGAACTAAAGAGCCGCAGAAGAGCATGGTCTAGCAACAAGGGGATAGGAAAATGCATTTCCTTCATGTGCCCTTGTCGTCGCCTCACAGCAGGTAGCAGCATAAAGCAGATGCGGCTGAAGTTCTTCCGGGCGACAGCTAACATCAATCGAGCAAGCGGTCTTCCCACAGCTATGGTCCTCTGGCAGTCTGAAAGCTTTGCGCACAAGCCGCTTGCTAAGCACCTTCATTTGCTTTTAGGCAGTGCTCATGCTTTACCAGCCTGGGGCGAGAATGGTCACTACCGCGCACACACGTTTCGCTGTGCCCGTTGCCAAGCGCTCTGGAAGCGCTGTTTATGACGCAAGCGGAACGCCTCTTGCGCTTCCATTCTCAGAGCTCCTGAGTTAAGCAATCTGCGACCCTTGGTGCGAATGCCAGAGGAAAACATTTCCACTGTGTCTGGCAGGGAGAAACTGTACCTGGAGAACACTTTTGTCTGCAGCTTGCACCTGCACCTTACATACCCATGGATTTTCAGCACATTCAAATGCATGCCAGGCTCTTCCTTATGCAAGCTGAAAGCTGCTCTCAGAAGGCTTGGCTCCTTGTCAGATCGAAGCAGCAGCACGCACCTTCGAGTTTGGCAGGAACTAAAGAGCCGCAGAAGAGCATGGTCTAGCAACAAGGGGATAGGAAAATGCATTTGCTTCATGTGCCCTTGTCGTCGCCTCACAACAGGTAGCAGCATAAAGCAGATGCGGCTGAAGTTCTTCCGGGCGACAGCTAACATCAATCGAGCAAGCGGTCTTCCCACAGCTATGGTCCTCTGGCAGTCTGAAAGCTTTGCGCACAAGCCGCTTGCTAAGCGCCTTCCTTTGCCTTTAGGCAGTGCTCGTGCACAACAAGCCTTGGGCGTGAATATTCAGTACCCCGCACACACGTTTCGCTGTGCCCGTTGCCAAGAGCTCTGGAAGCGCTGTTTATGACGCAAGCGGAACGCCTCTTGCGCTTCCATTCTCAGAGCTCCTGAGTTAAGCAATCTGCGACCCTTGGTGCGAATGCCAGAGGAAAACATTTCTACTGAGTCTAGCAGGGAGAAACTGTACCTGGAGAACACTTTTGTCTGCAGCTTGCGCCTGCACCTTACATACCCATGGAATTTCAGCACATTCAAATGCATGCCAGGCTCTTCCTTACCCAAGCTGAAAGCTGCTGTCCGAAGGCTTCGCTCCTTGTCAGATGGAAGCAGCAACACGCACCTTTAATTTTGGCAAGTACTAAAGAGCCTCAGACGAGTGTGGTCTAGCAACAAGGGGATAGGAAAATGCATTTGCTTCATGTGCCCTTGTCGTCGCCTAACAACATGTAGCAGCATAAAGCAGATGCGGCTGAAGTTCTTCCGGGCGACAGCTAACATCAATCGAGCAAGTGGTCTTCCCACAGCTATGGTCCTCTGGCAGTCTGAAAGCTTTGGGCACAAGCCGCTTGCTAAGCGCCTTCCTTTGCCTTTAGGCAGTGCTCGTGCAAAACAAGCCTGGGGCGTGAATGCTCACTACCCCGCACACACATTTCGCTGTGCCCGTTGCCAAGCGCTCTGGAAGCACTGTTTATGACGCAAGCGGAACGCCTCTTGCGCTTCCATTCTCAGAGCTCCTGAGTAAAGCACTCTGCGACCCTTGGTGCGAATGCCAGAGGAAAACATTTCCACTGAGTCTGGCAGGGAGAAACTGTACCTGGAGAACACTTTTGTCTGCAGCTTGCACCTGCACCTTACATACCCATGGATTTTCAGCACATTCAAATGCATGCCAGGCTCTTCCTAACGCAAGCTGAAAGCTGCTGTCAGAAGGCTTCGCTCCTTGTCAGATCGAAGCAGCAGCACGCACCTTCGAGTTTGGCAGGAACTAAAGAGCCGCAGAAGAGCATGGTCTAGCAACAAGGGGATAGGAAAATGCATTTGCTTCATGTGCCCTTGTCGTCGCCTCACAACAGGTAGCAGCATAAAGCAGATGCGGCTGAAGTTCTTCCGGGCGACAGCTAACATCAATCGAGCAAGCGGTCTTCCCACAGCTATGGTCCTCTGGCAGTCTGAAAGCTTTGCGCACAAGCCGCTTGCTAAGCGCCTTCCTTTGCCTTTAGGCAGTGCTCGTGCACAACAAGCCTCGGGCGTGAATATTCACTACCCCGCACACACGTTTCGCTGTGCCCGTTGCCAAGCGCTCTGGAAGCGCTGTTTATGACGCAAGCGGTACGCCTCTTGCGCTTCCATTCTCAGAGCTCCTGAGTTAAGCACTCTGAGACCCTTGGTGCGAATGCCAGAGGAAAACATTTCCACTGCGTCTGGCAGAGAGAAACTGTACCTGGAGAACACCTTAGTCTGCAGCTTGCAACTGCACCTTACATACCCATGGATTTTCAGCACATTCAAATGCATGCCAGGCTCTTCCTAACGCAAGCTGAAAGCTGCTGTCAGAAGGCTTCGCTCCTTGTCAGATCGAAGCAGCAGCACGCACCTTCGAGTTTGGCAGGAACTAAAGAGCCGCAGAAGAGCATGGTCTAGCAACAAGGGGATAGGAAAATGCATTTCCTTCATGTGCCCTTGTCGTCGCCTCACAGCAGGTAGCAGCATAAAGCAGATGCGGCTGAAGTTCTTCCGGGCGACAGCTAACATCAATCGAGCAGGTGGTCTTCCCACAGCTATGGTCCTCTGGCAGTCTGAAAGCTTTGCGCACAAGCCGCTTGCTAAGCACCTTCATTTGCCTTTAGGCAGTGCTCGTGCACGACAAGCCTGGGGCGTGAATGCTCACTACCCCGCACACACGTTTCGTTGTGCCCGTTGCCAAGCGCTCTGGAAGCACTGTTTATGACGCAAGCGGAACGCCTCTTGTGCTTCCATTCTCAGAGCTCCTGAGTTAAGCACTCTGCGACCGTAGGCGCGAATGCCAGAGGAAAACATTTCCACTGCGTCTGGCAGGGAGAAACTGTACCTGGAGAACACTTTTGTCTGCAGCTTGCACCTGCACCTTACATACCCATGGATTTTCAGCACATTCAAATGCATGCCAGGCTCTTCCTAACGCAACCTGAAAGCTGCTGTCAGAAGGCTTCGCTCCTTGTCAGATCGAAGCAGCAGCACGCACCTTCGAGTTTGGCAGGAACTAAAGAGCCGCAGAAGAGCATGGTCTAGCAACAAGGGGATAGGAAAATGCATTTGCTTCATGTGCCCTTGTCGTCGCCTCACAACAGGTAGCAGCATAAAGCAGATGCGGCTGAAGTTCTTCCGGGCGACAGCTAACATCAATCGAGCAAGTGGTCTTCCCACAGCTATGGTCCTCTGGCAGTCTGAAAGCTTTGCGCACAAGCCGCTTGCTAAGCGCCTTCCTTTGCCTTTAGGCAGTGCTCGTGCACAACAAGCCTGGGGCGTGAATGCTCACTACCCCGCACACACGTTTCGTTGTGCCCGTTGCCAAGCGCTCTGGAAGCACTATTTATGACGCAAGCGGAACGCCTCTTGTGCTTCCATTCTCAGAGCTCCTGAGTTAAGCACTCTGCGACCGTAGGCGCGAATGCCAGAGGAAAACATTTCTACTGCGTCTGGCAGGGAGAAACTGTACCTGGAGAACACTTTTGTCTGCAGCTTGCACCTGCACCTTACATACCCATGGATTTTCAGCACATTCAAATGCATGCCAGGCTCTTCCTTATGCAAGCTGAAAGCTGCTGTCAGAAGGCTTGGCTCCTTGTCAGATCGAAGCAGCAGCACGCACCTTCGAGTTTGGCAGGAACTAAAGAGCCGCAGAAGAGCATGGTCTAGCAACAAGGGGATAGGAAAATGCATTTCCTTCATGTGCCCTTGTCGTCGCCTCACAGCAGGTAGCAGCATAAAGCAGATGCGGCTGAAGTTCTTCCGGGCGACAGCTAACATCAATCGAGCAAGCGGTCTTCCCACAGCTATGGTCCTCTGGCAGTCTGAAAGCTTTGCGCACAAGCCGCTTGCTAAGCACCTTCATTTGCCTTTAGGCAGTGCTCATGCTTTACCAGCCTGGGGCGAGAATGGTCACTACCGCGCACACACGTTTCGCTGTGCCCGTTGCCAAGCGCTCTGGAAGCACTGTTTATGACGCAAGCGGAACGCCTCTTGCGCTTCCATTCTCAGAGCTCCTGAGTTAAGCAATCTGCGACCCTTGGTGCGAATGCCAGAGGAAAACATTTCCACTGTGTCTGGCAGGGAGAAACTGTACCTGGAGAACACTTTTGTCTGCAGCTTGCGCCTGCACCTTACATACCCATGGAATTTCAGCACATTCAAATGCATGCCAGGCTCTTCCTTACCCAAGCTGAAAGCTGCTGTCCGAAGGCTTCGCTCCTTGTCAGATGGAAGCAGCAGCACGCACCTTTAATTTTGGCAAGTACTAAAGAGCCTCAGACGAGCGTGGTCTAGCAACAAGGGGATAGGAAAATGCATTTGCTTCATGTGCCCTTGTCGTCGCCTAACAACATGTAGCAGCATAAAGCAGATGCGGCTGAAGTTCTTCCGGGCGACAGCTAACATCAATCGAGCAAGTGGTCTTCCCACAGCTATGGTCCTCTGGCAGTCTGAAAGCTTTGCGCATAAGCCGCTTGCTAAGCGCCTTCCTTTGCCTTTAGGCAGTGCTCGTGCACGACAAGCCTGGGGCGTGAATGCTCACTAATCAGCACACACGTTTCGCTGTGCCCGTTGCCAAGCGCTCTGGAAGCACTGTTTATGACGCAAGCGGAACGCCTCTTGTGCTTCCATTCTCAGAGCTCCTGAGTTAAGCACTCTGCGACCGTAGGCGCGAATGCCAGAGGAAAACATTTCCACTGCGTCTGGCAGGGAGAAACTGTACCTGGAGAACACTTTTGTCTGCAGCTTGCACCTGCACCTTACATACCCATGGATTTTCAGCACATTCAAATGCATGCCAGGCTCTTCCTAACGCAAGCTGAAAGCTGCTGTCAGAAGGCTTCGCTCCTTGTCAGATCGAAGCAGCAGCACGCACCTTCGAGTTTGGCAGGAACTAAAGAGCCGCAGAAGAGCATGGTCTAGCAACAAGGGGATAGGAAAATGCATTTGCTTCATGTGCCCATGTCGTCGCCTCACAACAGGTAGCAGCATAAAGCAGATGCGGCTGAAGTTCTTCCGGGCGACAGCTAACATCAATCGAGCAAGCGGTCTTCCCACAGCTATGGTCCTCTGGCAGTCTGAAAGCTTTGCGCACAAGCCGCTTGCTAAGCGCCTTCCTTTGCCTTTAGGCAGTGCTCGTGCACAACAAGCCTCGGGCGTGAATATTCACTACCCCGCACACACGTTTCGCTGTGCCCGTTGCCAAGCGCTCTGGAAGCGCTGTTTATGACGCAAGCGGAACGCCTCTTGCGCTTCCATTCTCAGAGCTCCTGAGTTAAGCAATCTGCGACCCTTGGTGCGAATGCCAGAGGAAAACATTTCCACTGAGTCTGGCAGGGAGAAACTGTACCTGGAGAACACTTTTGTCTGCAGCTTGCACCTGCACCTTACATACCCATGGATTTTCAGCACATTCAAATGCATGCCAGGCTCTTCCTAACGCAAGCTGAAAGCTGCTGTCAGAAGGCTTCGCTCCTTGTCAGATGGAAGCAGCAGCACGCACCTTCGAGTTTGGCAGGAACTAAAGAGCCTCAGACGAGCGTGGTCTAGCAACAAGGGGATAGGAAAATGCATTTGCTTCATGTGCCCTTGTCGTCGCCTCACAACAGGTAGCAGCATAAAGCAGATGCGGCTGAAGTTCTTCCGGGCGACAGCTAACATCAATCGAGCAGGTGGTCTTCCCACAGCTATGGTCCTCTGGCAGTCTGAAAGCTTTGCGCATAAGCCGCTTGCTAAGCGCCTTCCTTTGCCTTTAGGCAGTGCTCATGCACAACAAGCCTGGGGCGTGAATGCTCACTACCCCGCACACACGTTTCGTTGTGCCCGTTGCCAAGCGCTCTGGAAGCACTATTTATGACGCAAGCGGAACGCCTCTTGTGCTTCCATTCTCAGAGCTCCTGAGTTAAGCACTCTGCGACCGTAGGCGCGAATGCCAGAGGAAAACATTTCCACTGCGTCTGGCAGGGAGAAACTGTACCTGGAGAACACTTTTGTCTGCAGCTTGCACCTGCACCTTACATACCCATGGATTTTCAGCACATTCAAATGCATGCCAGGCTCTTCCTAATGCAAGCTGAAAGCTGCTGTCAGAAGGCTTGGCTCCTTGTCAGATCGAAGCAGCAGCACGCACCTTCGAGTTTGGCAGGAACTAAAGAGCCGCAGAAGAGCATGGTCTAGCAACAAGGGGATAGGAAAATGCATTTCCTTCATGTGCCCTTGTCGTCGCCTCACAGCAGGTAGCAGCATAAAGCAGATGCGGCTGAAGTTCTTCCGGGCGACAGCTAACAACAATCGAGCAAGCGGTCTTCCCACAGCTATGGTCCTCTGGCAGTCTGAAAGCTTTGCGCACAAGCCGCTTGCTAAGCACCTTCATTTGCCTTTAGGCAGTGCTCATGCTTTACCAGCCTGGGGCGAGAATGGTCACTACCGCGCACACACGTTTCGCTGTGCCCGTTGCCAAGCGCTCTGGAAGCGCTGTTTATGACGCAAGCGGAACGCCTCTTGCGCTTCCATTCTCAGAGCTCCTGAGTTAAGCAATCTGCGACCCTTGGTGCGAATGCCAGAGGAAAACATTTCCACTGAGTCTAGCAGGGAGAAACTGTACCTGGAGAACACCTTTGTCTGCAGCTTGCGCCTGCACCTTACATACCCATGGAATTTCAGCACATTCAAATGCATGCCAGGCTCTTCCTTATGCAAGCTGAAAGCTGCTGTCAGAAGGCTTGGCTCCTTGTCAGATCGAAGCAGCAGCACGCACCTTCGAGTTTGGCAGGAACTAAAGAGCCGCAGAAGAGCATGGTCTAGCAACAAGGGGATAGGAAAATGCATTTGCTTCATGTGCCCTTGTCGTCGCCTAACAACAGGTAGCAGCATAAAGCAGATGCGGCTGAAGTTCTTCCGGGCGACAGCTAACATCAATCGAGCAAGTGGTCTTCCCACAGCTATGGTCCTCTGGCAGTCTGAAAGCTTTGCGCACAAGCCGCTTGCTAAGCGCCTTCCTTTGCCTTTAGGCAGTGCTCGTGCACAACAAGCCTCGGGCGTGAATGCTCACTACCTCGCACACACATTTCGCTGTGCCCGTTGCCAAGCGCTCTGGAAGCGCTGTTTATGACGCAAGCGGAACGCCTCTTGCGCTTCCATTCTCAGAGCTCCTGAGTTAAGCAATCTGCGACCCTTGGTGCGAATGCCAGAGGAAAACATTTCCACTGAGTCTAGCAGGGAGAAACTGTACCTGGAGAACACTTTTGTCTGCAGCTTGCGCCTGCACCTTACATACCCATGGAATTTCAGCACATTCAAATGCATGCCAGGCTCTTCCTTACCCAAGCTGAAAGCTGCTGTCCGAAGGCTTGGCTCCTTGTCAGATGGAAGCAGCAGCACGCACCTTTAAGTTTGGCAAGTACTAAAGAGCCTCAGAAGACCATGGTCTAGCAACAAGGGGATAGGAAAATGCATTTGCTTCATGTGCCCTTGTCGTCGCCTCACAACAGGTAGCAGCATAAAGCAGATGCGGCTGAAGTTCTTCCGGGCGACAGCTAACATCAATCGAGCAAGTGGTCTTCCCACAGCTATGGTCCTCTGGCAGTCTGAAAGCTTTGCGCACAAGCCGCTTGCTAAGCGCCTTCCTTTGCCTTTAGGCAGTGCTCGTGCAAAACAAGCCTGGGGCGTGAATGCTCACTACCCCACACACACATTTCGCTGTGCCCGTTGCCAAGCGCTCTGGAAGCACTGTTTATGACGCAAGCGGAACGCCTCTTGCGCTTCCATTCTCAGAGCTCCTGAGTAAAGCACTCTGCGACCCTTGGTGCGAATGCCAGAGGAAAACATTTCCACTGAGTCTGGCAGGGAGAAACTGTACCTGGAGAACACTTTTGTCTGCAGCTTGCACCTGCACCTTACATACCCATGGATTTTCAGCACATTCAAATGCATGCCAGGCTCTTCCTTATGCAAGCTGAAAGCTGCTGTCAGAAGGCTTGGCTCCTTGTCAGATCGAAGCAGCAGCACGCACCTTCGAGTTTGGCAGGAACTAAAGAGCCGCAGAAGAGCATGGTCTAGCAACAAGGGGATAGGAAAATGCATTTGCTTCATGTGCCCTTGTCGTCGCCTAACAACAGGTAGCAGCATAAAGCAGATGCGGCTGAAGTTCTTCCGGGCGACAGCTAACATCAATCAAGCAAGTGGTCTTCCCACAGCTATGGTCCTCTGGCAGTCTGAAAGCTTTGCGCACAAGCCGCTTGCTAAGCGCCTTCCTTTGCCTTTAGGCAGTGCTCGTGCACAACAAGCCTCGGGCGTGAATGCTCACTACCTCGCACACACATTTCGCTGTGCCCGTTGCCAAGCGCTCTGGAAGCGCTGTTTATGACGCAAGCGGAACGCCTCTTGCGCTTCCATTCTCAGAGCTCCTGAGTTAAGCAATCTGCGACCCTTGGTGCGAATGCCAGAGGAAAACATTTCCACTGAGTCTAGCAGGGAGAAACTGTACCTGGAGAACACTTTTGTCTGCAGCTTGCGCCTGCACCTTACATACCCATGGAATTTCAGCACATTCAAATGCATGCCAGGCTCTTCCTTACCCAAGCTGAAAGCTGCTGTCCGAAGGCTTGGCTCCTTGTCAGATGGAAGCAGCAGCACGCATCTTTAAGTTTGGCAAGTACTAAAGAGCCTCAGAAGACCATGGTCTAGCAACAAGGGGATAGGAAAATGCATTTCCTTCATGTGCCCTTGTCGTCGCCTCACAACAGGTAGCAGCATAAAGCAGATGCGGCTGAAGTTCTTCCGGGCGACAGCTAACATCAATCGAGCAAGTGGTCTTCCCACAGCTATGGTCCTCTGGCAGTCTGAAAGCTTTGCGCACAAGCCGCTTGCTAAGCGCCTTCATTTGCCTTTAGGCAGTGCTCGTGCAAAACAAGCCTGGGGCGTGAATGCTCACTACCCCGCACACACATTTCGCTGTGCCCGTTGCCAAGCGCTCTGGAAGCACTGTTTATGACGCAAGCGGAACGCCTCTTGCGCTTCCATTCTCAGAGCTCCTGAGTAAAGCACTCTGCGACCCTTGGTGCGAATGCCAGAGGAAAACATTTCCACTGAGTCTGGCACTGAGAAACTGTACCTGGAGAACACTTTTGTCTGCAGCTTGCACCTGCACCTTACATACCCATGGATTTTCAGCACATTCAAATGCATGCCAGGCTCTTCCTAATGCAAGCTGAAAGCTGCTGTCTGAAGGCTTCGCTCCTTGTCAGATCGAAGCAGCAGCACACACCTTCGAGTTTGGCAGGAACTAAAGAGCCGCAGAAGACCATGGTCTAGCAACAAGGGGATAGGAAAATGCATTTGCTTCATGTGCCCTTGTCGTCGCCTAACAACAGGTAGCAGCATAAAGCAGATGCGGCTGAAGTTCTTCCGGGCGACAGCTAACATCAATCGAGCAAGTGGTCTTCCCACAGCTATGGTCCTCTGGCAGTCTGAAAGCTTTGCGCACAAGCCGCTTGCTAAGCGCCTTCCTTTGCCTTTAGGCAGTGCTCGTGCACAACAAGCCTCGGGCGTGAATGCTCACTACCTCGCACACACATTTCGCTGTGCCCGTTGCCAAGCGCTCTGGAAGCGCTGTTTATGACGCAAGCGGAACGCCTCTTGCGCTTCCATTCTCAGAGCTCCTGAGTTAAGCAATCTGCGACCCTTGGTGCGAATGCCAGAGGAAAACATTTCCACTGAGTCTAGCAGGGAGAAACTGTACCTGGAGAACACTTTTGTCTGCAGCTTGCGCCTGCACCTTACATACCCATGGAATTTCAGCACATTCAAATGCATGCCAGGCTCTTCCTTACCCAAGCTGAAAGCTGCTGTCCGAAGGCTTGGCTCCTTGTCAGATGGAAGCAGCAGCACGCACCTTTAAGTTTGGCAAGTACTAAAGAGCCTCAGAAGACCATGGTCTAGCAACAAGGGGATAGGAAAATGCATTTGCTTCATGTGCCCTTGTCGTCGCCTCACAACAGGTAGCAGCATAAAGCAGATGCGGCTGAAGTTCTTCCGGGCGACAGCTAACATCAATCGAGCAAGTGGTCTTCCCACAGCTATGGTCCTCTGGCAGTCTGAAAGCTTTGCGCACAAGCCGCTTGCTAAGCGCCTTCATTTGCCTTTAGGCAGTGCTCGTGCAAAACAAGCCTGGGGCGTGAATGCTCACTACCCCGCACACACATTTCGCTGTGCCCGTTGCCAAGCGCTCTGGAAGCACTGTTTATGACGCAAGCGGAACGCCTCTTGCGCTTCCATTCTCAGAGCTCCTGAGTAAAGCACTCTGCGACCCTTGGTGCGAATGCCAGAGGAAAACATTTCCACTGAGTCTGGCACTGAGAAACTGTACCTGGAGAACACTTTTGTCTGCAGCTTGCACCTGCACCTTACATACCCATGGATTTTCAGCACATTCAAATGCATGCCAGGCTCTTCCTAATGCAAGCTGAAAGCTGCTGTCTGAAGGCTTCGCTCCTTGTCAGATCGAAGCAGCAGCACACACCTTCGAGTTTGGCAGGAACTAAAGAGCCGCAGAAGACCATGGTCTAGCAACAAGGGGATAGGAAAATGCATTTGCTTCATGTGCCCTTGTCGTCGCCTAACAACAGGTAGCAGCATAAAGCAGATGCGGCTGAAGTTCTTCCGGGCGACAGCTAACATCAATCGAGCAAGTGGTCTTCCCACAGCTATGGTCCTCTGGCAGTCTGAAAGCTTTGCGCACAAGCCGCTTGCTAAGCGCCTTCCTTTGCCTTTAGGCAGTGCTCGTGCACAACAAGCCTCGGGCGTGAATGCTCACTACCTCGCACACACATTTCGCTGTGCCCGTTGCCAAGCGCTCTGGAAGCGCTGTTTATGACGCAAGCGGAACGCCTCTTGCGCTTCCATTCTCAGAGCTCCTGAGTTAAGCAATCTGCGACCCTTGGTGCGAATGCCAGAGGAAAACATTTCCACTGAGTCTAGCAGGGAGAAACTGTACCTGGAGAACACTTTTGTCTGCAGCTTGCGCCTGCACCTTACATACCCATGGAATTTCAGCACATTCAAATGCATGCCAGGCTCTTCCTTACCCAAGCTGAAAGCTGCTGTCCGAAGGCTTGGCTCCTTGTCAGATGGAAGCAGCAGCACGCACCTTTAAGTTTGGCAAGTACTAAAGAGCCTCAGAAGACCATGGTCTAGCAACAAGGGGATAGGAAAATGCATTTGCTTCATGTGCCCTTGTCGTCGCCTCACAACAGGTAGCAGCATAAAGCAGATGCGGCTGAAGTTCTTCCGGGCGACAGCTAACATCAATCGAGCAAGTGGTCTTCCCACAGCTATGGTCCTCTGGCAGTCTGAAAGCTTTGCGCACAAGCCGCTTGCTAAGCGCCTTCCTTTGCCTTTAGGCAGTGCTCGTGCAAAACAAGCCTGGGGCGTGAATGCTCACTACCCTGCACACACATTTCGCTGTGCCCGTTGCCAAGCGCTCTGGAAGCACTGTTTATGACGCAAGCGGAACGCCTCTTGCGCTTCCATTCTCAGAGCTCCTGAGTAAAGCACTCTGCGACCCTTGGTGCGAATGCCAGAGGAAAACATTTCCACTGAGTCTGGCAGGGAGAAACTGTACCTGGAGAACACTTTTGTCTGCAGCTTGCACCTGCACCTTACATACCCATGGATTTTCAGCACATTCAAATGCATGCCAGGCTCTTCCTAACGCAAGCTGAAAGCTGCTGTCAGAAGGCTTGGCTCCTTGTCAGATGGAAGCAGCAGCACGCACCTTTAAGTTTGGCAAGTACTAAAGAGCCTCAGAAGACCATGGTCTAGCAACAAGGGGATAGGAAAATGCATTTCCTTCATGTGCCCTTGTCGTCGCCTCACAACAGGTAGCAGCATAAAGCAGATGCGGCTGAAGTTCTTCCGGGCGACAGCTAACATCTATCGAGCAAGTGGTCTTCCCACAGCTATGGTCCTCTGGCAGTCTGAAAGCTTTGCGCACAAGCCGCTTGCTAAGCGCCGTCCTTTGCCTTTAGGCAGTGCTCGTGCAAAACAAGCCTGGGGCGTGAATGCTCACTACCCCGCACACACATTTCGCTGTGCCCGTTGCCAAGCGCTCTGGAAGCGCTGTTTATGACGCAAGCGGAACGCCTCTTGCGCTTCCATTCTCAGAGCTCCTGAGTTAAGCAATCTGCGACCCTTGGTGCGAATGCCAGAGGAAAACATTTCCACTGAGTCTAGCAGGGAGAAACTGTACCTGGAGAACACTTTTGTCTGCAGCTTGCACCTGCACCTTACATACCCATGGATTTTCAGCACATTCAAATGCATGCCAGGCTCTTCCTAACGCAACCTGAAAGCTGCTGTCAGAAGGCTTGGCTCCTTGTCAGATCGAAGCAGCAGCACGCACCTTCGAGTTTGGCAGGAACTAAAGAGCCGCAGAAGAGCATGGTCTAGCAACAAGGGGATAGGAAAATGCATTTGCTTCATGTGCCCTTGTCGTCGCCTCACAACAGGTAGCAGCATAAAGCAGATGCGGCTGAAGTTCTTCCGGGCGACAGCTAACATCAATCGAGCAAGTGGTCTTCCCACAGCTATGGTCCTCTGGCAGTCTGAAAGCTTTGCGCACAAGCCGCTTGCTAAGCGCCTTCCTTTGCCTTTAGGCAGTGCTCGTGCAAAACAAGCCTGGGGCGTGAATGCTCACTACCCCGCACACACATTTCGCTGTGCCCGTTGCCAAGCGCTCTGGAAGCACTGTTTATGACGCAAGCGGAACGCCTCTTGCGCTTCCATTCTCAGAGCTCCTGAGTAAAGCACTCTGCGACCCTTGGTGCGAATGCCAGAGGAAAACATTTCCACTGAGTCTGGCAGGGAGAAACTGTACCTGGAGAACACTTTTGTCTGCAGCTTGCACCTGCACCTTACATACCCATGGATTTTCAGCACATTCAAATGCATGCCAGGCTCTTCCTAATGCAAGCTGAAAGCTGCTGTCTGAAGGCTTCGCTCCTTGTCAGATCGAAGCAGCAGCACACACCTTCGAGTTTGGCAGGAACTAAAGAGCCGCAGAAGAGCATGGTCTAGCAACAAGGGGATAGGAAAATGCATTTGCTTCATGTGCCCTTGTCGTCGCCTCACAACAGGTAGCAGCATAAAGCAGATGCGGCTGAAGTTCTTCCGGGCGACAGCTAACATCAATCAAGCAAGTGGTCTTCCCACAGCTATGGTCCTCTGGCAGTCTGAAAGCTTTGCGCACAAGCCGCTTGCTAAGCGCCTTCCTTTGCCTTTAGGCAGTGCTCGTGCACAACAAGCCTCGGGCGTGCATGCTCACTACCTCGCACACACATTTCGCTGTGCCCGTTGCCAAGCGCTCTGGAAGCGCTGTTTATGACGCAAGCGGAACGCCTCTTGCGCTTCCATTCTCAGAGCTCCTGAGTTAAGCAATCTGCGACCCTTGGTGCGAATGCCAGAGGAAAACATTTCCACTGAGTCTAGCAGGGAGAAACTGTACCTGGAGAACACTTTTGTCTGCAGCTTGCGCCTGCACCTTACATACCCATGGAATTTCAGCACATTCAAATGCATGCCAGGCTCTTCCTTACCCAAGCTGAAAGCTGCTGTCCGAAGGCTTGGCTCCTTGTCAGATGGAAGCAGCAGCACGCACCTTTAAGTTTGGCAAGTACTAAAGAGCCTCAGAAGACCATGGTCTAGCAACAAGGGGATAGGAAAATGCATTTCCTTCATGTGCCCTTGTCGTCGCCTCACAACAGGTAGCAGCATAAAGCAGATGCGGCTGAAGTTCTTCCGGGCGACAGCTAACATCAATCGAGCAAGTGGTCTTCCCACAGCTATGGTCCTCTGGCAGTCTGAAAGCTTTGCGCACAAGCCGCTTGCTAAGCGCCTTCCTTTGCCTTTAGGCAGTGCTCGTGCAAAACAAGCCTGGGGCGTGAATGCTCACTACCCTGCACACACATTTCGCTGTGCCCGTTGCCAAGCGCTCTGGAAGCACTGTTTATGACGCAAGCGGAACGCCTCTTGCGCTTCCATTCTCAGAGCTCCTGAGTAAAGCACTCTGCGACCCTTGGTGCGAATGCCAGAGGAAAACATTTCCACTGAGTCTGGCAGGGAGAAACTGTACCTGGAGAACACTTTTGTCTGCAGCTTGCACCTGCACCTTACATACCCATGGATTTTCAGCACATTCAAATGCATGCCAGGCTCTTCCTAATGCAAGCTGAAAGCTGCTGTCTGAAGGCTTCGCTCCTTGTCAGATCGAAGCAGCAGCACACACCTTCGAGTTTGGCAGGAACTAAAGAGCCGCAGAAGAGCATGGTCTAGCAACAAGGGGATAGGAAAATGCATTTGCTTCATGTGCCCTTGTCGTCGCCTCACAACAGGTAGCAGCATAAAGCAGATGCGGCCGAAGTTCTTCCGGGCGACAGCTAACATCAATCGAGCAAGTGGTCTACCCACAGCTATGGTCCTCTGGCAGTCTGAAAGCTTTGCGCACAAGCCGCTTGCTAAGCGCCTTCCTTTGCCTTTAGGCAGTGCTCGTGCACGACAAGCCTGGGGCGTGAATGCTCACTACCCCGCACACACGTTTCGTTGTGCCCGTTGCCAAGCGCTCTGGAAGCACTGTTTATGACGCAAGCGGAACGCCTCTTGTGCTTCCATTCTCAGAGCTCCTGAGTTAAGCACTCTGCGACCGTAGGCGCGAATGCCAGAGGAAAACATTTCCACTGCGTCTGGCAGGGAGAAACTGTACCTGGAGAACACTTTTGTCTGCAGCTTGCACCTGCACCTTACATACCCATGGATTTTCAGCACATTCAAATGCATGCCAGGCTCTTCCTAACGCAAGCTGAAAGCTGCTGTCAGAAGGCTTCGCTCCTTGTCAGATCGAAGCAGCAGCACGCACCTTCGAGTTTGGCAGGAACTAAAGAGCCGCAGAAGAGCATGGTCTAGCAACAAGGGGATAGGAAAATGCATTTGCTTCATGTGCCCTTGTCGTCGCCTCACAACAGGTAGCAGCATAAAGCAGATGCGGCTGAAGTTCTTCCGGGCGACAGCTAACATCAATCGAGCAAGTGGTCTTCCCACAGCTATGGTCCTCTGGCAGTCTGAAAGCTTTGCGCACAAGCCGCTTGCTAAGCGCCTTCCTTTGCCTTTAGGCAGTGCTCGTGCACAACAAGCCTGGGGCGTGAATGCTCACTACCCCGCACACACGTTTCGTTGTGCCCGTTGCCAAGCGCTCTGGAAGCACTATTTATGACGCAAGCGGAACGCCTCTTGTGCTTCCATTCTCAGAGCTCCTGAGTTAAGCACTCTGCGACCGTAGGCGCGAATGCCAGAGGAAAACATTTCTACTGCGTCTGGCAGGGAGAAACTGTACCTGGAGAACACTTTTGTCTGCAGCTTGCACCTGCACCTTACATACCCATGGATTTTCAGCACATTCAAATGCATGCCAGGCTCTTCCTTATGCAAGCTGAAAGCTGCTGTCAGAAGGCTTGGCTCCTTGTCAGATCGAAGCAGCAGCACGCACCTTCGAGTTTGGCAGGAACTAAAGAGCCGCAGAAGAGCATGGTCTAGCAACAAGGGGATAGGAAAATGCATTTCCTTCATGTGCCCTTGTCGTCGCCTCACAGCAGGTAGCAGCATAAAGCAGATGCGGCTGAAGTTCTTCCGGGCGACAGCTAACATCAATCGAGCAAGCGGTCTTCCCACAGCTATGGTCCTCTGGCAGTCTGAAAGCTTTGCGCACAAGCCGCTTGCTAAGCACCTTCATTTGCCTTTAGGCAGTGCTCATGCTTTACCAGCCTGGGGCGAGAATGGTCACTACCGCGCACACACGTTTCGCTGTGCCCGTTGCCAAGCGCTCTGGAAGCGCTGTTTATGACGCAAGCGGAACGCCTCTTGCGCTTCCATTCTCAGAGCTCCTGAGTTAAGCAATCTGCGACCCTTGGTGCGAATGCCAGAGGAAAACATTTCCACTGTGTCTGGCAGGGAGAAACTGTACCTGGAGAACACTTTTGTCTGCAGCTTGCGCCTGCACCTTACATACCCATGGAATTTCAGCACATTCAAATGCATGCCAGGCTCTTCCTTACCCAAGCTGAAAGCTGCTGTCCGAAGGCTTCGCTCCTTGTCAGATGGAAGCAGCAGCACGCACCTTTAATTTTGGCAAGTACTAAAGAGCCTCAGACGAGCGTGGTCTAGCAACAAGGGGATAGGAAAATGCATTTGCTTCATGTGCCCTTGTCGTCGCCTAACAACATGTAGCAGCATAAAGCAGATGCGGCTGAAGTTCTTCCGGGCGACAGCTAACATCAATCGAGCAAGTGGTCTTCCCACAGCTATGGTCCTCTGGCAGTCTGAAAGCTTTGCGCATAAGCCGCTTGCTAAGCGCCTTCCTTTGCCTTTAGGCAGTGCTCGTGCACGACAAGCCTGGGGCGTGAATGCTCACTAATCCGCACACACGTTTCGCTGTGCCCGTTGCCAAGCGCTCTGGAAGCACTGTTTATGACGCAAGCGGAACGCCTCTTGTGCTTCCATTCTCAGAGCTCCTGAGTTAAGCACTCTGCGACCGTAGGCGCGAATGCCAGAGGAAAACATTTCCACTGCGTCTGGCAGGGAGAAACTGTACCTGGAGAACACTTTTGTCTGCAGCTTGCACCTGCACCTTACATACCCATGGATTTTCAGCACATTCAAATGCATGCCAGGCTCTTCCTAACGCAAGCTGAAAGCTGCTGTCAGAAGGCTTCGCTCCTTGTCAGATCGAAGCAGCAGCACGCACCTTCGAGTTTGGCAGGAACTAAAGAGCCGCAGAAGAGCATGGTCTAGCAACAAGGGGATAGGAAAATGCATTTGCTTCATGTGCCCATGTCGTCGCCTCACAACAGGTAGCAGCATAAAGCAGATGCGGCTGAAGTTCTTCCGGGCGACAGCTAACATCAATCGAGCAAGCGGTCTTCCCACAGCTATGGTCCTCTGGCAGTCTGAAAGCTTTGCGCACAAGCCGCTTGCTAAGCGCCTTCCTTTGCCTTTAGGCAGTGCTCGTGCACAACAAGCCTCGGGCGTGAATATTCACTACCCCGCACACACGTTTCGCTGTGCCCGTTGCCAAGCGCTCTGGAAGCGCTGTTTATGACGCAAGCGGAACGCCTCTTGCGCTTCCATTCTCAGAGCTCCTGAGTTAAGCAATCTGCGACCCTTGGTGCGAATGCCAGAGGAAAACATTTCCACTGAGTCTGGCAGGGAGAAACTGTACCTGGAGAACACTTTTGTCTGCAGCTTGCACCTGCACCTTACATACCCATGGATTTTCAGCACATTCAAATGCATGCCAGGCTCTTCCTAACGCAAGCTGAAAGCTGCTGTCAGAAGGCTTCGCTCCTTGTCAGATGGAAGCAGCAGCACGCACCTTCGAGTTTGGCAGGAACTAAAGAGCCTCAGACGAGCGTGGTCTAGCAACAAGGGGATAGGAAAATGCATTTGCTTCATGTGCCCTTGTCGTCGCCTAACTACATGTAGCAGCATAAAGCAGATGCGGCTGAAGTTCTTCCGGGCGACAGCTAACATCAATCGAGCAGGTGGTCTTCCCACAGCTATGGTCCTCTGGCAGTCTGAAAGCTTTGCGCATAAGCCGCTTGCTAAGCGCCTTCCTTTGCCTTTAGGCAGTGCTCATGCACAACAAGCCTGGGGCGTGAATGCTCACTACCCCGCACACACGTTTCGTTGTGCCCGTTGCCAAGCGCTCTGGAAGCACTATTTATGACGCAAGCGGAACGCCTCTTGTGCTTCCATTCTCAGAGCTCCTGAGTTAAGCACTCTGCGACCGTAGGCGCGAATGCCAGAGGAAAACATTTCCACTGCGTCTGGCAGGGAGAAACTGTACCTGGAGAACACTTTTGTCTGCAGCTTGCACCTGCACCTTACATACCCATGGATTTTCAGCACATTCAAATGCATGCCAGGCTCTTCCTAATGCAAGCTGAAAGCTGCTGTCAGAAGGCTTGGCTCCTTGTCAGATCGAAGCAGCAGCACGCACCTTCGAGTTTGGCAGGAACTAAAGAGCCGCAGAAGAGCATGGTCTAGCAACAAGGGGATAGGAAAATGCATTTCCTTCATGTGCCCTTGTCGTCGCCTCACAGCAGGTAGCAGCATAAAGCAGATGCGGCTGAAGTTCTTCCGGGCGACAGCTAACAACAATCGAGCAAGCGGTCTTCCCACAGCTATGGTCCTCTGGCAGTCTGAAAGCTTTGCGCACAAGCCGCTTGCTAAGCGCCTTCCTTTGCCTTTAGGCAGTGCTCGTGCAAAACAAGCCTGGGGCGTGAATGCTCACTACCCTGCACACACATTTCGCTGTGCCCGTTGCCAAGCGCTCTGGAAGCACTGTTTATGACGCAAGCGGAACGCCTCTTGCGCTTCCATTCTCAGAGCTCCTGAGTAAAGCACTCTGCGACCCTTGGTGCGAATGCCAGAGGAAAACATTTCCACTGAGTCTGGCAGGGAGAAACTGTACCTGGAGAACACTTTTGTCTGCAGCTTGCACCTGCACCTTACATACCCATGGATTTTCAGCACATTCAAATGCATGCCAGGCTCTTCCTTATGCAAGCTGAAAGCTGCTGTCAGAAGGCTTGGCTCCTTGTCAGATCGAAGCAGCAGCACGCACCTTCGAGTTTGGCAGGAACTAAAGAGCCGCAGAAGAGCATGGTCTAGCAACAAGGGGATAGGAAAATGCATTTGCTTCATGTGCCCTTGTCGTCGCCTAACAACAGGTAGCAGCATAAAGCAGATGCGGCTGAAGTTCTTCCGGGCGACAGCTAACATCAATCGAGCAAGTGGTCTTCCCACAGCTATGGTCCTCTGGCAGTCTGAAAGCTTTGCGCACAAGCCGCTTGCTAAGCGCCTTCCTTTGCCTTTAGGCAGTGCTCGTGCACAACAAGCCTCGGGCGTGAATGCTCACTACCTCGCACACACATTTCGCTGTGCCCGTTGCCAAGCGCTCTGGAAGCGCTGTTTATGACGCAAGCGGAACGCCTCTTGCGCTTCCATTCTCAGAGCTCCTGAGTTAAGCAATCTGCGACCCTTGGTGCGAATGCCAGAGGAAAACATTTCCACTGAGTCTAGCAGGGAGAAACTGTACCTGGAGAACACTTTTGTCTGCAGCTTGCGCCTGCACCTTACATACCCATGGAATTTCAGCACATTCAAATGCATGCCAGGCTCTTCCTTACCCAAGCTGAAAGCTGCTGTCCGAAGGCTTGGCTCCTTGTCAGATGGAAGCAGCAGCACGCACCTTTAAGTTTGGCAAGTACTAAAGAGCCTCAGAAGACCATGGTCTAGCAACAAGGGGATAGGAAAATGCATTTGCTTCATGTGCCCTTGTCGTCGCCTCACAACAGGTAGCAGCATAAAGCAGATGCGGCTGAAGTTCTTCCGGGCGACAGCTAACATCAATCGAGCAAGTGGTCTTCCCACAGCTATGGTCCTCTGGCAGTCTGAAAGCTTTGCGCACAAGCCGCTTGCTAAGCGCCTTCCTTTGCCTTTAGGCAGTGCTCGTGCAAAACAAGCCTGGGGCGTGAATGCTCACTACCCCGCACACACATTTCGCTGTGCCCGTTGCCAAGCGCTCTGGAAGCACTGTTTATGACGCAAGCGGAACGCCTCTTGCGCTTCCATTCTCAGAGCTCCTGAGTAAAGCACTCTGCGACCCTTGGTGCGAATGCCAGAGGAAAACATTTCCACTGAGTCTGGCAGGGAGAAACTGTACCTGGAGAACACTTTTGTCTGCAGCTTGCACCTGCACCTTACATACCCATGGATTTTCAGCACATTCAAATGCATGCCAGGCTCTTCCTTATGCAAGCTGAAAGCTGCTGTCAGAAGGCTTGGCTCCTTGTCAGATCGAAGCAGCAGCACGCACCTTCGAGTTTGGCAGGAACTAAAGAGCCGCAGAAGAGCATGGTCTAGCAACAAGGGGATAGGAAAATGCATTTGCTTCATGTGCCCTTGTCGTCGCCTAACAACAGGTAGCAGCATAAAGCAGATGCGGCTGAAGTTCTTCCGGGCGACAGCTAACATCAATCAAGCAAGTGGTCTTCCCACAGCTATGGTCCTCTGGCAGTCTGAAAGCTTTGCGCACAAGCCGCTTGCTAAGCGCCTTCCTTTGCCTTTAGGCAGTGCTCGTGCACAACAAGCCTCGGGCGTGAATGCTCACTACCTCGCACACACATTTCGCTGTGCCCGTTGCCAAGCGCTCTGGAAGCGCTGTTTATGACGCAAGCGGAACGCCTCTTGCGCTTCCATTCTCAGAGCTCCTGAGTTAAGCAATCTGCGACCCTTGGTGCGAATGCCAGAGGAAAACATTTCCACTGAGTCTAGCAGGGAGAAACTGTACCTGGAGAACACTTTTGTCTGCAGCTTGCGCCTGCACCTTACATACCCATGGAATTTCAGCACATTCAAATGCATGCCAGGCTCTTCCTTACCCAAGCTGAAAGCTGCTGTCCGAAGGCTTGGCTCCTTGTCAGATGGAAGCAGCAGCACGCATCTTTAAGTTTGGCAAGTACTAAAGAGCCTCAGAAGACCATGGTCTAGCAACAAGGGGATAGGAAAATGCATTTCCTTCATGTGCCCTTGTCGTCGCCTCACAACAGGTAGCAGCATAAAGCAGATGCGGCTGAAGTTCTTCCGGGCGACAGCTAACATCAATCGAGCAAGTGGTCTTCCCACAGCTATGGTCCTCTGGCAGTCTGAAAGCTTTGCGCACAAGCCGCTTGCTAAGCGCCTTCATTTGCCTTTAGGCAGTGCTCGTGCAAAACAAGCCTGGGGCGTGAATGCTCACTACCCCGCACACACATTTCGCTGTGCCCGTTGCCAAGCGCTCTGGAAGCACTGTTTATGACGCAAGCGGAACGCCTCTTGCGCTTCCATTCTCAGAGCTCCTGAGTAAAGCACTCTGCGACCCTTGGTGCGAATGCCAGAGGAAAACATTTCCACTGAGTCTGGCACTGAGAAACTGTACCTGGAGAACACTTTTGTCTGCAGCTTGCACCTGCACCTTACATACCCATGGATTTTCAGCACATTCAAATGCATGCCAGGCTCTTCCTAATGCAAGCTGAAAGCTGCTGTCTGAAGGCTTCGCTCCTTGTCAGATCGAAGCAGCAGCACACACCTTCGAGTTTGGCAGGAACTAAAGAGCCGCAGAAGACCATGGTCTAGCAACAAGGGGATAGGAAAATGCATTTGCTTCATGTGCCCTTGTCGTCGCCTAACAACAGGTAGCAGCATAAAGCAGATGCGGCTGAAGTTCTTCCGGGCGACAGCTAACATCAATCGAGCAAGTGGTCTTCCCACAGCTATGGTCCTCTGGCAGTCTGAAAGCTTTGCGCACAAGCCGCTTGCTAAGCGCCTTCCTTTGCCTTTAGGCAGTGCTCGTGCACAACAAGCCTCGGGCGTGAATGATCACTACCTCGCACACACATTTCGCTGTGCCCGTTGCCAAGCGCTCTGGAAGCGCTGTTTATGACGCAAGCGGAACGCCTCTTGCGCTTCCATTCTCAGAGCTCCTGAGTTAAGCAATCTGCGACCCTTGGTGCGAATGCCAGAGGAAAACATTTCCACTGAGTCTAGCAGGGAGAAACTGTACCTGGAGAACACTTTTGTCTGCAGCTTGCGCCTGCACCTTACATACCCATGGAATTTCAGCACATTCAAATGCATGCCAGGCTCTTCCTTACCCAAGCTGAAAGCTGCTGTCCGAAGGCTTGGCTCCTTGTCAGATGGAAGCAGCAGCACGCACCTTTAAGTTTGGCAAGTACTAAAGAGCCTCAGAAGACCATGGTCTAGCAACAAGGGGATAGGAAAATGCATTTGCTTCATGTGCCCTTGTCGTCGCCTCACAACAGGTAGCAGCATAAAGCAGATGCGGCTGAAGTTCTTCCGGGCGACAGCTAACATCAATCGAGCAAGTGGTCTTCCCACAGCTATGGTCCTCTGGCAGTCTGAAAGCTTTGCGCACAAGCCGCTTGCTAAGCGCCTTCATTTGCCTTTAGGCAGTGCTCGTGCAAAACAAGCCTGGGGCGTGAATGCTCACTACCCCGCACACACATTTCGCTGTGCCCGTTGCCAAGCGCTCTGGAAGCACTGTTTATGACGCAAGCGGAACGCCTCTTGCGCTTCCATTCTCAGAGCTCCTGAGTAAAGCACTCTGCGACCCTTGGTGCGAATGCCAGAGGAAAACATTTCCACTGAGTCTGGCACTGAGAAACTGTACCTGGAGAACACTTTTGTCTGCAGCTTGCACCTGCACCTTACATACCCATGGATTTTCAGCACATTCAAATGCATGCCAGGCTCTTCCTAATGCAAGCTGAAAGCTGCTGTCTGAAGGCTTCGCTCCTTGTCAGATCGAAGCAGCAGCACACACCTTCGAGTTTGGCAGGAACTAAAGAGCCGCAGAAGACCATGGTCTAGCAACAAGGGGATAGGAAAATGCATTTGCTTCATGTGCCCTTGTCGTCGCCTAACAACAGGTAGCAGCATAAAGCAGATGCGGCTGAAGTTCTTCCGGGCGACAGCTAACATCAATCGAGCAAGTGGTCTTCCCACAGCTATGGTCCTCTGGCAGTCTGAAAGCTTTGCGCACAAGCCGCTTGCTAAGCGCCTTCCTTTGCCTTTAGGCAGTGCTCGTGCACAACAAGCCTCGGGCGTGAATGCTCACTACCTCGCACACACATTTCGCTGTGCCCGTTGCCAAGCGCTCTGGAAGCGCTGTTTATGACGCAAGCGGAACGCCTCTTGCGCTTCCATTCTCAGAGCTCCTGAGTTAAGCAATCTGCGACCCTTGGTGCGAATGCCAGAGGAAAACATTTCCACTGAGTCTAGCAGGGAGAAACTGTACCTGGAGAACACTTTTGTCTGCAGCTTGCGCCTGCACCTTACATACCCATGGAATTTCAGCACATTCAAATGCATGCCAGGCTCTTCCTTACCCAAGCTGAAAGCTGCTGTCCGAAGGCTTGGCTCCTTGTCAGATGGAAGCAGCAGCACGCACCTTTAAGTTTGGCAAGTACTAAAGAGCCTCAGAAGACCATGGTCTAGCAACAAGGGGATAGGAAAATGCATTTGCTTCATGTGCCCTTGTCGTCGCCTCACAACAGGTAGCAGCATAAAGCAGATGCGGCTGAAGTTCTTCCGGGCGACAGCTAACATCAATCGAGCAAGTGGTCTTCCCACAGCTATGGTCCTCTGGCAGTCTGAAAGCTTTGCGCACAAGCCGCTTGCTAAGCGCCTTCCTTTGCCTTTAGGCAGTGCTCGTGCAAAACAAGCCTGGGGCGTGAATGCTCACTACCCTGCACACACATTTCGCTGTGCCCGTTGCCAAGCGCTCTGGAAGCACTGTTTATGACGCAAGCGGAACGCCTCTTGCGCTTCCATTCTCAGAGCTCCTGAGTAAAGCACTCTGCGACCCTTGGTGCGAATGCCAGAGGAAAACATTTCCACTGAGTCTGGCAGGGAGAAACTGTACCTGGAGAACACTTTTGTCTGCAGCTTGCACCTGCACCTTACATACCCATGGATTTTCAGCACATTCAAATGCATGCCAGGCTCTTCCTTATGCAAGCTGAAAGCTGCTGTCAGAAGGCTTGGCTCCTTGTCAGATGGAAGCAGCAGCACGCACCTTTAAGTTTGGCAAGTACTAAAGAGCCTCAGAAGACCATGGTCTAGCAACAAGGGGATAGGAAAATGCATTTCCTTCATGTGCCCTTGTCGTCGCCTCACAACAGGTAGCAGCATAAAGCAGATGCGGCTGAAGTTCTTCCGGGCGACAGCTAACATCAATCGAGCAAGTGGTCTTCCCACAGCTATGGTCCTCTGGCAGTCTGAAAGCTTTGCGCACAAGCCGCTTGCTAAGCGCCTTCCTTTGCCTTTAGGCAGTGCTCGTGCAAAACAAGCCTGGGGCGTGAATGCTCACTACCCTGCACACACATTTCGCTGTGCCCGTTGCCAAGCGCTCTGGAAGCACTGTTTATGACGCAAGCGGAACGCCTCTTGCGCTTCCATTCTCAGAGCTCCTGAGTAAAGCACTCTGCGACCCTTGGTGCGAATGCCAGAGGAAAACATTTCCACTGAGTCTGGCAGGGAGAAACTGTACCTGGAGAACACTTTTGTCTGCAGCTTGCACCTGCACCTTACATACCCATGGATTTTCAGCACATTCAAATGCATGCCAGGCTCTTCCTAATGCAAGCTGAAAGCTGCTGTCTGAAGGCTTCGCTCCTTGTCAGATCGAAGCAGCAGCACACACCTTCGAGTTTGGCAGGAACTAAAGAGCCGCAGAAGAGCATGGTCTAGCAACAAGGGGATAGGAAAATGCATTTGCTTCATGTGCCCTTGTCGTCGCCTCACAACAGGTAGCAGCATAAAGCAGATGCGGCCGAAGTTCTTCCGGGCGACAGCTAACATCAATCGAGCAAGTGGTCTACCCACAGCTATGGTCCTCTGGCAGTCTGAAAGCTTTGCGCACAAGCCGCTTGCTAAGCGCCTTCCTTTGCCTTTAGGCAGTGCTCGTGCACGACAAGCCTGGGGCGTGAATGCTCACTACCCCGCACACACATTTCGCTGTGCCCGTTGCCAAGCGCTCTGGAAGCACTGTTTATGACACAAGCGGAACGCCTCTTGCGCTTCCATTCTCAGAGCTCCTGAGTAAAGCACTCTGCGACCCTTGGTGCGAATGCCAGAGGAAAACATTTCCACTGAGTCTGGCAGGGAGAAACTGTACCTGGAGAACACTTTTGTCTGCAGCTTGCACCTGCACCTTACATACCCATGGATTTTCAGCACATTCAAATGCATGCCAGGCTCTTCCTTCCGCAAGCTGAAAGCTGCTGTCAGAAGGCTTCGCTCCTTGTCAGATGGAAGCAGCAGCACGCACCTTCGAGTTTGGCAGGAACTAAAGAGCCGCAGAAGAGCATGGTCAAGCAACAAGGGGATAAGAAAATGCATTTCCTTCATGTGCCCTTGTCGCCGCCTCACAAAAGGTAGCAGCATAAAGCAGATGCGGCTGAAGTTCTTGCGGGCGACAGCTAACATCAATCGAGCAAGCGGTCTTCCCACAGCTATGGTCCTCTGGCAGTCTGAAAGCTTTGCGCACAAGCCGCTTGCTAAGCACCTTCATTTGCCTTTAGGCAGTGCTCATGCTTTACCAGCCTGGGGCGAGAATGGTCACTACCGCGCACACACGTTTCGCTGTGCCCGTTGCCAAGCGCTCTGGAAGCGCTGTTTATGACGCAAGCGGAACGCCTCTTGCGCTTCCATTCTCAGAGCTCCTGAGTTAAGCAATCTGCGACCCTTGGTGCGAATGCCAGAGGAAAACATTTCCACTGTGTCTGGCAGGGAGAAACTGTACCTGGAGAACACTTTTGTCTGCAGCTTGCACCTGCACCTTACATACCCATGGATTTTCAGCACATTCAAATGCATGCCAGGCTCTTCTTTATGCAAGCTGAAAGCTGCTGTCAGAAGGCTTGGCTCCTTGTCAGATCGAAGCAGCAGCACGCACCTTCGAGTTTGGCAGGAACTAAAGAGCCGCAGAAGAGCATGGTCTAGCAACAAGGGGATAGGAAAATGCATTTGCTTCATGTGCCCTTGTCGTCGCCTCACAGCAGGTAGCAGCATAAAGCAGATGCGGCTGAAGTTCTTCCGGGCGACAGCTAACATCTATCGAGCAAGTGGTCTTCCCACAGCTATGGTCCTCTGGCAGTCTGAAAGCTTTGCGCACAAGCCGCTTGCTAAGCGCCGTCCTTTGCCTTTAGGCAGTGCTCGTGCAAAACAAGCCTGGGGCGTGAATGCTCACTACCCCGCACACACATTTCGCTGTGCCCGTTGCCAAGCGCTCTGGAAGCGCTGTTTATGACGCAAGCGGAACGCCTCTTGCGCTTCCATTCTCAGAGCTCCTGAGTTAAGCAATCTGCGACCCTTGGTGCGAATGCCAGAGGAAAACATTTCCACTGAGTCTAGCAGGGAGAAACTGTACCTGGAGAACACTTTTGTCTGCAGCTTGCACCTGCACCTTACATACCCATGGATTTTCAGCACATTCAAATGCATGCCAGGCTCTTCCTAACGCAACCTGAAAGCTGCTGTCAGAAGGCTTGGCTCCTTGTCAGATCGAAGCAGCAGCACGCACCTTCGAGTTTGGCAGGAACTAAAGAGCCGCAGAAGAGCATGGTCTAGCAACAAGGGGATAGGAAAATGCATTTGCTTCATGTGCCCTTGTCGTCGCCTCACAACAGGTAGCAGCATAAAGCAGATGCGGCTGAAGTTCTTCCGGGCGACAGCTAACATCAATCGAGCAAGTGGTCTTCCCACAGCTATGGTCCTCTGGCAGTCTGAAAGCTTTGCGCACAAGCCGCTTGCTAAGCGCCTTCCTTTGCCTTTAGGCAGTGCTCGTGCAAAACAAGCCTGGGGCGTGAATGCTCACTACCCCGCACACACATTTCGCTGTGCCCGTTGCCAAGCGCTCTGGAAGCACTGTTTATGACGCAAGCGGAACGCCTCTTGCGCTTCCATTCTCAGAGCTCCTGAGTAAAGCACTCTGCGACCCTTGGTGCGAATGCCAGAGGAAAACATTTCCACTGAGTCTGGCAGGGAGAAACTGTACCTGGAGAACACTTTTGTCTGCAGCTTGCACCTGCACCTTACATACCCATGGATTTTCAGCACATTCAAATGCATGCCAGGCTCTTCCTAATGCAAGCTGAAAGCTGCTGTCTGAAGGCTTCGCTCCTTGTCAGATCGAAGCAGCAGCACACACCTTCGAGTTTGGCAGGAACTAAAGAGCCGCAGAAGAGCATGGTCTAGCAACAAGGGGATAGGAAAATGCATTTGCTTCATGTGCCCTTGTCGTCGCCTCACAACAGGTAGCAGCATAAAGCAGATGCGGCTGAAGTTCTTCCGGGCGACAGCTAACATCAATCAAGCAAGTGGTCTTCCCACAGCTATGGTCCTCTGGCAGTCTGAAAGCTTTGCGCACAAGCCGCTTGCTAAGCGCCTTCCTTTGCCTTTAGGCAGTGCTCGTGCACAACAAGCCTCGGGCGTGCATGCTCACTACCTCGCACACACATTTCGCTGTGCCCGTTGCCAAGCGCTCTGGAAGCGCTGTTTATGACGCAAGCGGAACGCCTCTTGCGCTTCCATTCTCAGAGCTCCTGAGTTAAGCAATCTGCGACCCTTGGTGCGAATGCCAGAGGAAAACATTTCCACTGAGTCTAGCAGGGAGAAACTGTACCTGGAGAACACTTTTGTCTGCAGCTTGCGCCTGCACCTTACATACCCATGGAATTTCAGCACATTCAAATGCATGCCAGGCTCTTCCTTACCCAAGCTGAAAGCTGCTGTCCGAAGGCTTGGCTCCTTGTCAGATGGAAGCAGCAGCACGCACCTTTAAGTTTGGCAAGTACTAAAGAGCCTCAGTAGACCATGGTCTAGCAACAAGGGGATAGGAAAATGCATTTCCTTCATGTGCCCTTGTCGTCGCCTCACAACAGGTAGCAGCATAAAGCAGATGCGGCTGAAGTTCTTCCGGGCGACAGCTAACATCAATCGAGCAAGTGGTCTTCCCACAGCTATGGTCCTCTGGCAGTCTGAAAGCTTTGCGCACAAGCCGCTTGCTAAGCGCCTTCCTTTGCCTTTAGGCAGTGCTCGTGCAAAACAAGCCTGGGGCGTGAATGCTCACTACCCTGCACACACATTTCGCTGTGCCCGTTGCCAAGCGCTCTGGAAGCACTGTTTATGACGCAAGCGGAACGCCTCTTGCGCTTCCATTCTCAGAGCTCCTGAGTAAAGCACTCTGCGACCCTTGGTGCGAATGCCAGAGGAAAACATTTCCACTGAGTCTGGCAGGGAGAAACTGTACCTGGAGAACACTTTTGTCTGCAGCTTGCACCTGCACCTTACATACCCATGGATTTTCAGCACATTCAAATGCATGCCAGGCTCTTCCTAATGCAAGCTGAAAGCTGCTGTCTGAAGGCTTCGCTCCTTGTCAGATCGAAGCAGCAGCACACACCTTCGAGTTTGGCAGGAACTAAAGAGCCGCAGAAGAGCATGGTCTAGCAACAAGGGGATAGGAAAATGCATTTGCTTCATGTGCCCTTGTCGTCGCCTCACAACAGGTAGCAGCATAAAGCAGATGCGGCCGAAGTTCTTCCGGGCGACAGCTAACATCAATCGAGCAAGTGGTCTACCCACAGCTATGGTCCTCTGGCAGTCTGAAAGCTTTGCGCACAAGCCGCTTGCTAAGCGCCTTCCTTTGCCTTTAGGCAGTGCTCGTGCACGACAAGCCTGGGGCGTGAATGCTCACTACCCCGCACACACATTTCGCTGTGCCCGTTGCCAAGCGCTCTGGAAGCACTGTTTATGACACAAGCGGAACGCCTCTTGCGCTTCCATTCTCAGAGCTCCTGAGTAAAGCACTCTGCGACCCTTGGTGCGAATGCCAGAGGAAAACATTTCCACTGAGTCTGGCAGGGAGAAACTGTACCTGGAGAACACTTTTGTCTGCAGCTTGCACCTGCACCTTACATACCCATGGATTTTCAGCACATTCAAATGCATGCCAGGCTCTTCCTTCCGCAAGCTGAAAGCTGCTGTCAGAAGGCTTCGCTCCTTGTCAGATGGAAGCAGCAGCACGCACCTTCGAGTTTGGCAGGAACTAAAGAGCCGCAGAAGAGCATGGTCAAGCAACAAGGGGATAAGAAAATGCATTTCCTTCATGTGCCCTTGTCGCCGCCTCACAAAAGGTAGCAGCATAAAGCAGATGCGGCTGAAGTTCTTCCGGGCGACAGCTAACATCAATCGAGCAAGCGGTCTTCCCACAGCTATGGTCCTCTGGCAGTCTGAAAGCTTTGCGCACAAGCCGCTTGCTAAGCACCTTCCTTTGCCTTTAGGCAGTGCTCATGCTTTACCAGCCTGGGGCGAGAATGGTCACTACCGCGCACACACGTTTCGCTGTGCCAGTTGCCAAGCGCTCTGGAAGCGCTGTTTATGACGCAAGCGGAACGCCTCTTGCGCTTCCATTCTCAGAGCTCCTGAGTTAAGCAATCTGCGACCCTTGGTGCGAATGCCAGAGGAAAACATTTCCACTGTGTCTGGCAGGGAGAAACTGTACCTGGAGAACACTTTTGTCTGCAGCTTGCACCTGCACCTTACATACCCATGGATTTTCAGCACATTCAAATGCATGCCAGGCTCTTCTTTATGCAAGCTGAAAGCTGCTGTCAGAAGGCTTGGCTCCTTGTCAGATCGAAGCAGCAGCACGCACCTTCGAGTTTGGCAGGAACTAAAGAGCCGCAGAAGAGCATGGTCTAGCAACAAGGGGATAGGAAAATGCATTTGCTTCATGTGCCCTTGTCGTCGCCTAACAACATGTAGCAGCATAAAGCAGATGCGGCTGAAGTTCTTCCGGGCGACAGCTAACATCAGTCGAGCAAGTGGTCTTCCCACAGCTATGGTCCTCTGGCAGTCTGAAAGCTTTGCGCACAAGCCGCTTGCTAAGCGCCTTCCTTTGCCTTTAGGCAGTGCTCGTGCACGACAAGCCTCGGGCGTGAATGCTCACTACCTCGCACACACGTTTCGTTGTGCCCGTTGCCAAGCGCTCTGGAAGCACTGTTTATGACGCAAGCGGAACGCCTCTTGTGCTTCCATTCTCAGAGCTCCTGAGTTAAGCACTCTGCGACCGTAGGCGCGAATGCCAGAGGAAAACATTACCACTGCGTCTGGCAGGGAGAAACTGTACCTGGAGAACACTTTTGTCTGCAGCATGCACCTGCACCTTACATACCCATGGATTTTCAGCACATTCAAATGCATGCCAGGCTCTTCCTAACGCAACCTGAAAGCTGCTGTCAGAAGGCTTCGCTCCTTGTCAGATCGAAGCAGCAGCACGCACCTTCGAGTTTGGCAGGAACTAAAGAGCCGCAGAAGAGCATGGTCTAGCAACAAGGGGATAGGAAAATGCATTTGCTTCATGTGCCCTTGTCGCCGCCTCACAACAGGTAGCAGCATAAAGCAGATGCGGCTGAAGTTCTTCCGGGCGACAGCTAACATCAATCGAGCAAGTGGTCTACCCACAGCTATGGTCCTCTGGCAGTCTGAAAGCTTTGCGCACAAGCCGCTTGCTAAGCGCCTTCCTTTGCCTTTAGGCAGTGCTCGTGCACAACAAGCCTCGGGCGTGAATGCTCACTACCCCGCACACACATTTCGCTGTGCCCGTTGCCAGGCGCTCTGGAAGCACTGTTTATGAGGCACGCGGAACGCCTCTTGCGCTTCCATTCTCAGAGCTCCTGAGTAAAGCACTCTGCGACCCTTGGTGCGAATGCCAGAGGAAAACATTTCCACTGCGTCTGGCAGAGAGAAACTGTACCTGGAGAACACCTTTGTCTGCAGCTTGCACCTGCACCTTACATACCCATGGATTTTCAGCACATTCAAATGCATGCCAGGCTCTTCCTAACGCAAGCTGAAAGCTGCTGTCAGAAGGCTTCGCTCCTTGTCAGATCGAAGCAGCAGCACGCACCTTCGAGTTTGGCAGGAACTAAAGAGCCGCAGAAGAGCATGGTCTAGCAACAAGGGGATAGGAAAATGCATTTCCTTCATGTGCCCTTGTCGTCGCCTCACAGCAGGTAGCAGCATAAAGCAGATGCGGCTGAAGTTCTTCCGGGCGACAGCTAACATCAATCGAGCAAGTGGTCTTCCCACAGCTATGGTCCTCTGGCAGTCTGAAAGCTTTGCGCACAAGCCGCTTGCTAAGCACCTTCATTTGCCTTTAGGCAGTGCTCGTGCACGACAAGCCTGGGGCGTGAATGCTCACTACCCCGCACACACATTTCGCTGTGCCCGTTGCCAAGCGCTCTGGAAGCACTGTTTATGACGCAAGCGGAACGCCTCTTGTGCTTCCATTCTCAGAGCTCCTGAGTTAAGCAATCTGCGACCCTTGGTGCGAATGCCAGAGGAAAACATTTCCACTGAGTCTAGCAGGGAGAAACTGTACCTGGAGAACACTTTTGTCTGCAGCTTGCACCTGCACCTTACATACCCATGGATTTTCAGCACATTCAAATGCATGCCAGGCTCTTCCTAACGCAACCTGAAAGCTGCTGTCAGAAGGCTTGGCTCCTTGTCAGATCGAAGCAGCAGCACGCACCTTCGAGTTTGGCAGGAACTAAAGAGCCGCAGAAGAGCATGGTCTAGCAACAAGGGGATAGGAAAATGCATTTGCTTCATGTGCCCTTGTCGTCGCCTCACAACAGGTAGCAGCATAAAGCAGATGCGGCTGAAGTTCTTCCGGGCGACAGCTAACATCAATCGAGCAAGTGGTCTTCCCACAGCTATGGTCCTCTGGCAGTCTGAAAGCTTTGCGCACAAGCCGCTTGCTAAGCGCCTTCCTTTGCCTTTAGGCAGTGCTCGTGCAAAACAAGCCTGGGGCGTGAATGCTCACTACCCCGCACACACATTTCGCTGTGCCCGTTGCCAAGCGCTCTGGAAGCACTGTTTATGACGCAAGCGGAACGCCTCTTGCGCTTCCATTCTCAGAGCTCCTGAGTAAAGCACTCTGCGACCCTTGGTGCGAATGCCAGAGGAAAACATTTCCACTGAGTCTGGCAGGGAGAAACTGTACCTGGAGAACACTTTTGTCTGCAGCTTGCACCTGCACCTTACATACCCATGGATTTTCAGCACATTCAAATGCATGCCAGGCTCTTCCTAATGCAAGCTGAAAGCTGCTGTCTGAAGGCTTCGCTCCTTGTCAGATCGAAGCAGCAGCACACACCTTCGAGTTTGGCAGGAACTAAAGAGCCGCAGAAGAGCATGGTCTAGCAACAAGGGGATAGGAAAATGCATTTGCTTCATGTGCCCTTGTCGTCGCCTCACAACAGGTAGCAGCATAAAGCAGATGCGGCTGAAGTTCTTCCGGGCGACAGCTAACATCAATCAAGCAAGTGGTCTTCCCACAGCTATGGTCCTATGGCAGTCTGAAAGCTTTGCGCACAAGCCGCTTGCTAAGCGCCTTCCTTTGCCTTTAGGCAGTGCTCGTGCACAACAAGCCTCGGGCGTGAATGCTCACTACCTCGCACACACATTTCGCTGTGCCCGTTGCCAAGCGCTCTGGAAGCGCTGTTTATGACGCAAGCGGAACGCCTCTTGCGCTTCCATTCTCAGAGCTCCTGAGTTAAGCAATCTGCGACCCTTGGTGCGAATGCCAGAGGAAAACATTTCCACTGAGTCTAGCAGGGAGAAACTGTACCTGGAGAACACTTTTGTCTGCAGCTTGCGCCTGCACCTTACATACCCATGGAATTTCAGCACATTCAAATGCATGCCAGGCTCTTCCTTACCCAAGCTGAAAGCTGCTGTCCGAAGGCTTGGCTCCTTGTCAGATGGAAGCAGCAGCACGCACCTTTAAGTTTGGCAAGTACTAAAGAGCCTCAGAAGACCATGGTCTAGCAACAAGGGGATAGGAAAATGCATTTCCTTCATGTGCCCTTGTCGTCGCCTCACAACAGGTAGCAGCATAAAGCAGATGCGGCTGAAGTTCTTCCGGGCGACAGCTAACATCAATCGAGCAAGTGGTCTTCCCACAGCTATGGTCCTCTGGCAGTCTGAAAGCTTTGCGCACAAGCCGCTTGCTAAGCGCCTTCCTTTGCCTTTAGGCAGTGCTCGTGCAAAACAAGCCTGGGGCGTGAATGCTCACTACCCTGCACACACATTTCGCTGTGCCCGTTGCCAAGCGCTCTGGAAGCACTGTTTATGACGCAAGCGGAACGCCTCTTGCGCTTCCATTCTCAGAGCTCCTGAGTAAAGCACTCTGCGACCCTTGGTGCGAATGCCAGAGGAAAACATTTCCACTGAGTCTGGCAGGGAGAAACTGTACCTGGAGAACACTTTTGTCTGCAGCTTGCACCTGCACCTTACATACCCATGGATTTTCAGCACATTCAAATGCATGCCAGGCTCTTCCTAATGCAAGCTGAAAGCTGCTGTCTGAAGGCTTCGCTCCTTGTCAGATCGAAGCAGCAGCACACACCTTCGAGTTTGGCAGGAACTAAAGAGCCGCAGAAGAGCATGGTCTAGCAACAAGGGGATAGGAAAATGCATTTGCTTCATGTGCCCTTGTCGTCGCCTCACAACAGGTAGCAGCATAAAGCAGATGCGGCCGAAGTTCTTCCGGGCGACAGCTAACATCAATCGAGCAAGTGGTCTACCCACAGCTATGGTCCTCTGGCAGTCTGAAAGCTTTGCGCACAAGCCGCTTGCTAAGCGCCTTCCTTTGCCTTTAGGCAGTGCTCGTGCACGACAAGCCTGGGGCGTGAATGCTCACTACCCCGCACACACATTTCGCTGTGCCCGTTGCCAAGCGCTCTGGAAGCACTGTTTATGACACAAGCGGAACGCCTCTTGCGCTTCCATTCTCAGAGCTCCTGAGTAAAGCACTCTGCGACCCTTGGTGCGAATGCCAGAGGAAAACATTTCCACTGAGTCTGGCAGGGAGAAACTGTACCTGGAGAACACTTTTGTCTGCAGCTTGCACCTGCACCTTACATACCCATGGATTTTCAGCACATTCAAATGCATGCCAGGCTCTTCCTTCCGCAAGCTGAAAGCTGCTGTCAGAAGGCTTCGCTCCTTGTCAGATGGAAGCAGCAGCACGCACCTTCGAGTTTGGCAGGAACTAAAGAGCCGCAGAAGAGCATGGTCAAGCAACAAGGGGATAAGAAAATGCATTTCCTTCATGTGCCCTTGTCGCCGCCTCACAAAAGGTAGCAGCATAAAGCAGATGCGGCTGAAGTTCTTCCGGGCGACAGCTAACATCAATCGAGCAAGCGGTCTTCCCACAGCTATGGTCCTCTGGCAGTCTGAAAGCTTTGCGCACAAGCCGCTTGCTAAGCACCTTCCTTTGCCTTTAGGCAGTGCTCATGCTTTACCAGCCTGGGGCGAGAATGGTCACTACCGCGCACACACGTTTCGCTGTGCCCGTTGCCAAGCGCTCTGGAAGCGCTGTTTATGACGCAAGCGGAACGCCTCTTGCGCTTCCATTCTCAGAGCTCCTGAGTTAAGCAATCTGCGACCCTTGGTGCGAATGCCAGAGGAAAACATTTCCACTGTGTCTGGCAGGGAGAAACTGTACCTGGAGAACACTTTTGTCTGCAGCTTGCACCTGCACCTTACATACCCATGGATTTTCAGCACATTCAAATGCATGCCAGGCTCTTCTTTATGCAAGCTGAAAGCTGCTGTCAGAAGGCTTGGCTCCTTGTCAGATCGAAGCAGCAGCACGCACCTTCGAGTTTGGCAGGAACTAAAGAGCCGCAGAAGAGCATGGTCTAGCAACAAGGGGATAGGAAAATGCATTTGCTTCATGTGCCCTTGTCGTCGCCTAACAACATGTAGCAGCATAAAGCAGATGCGGCTGAAGTTCTTCCGGGCGACAGCTAACATCAGTCGAGCAAGTGGTCTTCCCACAGCTATGGTCCTCTGGCAGTCTGAAAGCTTTGCGCACAAGCCGCTTGCTAAGCGCCTTCCTTTGCCTTTAGGCAGTGCTCGTGCACGACAAGCCTGGGGCGTGAATGCTCACTACCTCGCACACACGTTTCGTTGTGCCCGTTGCCAAGCGCTCTGGAAGCACTGTTTATGACGCAAGCGGAACGCCTCTTGTGCTTCCATTCTCAGAGCTCCTGAGTTAAGCACTCTGCGACCGTAGGCGCGAATGCCAGAGGAAAACATTACCACTGCGTCTGGCAGGGAGAAACTGTACCTGGAGAACACTTTTGTCTGCAGCATGCACCTGCACCTTACATACCCATGGATTTTCAGCACATTCAAATGCATGCCAGGCTCTTCCTTATGCAAGCTGAAAGCTGCTGTCAGAAGGCTTCGCTCCTTGTCAGATCGAAGCAGCAGCACGCACCTTCGAGTTTGGCAGGAACTAAAGAGCCGCAGAAGAGCATGGTCTAGCAACAAGGGGATAGGAAAATGCATTTTCTTCATGTGCCCTTGTCGCCGCCTCACAACAGGTAGCAGCATAAAGCAGATGCGGCTGAAGTTCTTCCGGGCGACAGCTAACATCAATCGAGCAAGTGGTCTACCCACAGCTATGGTCCTCTGGCAGTCTGAAAGCTTTGCGCACAAGCCGCTTGCTAAGCGCCTTCCTTTGCCTTTAGGCAGTGCTCGTGCACAACAAGCCTCGGGCGTGAATGCTCACTACCCCGCACACACATTTCGCTGTGCCCGTTGCCAGGCGCTCTGGAAGCACTGTTTATGAGGCACGCGGAACGCCTCTTGCGCTTCCATTCTCAGAGCTCCTGAGTAAAGCACTCTGCGACCCTTGGTGCGAATGCCAGAGGAAAACATTTCCACTGCGTCTGGCAGAGAGAAACTGTACCTGGAGAACACCTTTGTCTGCAGCTTGCACCTGCACCTTACATACCCATGGATTTTCAGCACATTCAAATGCATGCCAGGCTCTTCCTAACGCAAGCTGAAAGCTGCTGTCAGAAGGCTTCGCTCCTTGTCAGATCGAAGCAGCAGCACGCACCTTCGAGTTTGGCAGGAACTAAAGAGCCGCAGAAGAGCATGGTCTAGCAACAAGGGGATAGGAAAATGCATTTCCTTCATGTGCCCTTGTCGTCGCCTCACAGCAGGTAGCAGCATAAAGCAGATGCGGCTGAAGTTCTTCCGGGCGACAGCTAACATCAATCGAGCAGGTGGTCTTCCCACAGCTATGGTCCTCTGGCAGTCTGAAAGCTTTGCGCACAAGCCGCTTGCTAAGCACCTTCATTTGCCTTTAGGCAGTGCTCGTGCACGACAAGCCTGGGGCGTGAATGCTCACTACCCCGCACACACATTTCGCTGTGCCCGTTGCCAAGCGCTCTGGAAGCACTGTTTATGACGCAAGCGGAACGCCTCTTGTGCTTCCATTCTCAGAGCTCCTGAGTTAAGCACTCTGCGACCGTAGGCGCGAATGCCAGAGGAAAACATTTCCACTGCGTCTGGCAGGGAGAAACTGTACCTGGAGAACACTTTTGTCTGCAGCTTGCGCCTGCACCTTACATACCCATGGATTTTCAGCACATTCAAATGCATGCCAGGCTCTTCCTTATGCAAGCTGAAAGCTGCTGTCAGAAGGCTTGGCTCCTTGTCAGATCGAAGCAGCAGCACGCACCTTCGAGTTTGGCAGGAACTAAAGAGCCGCAGAAGAGCATGGTCTAGCAACAAGGGGATAGGAAAATGCATTTGCTTCATGTGCCCTTGTCGTCGCCTCACAACAGGTAGCAGCATAAAGCAGATGCGGCTGAAGTTCTTCCGGGCGACAGCTAACATCAATCGAGCAAGTGGTCTACCCACAGCTATGGTCCTCTGGCAGTCTGAAAGCTTTGCGCACAAGCCGCTTGCTAAGCGCCTTCCTTTGCCTTTAGGCAGTGCTCGTGCAAAACAAGCCTGGGGCGTGAATGCTCACTACCCCGCACACACATTTCGCTGTGCCCGTTGCCAAGCGCTCTGGAAGCACTGTTTATGACGCAAGCGGAACGCCTCTTGCGCTTCCATTCTCAGAGCTCCTGAGTAAAGCACTCTGCGACCCTTGGTGCGAATGCCAGAGGAAAACATTTCCACTGAGTCTGGCAGGGAGAAACTGTACCTGGAGAACACTTTTGTCTGCAGCTTGCACCTGCACCTTACATACCCATGGATTTTCAGCACATTCAAATGCATGCCAGGCTCTTCCTAATGCAAGCTGAAAGCTGCTGTCTGAAGGCTTCGCTCCTTGTCAGATCGAAGCAGCAGCACACACCTTCGAGTTTGGCAGGAACTAAAGAGCCGCAGAAGAGCATGGTCTAGCAACAAGGGGATAGGAAAATGCATTTGCTTCATGTGCCCTTGTCGTCGCCTAACAACATGTAGCAGCATAAAGCAGATGCGGCTGAAGTTCTTCCGGGCGACAGCTAACATCAATCGAGCAAGTGGTCTTCCCACAGCTATGGTCCTCTGGCAGTCTGAAAGCTTTGCGCACAAGCCGCTTGCTAAGCGCCTTCCTTTGCCTTTAGGCAGTGCTCGTGCACAACAAGCCTCGGGCGTGAATGCTCACTACCTCGCACACACATTTCGCTGTGCCCGTTGCCAAGCGCTCTGGAAGCGCTGTTTATGACGCAAGCGGAACGCCTCTTGCGCTTCCATTCTCAGAGCTCCTGAGTTAAGCAATCTGCGACCCTTGGTGCGAATGCCAGAGGAAAACATTTCCACTGAGTCTAGCAGGGAGAAACTGTACCTGGAGAACACTTTTGTCTGCAGCTTGCGCCTGCACCTTACATACCCATGGAATTTCAGCACATTCAAATGCATGCCAGGCTCTTCCTTACCCAAGCTGAAAGCTGCTGTCCGAAGGCTTGGCTCCTTGTCAGATGGAAGCAGCAGCACGCACCTTTAAGTTTGGCAAGTACTAAAGAGCCTCAGAAGACCATGGTCTAGCAACAAGGGGATAGGAAAATGCATTTGCTTCATGTGCCCTTGTCGTCGCCTCACAACAGGTAGCAGCATAAAGCAGATGCGGCTGAAGTTCTTCCGGGCGACAGCTAACATCAATCGAGCAAGTGGTCTTCCCACAGCTATGGTCCTCTGGCAGTCTGAAAGCTTTGCGCACAAGCCGCTTGCTAAGCGCCTTCCTTTGCCTTTAGGCAGTGCTCGTGCAAAACAAGCCTGGGGCGTGAATGCTCACTACCCCGCACACACATTTCGCTGTGCCCGTTGCCAAGCGCTCTGGAAGCACTGTTTATGACGCAAGCGGAACGCCTCTTGCGCTTCCATTCTCAGAGCTCCTGAGTAAAGCACTCTGCGACCCTTGGTGCGAATGCCAGAGGAAAACATTTCCACTGAGTCTGGCAGGGAGAAACTGTACCTGGAGAACACTTTTGTCTGCAGCTTGCACCTGCACCTTACATACCCATGGATTTTCAGCACATTCAAATGCATGCCAGGCTCTTCCTAATGCAAGCTGAAAGCTGCTGTCTGAAGGCTTCGCTCCTTGTCAGATCGAAGCAGCAGCACACACCTTCGAGTTTGGCAGGAACTAAAGAGCCGCAGAAGACCATGGTCTAGCAACAAGGGGATAGGAAAATGCATTTGCTTCATGTGCCCTTGTCGTCGCCTAACAACATGTAGCAGCATAAAGCAGATGCGGCTGAAGTTCTTCCGGGCGACAGCTAACATCAATCGAGCAAGTGGTCTTCCCACAGCTATGGTCCTCTGGCAGTCTGAAAGCTTTGCGCACAAGCCGCTTGCTAAGCGCCTTCCTTTGCCTTTAGGCAGTGCTCGTGCACAACAAGCCTCGGGCGTGAATGCTCACTACCTCGCACACACATTTCGCTGTGCCCGTTGCCAAGCGCTCTGGAAGCACTGTTTATGACGCAAGCGGATCGCCTCTTGTGCTTCCATTCTCAGAGCTCCTGAGTTAAGCAATCTGCGACCCTTGGTGCGAATGCCAGAGGAAAACATTTCCACTGAGTCTAGCAGGGAGAAACTGTACCTGGAGAACACTTTTGTCTGCAGCTTGCGCCTGCACCTTACATACCCATGGAATTTCAGCACATTCAAATGCATGCCAGGCTCTTCCTTACCCAAGCTGAAAGCTGCTGTCCGAAGGCTTGGCTCCTTGTCAGATGGAAGCAGCAGCACGTACCTTTAAGTTTGGCAAGTACTAAAGAGCCTCAGAAGACCATGGTCTAGCAACAAGGGGATAGGAAAATGCATTTGCTTCATGTGCCCTTGTCGTCGCCTCACAACAGGTAGCAGCATAAAGCAGATGCGGCTGAAGTTCTTCCGGGCGACAGCTAACATCAATCGAGCAAGTGGTCTTCCCACAGCTATGGTCCTCTGGCAGTCTGAAAGCTTTGCGCACAAGCCGCTTGCTAAGCGCCTTCCTTTGCCTTTAGGCAGTGCTCGTGCAAAACAAGCCTGGGGCGTGAATGCTCACTACCCCGCACACACATTTCGCTGTGCCCGTTGCCAAGCGCTCTGGAAGCACTGTTTATGACGCAAGCGGAACGCCTCTTGCGCTTCCATTCTCAGAGCTCCTGAGTAAAGCACTCTGCGACCCATGGTGCGAATGCCAGAGGAAAACATTTCCACTGAGTCTGGCAGGGAGAAACTGTACCTGGAGAACACTTTTGTCTGCAGCTTGCACCTGCACCTTACATACCCATGGATTTTCAGCACATTCAAATGCATGCCAGGCTCTTCCTAACGCAAGCTGAAAGCTGCTGTCAGAAGGCTTCGCTCCTTGTCAGATGGAAGCAGCAGCACGCACCTTCGAGTTTGGCAGGAACTAAAGAGCCGCAGAAGAGCATGGTCTAGCAACAAGGGGATAAGAAAATGCATTTCCTTCATGTGCCCTTGTCGCCGCCTCACAAAAGGTAGCAGCATAAAGCAGATGCGGCTGAAGTTCTTCCGGGCGACAGCTAACATCAATCGAGCAAGCGGTCTTCCCACAGCTATGGTCCTCTGGCAGTCTGAAAGCTTTGCGCACAAGCCGCTTGCTAAGCACCTTCATTTGCCTTTAGGCAGTGCTCATGCTTTACCAGCCTGGGGCGAGAATGGTCACTACCCCGCACACACATTTCGCTGTGCCCGTTGCCAAGCGCTCTGGAAGCGCTGTTTATGACGCAAGCGGAACGCCTCTTGCGCTTCCATTCTCAGAGCTCCTGAGTTAAGCAATCTGCGACCCTTGGTGCGAATGCCAGAGGAAAACATTTCCACTGAGTCTGGCAGGGAGAAACTGTACCTGGAGAACACTTTTGTCTGCAGCTTGCACCTGCACCTTACATACCCATGGATTTTCAGCACATTCAAATGCATGCCAGGCTCTTCCTAACGCAAGCTGAAAGCTGCTGTCAGAAGGCTTCGCTCCTTGTCAGATCGAAGCAGCAGCACGCACCTTCGAGTTTGGCAGGAACTAAAGAGCCGCAGAAGAGCATGGTCTAGCAACAAGGGGATAGGAAAATGCATTTGCTTCATGTGCCCTTGTCGTCGCCTAACAACATGTAGCAGCATAAAGCAGATGCGGCTGAAGTTCTTCCGGGCGACAGCTAACATCAATCGAGCAAGTGGTCTTCCCACAGCTATGGTCCTCTGGCAGTCTGAAAGCTTTGCGCACAAGCCGCTTGCTAAGCGCCTTCCTTTGCCTTTAGACAGTGCTCGTGCACGACAAGCCTCGGGCGTGAATGCTCACTACCTCGCACACACGTTTCGTTGTGCCCGTTGCCAAGCGCTCTGGAAGCACTGTTTATGACGCAAGCGGAACGCCTCTTGTGCTTCCATTCTCAGAGCTCCTGAATTAAGCACTCTGCGACCGTAGGCGCGAATGCCAGAGGAAAACATTACCACTGCGTCTGGCAGGGAGAAACTGTACCTGGAGAACACTTTTGTCTGCAGCTTGCACCTGCACCTTACATACCCATGGATTTTCAGCACATTCAAATGCATGCCAGGCTCTTCCTAACGCAAGCTGAAAGCTGCTGTCAGAAGGCTTCGCTCCTTGTCAGATCGAAGCAGCAGCACGCACCTTCGAGTTTGGCAGGAACTAAAGAGCCGCAGAAGAGCATGGTCTAGCAACAAGGGGATAGGAAAATGCATTTGCTTCATGTGCCCTTGTCGCCGCCTCACAACAGGTAGCAGCATAAAGCAGATGCGGCTGAAGTTCTTCCGGGCGACAGCTAACATCAATCGAGCAAGCGGTCTTCCCACAGCTATGGTCCTCTGGCAGTCTGAAAGCTTTGCGCACAAGCCGCTTGCTAAGCGCCTTCCTTTGCCTTTAGGCAGTGCTCGTGCACAACAAGCCTCGGGCGTGAATGCTCACTACCCCGCACACACATTTCGCTGTGCCCGTTGCCAGGCGCTCTGGAAGCACTGTTTATGAGGCACGCGGAACGCCTCTTGCGCTTCCATTCTCAGAGCTCCTGAGTAAAGCACTCTGCGACCCTTGGTGCGAATGCCAGAGGAAAACATTTCCACTGAGTCTAGCAGGGAGAAACTGTACCTGGAGAACACTTTTGTCTGCAGCTTGCACCTGCACCTTACATACCCATGGATTTTCAGCACATTCAAATGCATGCCAGGCTCTTCCTAACGCAACCTGAAAGCTGCTGTCAGAAGGCTTGGCTCCTTGTCAGATCGAAGCAGCAGCACGCACCTTCGAGTTTGGCAGGAACTAAAGAGCCGCAGAAGAGCATGGTCTAGCAACAAGGGGATAGGAAAATGCATTTGCTTCATGTGCCCTTGTCGTCGCCTCACAACAGGTAGCAGCATAAAGCAGATGCGGCTGAAGTTCTTCCGGGCGACAGCTAACATCAATCGAGCAAGTGGTCTTCCCACAGCTATGGTCCTCTGGCAGTCTGAAAGCTTTGCGCACAAGCCGCTTGCTAAGCGCCTTCCTTTGCCTTTAGGCAGTGCTCGTGCAAAACAAGCCTGGGGCGTGAATGCTCACTACCCCGCACACACATTTCGCTGTGCCCGTTGCCAAGCGCTCTGGAAGCACTGTTTATGACGCAAGCGGAACGCCTCTTGCGCTTCCATTCTCAGAGCTCCTGAGTAAAGCACTCTGCGACCCTTGGTGCGAATGCCAGAGGAAAACATTTCCACTGAGTCTGGCAGGGAGAAACTGTACCTGGAGAACACTTTTGTCTGCAGCTTGCACCTGCACCTTACATACCCATGGATTTTCAGCACATTCAAATGCATGCCAGGCTCTTCCTAATGCAAGCTGAAAGCTGCTGTCTGAAGGCTTCGCTCCTTGTCAGATCGAAGCAGCAGCACACACCTTCGAGTTTGGCAGGAACTAAAGAGCCGCAGAAGAGCATGGTCTAGCAACAAGGGGATAGGAAAATGCATTTGCTTCATGTGCCCTTGTCGTCGCCTCACAACAGGTAGCAGCATAAAGCAGATGCGGCTGAAGTTCTTCCGGGCGACAGCTAACATCAATCAAGCAAGTGGTCTTCCCACAGCTATGGTCCTATGGCAGTCTGAAAGCTTTGCGCACAAGCCGCTTGCTAAGCGCCTTCCTTTGCCTTTAGGCAGTGCTCGTGCACAACAAGCCTCGGGCGTGAATGCTCACTACCTCGCACACACATTTCGCTGTGCCCGTTGCCAAGCGCTCTGGAAGCGCTGTTTATGACGCAAGCGGAACGCCTCTTGCGCTTCCATTCTCAGAGCTCCTGAGTTAAGCAATCTGCGACCCTTGGTGCGAATGCCAGAGGAAAACATTTCCACTGAGTCTAGCAGGGAGAAACTGTACCTGGAGAACACTTTTGTCTGCAGCTTGCGCCTGCACCTTACATACCCATGGAATTTCAGCACATTCAAATGCATGCCAGGCTCTTCCTTACCCAAGCTGAAAGCTGCTGTCCGAAGGCTTGGCTCCTTGTCAGATGGAAGCAGCAGCACGCACCTTTAAGTTTGGCAAGTACTAAAGAGCCTCAGAAGACCATGGTCTAGCAACAAGGGGATAGGAAAATGCATTTCCTTCATGTGCCCTTGTCGTCGCCTCACAACAGGTAGCAGCATAAAGCAGATGCGGCTGAAGTTCTTCCGGGCGACAGCTAACATCAATCGAGCAAGTGGTCTTCCCACAGCTATGGTCCTCTGGCAGTCTGAAAGCTTTGCGCACAAGCCGCTTGCTAAGCGCCTTCCTTTGCCTTTAGGCAGTGCTCGTGCAAAACAAGCCTGGGGCGTGAATGCTCACTACCCTGCACACACATTTCGCTGTGCCCGTTGCCAAGCGCTCTGGAAGCACTGTTTATGACGCAAGCGGAACGCCTCTTGCGCTTCCATTCTCAGAGCTCCTGAGTAAAGCACTCTGCGACCCTTGGTGCGAATGCCAGAGGAAAACATTTCCACTGAGTCTGGCAGGGAGAAACTGTACCTGGAGAACACTTTTGTCTGCAGCTTGCACCTGCACCTTACATACCCATGGATTTTCAGCACATTCAAATGCATGCCAGGCTCTTCCTAATGCAAGCTGAAAGCTGCTGTCTGAAGGCTTCGCTCCTTGTCAGATCGAAGCAGCAGCACACACCTTCGAGTTTGGCAGGAACTAAAGAGCCGCAGAAGAGCATGGTCTAGCAACAAGGGGATAGGAAAATGCATTTGCTTCATGTGCCCTTGTCGTCGCCTCACAACAGGTAGCAGCATAAAGCAGATGCGGCCGAAGTTCTTCCGGGCGACAGCTAACATCAATCGAGCAAGTGGTCTACCCACAGCTATGGTCCTCTGGCAGTCTGAAAGCTTTGCGCACAAGCCGCTTGCTAAGCGCCTTCCTTTGCCTTTAGGCAGTGCTCGTGCACGACAAGCCTGGGGCGTGAATGCTCACTACCCCGCACACACATTTCGCTGTGCCCGTTGCCAAGCGCTCTGGAAGCACTGTTTATGACACAAGCGGAACGCCTCTTGCGCTTCCATTCTCAGAGCTCCTGAGTAAAGCACTCTGCGACCCTTGGTGCGAATGCCAGAGGAAAACATTTCCACTGAGTCTGGCAGGGAGAAACTGTACCTGGAGAACACTTTTGTCTGCAGCTTGCACCTGCACCTTACATACCCATGGATTTTCAGCACATTCAAATGCATGCCAGGCTCTTCCTTCCGCAAGCTGAAAGCTGCTGTCAGAAGGCTTCGCTCCTTGTCAGATGGAAGCAGCAGCACGCACCTTCGAGTTTGGCAGGAACTAAAGAGCCGCAGAAGAGCATGGTCAAGCAACAAGGGGATAAGAAAATGCATTTCCTTCATGTGCCCTTGTCGCCGCCTCACAAAAGGTAGCAGCATAAAGCAGATGCGGCTGAAGTTCTTCCGGGCGACAGCTAACATCAATCGAGCAAGCGGTCTTCCCACAGCTATGGTCCTCTGGCAGTCTGAAAGCTTTGCGCACAAGCCGCTTGCTAAGCACCTTCCTTTGCCTTTAGGCAGTGCTCATGCTTTACCAGCCTGGGGCGAGAATGGTCACTACCGCGCACACACGTTTCGCTGTGCCCGTTGCCAAGCGCTCTGGAAGCGCTGTTTATGACGCAAGCGGAACGCCTCTTGCGCTTCCATTCTCAGAGCTCCTGAGTTAAGCAATCTGCGACCCTTGGTGCGAATGCCAGAGGAAAACATTTCCACTGTGTCTGGCAGGGAGAAACTGTACCTGGAGAACACTTTTGTCTGCAGCTTGCACCTGCACCTTACATACCCATGGATTTTCAGCACATTCAAATGCATGCCAGGCTCTTCTTTATGCAAGCTGAAAGCTGCTGTCAGAAGGCTTGGCTCCTTGTCAGATCGAAGCAGCAGCACGCACCTTCGAGTTTGGCAGGAACTAAAGAGCCGCAGAAGAGCATGGTCTAGCAACAAGGGGATAGGAAAATGCATTTGCTTCATGTGCCCTTGTCGTCGCCTAACAACATGTAGCAGCATAAAGCAGATGCGGCTGAAGTTCTTCCGGGCGACAGCTAACATCAGTCGAGCAAGTGGTCTTCCCACAGCTATGGTCCTCTGGCAGTCTGAAAGCTTTGCGCACAAGCCGCTTGCTAAGCGCCTTCCTTTGCCTTTAGGCAGTGCTCGTGCACGACAAGCCTCGGGCGTGAATGCTCACTACCTCGCACACACGTTTCGTTGTGCCCGTTGCCAAGCGCTCTGGAAGCACTGTTTATGACGCAAGCGGAACGCCTCTTGTGCTTCCATTCTCAGAGCTCCTGAGTTAAGCACTCTGCGACCGTAGGCGCGAATGCCAGAGGAAAACATTACCACTGCGTCTGGCAGGGAGAAACTGTACCTGGAGAACACTTTTGTCTGCAGCATGCACCTGCACCTTACATACCCATGGATTTTCAGCACATTCAAATGCATGCCAGGCTCTTCCTAACGCAACCTGAAAGCTGCTGTCAGAAGGCTTCGCTCCTTGTCAGATCGAAGCAGCAGCACGCACCTTCGAGTTTGGCAGGAACTAAAGAGCCGCAGAAGAGCATGGTCTAGCAACAAGGGGATAGGAAAATGCATTTGCTTCATGTGCCCTTGTCGCCGCCTCACAACAGGTAGCAGCATAAAGCAGATGCGGCTGAAGTTCTTCCGGGCGACAGCTAACATCAATCGAGCAAGTGGTCTACCCACAGCTATGGTCCTCTGGCAGTCTGAAAGCTTTGCGCACAAGCCGCTTGCTAAGCGCCTTCCTTTGCCTTTAGGCAGTGCTCGTGCACAACAAGCCTCGGGCGTGAATGCTCACTACCCCGCACACACATTTCGCTGTGCCCGTTGCCAGGCGCTCTGGAAGCACTGTTTATGAGGCACGCGGAACGCCTCTTGCGCTTCCATTCTCAGAGCTCCTGAGTAAAGCACTCTGCGACCCTTGGTGCGAATGCCAGAGGAAAACATTTCCACTGCGTCTGGCAGAGAGAAACTGTACCTGGAGAACACCTTTGTCTGCAGCTTGCACCTGCACCTTACATACCCATGGATTTTCAGCACATTCAAATGCATGCCAGGCTCTTCCTAACGCAAGCTGAAAGCTGCTGTCAGAAGGCTTCGCTCCTTGTCAGATCGAAGCAGCAGCACGCACCTTCGAGTTTGGCAGGAACTAAAGAGCCGCAGAAGAGCATGGTCTAGCAACAAGGGGATAGGAAAATGCATTTCCTTCATGTGCCCTTGTCGTCGCCTCACAGCAGGTAGCAGCATAAAGCAGATGCGGCTGAAGTTCTTCCGGGCGACAGCTAACATCAATCGAGCAGGTGGTCTTCCCACAGCTATGGTCCTCTGGCAGTCTGAAAGCTTTGCGCACAAGCCGCTTGCTAAGCACCTTCATTTGCCTTTAGGCAGTGCTCGTGCACGACAAGCCTGGGGCGTGAATGCTCACTACCCCGCACACACATTTCGCTGTGCCCGTTGCCAAGCGCTCTGGAAGCACTGTTTATGACGCAAGCGGAACGCCTCTTGTGCTTCCATTCTCAGAGCTCCTGAGTTAAGCACTCTGCGACCGTAGGCGCGAATGCCAGAGGAAAACATTTCCACTGCGTCTGGCAGGGAGAAACTGTACCTGGAGAACACTTTTGTCTGCAGCTTGCGCCTGCACCTTACATACCCATGGATTTTCAGCACATTCAAATGCATGCCAGGCTCTTCCTTATGCAAGCTGAAAGCTGCTGTCAGAAGGCTTGGCTCCTTGTCAGATCGAAGCAGCAGCACGCACCTTCGAGTTTGGCAGGAACTAAAGAGCCGCAGAAGAGCATGGTCTAGCAACAAGGGGATAGGAAAATGCATTTGCTTCATGTGCCCTTGTCGTCGCCTCACAACAGGTAGCAGCATAAAGCAGATGCGGCTGAAGTTCTTCCGGGCGACAGCTAACATCAATCGAGCAAGTGGTCTACCCACAGCTATGGTCCTCTGGCAGTCTGAAAGCTTTGCGCACAAGCCGCTTGCTAAGCGCCTTCCTTTGCCTTTAGGCAGTGCTCGTGCAAAACAAGCCTGGGGCGTGAATGCTCACTACCCCGCACACACATTTCGCTGTGCCCGTTGCCAAGCGCTCTGGAAGCACTGTTTATGACGCAAGCGGAACGCCTCTTGCGCTTCCATTCTCAGAGCTCCTGAGTAAAGCACTCTGCGACCCTTGGTGCGAATGCCAGAGGAAAACATTTCCACTGAGTCTGGCAGGGAGAAACTGTACCTGGAGAACACTTTTGTCTGCAGCTTGCACCTGCACCTTACATACCCATGGATTTTCAGCACATTCAAATGCATGCCAGGCTCTTCCTAATGCAAGCTGAAAGCTGCTGTCTGAAGGCTTCGCTCCTTGTCAGATCGAAGCAGCAGCACACACCTTCGAGTTTGGCAGGAACTAAAGAGCCGCAGAAGAGCATGGTCTAGCAACAAGGGGATAGGAAAATGCATTTGCTTCATGTGCCCTTGTCGTCGCCTAACAACATGTAGCAGCATAAAGCAGATGCGGCTGAAGTTCTTCCGGGCGACAGCTAACATCAATCGAGCAAGTGGTCTTCCCACAGCTATGGTCCTCTGGCAGTCTGAAAGCTTTGCGCACAAGCCGCTTGCTAAGCGCCTTCCTTTGCCTTTAGGCAGTGCTCGTGCAAAACAAGCCTCGGGCGTGAATGCTCACTACCTCGCACACACATTTCGCTGTGCCCGTTGCCAAGCGCTCTGGAAGCGCTGTTTATGACGCAAGCGGAACGCCTCTTGCGCTTCCATTCTCAGAGCTCCTGAGTTAAGCAATCTGCGACCCTTGGTGCGAATGCCAGAGGAAAACATTTCCACTGAGTCTAGCAGGGAGAAACTGTACCTGGAGAACACTTTTGTCTGCAGCTTGCGCCTGCACCTTACATACCCATGGAATTTCAGCACATTCAAATGCATGCCAGGCTCTTCCTTACCCAAGCTGAAAGCTGCTGTCCGAAGGCTTGGCTCCTTGTCAGATGGAAGCAGCAGCACGCACCTTTAAGTTTGGCAAGTACTAAAGAGCCTCAGAAGACCATGGTCTAGCAACAAGGGGATAGGAAAATGCATTTGCTTCATGTGCCCTTGTCGTCGCCTCACAACAGGTAGCAGCATAAAGCAGATGCGGCTGAAGTTCTTCCGGGCGACAGCTAACATCAATCGAGCAAGTGGTCTTCCCACAGCTATGGTCCTCTGGCAGTCTGAAAGCTTTGCGCACAAGCCGCTTGCTAAGCGCCTTCCTTTGCCTTTAGGCAGTGCTCGTGCAAAACAAGCCTGGGGCGTGAATGCTCACTACCCCGCACACACATTTCGCTGTGCCCGTTGCCAAGCGCTCTGGAAGCACTGTTTATGACGCAAGCGGAACGCCTCTTGCGCTTCCATTCTCAGAGCTCCTGAGTAAAGCACTCTGCGACCCTTGGTGCGAATGCCAGAGGAAAACATTTCCACTGAGTCTGGCAGGGAGAAACTGTACCTGGAGAACACTTTTGTCTGCAGCTTGCACCTGCACCTTACATACCCATGGATTTTCAGCACATTCAAATGCATGCCAGGCTCTTCCTAATGCAAGCTGAAAGCTGCTGTCTGAAGGCTTCGCTCCTTGTCAGATCGAAGCAGCAGCACGCACCTTCGAGTTTGGCAGGAACTAAAGAGCCGCAGAAGAGCATGGTCTAGCAACAAGGGGATAGGAAAATGCATTTGCTTCATGTGCCCTTGTCGTCGCCTAACAACATGTAGCAGCATAAAGCAGATGCGGCTGAAGTTCTTCCGGGCGACAGCTAACATCAATCGAGCAAGTGGTCTTCCCACAGCTATGGTCCTCTGGCAGTCTGAAAGCTTTGCGCACAAGCCGCTTGCTAAGCGCCTTCCTTTGCCTTTAGGCAGTGCTCGTGCACAACAAGCCTCGGGCGTGAATGCTCACTACCTCGCACACACATTTCGCTGTGCCCGTTGCCAAGCGCTCTGGAAGCACTGTTTATGACGCAAGCGGATCGCCTCTTGCGCTTCCATTCTCAGAGCTCCTGAGTTAAGCAATCTGCGACCCTTGGTGCGAATGCCAGAGGAAAACATTTCCACTGAGTCTAGCAGGGAGAAACTGTACCTGGAGAACACTTTTGTCTGCAGCTTGCGCCTGCACCTTACATACCCATGGAATTTCAGCACATTCAAATGCATGCCAGGCTCTTCCTTACCCAAGCTGAAAGCTGCTGTCCGAAGGCTTGGCTCCTTGTCAGATGGAAGCAGCAGCACGTACCTTTAAGTTTGGCAAGTACTAAAGAGCCTCAGAAGACCATGGTCTAGCAACAAGGGGATAGGAAAATGCATTTGCTTCATGTGCCCTTGTCGTCGCCTCACAACAGGTAGCAGCATAAAGCAGATGCGGCTGAAGTTCTTCCGGGCGACAGCTAACATCAATCGAGCAAGTGGTCTTCCCACAGCTATGGTCCTCTGGCAGTCTGAAAGCTTTGCGCACAAGCCGCTTGCTAAGCGCCTTCCTTTGCCTTTAGGCAGTGCTCGTGCAAAACAAGCCTGGGGCGTGAATGCTCACTACCCCGCACACACATTTCGCTGTGCCCGTTGCCAAGCGCTCTGGAAGCACTGTTTATGACGCAAGCGGAACGCCTCTTGCGCTTCCATTCTCAGAGCTCCTGAGTAAAGCACTCTGCGACCCATGGTGCGAATGCCAGAGGAAAACATTTCCACTGAGTCTGGCAGGGAGAAACTGTACCTGGAGAACACTTTTGTCTGCAGCTTGCACCTGCACCTTACATACCCATGGATTTTCAGCACATTCAAATGCATGCCAGGCTCTTCCTAACGCAAGCTGAAAGCTGCTGTCAGAAGGCTTCGCTCCTTGTCAGATGGAAGCAGCAGCACGCACCTTCGAGTTTGGCAGGAACTAAAGAGCCGCAGAAGAGCATGGTCTAGCAACAAGGGGATAAGAAAATGCATTTCCTTCATGTGCCCTTGTCGCCGCCTCACAAAAGGTAGCAGCATAAAGCAGATGCGGCTGAAGTTCTTCCGGGCGACAGCTAACATCAATCGAGCAAGCGGTCTTCCCACAGCTATGGTCCTCTGGCAGTCTGAAAGCTTTGCGCACAAGCCGCTTGCTAAGCACCTTCATTTGCCTTTAGGCAGTGCTCATGCTTTACCAGCCTGGGGCGAGAATGGTCACTACCCCGCACACACATTTCGCTGTGCCCGTTGCCAAGCGCTCTGGAAGCGCTGTTTATGACGCAAGCGGAACGCCTCTTGCGCTTCCATTCTCAGAGCTCCTGAGTTAAGCAATCTGCGACCCTTGGTGCGAATGCCAGAGGAAAACATTTCCACTGAGTCTGGCAGGGAGAAACTGTACCTGGAGAACACTTTTGTCTGCAGCTTGCACCTGCACCTTACATACCCATGGATTTTCAGCACATTCAAATGCATGCCAGGCTCTTCCTAACGCAAGCTGAAAGCTGCTGTCAGAAGGCTTCGCTCCTTGTCAGATCGAAGCAGCAGCACGCACCTTCGAGTTTGGCAGGAACTAAAGAGCCGCAGAAGAGCATGGTCTAGCAACAAGGGGATAGGAAAATGCATTTGCTTCATGTGCCCTTGTCGTCGCCTAACAACATGTAGCAGCATAAAGCAGATGCGGCTGAAGTTCTTCCGGGCGACAGCTAACATCAATCGAGCAAGTGGTCTTCCCACAGCTATGGTCCTCTGGCAGTCTGAAAGCTTTGCGCACAAGCCGCTTGCTAAGCGCCTTCCTTTGCCTTTAGACAGTGCTCGTGCACGACAAGCCTCGGGCGTGAATGCTCACTACCTCGCACACACGTTTCGTTGTGCCCGTTGCCAAGCGCTCTGGAAGCACTGTTTATGACGCAAGCGGAACGCCTCTTGTGCTTCCATTCTCAGAGCTCCTGAGTTAAGCACTCTGCGACCGTAGGCGCGAATGCCAGAGGAAAACATTACCACTGCGTCTGGCAGGGAGAAACTGTACCTGGAGAACACTTTTGTCTGCAGCTTGCACCTGCACCTTACATACCCATGGATTTTCAGCACATTCAAATGCATGCCAGGCTCTTCCTAACGCAAGCTGAAAGCTGCTGTCAGAAGGCTTCGCTCCTTGTCAGATCGAAGCAGCAGCACGCACCTTCGAGTTTGGCAGGAACTAAAGAGCCGCAGAAGAGCATGGTCTAGCAACAAGGGGATAGGAAAATGCATTTGCTTCATGTGCCCTTGTCGCCGCCTCACAACAGGTAGCAGCATAAAGCAGATGCGGCTGAAGTTCTTCCGGGCGACAGCTAACATCAATCGAGCAAGCGGTCTTCCCACAGCTATGGTCCTCTGGCAGTCTGAAAGCTTTGCGCACAAGCCGCTTGCTAAGCGCCTTCCTTTGCCTTTAGGCAGTGCTCGTGCACAACAAGCCTCGGGCGTGAATGCTCACTACCCCGCACACACATTTCGCTGTGCCCGTTGCCAGGCGCTCTGGAAGCACTGTTTATGAGGCACGCGGAACGCCTCTTGCGCTTCCATTCTCAGAGCTCCTGAGTAAAGCACTCTGCGACCCTTGGTGCGAATGCCAGAGGAAAACATTTCCACTGCGTCTGGCAGAGAGAAACTGTACCTGGAGAACACCTTTGTCTGCAGCTTGCACCTGCACCTTACATACCCATGGATTTTCAGCACATTCAAATGCATGCCAGGCTCTTCCTAACGCAAGCTGAAAGCTGCTGTCAGAAGGCTTCGCTCCTTGTCAGATCGAAGCAGCAGCACGCACCTTCGAGTTTGGCAGGAACTAAAGAGCCGCAGAAGAGCATGGTCTAGCAACAAGGGGATAGGAAAATGCATTTCTTTCATGTGCCCTTGTCGTCGCCTCACAGCAGGTAGCAGCATAAAGCAGATGCGGCTGAAGTTCTTCCGGGCGACAGCTAACATCAATCGAGCAGGTGGTCTTCCCACAGCTATGGTCCTCTGGCAGTCTGAAAGCTTTGCGCACAAGCCGCTTGCTAAGCACCTTCATTTGCCTTTAGGCAGTGCTCGTGCACGACAAGCCTGGGGCGTGAATGCTCACTACCCCGCACACACGTTTCGTTGTGCCCGTTGCCAAGCGCTCTGGAAGCACTGTTTATGACGCAAGCGGAACGCCTCTTGTGCTTCCATTCTCAGAGCTCCTGAGTAAAGCACTCTGCGACCGTAGGCGCGAATGCCAGAGGAAAACATTTCCACTGCGTCTGGCAGGGAGAAACTGTACCTGGAGAACACTTTTGTCTGCAGCTTGCGCCTGCACCTTACATACCCATGGATTTTCAGCACATTCAAATGCATGCCAGGCTCTTCCTTATGCAAGCTGAAAGCTGCTGTCAGAAGGCTTGGCTCCTTGTCAGATCGAAGCAGCAGCACGCACCTTCGAGTTTGGCAGGAACTAATGAGCCGCAGAAGAGCATGGTCTAGCAACAAGGGGATAGGAAAATGCATTTCCTTCATGTGCCCTTGTCGTCGCCTCACAGCAGGTAGCAGCATAAAGCAGATGCGGCTGAAGTTCTTCCGGGCGACAGCTAACATCAATCGAGCAAGCGGTCTTCCCACAGCTATGGTCCTCTGGCAGTCTGAAAGCTTTGCGCACAAGCCGCTTGCTAAGCGCCGTCCTTTGCCTTTAGGCAGTGCTCGTGCAAAACTAGCCTGGGGCGTGAATGCTCACTACCCCGCACACACATTTCGCTGTGCCCGTTGCCAAGCGCTCTGGAAGCGCTGTTTATGACGCAAGCGGAACGCCTCTTGCGCTTCCATTCTCAGAGCTCCTGAGTTAAGCAATCTGCGACCCTTGGTGCGAATGCCAGAGGAAAACATTTCCACTGAGTCTAGCAGGGAGAAACTGTACCTGGAGAACACCTTTGTCTGCAGCTTGCGCCTGCACCTTACATACCCATGGAATTTCAGCACATTCAAATGCATGCCAGGCTCTTCCTTACCCAAGCTGAAAGCTGCTGTCCGAAGGCTTGGCTCCTTGTCAGATGGAAGCAGCAGCACGCACCTTTAAGTTTGGCAAGTACTAAAGAGCCTCAGAAGACCATGGTCTAGCAACAAGGGGATAGGAAAATGCATTTGCTTCATGTGCCCTTGTCGTCGCCTCACAACAGGTAGCAGCATAAAGCAGATGCGGCTGAAGTTCTTCCGGGCGACAGCTAACATCAATCGAGCAAGTGGTCTTCCCACAGCTATGGTCCTCTGGCAGTCTGAAAGCTTTGCGCACAAGCCGCTTGCTAAGCGCCTTCCTTTGCCTTTAGGCAGTGCTCGTGCAAAACAAGCCTGGGGCGTGAATGCTCACTACCCCGCACACACATTTCGCTGTGCCCGTTGCCAAGCGCTCTGGAAGCGCTGTTTATGACGCAAGCGGAACGCCTCTTGCGCTTCCATTCTCAGAGCTCCTGAGTTAAGCAATCTGCGACCCTTGGTGCGAATGCCAGAGGAAAACATTTCCACTGTGTCTGGCAGGGAGAAACTGTACCTGGAGAACACTTTTGTCTGCAGCTTGCACCTGCACCTTACATACCCATGGATTTTCAGCACATTCAAATGCATGCCAGGCTCTTCCTAACGCAAGCTGAAAGCTGCTGTCAGAAGGCTTCGCTCCTTGTCAGATCGAAGCAGCAGCACACACCTTCGAGTTTGGCAGGAACTAAAGAGCCGCAGAAGAGCATGGTCTAGCAACAAGGGGATAGGAAAATGCATTTGCTTCATGTGCCCTTGTCGTCGCCTAACAACATGTAGCAGCATAAAGCAGATGCGGCTGAAGTTCTTCCGGGCGACAGCTAACATCAATCGAGCAAGTGGTCTTCCCACAGCTATGGTCCTCTGGCAGTCTGAAAGCTTTGCGCACAAGCCGCTTGCTAAGCGCCTTCCTTTGCCTTTAGGCAGTGCTCGGGCACGACAAGCCTCGGGCGTGAATGCTCACTACCTCGCACACACGTTTCGTTGTGCCCGTTGCCAAGCGCTCTGGAAGCACTGTTTATGACGCAAGCGGAACGCCTCTTGTGCTTCCATTCTCAGAGCTCCTGAGTTAAGCACTCTGCGACCGTAGGCGCGAATGCCAGAGGAAAACATTACCACTGCGTCTGGCAGGGAGAAACTGTACCTGGAGAACACTTTTGTCTGCAGCTTGCACCTGCACCTTACATACCCATGGATTTTCAGCACATTCAAATGCATGCCAGGCTCTTCCTAACGCAAGCTGAAAGCTGCTGTCAGAAGGCTTCGCTCCTTGTCAGATCGAAGCAGCAGCACGCACCTTCGAGTTTGGCAGGAACTAAAGAGCCGCAGAAGAGCATGGTCTAGCAACAAGGGGATAGGAAAATGCATTTGCTTCATGTGCCCTTGTCGCCGCCTCACAACAGGTAGCAGCATAAAGCAGATGCGGCTGAAGTTCTTCCGGGCGACAGCTAACATCAATCGAGCAAGCGGTCTTCCCACAGCTATGGTCCTCTGGCAGTCTGAAAGCTTTGCGCACAAGCCGCTTGCTAAGCGCCTTCCTTTGCCTTTAGGCAGTGCTCGTGCACAACAAGCCTCGGGCGTGAATGCTCACTACCCCGCACACACATTTCGCTGTGCCCGTTGCCAGGCGCTCTGGAAGCACTGTTTATGAGGCACGCGGAACGCCTCTTGCGCTTCCATTCTCAGAGCTCCTGAGTAAAGCACTCTGCGACCCTTGGTGCGAATGCCAGAGGAAAACATTTCCACTGCGTCTGGCAGAGAGAAACTGTACCTGGAGAACACCTTTGTCTGCAGCTTGCACCTGCACCTTACATACCCATGGATTTTCAGCACATTCAAATGCATGCCAGGCTCTTCCTAACGCCAGCTGAAAGCTGCTGTCAGAAGGCTTCGCTCCTTGTCAGATCGAAGCAGCAGCACGCACCTTCGAGTTTGGCAGGAACTAAAGAGCCGCAGAAGAGCATGGTCTAGCAACAAGGGGATAGGAAAATGCATTTCTTTCATGTGCCCTTGTCGTCGCCTCACAGCAGGTAGCAGCATAAAGCAGATGCGGCTGAAGTTCTTCCGGGCGACAGCTAACATCAATCGAGCAGGTGGTCTTCCCACAGCTATGGTCCTCTGGCAGTCTGAAAGCTTTGCGCACAAGCCGCTTGCTAAGCACCTTCATTTGCCTTTAGGCAGTGCTCGTGCACGACAAGCCTGGGGCGTGAATGCTCACTACCCCGCACACACGTTTCGTTGTGCCCGTTGCCAAGCGCTCTGGAAGCACTGTTTATGACGCAAGCGGAACGCCTCTTGCGCTTCCATTCTCAGAGCTCCTGAGTAAAGCACTCTGCGACCCTTGGTGCGAATGCCAGAGGAAAACATTTCCACTGAGTCTAGCAGGGAGAAACTGTACCTGGAGAACACCTTTGTCTGCAGCTTGCACCTGCACCTTACATACCCATGGAATTTCAGCACATTCAAATGCATGCCAGGCTCTTCCTTACCCAAGCTGAAAGCTGCTGTCCGAAGGCTTGGCTCCTTGTCAGATGGAAGCAGCAGCACGCACCTTTAAGTTTGGCAAGTACTAAAGAGCCTCAGAAGACCATGGTCTAGCAACAAGGGGATAGGAAAATGCATTTGCTTCATGTGCCCTTGTCGTCGCCCCACAACAGGTAGCAGCATAAAGCAGATGCGGCTGAAGTTCTTCCGGGCGACAGCTAACATCAATCGAGCAAGTGGTCTTCCCACAGCTATGGTCCTCTGGCAGTCTGAAAGCTTTGCGCACAAGCCGCTTGCTAAGCGCCTTCCTTTGCCTTTAGGCAGTGCTCGTGCACAACAAGCCTCGGGCGTGAATGCTCACTACCCCGCACACACATTTCGCTGTGCCCGTTGCCAGGCGCTCTGGAAGCACTGTTTATGAGGCACGCGGAACGCCTCTTGCGCTTCCATTCTCAGAGCTCCTGAGTAAAGCACTCTGCGACCCTTGGTGCGAATGCCAGAGGAAAACATTTCCACTGCGTCTGGCAGAGAGAAACTGTACCTGGAGAACACCTTTGTCTGCAGCTTGCACCTGCACCTTACATACCCATGGATTTTCAGCACATTCAAATGCATGCCAGGCTCTTCCTAACGCAAGCTGAAAGCTGCTGTCTGAAGGCTTGGCTCCTTGTCAGATCGAAGCAGCAGCACGCACCTTCGAGTTTGGCAGGAACTAAAGAGCCGCAGAAGAGCATGGTCTAGCAACAAGGGGATAGGAAAATGCATTTGCTTCATGTGCCCTTGTCGTCGCCTCACAACAGGTAGCAGCATAAAGCAGATGCGGCTGAAGTTCTTCCGGGCGACAGCTAACATCAATCGAGCAAGTGGTCTTCCCACAGCTATGGTCCTCTGGCAGTCTGAAAGCTTTGCGCACAAGCCGTTTGCTAAGCGCCTTCCTTTGCCTTTAGGCAGTGCTCGTGCACAACAAGCCTCGGGCGTGAATGCTCACTACCTCGCACACACATTTCGCTGTGCCCGTTGCCAAGCGCTCTGGAAGCACTGTTTATGACGCAAGCGGAACGCCTCTTGCGCTTCCATTCTCAGAGCTCCTGAGTTAAGCAATCTGCGACCCTTGGTGCGAATGCCAGAGGAAAACATTTCCACTGAGTCTAGCAGGGAGAAACTGTACCTGGAGAACACTTTTGTCTGCAGCTTGCGCCTGCACCTTACATACCCATGGAATTTCAGCACATTCAAATGCATGCCAGGCTCTTCCTTACCCAAGCTGAAAGCTGCTGTCCGAAGGCTTGGCTCCTTGTCAGATGGAAGCAGCAGCACGCACCTTTAAGTTTGGCAAGTACTAAAGAGCCTCAGAAGACCATGGTCTAGCAACAAGGGGATAGGAAAATGCATTTGCTTCATGTGCCCTTGTCGTCGCCCCACAACAGGTAGCAGCATAAAGCAGATGCGGCTGAAGTTCTTCCGGGCGACAGCTAACATCAATCGAGCAAGTGGTCTTCCCACAGCTATGGTCCTCTGGCAGTCTGAAAGCTTTGCGCACAAGCCGCTTGCTAAGCGCCTTCCTTTGCCTTTAGGCAGTGCTCGTGCACAACAAGCCTCGGGCGTGAATGCTCACTACCCCGCACACACATTTCGCTGTGCCCGTTGCCAGGCGCTCTGGAAGCACTGTTTATGAGGCACGCGGAACGCCTCTTGCGCTTCCATTCTCAGAGCTCCTGAGTAAAGCACTCTGCGACCCTTGGTGCGAATGCCAGAGGAAAACATTTCCACTGCGTCTGGCAGAGAGAAACTGTACCTGGAGAACACCTTTGTCTGCAGCTTGCACCTGCACCTTACATACCCATGGATTTTCAGCACATTCAAATGCATGCCAGGCTCTTCCTAACGCAAGCTGAAAGCTGCTGTCTGAAGGCTTGGCTCCTTGTCAGATCGAAGCAGCAGCACGCACCTTCGAGTTTGGCAGGAACTAAAGAGCCGCAGAAGAGCATGGTCTAGCAACAAGGGGATAGGAAAATGCATTTGCTTCATGTGCCCTTGTCGTCGCCTCACAACAGGTAGCAGCATAAAGCAGATGCGGCTGAAGTTCTTCCGGGCGACAGCTAACATCAATCGAGCAAGTGGTCTTCCCACAGCTATGGTCCTCTGGCAGTCTGAAAGCTTTGCGCACAAGCCGTTTGCTAAGCGCCTTCCTTTGCCTTTAGGCAGTGCTCGTGCACAACAAGCCTCGGGCGTGAATGCTCACTACCTCGCACACACATTTCGCTGTGCCCGTTGCCAAGCGCTCTGGAAGCACTGTTTATGACGCAAGCGGAACGCCTCTTGCGCTTCCATTCTCAGAGCTCCTGAGTTAAGCAATCTGCGACCCTTGGTGCGAATGCCAGAGGAAAACATTTCCACTGAGTCTAGCAGGGAGAAACTGTACCTGGAGAACACTTTTGTCTGCAGCTTGCGCCTGCACCTTACATACCCATGGAATTTCAGCACATTCAAATGCATGCCAGGCTCTTCCTTACCCAAGCTGAAAGCTGCTGTCCGAAGGCTTGGCTCCTTGTCAGATGGAAGCAGCAGCACGCACCTTTAAGTTTGGCAAGTACTAAAGAGCCTCAGAAGACCATGGTCTAGCAACAAGGGGATAGGAAAATGCATTTGCTTCATGTGCCCTTGTCGTCGCCTCACAACAGGTAGCAGCATAAAGCAGATGCGGCTGAAGTTCTTCCGGGCGACAGCTAACATCAATCGAGCAAGTGGTCTTCCCACAGCTATGGTCCTCTGGCAGTCTGAAAGCTTTGCGCACAAGCCGCTTGCTAAGCGCCTTCCTTTGCCTTTAGGCAGTGCTCGTGCAAAACAAGCCTGGGGCGTGAATGCTCACTACCCCGCACACACATTTCGCTGTGCCCGTTGCCAAGCGCTCTGGAAGCACTGTTTATGACGCAAGCGGAACGCCTCTTGCGCTTCCATTCTCAGAGCTCCTGAGTAAAGCACTCTGCGACCCTTGGTGCGAATGCCAGAGGAAAACATTTCCACTGAGTCTGGCAGGGAGAAACTGTACCTGGAGAACACTTTTGTCTGCAGCTTGCACCTGCACCTTACATACCCATGGATTTTCAGCACATTCAAATGCATGCCAGGCTCTTCCTAATGCAAGCTGAAAGCTGCTGTCTGAAGGCTTCGCTCCTTGTCAGATCGAAGCAGCAGCACACACCTTCGAGTTTGGCAGGAACTAAAGAGCCGCAGAAGAGCATGGTCTAGCAACAAGGGGATAGGAAAATGCATTTGCTTCATGTGCCCTTGTCGTCGCCTAACAACATGTAGCAGCATAAAGCAGATGCGGCTGAAGTTCTTCCGGGCGACAGCTAACATCAATCGAGCAAGTGGTCTTCCCACAGCTATGGTCCTCTGGCAGTCTGAAAGCTTTGCGCACAAGCCGCTTGCTAAGCGCCTTCCTTTGCCTTTAGGCAGTGCTCGTGCACAACAAGCCTCGGGCGTGAATGCTCACTACCTCGCACACACATTTCGCTGTGCCCTTTGCCAAGCGCTCTGGAAGCGCTGTTTATGACGCAAGCGGAACGCCTCTTGCGCTTCCATTCTCAGAGCTCCTGAGTTAAGCAATCTGCGACCCTTGGTGCGAATGCCAGAGGAAAACATTTCCACTGAGTCTAGCAGGGAGAAACTGTACCTGGAGAACACTTTTGTCTGCAGCTTGCGCCTGCACCTTACATACCCATGGAATTTCAGCACATTCAAATGCATGCCAGGCTCTTCCTTACCCAAGCTGAAAGCTGCTGTCCGAAGGCTTGGCTCCTTCTCAGATGGAAGCAGCAGCACGCACCTTTAAGTTTGGCAAGTACTAAAGAGCCTCAGAAGACCATGGTCTAGCAACAAGGGGATAGGAAAATGCATTTGCTTCATGTGCCCTTGTCGTCGCCTCACAACAGGTAGCAGCATAAAGCAGATGCGGCTGAAGTTCTTCCGGGCGACAGCTAACATCAATCGAGCAAGTGGTCTTCCCACAGCTATGGTCCTCTGGCAGTCTGAAAGCTTTGCGCACAAGCCGCTTGCTAAGCGCCTTCCTTTGCCTTTAGGCAGTGCTCGTGCAAAACAAGCCTGGGGCGTGAATGCTCACTACCCCGCACACACATTTCGCTGTGCCCGTTGCCAAGCGCTCTGGAAGCACTGTTTATGACGCAAGCGGAACGCCTCTTGCGCTTCCATTCTCAGAGCTCCTGAGTTAAGCAATCTGCGACCCTTGGTGCGAATGCCAGAGGAAAACATTTCCACTGTGTCTGGCAGGGAGAAACTGTACCTGGAGAACACTTTTGTCTGCAGCTTGCACCTGCACCTTACATACCCATGGATTTTCAGCACATTCAAATGCATGCCAGGCTCTTCTTTATGCAAGCTGAAAGCTGCTGTCAGAAGGCTTGGCTCCTTGTCAGATCGAAGCAGCAGCACGCACCTTCGAGTTTGGCAGGAACTAAAGAGCCGCAGAAGAGCATGGTCTAGCAACAAGGGGATAGGAAAATGCATTTGCTTCATGTGCCCTTGTCGTCGCCTAACAACATGTAGCAGCATAAAGCAGATGCGGCTGAAGTTCTTCCGGGCGACAGCTAACATCAATCGAGCAAGTGGTCTTCCCACAGCTATGGTCCTCTGGCAGTCTGAAAGCTTTGCGCACAAGCCGCTTGCTAAGCGCCTTCCTTTGCCTTTAGGCAGTGCTCGTGCACGACAAGCCTGGGGCGTGAATGCTCACTACTTCGCACACACGTTTCGTTGTGCCCGTTGCCAAGCGCTCTGGAAGCACTGTTTATGACGCAAGCGGAACGCCTCTTGTGCTTCCATTCTCAGAGCTCCTGAGTTAAGCACTCTGCGACCGTAGGCGCGAATGCCAGAGGAAAACATTACCACTGCGTCTGGCAGGGAGAAACTGTACCTGGAGAACACTTTTGTCTGCAGCATGCACCTGCACCTTACATACCCATGGATTTTCAGCACATTCAAATGCATGCCAGGCTCTTCCTAACGCAAGCTGAAAGCTGCTGTCAGAAGGCTTCGCTCCTTGTCAGATCGAAGCAGCAGCACGCACCTTCGAGTTTGGCAGGAACTAAAGAGCCGCAGAAGAGCATGGTCTAGCAACAAGGGGATAGGAAAATGCATTTGCTTCATGTGCCCTTGTCGCCGCCTCACAACAGGTAGCAGCATAAAGCAGATGCGGCTGAAGTTCTTCCGGGCGACAGCTAACATCAATCGAGCAAGTGGTCTACCCACAGCTATGGTCCTCTGGCAGTCTGAAAGCTTTGCGCACAAGCCGCTTGCTAAGCGCCTTCCTTTGCCTTTAGGCAGTGCTCGTGCACAACAAGCCTCGGGCGTGAATGCTCACTACCCCGCACACACATTTCACTGTGCCCGTTGCCAGGCGCTCTGGAAGCACTGTTTATGAGGCACGCGGAACGCCTCTTGCGCTTCCATTCTCAGAGCTCCTGAGTAAAGCACTCTGCGACCGTAGGCGCGAATGCCAGAGGAAAACATTTCCACTGCGTCTGGCAGAGAGAAACTGTACCTGGAGAACACCTTTGTCTGCAGCTTGCATCTGCACCTTACATACTCATGGATTTTCAGCACATTCAAATGCATGCCAGGCTCTTCCTAACGCAAGCTGAAAGCTGCTGTCAGAAGGCTTCGCTCCTTGTCAGATCGAAGCAGCAGCACGCACCTTCGAGTTTGGCAGGAACTAAAGAGCCGCAGAAGAGCATGGTCTAGCAACAAGGGGATAGGAAAATGCATTTGCTTCATGTGCCCTTGTCGTCGCCTCACAACAGGTAGCAGCATAAAGCAGATGCGGCTGAAGTTCTTCCGGGCGACAGCTAACATCAATCGAGCAAGTGGTCTTCCCACAGCTATGGTCCTCTGGCAGTCTGAAAGCTTTGCGCACAAGCCGTTTGCTAAGCGCCTTCCTTTGCCTTTAGGCAGTGCTCGTGCACAACAAGCCTCGGGCGTGAATGCTCACTACCTCGCACACACATTTCGCTGTGCCCGTTGCCAAGCGCTCTGGAAGCACTGTTTATGACGCAAGCGGAACGCCTCTTGCGCTTCCATTCTCAGAGCTCCTGAGTTAAGCAATCTGCGACCCTTGGTGCGAATGCCAGAGGAAAACATTTCCACTGAGTCTAGCAGGGAGAAACTGTACCTGGAGAACACTTTTGTCTGCAGCTTGCGCCTGCACCTTACATACCCATGGAATTTCAGCACATTCAAATGCATGCCAGGCTCTTCCTTACCCAAGCTGAAAGCTGCTGTCCGAAGGCTTGGCTCCTTGTCAGATGGAAGCAGCAGCACGCACCTTTAAGTTTGGCAAGTACTAAAGAGCCTCAGAAGACCATGGTCTAGCAACAAGGGGATAGGAAAATGCATTTGCTTCATGTGCCCTTGTCGTCGCCTCACAACATGTAGCAGCATAAAGCAGATGCGGCTGAAGTTCTTCCGGGCGACAGCTAACATCAATCGAGCAAGTGGTCTTCCCACAGCTATGGTCCTCTGGCAGTCTGAAAGCTTTGCGCACAAGCCGCTTGCTAAGCGCCTTCCTTTGCCTTTAGGCAGTGCTCGTGCACGACAAGCCTGGGGCGTGAATGCTCACTACTTCGCACACACGTTTCGTTGTGCCCGTTGCCAAGCGCTCTGGAAGCACTGTTTATGACGCAAGCGGAACGCCTCTTGTGCTTCCATTCTCAGAGCTCCTGAGTTAAGCACTCTGCGACCGTAGGCGCGAATGCCAGAGGAAAACATTACCACTGCGTCTGGCAGGGAGAAACTGTACCTGGAGAACACTTTTGTCTGCAGCATGCACCTGCACCTTACATACCCATGGATTTTCAGCACATTCAAATGCATGCCAGGCTCTTCCTAACGCAAGCTGAAAGCTGCTGTCAGAAGGCTTCGCTCCTTGTCAGATCGAAGCAGCAGCACGCACCTTCGAGTTTGGCAGGAACTAAAGAGCCGCAGAAGAGCATGGTCTAGCAACAAGGGGATAGGAAAATGCATTTGCTTCATGTGCCCTTGTCGCCGCCTCACAACAGGTAGCAGCATAAAGCAGATGCGGCTGAAGTTCTTCCGGGCGACAGCTAACATCAATCGAGCAAGTGGTCTACCCACAGCTATGGTCCTCTGGCAGTCTGAAAGCTTTGCGCACAAGCCGCTTGCTAAGCGCCTTCCTTTGCCTTTAGGCAGTGCTCGTGCACAACAAGCCTCGGGCGTGAATGCTCACTACCCCGCACACACATTTCACTGTGCCCGTTGCCAGGCGCTCTGGAAGCACTGTTTATGAGGCACGCGGAACGCCTCTTGCGCTTCCATTCTCAGAGCTCCTGAGTAAAGCACTCTGCGACCCTTGGTGCGAATGCCAGAGGAAAACATTTCCACTGCGTCTGGCAGAGAGAAACTGTACCTGGAGAACACCTTTGTCTGCAGCTTGCACCTGCACCTTACATACTCATGGATTTTCAGCACATTCAAATGCATGCCAGGCTCTTCCTAACGCAAGCTGAAAGCTGCTGTCAGAAGGCTTCGCTCCTTGTCAGATCGAAGCAGCAGCACGCACCTTCGAGTTTGGCAGGAACTAAAGAGCCGCAGAAGAGCATGGTCTAGCAACAAGGGGATAGGAAAATGCATTTCTTTCATGTGCCCTTGTCGTCGCCTCACAGCAGGTAGCAGCATAAAGCAGATGCGGCTGAAGTTCTTCCGGGCGACAGCTAACATCAATCGAGCAGGTGGTCTTCCCACAGCTATGGTCCTCTGGCAGTCTGAAAGCTTTGCGCACAAGCCGCTTGCTAAGCACCTTCATTTGCCTTTAGGCAGTGCTCGTGCACGACAAGCCTGGGGCGTGAATGCTCACTACCCCGCACACACGTTTCGTTGTGCCCGTTGCCAAGCGCTCTGGAAGCACTGTTTATGACGCAAGCGGAACGCCTCTTGTGCTTCCATTCTCAGAGCTCCTGAGTAAAGCACTCTGCGACCGTAGGCGCGAATGCCAGAGGAAAACATTTCCACTGCGTCTGGCAGGGAGAAACTGTACCTGGAGAACACTTTTGTCTGCAGCTTGCGCCTGCACCTTACATACCCATGGATTTTCAGCACATTCAAATGCATGCCAGGCTCTTCCTTATGCAAGCTGAAAGCTGCTGTCAGAAGGCTTGGCTCCTTGTCAGATCGAAGCAGCAGCACGCACCTTCGAGTTTGGCAGGAACTAAAGAGCCGCAGAAGAGCATGGTCTAGCAACAAGGGGATAGGAAAATGCATTTCCTTCATGTGCCCTTGTCGTCGCCTCACAGCAGGTAGCAGCATAAAGCAGATGCGGCTGAAGTTCTTCCGGGCGACAGCTAACATCAATCGAGCAAGTGGTCTTCCCACAGCTATGGTCCTCTGGCAGTCTGAAAGCTTTGCGCACAAGCCGCTTGCTAAGCGCCGTCCTTTGCCTTTAGGCAGCGCTCGTGCAAAACAAGCCTGGGGCGTGAATGCTCACTACCCCGCACACACATTTCACTGTGCCCGTTGCCAAGCGCTCTGGAAGCGCTGTTTATGACGCAAGCGGAACGCCTCTTGCGCTTCCATTCTCAGAGCTCCTGAGTTAAGCAATCTGCGACCCTTGGTGCGAATGCCAGAGGAAAACATTTCCACTGAGTCTAGCAGGGAGAAACTGTACCTGGAGAACACTTTTGTCTGCAGCTTGCGCCTGCACCTTACATACCCATGGAATTTCAGCACATTCAAATGCATGCCAGGCTCTTCCTTACCCAAGCTGAAAGCTGCTGTCCGAAGGCTTGGCTCCTTGTCAGATGGAAGCAGCAGCACGCACCTTTAAGTTTGGCAAGTACTAAAGAGCCTCAGAAGACCATGGTCTAGCAACAAGGGGATAGGAAAATGCATTTGCTTCATGTGCCCTTGTCGTCGCCTCACAACAGGTAGCAGCATAAAGCAGATGCGGCTGAAGTTCTTCCGGGCGACAGCTAACATCAATCGAGCAAGTGGTCTTCCCACAGCTATGGTCCTCTGGCAGTCTGAAAGCTTTGCGCACAAGCCGCTTGCTAAGCGCCTTCCTTTGCCTTTAGGCAGTGCTCGTGCACAACAAGCCTCGGGCGTGAATGCTCACTACCTCGCACACACATTTCGCTGTGCCCGTTGCCAAGCGCTCTGGAAGCGCTGTTTATGACGCAAGCGGAACGCCTCTTGCGCTTCCATTCTCAGAGCTCCTGAGTTAAGCAATCTGCGACCCTTGGTGCAAATGCCAGAGGAAAACATTTCCACTGAGTCTAGCAGGGAGAAACTGTACCTGGAGAACACTTTTGTCTGCAGCTTGCGCCTGCACCTTACATACCCATGGAATTTCAGCACATTCAAATGCATGCCAGGCTCTTCCTTACCCAAGCTGAAAGCTGCTGTCCGAAGGCTTGGCTCCTTGTCAGATGGAAGCAGCAGCACGCACCTTTAAGTTTGGCAAGTACTAAAGAGCCTCAGAAGACCATGGTCTAGCAACAAGGGGATAGGAAAATGCATTTGCTTCATGTGCCCTTGTCGTCGCCTCACAACAGGTAGCAGCATAAAGCAGATGCGGCTGAAGTTCTTCCGGGCGACAGCTAACATCAATCGAGCAAGTGGTCTTCCCACAGCTATGGTCCTCTGGCAGTCTGAAAGCTTTGCGCACAAGCCGCTTGCTAAGCGCCTTCCTTTGCCTTTAGGCAGTGCTCGTGCAAAACAAGCCTGGGGCGTGAATGCTCACTACCCCGCACACACATTTCGCTGTGCCCGTTGCCAAGCGCTCTGGAAGCACTGTTTATGACGCAAGCGGAACGCCTCTTGCGCTTCCATTCTCAGAGCTCCTGAGTAAAGCACTCTGCGACCCTTGGTGCGAATGCCAGAGGAAAACATTTCCACTGAGTCTGGCAGGGAGAAACTGTACCTGGAGAACACTTTTGTCTGCAGCTTGCACCTGCACCTTACATACCCATGGATTTTCAGCACATTCAAATGCATGCCAGGCTCTTCCTAATGCAAGCTGAAAGCTGCTGTCTGAAGGCTTGGCTCCTTGTCAGATGGAAGCAGCAGCACGCACCTTTAAGTTTGGCAAGTACTAAAGAGCCTCAGAAGACCATGGTCTAGCAACAAGGGGATAGGAAAATGCATTTCCTTCATGTGCCCTTGTCGTCGCCTCACAACAGGTAGCAGCATAAAGCAGATGCGGCTGAAGTTCTTCCGGGCGACAGCTAACATCAATCGAGCAAGTGGTCTTCCCACAGCTATGGTCCTCTGGCAGTCTGAAAGCTTTGCGCACAAGCCGCTTGCTAAGCGCCTTCCTTTGCCTTTAGGCAGTGCTCGTGCAAAACAAGCCTGGGGCGTGAATGCTCACTACCCCGCACACACATTTTGCTGTGCCCGTTGCCAAGCGCTCTGGAAGCACTGTTTATGACGCAAGCGGAACGCCTCTTGCGCTTCCATTCTCAGAGCTCCTGAGTAAAGCACTCTGCGACCCTTGGTGCGAATGCCAGAGGAAAACATTTCCACTGAGTCTGGCAGGGAGAAACTGTACCTGGAGAACACTTTTGTCTGCAGCTTGCACCTGCACCTTACATACCCATGGATTTTCAGCACATTCAAATGCATGCCAGGCTCTTCCTAATGCAAGCTGAAAGCTGCTGTCTGAAGGCTTCGCTCCTTGTCAGATCGAAGCAGCAGCACACACCTTCGAGTTTGGCAGGAACTAAAGAGCCGCAGAAGACCATGGTCTAGCAACAAGGGGATAGGAAAATGCATTTGCTTCATGTGCCCTTGTCGTCGCCTAACAACAGGTAGCAGCATAAAGCAGATGCGGCTGAAGTTCTTCCGGGCGACAGCTAACATCAATCGAGCAAGTGGTCTTCCCACAGCTATGGTCCTCTGGCAGTCTGAAAGCTTTGCGCACAAGCCGCTTGCTAAGCGCCTTCCTTTGCCTTTAGGCAGTGCTCGTGCAAAACAAGCCTGGGGCGTGAATGCTCACTACCCCGCACACACATTTCGCTGTGCCCGTTGCCAAGCGCTCTGGAAGCACTGTTTATGACGCAAGCGGAACGCCTCTTGCGCTTCCATTCTCAGAGCTCCTGAGTAAAGCACTCTGCGACCCTTGGTGCGAATGCCAGAGGAAAACATTTCCACTGAGTCTGGCAGGGAGAAACTGTACCTGGAGAACACTTTTGTCTGCAGCTTGCACCTGCACCTTACATACCCATGGATTTTCAGCACATTCAAATGCATGCCAGGCTCTTCCTAATGCAAGCTGAAAGCTGCTGTCTGAAGGCTTCGCTCCTTGTCAGATCGAAGCAGCAGCACACACCTTCGAGTTTGGCAGGAACTAAAGAGCCGCAGAAGACCATGGTCTAGCAACAAGGGGATAGGAAAATGCATTTGCTTCATGTGCCCTTGTCGTCGCCTCACAACAGGTAGCAGCATAAAGCAGATGCGGCCGAAGTTCTTCCGGGCGACAGCTAACATCAATCGAGCAAGTGGTCTACCCACAGCTATGGTCCTCTGGCAGTCTGAAAGCTTTGCGCACAAGCCGCTTGCTAAGCGCCTTCCTTTGCCTTTAGGCAGTGCTCGTGCACGACAAGCCTGGGGCGTGAATGCTCACTACCCCGCACACACATTTCGCTGTGCCCATTGCCAAGCGCTCTGGAAGCACTGTTTATGACGCAAGCGGAACGCCTCTTGCGCTTCCATTCTCAGAGCTCCTGAGTAAAGCACTCTGCGACCCTTGGTGCGAATGCCAGAGGAAAACATTTCCACTGAGTCTGGCAGGGAGAAACTGTACCTGGAGAACACTTTTGTCTGCAGCTTGCACCTGCACCTTACATACCCATGGATTTTCAGCACATTCAAATGCATGCCAGGCTCTTCCTAATGCAAGCTGAATGCTGCTGTCTGAAGGCTTCGCTCCTTGTCAGATCGAAGCAGCAGCACACACCTTCGAGTTTGGCAGGAACTAAAGAGCCGCAGAAGAGCATGGTCTAGCAACAAGGGGATAGGAAAATGCATTTCCTTCATGTGCCCTTGTCGTCGCCTCACAACAGGTAGCAGCATAAAGCAGATGCGGCTGAAGTTCTTCCGGGCGACAGCTAACATCAATCGAGCAAGTGGTCTTCCCACAGCTATGGTCCTCTGGCAGTCTGAAAGCTTTGCGCACAAGCCGCTTGCTAAGCGCCTTCCTTTGCCTTTAGGCAGTGCTCGTGCAAAACAAGCCTGGGGCGTGAATGCTCACTACCCCGCACACACATTTCGCTGTGCCCGTTGCCAAGCGCTCTGGAAGCACTGTTTATGACGCAAGCGGAACGCCTCTTGCGCTTCCATTCTCAGAGCTCCTGAGTAAAGCACTCTGCGACCCTTGGTGCGAATGCCAGAGGAAAACATTTCCACTGAGTCTGGCAGGGAGAAACTGTACCTGGAGAACACTTTTGTCTGCAGCTTGCACCTGCACCTTACATACCCATGGATTTTCAGCACATTCAAATGCATGCCAGGCTCTTCCTAATGCAAGCTGAAAGCTGCTGTCTGAAGGCTTCGCTCCTTGTCAGATCGAAGCAGCAGCACACACCTTCGAGTTTGGCAGGAACTAAAGAGCCGCAGAAGACCATGGTCTAGCAACAAGGGGATAGGAAAATGCATTTGCTTCATGTGCCCTTGTCGTCGCCTAACAACAGGTAGCAGCATAAAGCAGATGCGGCTGAAGTTCTTCCGGGCGACAGCTAACATCAATCGAGCAAGTGGTCTTCCCACAGCTATGGTCCTCTGGCAGTCTGAAAGCTTTGCGCACAAGCCGCTTGCTAAGCGCCTTCCTTTGCCTTTAGGCAGTGCTCGTGCAAAACAAGCCTGGGGCGTGAATGCTCACTACCCCGCACACACATTTCGCTGTGCCCGTTGCCAAGCGCTCTGGAAGCACTGTTTATGACGCAAGCGGAACGCCTCTTGCGCTTCCATTCTCAGAGCTCCTGAGTAAAGCACTCTGCGACCCTTGGTGCGAATGCCAGAGGAAAACATTTCCACTGAGTCTGGCAGGGAGAAACTGTACCTGGAGAACACTTTTGTCTGCAGCTTGCACCTGCACCTTACATACCCATGGATTTTCAGCACATTCAAATGCATGCCAGGCTCTTCCTAATGCAAGCTGAAAGCTGCTGTCTGAAGGCTTGGCTCCTTGTCAGATGGAAGCAGCAGCACGCACCTTTAAGTTTGGCAAGTACTAAAGAGCCTCAGAAGACCATGGTCTAGCAACAAGGGGATAGGAAAATGCATTTCCTTCATGTGCCCTTGTCGTCGCCTCACAACAGGTAGCAGCATAAAGCAGATGCGGCTGAAGTTCTTCCGGGCGACAGCTAACATCAATCGAGCAAGTGGTCTTCCCACAGCTATGGTCCTCTGGCAGTCTGAAAGCTTTGCGCACAAGCCGCTTGCTAAGCGCCTTCCTTTGCCTTTAGGCAGTGCTCGTGCAAAACAAGCCTGGGGCGTGAATGCTCACTACCCCGCACACACATTTTGCTGTGCCCGTTGCCAAGCGCTCTGGAAGCACTGTTTATGACGCAAGCGGAACGCCTCTTGCGCTTCCATTCTCAGAGCTCCTGAGTAAAGCACTCTGCGACCCTTGGTGCGAATGCCAGAGGAAAACATTTCCACTGAGTCTGGCAGGGAGAAACTGTACCTGGAGAACACTTTTGTCTGCAGCTTGCACCTGCACCTTACATACCCATGGATTTTCAGCACATTCAAATGCATGCCAGGCTCTTCCTAATGCAAGCTGAAAGCTGCTGTCTGAAGGCTTCGCTCCTTGTCAGATCGAAGCAGCAGCACACACCTTCGAGTTTGGCAGGAACTAAAGAGCCGCAGAAGACCATGGTCTAGCAACAAGGGGATAGGAAAATGCATTTGCTTCATGTGCCCTTGTCGTCGCCTAACAACAGGTAGCAGCATAAAGCAGATGCGGCTGAAGTTCTTCCGGGCGACAGCTAACATCAATCGAGCAAGTGGTCTTCCCACAGCTATGGTCCTCTGGCAGTCTGAAAGCTTTGCGCACAAGCCGCTTGCTAAGCGCCTTCCTTTGCCTTTAGGCAGTGCTCGTGCAAAACAAGCCTGGGGCGTGAATGCTCACTACCCCGCACACACATTTCGCTGTGCCCGTTGCCAAGCGCTCTGGAAGCACTGTTTATGACGCAAGCGGAACGCCTCTTGCGCTTCCATTCTCAGAGCTCCTGAGTAAAGCACTCTGCGACCCTTGGTGCGAATGCCAGAGGAAAACATTTCCACTGAGTCTGGCAGGGAGAAACTGTACCTGGAGAACACTTTTGTCTGCAGCTTGCACCTGCACCTTACATACCCATGGATTTTCAGCACATTCAAATGCATGCCAGGCTCTTCCTAATGCAAGCTGAAAGCTGCTGTCTGAAGGCTTCGCTCCTTGTCAGATCGAAGCAGCAGCACACACCTTCGAGTTTGGCAGGAACTAAAGAGCCGCAGAAGACCATGGTCTAGCAACAAGGGGATAGGAAAATGCATTTGCTTCATGTGCCCTTGTCGTCGCCTCACAACAGGTAGCAGCATAAAGCAGATGCGGCCGAAGTTCTTCCGGGCGACAGCTAACATCAATCGAGCAAGTGGTCTACCCACAGCTATGGTCCTCTGGCAGTCTGAAAGCTTTGCGCACAAGCCGCTTGCTAAGCGCCTTCCTTTGCCTTTAGGCAGTGCTCGTGCACGACAAGCCTGGGGCGTGAATGCTCACTACCCCGCACACACATTTCGCTGTGCCCATTGCCAAGCGCTCTGGAAGCACTGTTTATGACGCAAGCGGAACGCCTCTTGCGCTTCCATTCTCAGAGCTCCTGAGTAAAGCACTCTGCGACCCTTGGTGCGAATGCCAGAGGAAAACATTTCCACTGAGTCTGGCAGGGAGAAACTGTACCTGGAGAACACTTTTGTCTGCAGCTTGCACCTGCACCTTACATACCCATGGATTTTCAGCACATTCAAATGCATGCCAGGCTCTTCCTAATGCAAGCTGAAAGCTGCTGTCTGAAGGCTTGGCTCCTTGTCAGATGGAAGCAGCAGCACGCACCTTTAAGTTTGGCAAGTACTAAAGAGCCTCAGAAGACCATGGTCTAGCAACAAGGGGATAGGAAAATGCATTTCCTTCATGTGCCCTTGTCGTCGCCTCACAACAGGTAGCAGCATAAAGCAGATGCGGCTGAAGTTCTTCCGGGCGACAGCTAACATCAATCGAGCAAGTGGTCTTCCCACAGCTATGGTCCTCTGGCAGTCTGAAAGCTTTGCGCACAAGCCGCTTGCTAAGCGCCTTCCTTTGCCTTTAGGCAGTGCTCGTGCAAAACAAGCCTGGGGCGTGAATGCTCACTACCCCGCACACACATTTCGCTGTGCCCGTTGCCAAGCGCTCTGGAAGCACTGTTTATGACGCAAGCGGAACGCCTCTTGCGCTTCCATTCTCAGAGCTCCTGAGTTAAGCAATCTGCGACCCTTGGTGCGAATGCCAGAGGAAAACATTTCCACTGAGTCTGGCAGGGAGAAACTGTACCTGGAGAACACTTTTGTCTGCAGCTTGCACCTGCACCTTACATACCCATGGATTTTCAGCACATTCAAATGCATGCCAGGCTCTTCCTAATGCAAGCTGAAAGCTGCTGTCTGAAGGCTTCGCTCCTTGTCAGATCGAAGCAGCAGCACACACCTTCGAGTTTGGCAGGAACTAAAGAGCCGCAGAAGACCATGGTCTAGCAACAAGGGGATAGGAAAATGCATTTGCTTCATGTGCCCTTGTCGTCGCCTAACAACAGGTAGCAGCATAAAGCAGATGCGGCTGAAGTTCTTCCGGGCGACAGCTAACATCAATCGAGCAAGTGGTCTTCCCACAGCTATGGTCCTCTGGCAGTCTGAAAGCTTTGCGCACAAGCCGCTTGCTAAGCGCCTTCCTTTGCCTTTAGGCAGTGCTCGTGCAAAACAAGCCTCGGGCGTGAATGCTCACTACCCCGCACACACATTTCGCTGTGCCCGTTGCCAAGCGCTCTGGAAGCACTGTTTATGACGCAAGCGGAACGCCTCTTGCGCTTCCATTCTCAGAGCTCCTGAGTAAAGCACTCTGCGACCCTTGGTGCGAATGCCAGAGGAAAACATTTCCACTGAGTCTGGCAGGGAGAAACTGTACCTGGAGAACACTTTTGTCTGCAGCTTGCACCTGCACCTTACATACCCATGGATTTTCAGCACATTCAAATGCATGCCAGGCTCTTCCTAATGCAAGCTGAAAGCTGCTGTCTGAAGGCTTCGCTCCTTGTCAGATCGAAGCAGCAGCACACACCTTCGAGTTTGGCAGGAACTAAAGAGCCGCAGAAGACCATGGTCTAGCAACAAGGGGATAGGAAAATGCATTTGCTTCATGTGCCCTTGTCGTCGCCTCACAACAAGTAGCAGCATAAAGCAGATGCGGCCGAAGTTCTTCCGGGCGACAGCTAACATCAATCGAGCAAGTGGTCTACCCACAGCTATGGTCCTCTGGCAGTCTGAAAGCTTTGCGCACAAGCCGCTTGCTAAGCGCCTTCCTTTGCCTTTAGGCAGTGCTCGTGCACGACAAGCCTGGGGCGTGAATGCTCACTACCCCGCACACACATTTCGCTGTGCCCATTGCCAAGCGCTCTGGAAGCACTGTTTATGACACAAGCGGAACGCCTCTTGCGCTTCCATTCTCAGAGCTCCTGAGTAAAGCACTCTGCGACCCTTGGTGCGAATGCCAGAGGAAAACATTTCCACTGAGTCTGGCAGGGAGAAACTGTACCTGGAGAACACTTTTGTCTGCAGCTTGCACCTGCACCTTACATACCCATGGATTTTCAGCACATTCAAATGCATGCCAGGCTCTTCCTTCCGCAAGCTGAAAGCTGCTGTCAGAAGGCTTCGCTCCTTGTCAGATGGAAGCAGCAGCACGCACCTTCGAGTTTGGCAGGAACTAAAGAGCCGCAGAAGAGCATGGTCAAGCAACAAGGGGATAAGAAAATGCATTTGCTTCATGTGCCCTTCTCGCCGCCTCACAACAGGTAGCAGCATAAAGCAGATGCGGCTGAAGTTCTTCCGGGCGACAGCTAACATCAATCGAGCAAGTGGTCTTCCCACAGCTATGGTCCTCTGGCAGTCTGAAAGCTTTGCGCACAAGCCGCTTGCTAAGCGCCTTCCTTTGCCTTTAGGCAGTGCTCGTGCAAAACAAGCCTGGGGCGTGAATGCTCACTACCCCGCACACACATTTCGCTGTGCCCGTTGCCAAGCGCTCTGGAAGCACTGTTTATGACGCAAGCGGAACGCCTCTTGCGCTTCCATTCTCAGAGCTCCTGAGTTAAGCAATCTGCGACCCTTGGTGCGAATGCCAGAGGAAAACATTTCCACTGAGTCTGGCAGGGAGAAACTGTACCTGGAGAACACTTTTGTCTGCAGCTTGCACCTGCACCTTACATACCCATGGATTTTCAGCACATTCAAATGCATGCCAGGCTCTTCTTTATGCAAGCTGAAAGCTGCTGTCAGAAGGCTTGGCTCCTTGTCAGATCGAAGCAGCAGCACGCACCTTCGAGTTTGGCAGGAACTAAAGAGCCGCAGAAGAGCATGGTCTAGCAACAAGGGGATAGGAAAATGCATTTGCTTCATGTGCCCTTGTCGTCGCCTAACAACATGTAGCAGCATAAAGCAGATGCGGCTGAAGTTCTTCCGGGCGACAGCTAACATCAATCGAGCAAGTGGTCTTCCCACAGCTATGGTCCTCTGGCAGTCTGAAAGCTTTGCGCACAAGCCGCTTGCTAAGCGCCTTCCTTTGCCTTTAGGCAGTGCTCGTGCACGACAAGCCTGGGGCGTGAATGCTCACTACCTCGCACACACGTTTCGTTGTGCCCGTTGCCAAGCGCTCTGGAAGCACTGTTTATGACGCAAGCGGAACGCCTCTTGTGCTTCCATTCTCAGAGCTCCTGAGTAAAGCACTCTGCGACCGTAGGCGCGAATGCCAGAGGAAAACATTACCACTGCGTCTGGCAGGGAGAAACTGTACCTGGAGAACACTTTTGTCTGCAGCATGCACCTGCACCTTACATACCCATGGATTTTCAGCACATTCAAATGCATGCCAGGCTCTTCCTAACGCAAGCTGAAAGCTGCTGTCAGAAGGCTTCGCTCCTTGTCAGATCGAAGCAGCAGCACGCACCTTCGAGTTTGGCAGGAACTAAAGAGCCGCAGAAGAGCATGGTCTAGCAACAAGGGGATAGGAAAATGCATTTCCTTCATGTGCCCTTGTCGTCGCCTCACAGCAGGTAGCAGCATAAAGCAGATGCGGCTGAAGTTCTTCCGGGCGACAGCTAACATCAATCGAACAGGTGGTCTTCCCACAGCTATGGTCCTCTGGCAGTCTGAAAGCTTTGCGCACAAGCCGCTTGCTAAGCACCTTCATTTGCCTTTAGGCAGTGCTCGTGCACGACAAGCCTGGGGCGTGAATGCTCACTACCCCGCACACACGTTTCGTTGTGCCCGTTGCCAAGCGCTCTGGAAGCACTGTTTATGACGCAAGCGGAACGCCTCTTGTGCTTCCATTCTCAGAGCTCCTGAGTTAAGCACTCTGCGACCGTAGGCGCGAATGCCAGAGGAAAACATTTCCACTGCGTCTGGCAGGGAGAAACTGTACCTGGAGAACACTTTTGTCTGCAGCTTGCGCCTGCACCTTACATACCCATGGATTTTCAGCACATTCAAATGCATGCCAGGCTCTTCCTTACCCAAGCTGAAAGCTGCTGTCCGAAGGCTTGGCTCCTTGTCAGATCGAAGCAGCAGCACGCACCTTCGAGTTTGGCAGGAACTAAAGAGCCGCAGAAGAGCATGGTCTAGCAACAAGGGGATAGGAAAATGCATTTGCTTCATGTGCCCTTGTCGTCGCCTCACAGCAGGTAGCAGCATAAAGCAGATGCGGCTGAAGTTCTTCCGGGCGACAGCTAACATCAATCGAGCAAGTGGTCTTCCCACAGCTATGGTCCTCTGGCAGTCTGAAAGCTTTGCGCACAAGCCGCTTGCTAAGCGCCTTCCTTTGCCTTTAGGCAGTGCTCGTGCACAACAAGCCTCGGGCGTGAATGCTCACTACCTCGCACACACATTTCGCTGTGCCCGTTGCCAAGCGCTCTGGAAGCGCTGTTTATGACGCAAGCGGAACGCCTCTTGCGCTTCCATTCTCAGAGCTCCTGAGTTAAGCAATCTGCGACCCTTGGTGCAAATGCCAGAGGAAAACATTTCCACTGAGTCTAGCAGGGAGAAACTGTACCTGGAGAACACTTTTGTCTGCAGCTTGCGCCTGCACCTTACATACCCATGGAATTTCAGCACATTCAAATGCATGCCAGGCTCTTCCTTACCCAAGCTGAAAGCTGCTGTCCGAAGGCTTGGCTCCTTGTCAGATGGAAGCAGCAGCACGCACCTTTAAGTTTGGCAAGTACTAAAGAGCCTCAGAAGACCATGGTCTAGCAACAAGGGGATAGGAAAATGCATTTCCTTCATGTGCCCTTGTCGTCGCCTCACAACAGGTAGCAGCATAAAGCAGATGCGGCTGAAGTTCTTCCGGGCGACAGCTAACATCAATCGAGCAAGTGGTCTTCCCACAGCTATGGTCCTCTGGCAGTCTGAAAGCTTTGCGCACAAGCCGCTTGCTAAGCGCCTTCCTTTGCCTTTAGGCAGTGCTCGTGCAAAACAAGCCTGGGGCGTGAATGCTCACTACCCCGCACACACATTTCGCTGTGCCCGTTGCCAAGCGCTCTGGAAGCACTGTTTATGACGCAAGCGGAACGCCTCTTGCGCTTCCATTCTCAGAGCTCCTGAGTAAAGCACTCTGCGACCCTTGGTGCGAATGCCAGAGGAAAACATTTCCACTGAGTCTGGCAGGGAGAAACTGTACCTGGAGAACACTTTTGTCTGCAGCTTGCACCTGCACCTTACATACCCATGGATTTTCAGCACATTCAAATGCATGCCAGGCTCTTCCTAATGCAAGCTGAAAGCTGCTGTCTGAAGGCTTGGCTCCTTGTCAGATGGAAGCAGCAGCACGCACCTTTAAGTTTGGCAAGTACTAAAGAGCCTCAGAAGACCATGGTCTAGCAACAAGGGGATAGGAAAATGCATTTCCTTCATGTGCCCTTGTCGTCGCCTCACAACAGGTAGCAGCATAAAGCAGATGCGGCTGAAGTTCTTCCGGGCGACAGCTAACATCAATCGAGCAAGTGGTCTTCCCACAGCTATGGTCCTCTGGCAGTCTGAAAGCTTTGCGCACAAGCCGCTTGCTAAGCGCCTTCCTTTGCCTTTAGGCAGTGCTCGTGCAAAACAAGCCTGGGGCGTGAATGCTCACTACCCCGCACACACATTTCGCTGTGCCCGTTGCCAAGCGCTCTGGAAGCACTGTTTATGACGCAAGCGGAACGCCTCTTGCGCTTCCATTCTCAGAGCTCCTGAGTAAAGCACTCTGCGACCCTTGGTGCGAATGCCAGAGGAAAACATTTCCACTGAGTCTGGCAGGGAGAAACTGTACCTGGAGAACACTTTTGTCTGCAGCTTGCACCTGCACCTTACATACCCATGGATTTTCAGCACATTCAAATGCATGCCAGGCTCTTCCTAATGCAAGCTGAAAGCTGCTGTCTGAAGGCTTCGCTCCTTGTCAGATCGAAGCAGCAGCACACACCTTCGAGTTTGGCAGGAACTAAAGAGCCGCAGAAGACCATGGTCTAGCAACAAGGGGATAGGAAAATGCATTTGCTTCATGTGCCCTTGTCGTCGCCTAACAACAGGTAGCAGCATAAAGCAGATGCGGCTGAAGTTCTTCCGGGCGACAGCTAACATCAATCGAGCAAGTGGTCTTCCCACAGCTATGGTCCTCTGGCAGTCTGAAAGCTTTGCGCACAAGCCGCTTGCTAAGCGCCTTCCTTTGCCTTTAGGCAGTGCTCGTGCAAAACAAGCCTGGGGCGTGAATGCTCACTACCCCGCACACACATTTCGCTGTGCCCGTTGCCAAGCGCTCTGGAAGCACTGTTTATGACGCAAGCGGAACGCCTCTTGCGCTTCCATTCTCAGAGCTCCTGAGTAAAGCACTCTGCGACCCTTGGTGCGAATGCCAGAGGAAAACATTTCCACTGAGTCTGGCAGGGAGAAACTGTACCTGGAGAACACTTTTGTCTGCAGCTTGCACCTGCACCTTACATACCCATGGATTTTCAGCACATTCAAATGCATGCCAGGCTCTTCCTAATGCAAGCTGAAAGCTGCTGTCTGAAGGCTTCGCTCCTTGTCAGATCGAAGCAGCAGCACACACCTTCGAGTTTGGCAGGAACTAAAGAGCCGCAGAAGACCATGGTCTAGCAACAAGGGGATAGGAAAATGCATTTGCTTCATGTGCCCTTGTCGTCGCCTCACAACAGGTAGCAGCATAAAGCAGATGCGGCCGAAGTTCTTCCGGGCGACAGCTAACATCAATCGAGCAAGTGGTCTACCCACAGCTATGGTCCTCTGGCAGTCTGAAAGCTTTGCGCACAAGCCGCTTGCTAAGCGCCTTCCTTTGCCTTTAGGCAGTGCTCGTGCACGACAAGCCTGGGGCGTGAATGCTCACTACCCCGCACACACATTTCGCTGTGCCCATTGCCAAGCGCTCTGGAAGCACTGTTTATGACACAAGCGGAACGCCTCTTGCGCTTCCATTCTCAGAGCTCCTGAGTAAAGCACTCTGCGACCCTTGGTGCGAATGCCAGAGGAAAACATTTCCACTGAGTCTGGCAGGGAGAAACTGTACCTGGAGAACACTTTTGTCTGCAGCTTGCACCTGCACCTTACATACCCATGGATTTTCAGCACATTCAAATGCATGCCAGGCTCTTCCTTCCGCAAGCTGAAAGCTGCTGTCAGAAGGCTTCGCTCCTTGTCAGATGGAAGCAGCAGCACGCACCTTCGAGTTTGGCAGGAACTAAAGAGCCGCAGAAGAGCATGGTCAAGCAACAAGGGGATAAGAAAATGCATTTCCTTCATGTGCCCTTGTCGCCGCCTCACAACAGGTAGCAGCATAAAGCAGATGCGGCTGAAGTTCTTCCGGGCGACAGCTAACATCAATCGAGCAAGTGGTCTTCCCACAGCTATGGTCCTCTGGCAGTCTGAAAGCTTTGCGCACAAGCCGCTTGCTAAGCGCCTTCCTTTGCCTTTAGGCAGTGCTCGTGCAAAACAAGCCTGGGGCGTGAATGCTCACTACCCCGCACACACATTTCGCTGTGCCCGTTGCCAAGCGCTCTGGAAGCACTGTTTATGACGCAAGCGGAACGCCTCTTGCGCTTCCATTCTCAGAGCTCCTGAGTTAAGCAATCTGCGACCCTTGGTGCGAATGCCAGAGGAAAACATTTCCACTGAGTCTGGCAGGGAGAAACTGTACCTGGAGAACACTTTTGTCTGCAGCTTGCACCTGCACCTTACATACCCATGGATTTTCAGCACATTCAAATGCATGCCAGGCTCTTCCTAACGCAAGCTGAAAGCTGCTGTCAGAAGGCTTCGCTCCTTGTCAGATCGAAGCAGCAGCACGCACCTTCGAGTTTGGCAGGAACTAAAGAGCCGCAGAAGAGCATGGTCTAGCAACAAGGGGATAGGAAAATGCATTTCCTTCATGTGCCCTTGTCGTCGCCTCACAGCAGGTAGCAGCATAAAGCAGATGCGGCTGAAGTTCTTCCGGGCGACAGCTAACATCAATCGAACAGGTGGTCTTCCCACAGCTATGGTCCTCTGGCAGTCTGAAAGCTTTGCGCACAAGCCGCTTGCTAAGCACCTTCATTTGCCTTTAGGCAGTGCTCGTGCACGACAAGCCTGGGGCGTGAATGCTCACTACCCCGCACACACGTTTCGTTGTGCCCGTTGCCAAGCGCTCTGGAAGCACTGTTTATGACGCAAGCGGAACGCCTCTTGTGCTTCCATTCTCAGAGCTCCTGAGTTAAGCACTCTGCGACCGTAGGCGCGAATGCCAGAGGAAAACATTTCCACTGCGTCTGGCAGGGAGAAACTGTACCTGGAGAACACTTTTGTCTGCAGCTTGCGCCTGCACCTTACATACCCATGGATTTTCAGCACATTCAAATGCATGCCAGGCTCTTCCTTACCCAAGCTGAAAGCTGCTGTCCGAAGGCTTGGCTCCTTGTCAGATCGAAGCAGCAGCACGCACCTTCGAGTTTGGCAGGAACTAAAGAGCCGCAGAAGAGCATGGTCTAGCAACAAGGGGATAGGAAAATGCATTTGCTTCATGTGCCCTTGTCGTCGCCTCACAGCAGGTAGCAGCATAAAGCAGATGCGGCTGAAGTTCTTCCGGGCGACAGCTAACATCAATCGAGCAAGTGGTCTTCCCACAGCTATGGTCCTCTGGCAGTCTGAAAGCTTTGCGCACAAGCCGCTTGCTAAGCGCCTTCCTTTGCCTTTAGGCAGTGCTCGTGCACAACAAGCCTCGGGCGTGAATGCTCACTACCTCGCACACACATTTCGCTGTGCCCGTTGCCAAGCGCTCTGGAAGCGCTGTTTATGACGCAAGCGGAACGCCTCTTGCGCTTCCATTCTCAGAGCTCCTGAGTTAAGCAATCTGCGACCCTTGGTGCAAATGCCAGAGGAAAACATTTCCACTGAGTCTAGCAGGGAGAAACTGTACCTGGAGAACACTTTTGTCTGCAGCTTGCGCCTGCACCTTACATACCCATGGAATTTCAGCACATTCAAATGCATGCCAGGCTCTTCCTTACCCAAGCTGAAAGCTGCTGTCCGAAGGCTTGGCTCCTTGTCAGATGGAAGCAGCAGCACGCACCTTTAAGTTTGGCAAGTACTAAAGAGCCTCAGAAGACCATGGTCTAGCAACAAGGGGATAGGAAAATGCATTTCCTTCATGTGCCCTTGTCGTCGCCTCACAACAGGTAGCAGCATAAAGCAGATGCGGCTGAAGTTCTTCCGGGCGACAGCTAACATCAATCGAGCAAGTGGTCTTCCCACAGCTATGGTCCTCTGGCAGTCTGAAAGCTTTGCGCACAAGCCGCTTGCTAAGCGCCTTCCTTTGCCTTTAGGCAGTGCTCGTGCAAAACAAGCCTGGGGCGTGAATGCTCACTACCCCGCACACACATTTCGCTGTGCCCGTTGCCAAGCGCTCTGGAAGCACTGTTTATGACGCAAGCGGAACGCCTCTTGCGCTTCCATTCTCAGAGCTCCTGAGTAAAGCACTCTGCGACCCTTGGTGCGAATGCCAGAGGAAAACATTTCCACTGAGTCTGGCAGGGAGAAACTGTACCTGGAGAACACTTTTGTCTGCAGCTTGCACCTGCACCTTACATACCCATGGATTTTCAGCACATTCAAATGCATGCCAGGCTCTTCCTAATGCAAGCTGAAAGCTGCTGTCTGAAGGCTTGGCTCCTTGTCAGATGGAAGCAGCAGCACGCACCTTTAAGTTTGGCAAGTACTAAAGAGCCTCAGAAGACCATGGTCTAGCAACAAGGGGATAGGAAAATGCATTTCCTTCATGTGCCCTTGTCGTCGCCTCACAACAGGTAGCAGCATAAAGCAGATGCGGCTGAAGTTCTTCCGGGCGACAGCTAACATCAATCGAGCAAGTGGTCTTCCCACAGCTATGGTCCTCTGGCAGTCTGAAAGCTTTGCGCACAAGCCGCTTGCTAAGCGCCTTCCTTTGCCTTTAGGCAGTGCTCGTGCAAAACAAGCCTGGGGCGTGAATGCTCACTACCCCGCACACACATTTCGCTGTGCCCGTTGCCAAGCGCTCTGGAAGCACTGTTTATGACGCAAGCGGAACGCCTCTTGCGCTTCCATTCTCAGAGCTCCTGAGTAAAGCACTCTGCGACCCTTGGTGCGAATGCCAGAGGAAAACATTTCCACTGAGTCTGGCAGGGAGAAACTGTACCTGGAGAACACTTTTGTCTGCAGCTTGCACCTGCACCTTACATACCCATGGATTTTCAGCACATTCAAATGCATGCCAGGCTCTTCCTAATGCAAGCTGAAAGCTGCTGTCTGAAGGCTTCGCTCCTTGTCAGATCGAAGCAGCAGCACACACCTTCGAGTTTGGCAGGAACTAAAGAGCCGCAGAAGAGCATGGTCTAGCAACAAGGGGATAGGAAAATGCATTTGCTTCATGTGCCCTTGTCGTCGCCTAACAACATGTAGCAGCATAAAGCAGATGCGGCTGAAGTTCTTCCGGGCGACAGCTAACATCAATCGAGCAAGTGGTCTTCCCACAGCTATGGTCCTCTGGCAGTCTGAAAGCTTTGCGCACAAGCCGCTTGCTAAGCGCCTTCCTTTGCCTTTAGGCAGTGCTCGTGCACGACAAGCCTGGGGCGTGAATGCTCACTACCTCGCACACACGTTTCGTTGTGCCCGTTGCCAAGCGCTCTGGAAGCACTGTTTATGACGCAAGCGGAACGCCTCTTGTGCTTCCATTCTCAGAGCTCCTGAGTAAAGCACTCTGCGACCGTAGGCGCGAATGCCAGAGGAAAACATTACCACTGCGTCTGGCAGGGAGAAACTGTACCTGGAGAACACTTTTGTCTGCAGCATGCACCTGCACCTTACATACCCATGGATTTTCAGCACATTCAAATGCATGCCAGGCTCTTCCTAACGCAAGCTGAAAGCTGCTGTCAGAAGGCTTCGCTCCTTGTCAGATCGAAGCAGCAGCACGCACCTTCGAGTTTGGCAGGAACTAAAGAGCCGCAGAAGAGCATGGTCTAGCAACAAGGGGATAGGAAAATGCATTTCCTTCATGTGCCCTTGTCGTCGCCTCACAGCAGGTAGCAGCATAAAGCAGATGCGGCTGAAGTTCTTCCGGGCGACAGCTAACATCAATCGAACAGGTGGTCTTCCCACAGCTATGGTCCTCTGGCAGTCTGAAAGCTTTGCGCACAAGCCGCTTGCTAAGCACCTTCATTTGCCTTTAGGCAGTGCTCGTGCACGACAAGCCTGGGGCGTGAATGCTCACTACCCCGCACACACGTTTCGTTGTGCCCGTTGCCAAGCGCTCTGGAAGCACTGTTTATGACGCAAGCGGAACGCCTCTTGTGCTTCCATTCTCAGAGCTCCTGAGTTAAGCACTCTGCGACCGTAGGCGCGAATGCCAGAGGAAAACATTTCCACTGCGTCTGGCAGGGAGAAACTGTACCTGGAGAACACTTTTGTCTGCAGCTTGCGCCTGCACCTTACATACCCATGGATTTTCAGCACATTCAAATGCATGCCAGGCTCTTCCTTACCCAAGCTGAAAGCTGCTGTCCGAAGGCTTGGCTCCTTGTCAGATCGAAGCAGCAGCACGCACCTTCGAGTTTGGCAGGAACTAAAGAGCCGCAGAAGAGCATGGTCTAGCAACAAGGGGATAGGAAAATGCATTTGCTTCATGTGCCCTTGTCGTCGCCTCACAGCAGGTAGCAGCATAAAGCAGATGCGGCTGAAGTTCTTCCGGGCGACAGCTAACATCAATCGAGCAAGTGGTCTTCCCACAGCTATGGTCCTCTGGCAGTCTGAAAGCTTTGCGCACAAGCCGCTTGCTAAGCGCCTTCCTTTGCCTTTAGGCAGTGCTCGTGCACAACAAGCCTCGGGCGTGAATGCTCACTACCTCGCACACACATTTCGCTGTGCCCGTTGCCAAGCGCTCTGGAAGCGCTGTTTATGACGCAAGCGGAACGCCTCTTGCGCTTCCATTCTCAGAGCTCCTGAGTTAAGCAATCTGCGACCCTTGGTGCAAATGCCAGAGGAAAACATTTCCACTGAGTCTAGCAGGGAGAAACTGTACCTGGAGAACACTTTTGTCTGCAGCTTGCGCCTGCACCTTACATACCCATGGAATTTCAGCACATTCAAATGCATGCCAGGCTCTTCCTTACCCAAGCTGAAAGCTGCTGTCCGAAGGCTTGGCTCCTTGTCAGATGGAAGCAGCAGCACGCACCTTTAAGTTTGGCAAGTACTAAAGAGCCTCAGAAGACCATGGTCTAGCAACAAGGGGATAGGAAAATGCATTTCCTTCATGTGCCCTTGTCGTCGCCTCACAACAGGTAGCAGCATAAAGCAGATGCGGCTGAAGTTCTTCCGGGCGACAGCTAACATCAATCGAGCAAGTGGTCTTCCCACAGCTATGGTCCTCTGGCAGTCTGAAAGCTTTGCGCACAAGCCGCTTGCTAAGCGCCTTCCTTTGCCTTTAGGCAGTGCTCGTGCAAAACAAGCCTGGGGCGTGAATGCTCACTACCCCGCACACACATTTCGCTGTGCCCGTTGCCAAGCGCTCTGGAAGCACTGTTTATGACGCAAGCGGAACGCCTCTTGCGCTTCCATTCTCAGAGCTCCTGAGTAAAGCACTCTGCGACCCTTGGTGCGAATGCCAGAGGAAAACATTTCCACTGAGTCTGGCAGGGAGAAACTGTACCTGGAGAACACTTTTGTCTGCAGCTTGCACCTGCACCTTACATACCCATGGATTTTCAGCACATTCAAATGCATGCCAGGCTCTTCCTAATGCAAGCTGAAAGCTGCTGTCTGAAGGCTTGGCTCCTTGTCAGATGGAAGCAGCAGCACGCACCTTTAAGTTTGGCAAGTACTAAAGAGCCTCAGAAGACCATGGTCTAGCAACAAGGGGATAGGAAAATGCATTTCCTTCATGTGCCCTTGTCGTCGCCTCACAACAGGTAGCAGCATAAAGCAGATGCGGCTGAAGTTCTTCCGGGCGACAGCTAACATCAATCGAGCAAGTGGTCTTCCCACAGCTATGGTCCTCTGGCAGTCTGAAAGCTTTGCGCACAAGCCGCTTGCTAAGCGCCTTCCTTTGCCTTTAGGCAGTGCTCGTGCAAAACAAGCCTGGGGCGTGAATGCTCACTACCCCGCACACACATTTCGCTGTGCCCGTTGCCAAGCGCTCTGGAAGCACTGTTTATGACGCAAGCGGAACGCCTCTTGCGCTTCCATTCTCAGAGCTCCTGAGTAAAGCACTCTGCGACCCTTGGTGCGAATGCCAGAGGAAAACATTTCCACTGAGTCTGGCAGGGAGAAACTGTACCTGGAGAACACTTTTGTCTGCAGCTTGCACCTGCACCTTACATACCCATGGATTTTCAGCACATTCAAATGCATGCCAGGCTCTTCCTAATGCAAGCTGAAAGCTGCTGTCTGAAGGCTTCGCTCCTTGTCAGATCGAAGCAGCAGCACACACCTTCGAGTTTGGCAGGAACTAAAGAGCCGCAGAAGACCATGGTCTAGCAACAAGGGGATAGGAAAATGCATTTGCTTCATGTGCCCTTGTCGTCGCCTAACAACAGGTAGCAGCATAAAGCAGATGCGGCTGAAGTTCTTCCGGGCGACAGCTAACATCAATCGAGCAAGTGGTCTTCCCACAGCTATGGTCCTCTGGCAGTCTGAAAGCTTTGCGCACAAGCCGCTTGCTAAGCGCCTTCCTTTGCCTTTAGGCAGTGCTCGTGCAAAACAAGCCTGGGGCGTGAATGCTCACTACCCCGCACACACATTTCGCTGTGCCCGTTGCCAAGCGCTCTGGAAGCACTGTTTATGACGCAAGCGGAACGCCTCTTGCGCTTCCATTCTCAGAGCTCCTGAGTAAAGCACTCTGCGACCCTTGGTGCGAATGCCAGAGGAAAACATTTCCACTGAGTCTGGCAGGGAGAAACTGTACCTGGAGAACACTTTTGTCTGCAGCTTGCACCTGCACCTTACATACCCATGGATTTTCAGCACATTCAAATGCATGCCAGGCTCTTCCTAATGCAAGCTGAAAGCTGCTGTCTGAAGGCTTCGCTCCTTGTCAGATCGAAGCAGCAGCACACACCTTCGAGTTTGGCAGGAACTAAAGAGCCGCAGAAGACCATGGTCTAGCAACAAGGGGATAGGAAAATGCATTTGCTTCATGTGCCCTTGTCGTCGCCTCACAACAGGTAGCAGCATAAAGCAGATGCGGCCGAAGTTCTTCCGGGCGACAGCTAACATCAATCGAGCAAGTGGTCTACCCACAGCTATGGTCCTCTGGCAGTCTGAAAGCTTTGCGCACAAGCCGCTTGCTAAGCGCCTTCCTTTGCCTTTAGGCAGTGCTCGTGCACGACAAGCCTGGGGCGTGAATGCTCACTACCCCGCACACACATTTCGCTGTGCCCATTGCCAAGCGCTCTGGAAGCACTGTTTATGACACAAGCGGAACGCCTCTTGCGCTTCCATTCTCAGAGCTCCTGAGTAAAGCACTCTGCGACCCTTGGTGCGAATGCCAGAGGAAAACATTTCCACTGAGTCTGGCAGGGAGAAACTGTACCTGGAGAACACTTTTGTCTGCAGCTTGCACCTGCACCTTACATACCCATGGATTTTCAGCACATTCAAATGCATGCCAGGCTCTTCCTTCCGCAAGCTGAAAGCTGCTGTCAGAAGGCTTCGCTCCTTGTCAGATGGAAGCAGCAGCACGCACCTTCGAGTTTGGCAGGAACTAAAGAGCCGCAGAAGAGCATGGTCAAGCAACAAGGGGATAAGAAAATGCATTTCCTTCATGTGCCCTTGTCGCCGCCTCACAACAGGTAGCAGCATAAAGCAGATGCGGCTGAAGTTCTTCCGGGCGACAGCTAACATCAATCGAGCAAGTGGTCTTCCCACAGCTATGGTCCTCTGGCAGTCTGAAAGCTTTGCGCACAAGCCGCTTGCTAAGCGCCTTCCTTTGCCTTTAGGCAGTGCTCGTGCAAAACAAGCCTGGGGCGTGAATGCTCACTACCCCGCACACACATTTCGCTGTGCCCGTTGCCAAGCGCTCTGGAAGCACTGTTTATGACGCAAGCGGAACGCCTCTTGCGCTTCCATTCTCAGAGCTCCTGAGTTAAGCAATCTGCGACCCTTGGTGCGAATGCCAGAGGAAAACATTTCCACTGAGTCTGGCAGGGAGAAACTGTACCTGGAGAACACTTTTGTCTGCAGCTTGCACCTGCACCTTACATACCCATGGATTTTCAGCACATTCAAATGCATGCCAGGCTCTTCCTAACGCAAGCTGAAAGCTGCTGTCAGAAGGCTTCGCTCCTTGTCAGATCGAAGCAGCAGCACGCACCTTCGAGTTTGGCAGGAACTAAAGAGCCGCAGAAGAGCATGGTCTAGCAACAAGGGGATAGGAAAATGCATTTCCTTCATGTGCCCTTGTCGTCGCCTCACAGCAGGTAGCAGCATAAAGCAGATGCGGCTGAAGTTCTTCCGGGCGACAGCTAACATCAATCGAACAGGTGGTCTTCCCACAGCTATGGTCCTCTGGCAGTCTGAAAGCTTTGCGCACAAGCCGCTTGCTAAGCACCTTCATTTGCCTTTAGGCAGTGCTCGTGCACGACAAGCCTGGGGCGTGAATGCTCACTACCCCGCACACACGTTTCGTTGTGCCCGTTGCCAAGCGCTCTGGAAGCACTGTTTATGACGCAAGCGGAACGCCTCTTGTGCTTCCATTCTCAGAGCTCCTGAGTTAAGCACTCTGCGACCGTAGGCGCGAATGCCAGAGGAAAACATTTCCACTGCGTCTGGCAGGGAGAAACTGTACCTGGAGAACACTTTTGTCTGCAGCTTGCGCCTGCACCTTACATACCCATGGATTTTCAGCACATTCAAATGCATGCCAGGCTCTTCCTTACCCAAGCTGAAAGCTGCTGTCAGAAGGCTTGGCTCCTTGTCAGATCGAAGCAGCAGCACGCACCTTCGAGTTTGGCAGGAACTAAAGAGCCGCAGAAGAGCATGGTCTAGCAACAAGGGGATAGGAAAATGCATTTGCTTCATGTGCCCTTGTCGTCGCCTCACAGCAGGTAGCAGCATAAAGCAGATGCGGCTGAAGTTCTTCCGGGCGACAGCTAACATCAATCGAGCAAGTGGTCTTCCCACAGCTATGGTCCTCTGGCAGTCTGAAAGCTTTGCGCACAAGCCGCTTGCTAAGCGCCTTCCTTTGCCTTTAGGCAGTGCTCGTGCACAACAAGCCTCGGGCGTGAATGCTCACTACCTCGCACACACATTTCGCTGTGCCCGTTGCCAAGCGCTCTGGAAGCGCTGTTTATGACGCAAGCGGAACGCCTCTTGCGCTTCCATTCTCAGAGCTCCTGAGTTAAGCAATCTGCGACCCTTGGTGCAAATGCCAGAGGAAAACATTTCCACTGAGTCTAGCAGGGAGAAACTGTACCTGGAGAACACTTTTGTCTGCAGCTTGCGCCTGCACCTTACATACCCATGGAATTTCAGCACATTCAAATGCATGCCAGGCTCTTCCTTACCCAAGCTGAAAGCTGCTGTCCGAAGGCTTGGCTCCTTGTCAGATGGAAGCAGCAGCACGCACCTTTAAGTTTGGCAAGTACTAAAGAGCCTCAGAAGACCATGGTCTAGCAACAAGGGGATAGGAAAATGCATTTCCTTCATGTGCCCTTGTCGTCGCCTCACAACAGGTAGCAGCATAAAGCAGATGCGGCTGAAGTTCTTCCGGGCGACAGCTAACATCAATCGAGCAAGTGGTCTTCCCACAGCTATGGTCCTCTGGCAGTCTGAAAGCTTTGCGCACAAGCCGCTTGCTAAGCGCCTTCCTTTGCCTTTAGGCAGTGCTCGTGCAAAACAAGCCTGGGGCGTGAATGCTCACTACCCCGCACACACATTTCGCTGTGCCCGTTGCCAAGCGCTCTGGAAGCACTGTTTATGACGCAAGCGGAACGCCTCTTGCGCTTCCATTCTCAGAGCTCCTGAGTAAAGCACTCTGCGACCCTTGGTGCGAATGCCAGAGGAAAACATTTCCACTGAGTCTGGCAGGGAGAAACTGTACCTGGAGAACACTTTTGTCTGCAGCTTGCACCTGCACCTTACATACCCATGGATTTTCAGCACATTCAAATGCATGCCAGGCTCTTCCTAATGCAAGCTGAAAGCTGCTGTCTGAAGGCTTGGCTCCTTGTCAGATGGAAGCAGCAGCACGCACCTTTAAGTTTGGCAAGTACTAAAGAGCCTCAGAAGACCATGGTCTAGCAACAAGGGGATAGGAAAATGCATTTCCTTCATGTGCCCTTGTCGTCGCCTCACAACAGGTAGCAGCATAAAGCAGATGCGGCTGAAGTTCTTCCGGGCGACAGCTAACATCAATCGAGCAAGTGGTCTTCCCACAGCTATGGTCCTCTGGCAGTCTGAAAGCTTTGCGCACAAGCCGCTTGCTAAGCGCCTTCCTTTGCCTTTAGGCAGTGCTCGTGCAAAACAAGCCTGGGGCGTGAATGCTCACTACCCCGCACACACATTTCGCTGTGCCCGTTGCCAAGCGCTCTGGAAGCACTGTTTATGACGCAAGCGGAACGCCTCTTGCGCTTCCATTCTCAGAGCTCCTGAGTAAAGCACTCTGCGACCCTTGGTGCGAATGCCAGAGGAAAACATTTCCACTGAGTCTGGCAGGGAGAAACTGTACCTGGAGAACACTTTTGTCTGCAGCTTGCACCTGCACCTTACATACCCATGGATTTTCAGCACATTCAAATGCATGCCAGGCTCTTCCTAATGCAAGCTGAAAGCTGCTGTCTGAAGGCTTCGCTCCTTGTCAGATCGAAGCAGCAGCACACACCTTCGAGTTTGGCAGGAACTAAAGAGCCGCAGAAGACCATGGTCTAGCAACAAGGGGATAGGAAAATGCATTTGCTTCATGTGCCCTTGTCGTCGCCTAACAACAGGTAGCAGCATAAAGCAGATGCGGCTGAAGTTCTTCCGGGCGACAGCTAACATCAATCGAGCAAGTGGTCTTCCCACAGCTATGGTCCTCTGGCAGTCTGAAAGCTTTGCGCACAAGCCGCTTGCTAAGCGCCTTCCTTTGCCTTTAGGCAGTGCTCGTGCAAAACAAGCCTGGGGCGTGAATGCTCACTACCCCGCACACACATTTCGCTGTGCCCGTTGCCAAGCGCTCTGGAAGCACTGTTTATGACGCAAGCGGAACGCCTCTTGTGCTTCCATTCTCAGAGCTCCTGAGTTAAGCACTCTGCGACCGTAGGCGCGAATGCCAGAGGAAAACATTTCCACTGCGTCTGGCAGGGAGAAACTGTACCTGGAGAACACTTTTGTCTGCAGCTTGCGCCTGCACCTTACATACCCATGGATTTTCAGCACATTCAAATGCATGCCAGGCTCTTCCTTACCCAAGCTGAAAGCTGCTGTCCGAAGGCTTGGCTCCTTGTCAGATCGAAGCAGCAGCACGCACCTTCGAGTTTGGCAGGAACTAAAGAGCCGCAGAAGAGCATGGTCTAGCAACAAGGGGATAGGAAAATGCATTTGCTTCATGTGCCCTTGTCGTCGCCTCACAGCAGGTAGCAGCATAAAGCAGATGCGGCTGAAGTTCTTCCGGGCGACAGCTAACATCAATCGAGCAAGTGGTCTTCCCACAGCTATGGTCCTCTGGCAGTCTGAAAGCTTTGCGCACAAGCCGCTTGCTAAGCGCCTTCCTTTGCCTTTAGGCAGTGCTCGTGCACAACAAGCCTCGGGCGTGAATGCTCACTACCTCGCACACACATTTCGCTGTGCCCGTTGCCAAGCGCTCTGGAAGCGCTGTTTATGACGCAAGCGGAACGCCTCTTGCGCTTCCATTCTCAGAGCTCCTGAGTTAAGCAATCTGCGACCCTTGGTGCAAATGCCAGAGGAAAACATTTCCACTGAGTCTAGCAGGGAGAAACTGTACCTGGAGAACACTTTTGTCTGCAGCTTGCGCCTGCACCTTACATACCCATGGAATTTCAGCACATTCAAATGCATGCCAGGCTCTTCCTTACCCAAGCTGAAAGCTGCTGTCCGAAGGCTTGGCTCCTTGTCAGATGGAAGCAGCAGCACGCACCTTTAAGTTTGGCAAGTACTAAAGAGCCTCAGAAGACCATGGTCTAGCAACAAGGGGATAGGAAAATGCATTTCCTTCATGTGCCCTTGTCGTCGCCTCACAACAGGTAGCAGCATAAAGCAGATGCGGCTGAAGTTCTTCCGGGCGACAGCTAACATCAATCGAGCAAGTGGTCTTCCCACAGCTATGGTCCTCTGGCAGTCTGAAAGCTTTGCGCACAAGCCGCTTGCTAAGCGCCTTCCTTTGCCTTTAGGCAGTGCTCGTGCAAAACAAGCCTGGGGCGTGAATGCTCACTACCCCGCACACACATTTCGCTGTGCCCGTTGCCAAGCGCTCTGGAAGCACTGTTTATGACGCAAGCGGAACGCCTCTTGCGCTTCCATTCTCAGAGCTCCTGAGTAAAGCACTCTGCGACCCTTGGTGCGAATGCCAGAGGAAAACATTTCCACTGAGTCTGGCAGGGAGAAACTGTACCTGGAGAACACTTTTGTCTGCAGCTTGCACCTGCACCTTACATACCCATGGATTTTCAGCACATTCAAATGCATGCCAGGCTCTTCCTAATGCAAGCTGAAAGCTGCTGTCTGAAGGCTTCGCTCCTTGTCAGATCGAAGCAGCAGCACACACCTTCGAGTTTGGCAGGAACTAAAGAGCCGCAGAAGACCATGGTCTAGCAACAAGGGGATAGGAAAATGCATTTGCTTCATGTGCCCTTGTCGTCGCCTAACAACAGGTAGCAGCATAAAGCAGATGCGGCTGAAGTTCTTCCGGGCGACAGCTAACATCAATCGAGCAAGTGGTCTTCCCACAGCTATGGTCCTCTGGCAGTCTGAAAGCTTTGCGCACAAGCCGCTTGCTAAGCGCCTTCCTTTGCCTTTAGGCAGTGCTCGTGCAAAACAAGCCTGGGGCGTGAATGCTCACTACCCCGCACACACATTTCGCTGTGCCCGTTGCCAAGCGCTCTGGAAGCACTGTTTATGACGCAAGCGGAACGCCTCTTGCGCTTCCATTCTCAGAGCTCCTGAGTAAAGCACTCTGCGACCCTTGGTGCGAATGCCAGAGGAAAACATTTCCACTGAGTCTGGCAGGGAGAAACTGTACCTGGAGAACACTTTTGTCTGCAGCTTGCACCTGCACCTTACATACCCATGGATTTTCAGCACATTCAAATGCATGCCAGGCTCTTCCTAATGCAAGCTGAAAGCTGCTGTCTGAAGGCTTCGCTCCTTGTCAGATCGAAGCAGCAGCACACACCTTCGAGTTTGGCAGGAACTAAAGAGCCGCAGAAGACCATGGTCTAGCAACAAGGGGATAGGAAAATGCATTTGCTTCATGTGCCCTTGTCGTCGCCTCACAACAGGTAGCAGCATAAAGCAGATGCGGCCGAAGTTCTTCCGGGCGACAGCTAACATCAATCGAGCAAGTGGTCTACCCACAGCTATGGTCCTCTGGCAGTCTGAAAGCTTTGCGCACAAGCCGCTTGCTAAGCGCCTTCCTTTGCCTTTAGGCAGTGCTCGTGCACGACAAGCCTGGGGCGTGAATGCTCACTACCCCGCACACACATTTCGCTGTGCCCATTGCCAAGCGCTCTGGAAGCACTGTTTATGACACAAGCGGAACGCCTCTTGCGCTTCCATTCTCAGAGCTCCTGAGTAAAGCACTCTGCGACCCTTGGTGCGAATGCCAGAGGAAAACATTTCCACTGAGTCTGGCAGGGAGAAACTGTACCTGGAGAACACTTTTGTCTGCAGCTTGCACCTGCACCTTACATACCCATGGATTTTCAGCACATTCAAATGCATGCCAGGCTCTTCCTTCCGCAAGCTGAAAGCTGCTGTCAGAAGGCTTCGCTCCTTGTCAGATCGAAGCAGCAGCACACACCTTCGAGTTTGGCAGGAACTAAAGAGCCGCAGAAGAGCATGGTCTAGCAACAAGGGGATAGGAAAATGCATTTGCTTCATGTGCCCTTGTCGTCGCCTAACAACATGTAGCAGCATAAAGCAGATGCGGCTGAAGTTCTTCCGGGCGACCGCTAACATCAATCGAGCAAGTGGTCTTCCCACAGCTATGGTCCTCTGGCAGTCTGAAAGCTTTGCGCACAAGCCGCTTGCTAAGCGCCTTCCTTTGCCTTTAGGCAGTGCTCGTGCAAAACAAGCCTGGGGCGTGAATGCTCACTACCCCGCACACACATTTCGCTGTGCCCGTTGCCAAGCGCTCTGGAAGCACTGTTTATGACGCAAGCGGAACGCCTCTTGCGCTTCCATTCTCAGAGCTCCTGAGTTAAGCAATCTGCGACCCTTGGTGCGAATGCCAGAGGAAAACATTTCCACTGAGTCTAGCAGGGAGAAACTGTACCTGGAGAACACTTTTGTCTGCAGCTTGCGCCTGCACCTTACATACCCATGGAATTTCAGCACATTCAAATGCATGCCAGGCTCTTCCTTACCCAAGCTGAAAGCTGCTGTCCGAAGGCTTGGCTCCTTGTCAGATGGAAGCAGCAGCACGCACCTTTAAGTTTGGCAAGTACTAAAGAGCCTCAGAAGACCATGGTCTAGCAACAAGGGGATAGGAAAATGCATTTGCTTCATGTGCCCTTGTCGTCGCCTCACAACAGGTAGCAGCATAAAGCAGATGCGGCTGAAGTTCTTCCGGGCGACAGCTAACATCAATCGAGCAAGTGGTCTTCCCACAGCTATGGTCCTCTGGCAGTCTGAAAGCTTTGCGCACAAGCCGCTTGCTAAGCGCCTTCCTTTGCCTTTAGGCAGTGCTCGTGCAAAACAAGCCTGGGGCGTGAATGCTCACTACCCCGCACACACATTTCGCTGTGCCCGTTGCCAAGCGCTCTGGAAGCACTGTTTATGACGCAAGCGGAACGCCTCTTGCGCTTCCATTCTCAGAGCTCCTGAGTAAAGCACTCTGCGACCCTTGGTGCGAATGCCAGAGGAAAACATTTCCACTGAGTCTGGCAGGGAGAAACTGTACCTGGAGAACACTTTTGTCTGCAGCTTGCACCTGCACCTTACATACCCATGGATTTTCAGCACATTCAAATGCATGCCAGGCTCTTCCTAATGCAAGCTGAAAGCTGCTGTCTGAAGGCTTCGCTCCTTGTCAGATCGAAGCAGCAGCACACACCTTCGAGTTTGGCAGGAACTAAAGAGCCGCAGAAGAGCATGGTCTAGCAACAAGGGGATAGGAAAATGCATTTGCTTCATGTGCCCTTGTCGTCGCCTAACAACATGTAGCAGCATAAAGCAGATGCGGCTGAAGTTCTTCCGGGCGACCGCTAACATCAATCGAGCAAGTGGTCTTCCCACAGCTATGGTCCTCTGGCAGTCTGAAAGCTTTGCGCACAAGCCGCTTGCTAAGCGCCTTCCTTTGCCTTTAGGCAGTGCTCGTGCAAAACAAGCCTGGGGCGTGAATGCTCACTACCCCGCACACACATTTCGCTGTGCCCGTTGCCAAGCGCTCTGGAAGCACTGTTTATGACGCAAGCGGAACGCCTCTTGCGCTTCCATTCTCAGAGCTCCTGAGTTAAGCAATCTGCGACCCTTGGTGCGAATGCCAGAGGAAAACATTTCCACTGAGTCTAGCAGGGAGAAACTGTACCTGGAGAACACTTTTGTCTGCAGCTTGCGCCTGCACCTTACATACCCATGGAATTTCAGCACATTCAAATGCATGCCAGGCTCTTCCTTACCCAAGCTGAAAGCTGCTGTCCGAAGGCTTGGCTCCTTGTCAGATGGAAGCAGCAGCACGCACCTTTAAGTTTGGCAAGTACTAAAGAGCCTCAGAAGACCATGGTCTAGCAACAAGGGGATAGGAAAATGCATTTGCTTCATGTGCCCTTGTCGTCGCCTCACAACAGGTAGCAGCATAAAGCAGATGCGGCTGAAGTTCTTCCGGGCGACAGCTAACATCAATCGAGCAAGTGGTCTTCCCACAGCTATGGTCCTCTGGCAGTCTGAAAGCTTTGCGCACAAGCCGCTTGCTAAGCGCCTTCCTTTGCCTTTAGGCAGTGCTCGTGCAAAACAAGCCTGGGGCGTGAATGCTCACTACCCCGCACACACATTTCGCTGTGCCCGTTGCCAAGCGCTCTGGAAGCACTGTTTATGACGCAAGCGGAACGCCTCTTGCGCTTCCATTCTCAGAGCTCCTGAGTAAAGCACTCTGCGACCCTTGGTGCGAATGCCAGAGGAAAACATTTCCACTGAGTCTGGCAGGGAGAAACTGTACCTGGAGAACACTTTTGTCTGCAGCTTGCACCTGCACCTTACATACCCATGGATTTTCAGCACATTCAAATGCATGCCAGGCTCTTCCTTATGCAAGCTGAAAGCTGCTGTCAGAAGGCTTGGCTCCTTGTCAGATCGAAGCAGCAGCACGCACCTTCGAGTTTGGCAGGAACTAAAGAGCCGCAGAAGAGCATGGTCTAGCAACAAGGGGATAGGAAAATGCATTTCCTTCATGTGCCCTTGTCGTCGCCTCACAGCAGGTAGCAGCATAAAGCAGATGCGGCTGAAGTTCTTCCGGGCGACAGCTAACATCAATCGAGCAAGTGGTCTTCCCACAGCTATGGTCCTCTGGCAGTCTGAAAGCTTTGCGCACAAGCCGCTTGCTAAGCACCTTCATTTGCCTTTAGGCAGTGCTCATGCTTTACCAGCCTGGGGCGAGAATGGTCACTACCGCGCACACACGTTTCGCTGTGCCCGTTGCCAAGCGCTCTGGAAGCGCTGTTTATGACGCAAGCGGAACGCCTCTTGCGCTTCCATTCTCAGAGCTCCTGAGTTAAGCAATCTGCGACCCTTGGTGCGAATGCCAGAGGAAAACATTTCCACTGTGTCTGGCAGGGAGAAACTGCACCTGGAGAACACTTTTGTCTGCAGCTTGCACCTGCACCTTACATACCCATGGATTTTCAGCACATTCAAATGCATGCCAGGCTCTTCCTTACCCAAGCTGAAAGCTGCTGTCCGAAGGCTTCGCTCCTTGTCAGATGGAAGCAGCAGCACGCACCTTTAAGTTTGGCAAGTACTAAAGAGCCTCAGAAGACCATGGTCTAGCAACAAGGGGATAGGAAAATGCATTTGCTTCATGTGCCCTTGTCGTCGCCTCACAACAGGTAGCAGCATAAAGCAGATGCGGCTGAAGTTCTTCCGGGCGACAGCTAACATCAATCGAGCAAGTGGTCTTCCCACAGCTATGGTCCTCTGGCAGTCTGAAAGCTTTGCGCACAAGCCGCTTGCTAAGCGCCTTCCTTTGCCTTTAGGCAGTGCTCGTGCAAAACAAGCCTGGGGCGTGAATGCTCACTACCCCGCACACACATTTCGCTGTGCCCGTTGCCAAGCGCTCTGGAAGCACTGTTTATGACGCAAGCGGAACGCCTCTTGCGCTTCCATTCTCAGAGCTCCTGAGTAAAGCACTCTGCGACCCTTGGTGCGAATGCCAGAGGAAAACATTTCCACTGAGTCTGGCAGGGAGAAACTGTACCTGGAGAACACTTTTGTCTGCAGCTTGCACCTGCACCTTACATACCCATGGATTTTCAGCACATTCAAATGCATGCCAGGCTCTTCCTTACCCAAGCTGAAAGCTGCTGTCCGAAGGCTTGGCTCCTTGTCAGATGGAAGCAGCAGCACGCACCTTTAAGTTTGGCAAGTACTAAAGAGCCTCAGAAGACCATGGTCTAGCAACAAGGGGATAGGAAAATGCATTTGCTTCATGTGCCCTTGTCGTCGCCTCACAACAGGTAGCAGCATAAAGCAGATGCGGCTGAAGTTCTTCCGGGCGACAGCTAACATCAATCGAGCAAGTGGTCTTCCCACAGCTATGGTCCTCTGGCAGTCTGAAAGCTTTGCGCACAAGCCGCTTGCTAAGCGCCTTCCTTTGCCTTTAGGCAGTGCTCGTGCAAAACAAGCCTGGGGCGTGAATGCTCACTACCCCGCACACACATTTCGCTGTGCCCGTTGCCAAGCGCTCTGGAAGCACTGTTTATGACGCAAGCGGAACGCCTCTTGCGCTTCCATTCTCAGAGCTCCTGAGTTAAGCAATCTGCGACCCTTGGTGCGAATGCCAGAGGAAAACATTTCCACTGAGTCTGGCAGGGAGAAACTGTACCTGGAGAACACTTTTGTCTGCAGCTTGCACCTGCACCTTACATACCCATGGATTTTCAGCACATTCAAATGCATGCCAGGCTCTTCTTTATGCAAGCTGAAAGCTGCTGTCAGAAGGCTTGGCTCCTTGTCAGATCGAAGCAGCAGCACGCACCTTCGAGTTTGGCAGGAACTAAAGAGCCGCAGAAGAGCATGGTCTAGCAACAAGGGGATAGGAAAATGCATTTGCTTCATGTGCCCTTGTCGTCGCCTAACAACATGTAGCAGCATAAAGCAGATGCGGCTGAAGTTCTTCCGGGCGACAGCTAACATCAATCGAGCAAGTGGTCTTCCCACAGCTATGGTCCTCTGGCAGTCTGAAAGCTTTGCGCACAAGCCGCTTGCTAAGCGCCTTCCTTTGCCTTTAGGCAGTGCTCGTGCACGACAAGCCTGGGGCGTGAATGCTCACTACCTCGCACACACGTTTCGTTGTGCCCGTTGCCAAGCGCTCTGGAAGCACTGTTTATGACGCAAGCGGAACGCCTCTTGTGCTTCCATTCTCAGAGCTCCTGAGTAAAGCACTCTGCGACCGTAGGCGCGAATGCCAGAGGAAAACATTACCACTGCGTCTGGCAGGGAGAAACTGTACCTGGAGAACACTTTTGTCTGCAGCATGCACCTGCACCTTACATACCCATGGATTTTCAGCACATTCAAATGCATGCCAGGCTCTTCCTAACGCAAGCTGAAAGCTGCTGTCAGAAGGCTTGGCTCCTTGTCAGATGGAAGCAGCAGCACGCACCTTCGAGTTTGGCAGGAACTAAAGAGCCGCAGAAGAGCATGGTCTAGCAACAAGGGGATAGGAAAATGCATTTCCTTCATGTGCCCTTGTCGTCGCCTCACAGCAGGTAGCAGCATAAAGCAGATGCGGCTGAAGTTCTTCCGGGCGACAGCTAACATCAATCGAGCAGGTGGTCTTCCCACAGCTATGGTCCTCTGGCAGTCTGAAAGCTTTGCGCACAAGCCGCTTGCTAAGCACCTTCATTTGCCTTTAGGCAGTGCTCGTGCACGACAAGCCTGGGGCGTGAATGCTCACTACCCCGCACACACGTTTCGTTGTGCCCGTTGCCAAGCGCTCTGGAAGCACTGTTTATGACGCAAGCGGAACGCCTCTTGTGCTTCCATTCTCAGAGCTCCTGAGTTAAGCACTCTGCGACCGTAGGCGCGAATGCCAGAGGAAAACATTTCCACTGCGTCTGGCAGGGAGAAACTGTACCTGGAGAACACTTTTGTCTGCAGCTTGCGCCTGCACCTTACATACCCATGGATTTTCAGCACATTCAAATGCATGCCAGGCTCTTCCTTACCCAAGCTGAAAGCTGCTGTCCGAAGGCTTGGCTCCTTGTCAGATCGAAGCAGCAGCACGCACCTTCGAGTTTGGCAGGAATTAAAGAGCCGCAGAAGAGCATGGTCTAGCAACAAGGGGATAGGAAAATGCATTTCCTTCATGTGCCCTTGTCGTCGCCTCACAGCAGGTAGCAGCATAAAGCAGATGCGGCTGAAGTTCTTCCGGGCGACAGCTAACATCAATCGAGCAAGTGGTCTTCCCACAGCTATGGTCCTCTGGCAGTCTGAAAGCTTTGCGCACAAGCCGCTTGCTAAGCGCCTTCCTTTGCCTTTAGGCAGTGCTCGTGCACAACAAGCCTCGGGCGTGAATGCTCACTACCTCGCACACACATTTCGCTGTGCCCGTTGCCAAGCGCTCTGGAAGCGCTGTTTATGACGCAAGCGGAACGCCTCTTGCGCTTCCATTCTCAGAGCTCCTGAGTTAAGCAATCTGCGACCCTTGGTGCAAATGCCAGAGGAAAACATTTCCACTGAGTCTAGCAGGGAGAAACTGTACCTGGAGAACACTTTTGTCTGCAGCTTGCGCCTGCACCTTACATACCCATGGAATTTCAGCACATTCAAATGCATGCCAGGCTCTTCCTTACCCAAGCTGAAAGCTGCTGTCCGAAGGCTTGGCTCCTTGTCAGATGGAAGCAGCAGCACGCACCTTTAAGTTTGGCAAGTACTAAAGAGCCTCAGAAGACCATGGTCTAGCAACAAGGGGATAGGAAAATGCATTTGCTTCATGTGCCCTTGTCGTCGCCTCACAACAGGTAGCAGCATAAAGCAGATGCGGCTGAAGTTCTTCCGGGCGACAGCTAACATCAATCGAGCAAGTGGTCTTCCCACAGCTATGGTCCTCTGGCAGTCTGAAAGCTTTGCGCACAAGCCGCTTGCTAAGCGCCTTCCTTTGCCTTTAGGCAGTGCTCGTGCAAAACAAGCCTGGGGCGTGAATGCTCACTACCCCGCACACACATTTCGCTGTGCCCGTTGCCAAGCGCTCTGGAAGCACTGTTTATGACGCAAGCGGAACGCCTCTTGCGCTTCCATTCTCAGAGCTCCTGAGTAAAGCACTCTGCGACCCTTGGTGCGAATGCCAGAGGAAAACATTTCCACTGAGTCTGGCAGGGAGAAACTGTACCTGGAGAACACTTTTGTCTGCAGCTTGCACCTGCACCTTACATACCCATGGATTTTCAGCACATTCAAATGCATGCCAGGCTCTTCCTAATGCAAGCTGAAAGCTGCTGTCTGAAGGCTTCGCTCCTTGTCAGATCGAAGCAGCAGCACACACCTTCGAGTTTGGCAGGAACTAAAGAGCCGCAGAAGAGCATGGTCTAGCAACAAGGGGATAGGAAAATGCATTTGCTTCATGTGCCCTTGTCGTCGCCTAACAACATGTAGCAGCATAAAGCAGATGCGGCTGAAGTTCTTCCGGGCGACAGCTAACATCAATCGAGCAAGTGGTCTTCCCACAGCTATGGTCCTCTGGCAGTCTGAAAGCTTTGCGCACAAGCCGCTTGCTAAGCGCCTTCCTTTGCCTTTAGGCAGTGCTCGTGCACAACAAGCCTCGGGCGTGAATGCTCACTACCTCGCACACACATTTCGCTGTGCCCGTTGCCAAGCGCTCTGGAAGCGCTGTTTATGACACAAGCGGAACGCCTCTTGCGCTTCCATTCTCAGAGCTCCTGAGTTAAGCAATCTGCGACCCTTGGTGCGAATGCCAGAGGAAAACATTTCCACTGAGTCTAGCAGGGAGAAACTGTACCTGGAGAACACTTTTGTCTGCAGCTTGCGCCTGCACCTTACATACCCATGGAATTTCAGCACATTCAAATGCATGCCAGGCTCTTCCTTACCCAAGCTGAAAGCTGCTGTCCGAAGGCTTGGCTCCTTGTCAGATGGAAGCAGCAGCACGCACCTTTAAGTTTGGCAAGTACTAAAGAGCCTCAGAAGACCATGGTCTAGCAACAAGGGGATAGGAAAATGCATTTCCTTCATGTGCCCTTGTCGTCGCCTCACAACAGGTAGCAGCATAAAGCAGATGCGGCTGAAGTTCTTCCGGGCGACAGCTAACATCAATCGAGCAAGTGGTCTTCCCACAGCTATGGTCCTCTGGCAGTCTGAAAGCTTTGCGCACAAGCCGCTTGCTAAGCGCCTTCCTTTGCCTTTAGGCAGTGCTCGTGCAAAACAAGCCTGGGGCGTGAATGCTCACTACCCCGCACACACATTTCGCTGTGCCCGTAGCCAAGCGCTCTGGAAGCACTGTTTATGACGCAAGCGGAACGCCTCTTGCGCTTCCATTCTCAGAGCTCCTGAGTAAAGCACTCTGCGACCCTTGGTGCGAATGCCAGAGGAAAACATTTCCACTGAGTCTGGCAGGGAGAAACTGTACCTGGAGAACACTTTTGTCTGCAGCTTGCACCTGCACCTTACATACCCATGGATTTTCAGCACATTCAAATGCATGCCAGGCTCTTCCTAATGCAAGCTGAAAGCTGCTGTCTGAAGGCTTCGCTCCTTGTCAGATCGAAGCAGCAGCACACACCTTCGAGTTTGGCAGGAACTAAAGAGCCGCAGAAGACCATGGTCTAGCAACAAGGGGATAGGAAAATGCATTTGCTTCATGTGCCCTTGTCGTCGCCTAACAACAGGTAGCAGCATAAAGCAGATGCGGCTGAAGTTCTTCCGGGCGACAGCTAACATCAATCGAGCAAGTGGTCTTCCCACAGCTATGGTCCTCTGGCAGTCTGAAAGCTTTGCGCACAAGCCGCTTGCTAAGCGCCTTCCTTTGCCTTTAGGCAGTGCTCGTGCAAAACAAGCCTGGGGCGTGAATGCTCACTACCCCGCACACACATTTCGCTGTGCCCGTTGCCAAGCGCTCTGGAAGCACTGTTTATGACGCAAGCGGAACGCCTCTTGCGCTTCCATTCTCAGAGCTCCTGAGTTAAGCAATCTGCGACCCTTGGTGCGAATGCCAGAGGAAAACATTTCCACTGAGTCTGGCAGGGAGAAACTGTACCTGGAGAACACTTTTGTCTGCAGCTTGCACCTGCACCTTACATACCCATGGATTTTCAGCACATTCAAATGCATGCCAGGCTCTTCTTTATGCAAGCTGAAAGCTGCTGTCAGAAGGCTTGGCTCCTTGTCAGATCGAAGCAGCAGCACGCACCTTCGAGTTTGGCAGGAACTAAAGAGCCGCAGAAGAGCATGGTCTAGCAACAAGGGGATAGGAAAATGCATTTGCTTCATGTGCCCTTGTCGTCGCCTAACAACATGTAGCAGCATAAAGCAGATGCGGCTGAAGTTCTTCCGGGCGACAGCTAACATCAATCGAGCAAGTGGTCTTCCCACAGCTATGGTCCTCTGGCAGTCTGAAAGCTTTGCGCACAAGCCGCTTGCTAAGCGCCTTCCTTTGCCTTTAGGCAGTGCTCGTGCACGACAAGCCTGGGGCGTGAATGCTCACTACCTCGCACACACGTTTCGTTGTGCCCGTTGCCAAGCGCTCTGGAAGCACTGTTTATGACGCAAGCGGAACGCCTCTTGTGCTTCCATTCTCAGAGCTCCTGAGTAAAGCACTCTGCGACCGTAGGCGCGAATGCCAGAGGAAAACATTACCACTGCGTCTGGCAGGGAGAAACTGTACCTGGAGAACACTTTTGTCTGCAGCATGCACCTGCACCTTACATACCCATGGATTTTCAGCACATTCAAATGCATGCCAGGCTCTTCCTTACCCAAGCTGAAAGCTGCTGTCAGAAGGCTTCGCTCCTTGTCAGATCGAAGCAGCAGCACGCACCTTCGAGTTTGGCAGGAATTAAAGAGCCGCAGAAGAGCATGGTCTAGCAACAAGGGGATAGGAAAATGCATTTCCTTCATGTGCCCTTGTCGTCGCCTCACAGCAGGTAGCAGCATAAAGCAGATGCGGCTGAAGTTCTTCCGGGCGACAGCTAACATCAATCGAGCAAGTGGTCTTCCCACAGCTATGGTCCTCTGGCAGTCTGAAAGCTTTGCGCACAAGCCGCTTGCTAAGCGCCTTCCTTTGCCTTTAGGCAGTGCTCGTGCACAACAAGCCTCGGGCGTGAATGCTCACTACCTCGCACACACATTTCGCTGTGCCCGTTGCCAAGCGCTCTGGAAGCGCTGTTTATGACGCAAGCGGAACGCCTCTTGCGCTTCCATTCTCAGAGCTCCTGAGTTAAGCAATCTGCGACCCTTGGTGCAAATGCCAGAGGAAAACATTTCCACTGAGTCTAGCAGGGAGAAACTGTACCTGGAGAACACTTTTGTCTGCAGCTTGCGCCTGCACCTTACATACCCATGGAATTTCAGCACATTCAAATGCATGCCAGGCTCTTCCTTACCCAAGCTGAAAGCTGCTGTCCGAAGGCTTGGCTCCTTGTCAGATGGAAGCAGCAGCACGCACCTTTAAGTTTGGCAAGTACTAAAGAGCCTCAGAAGACCATGGTCTAGCAACAAGGGGATAGGAAAATGCATTTGCTTCATGTGCCCTTGTCGTCGCCTCACAACAGGTAGCAGCATAAAGCAGATGCGGCTGAAGTTCTTCCGGGCGACAGCTAACATCAATCGAGCAAGTGGTCTTCCCACAGCTATGGTCCTCTGGCAGTCTGAAAGCTTTGCGCACAAGCCGCTTGCTAAGCGCCTTCCTTTGCCTTTAGGCAGTGCTCGTGCAAAACAAGCCTGGGGCGTGAATGCTCACTACCCCGCACACACATTTCGCTGTGCCCGTTGCCAAGCGCTCTGGAAGCACTGTTTATGACGCAAGCGGAACGCCTCTTGCGCTTCCATTCTCAGAGCTCCTGAGTAAAGCACTCTGCGACCCTTGGTGCGAATGCCAGAGGAAAACATTTCCACTGAGTCTGGCAGGGAGAAACTGTACCTGGAGAACACTTTTGTCTGCAGCTTGCACCTGCACCTTACATACCCATGGATTTTCAGCACATTCAAATGCATGCCAGGCTCTTCCTAATGCAAGCTGAAAGCTGCTGTCTGAAGGCTTCGCTCCTTGTCAGATCGAAGCAGCAGCACACACCTTCGAGTTTGGCAGGAACTAAAGAGCCGCAGAAGAGCATGGTCTAGCAACAAGGGGATAGGAAAATGCATTTGCTTCATGTGCCCTTGTCGTCGCCTAACAACATGTAGCAGCATAAAGCAGATGCGGCTGAAGTTCTTCCGGGCGACAGCTAACATCAATCGAGCAAGTGGTCTTCCCACAGCTATGGTCCTCTGGCAGTCTGAAAGCTTTGCGCACAAGCCGCTTGCTAAGCGCCTTCCTTTGCCTTTAGGCAGTGCTCGTGCACAACAAGCCTCGGGCGTGAATGCTCACTACCTCGCACACACATTTCGCTGTGCCCGTTGCCAAGCGCTCTGGAAGCGCTGTTTATGACACAAGCGGAACGCCTCTTGCGCTTCCATTCTCAGAGCTCCTGAGTTAAGCAATCTGCGACCCTTGGTGCGAATGCCAGAGGAAAACATTTCCACTGAGTCTAGCAGGGAGAAACTGTACCTGGAGAACACTTTTGTCTGCAGCTTGCGCCTGCACCTTACATACCCATGGAATTTCAGCACATTCAAATGCATGCCAGGCTCTTCCTTACCCAAGCTGAAAGCTGCTGTCCGAAGGCTTGGCTCCTTGTCAGATGGAAGCAGCAGCACGCACCTTTAAGTTTGGCAAGTACTAAAGAGCCTCAGAAGACCATGGTCTAGCAACAAGGGGATAGGAAAATGCATTTCCTTCATGTGCCCTTGTCGTCGCCTCACAACAGGTAGCAGCATAAAGCAGATGCGGCTGAAGTTCTTCCGGGCGACAGCTAACATCAATCGAGCAAGTGGTCTTCCCACAGCTATGGTCCTCTGGCAGTCTGAAAGCTTTGCGCACAAGCCGCTTGCTAAGCGCCTTCCTTTGCCTTTAGGCAGTGCTCGTGCAAAACAAGCCTGGGGCGTGAATGCTCACTACCCCGCACACACATTTCGCTGTGCCCGTAGCCAAGCGCTCTGGAAGCACTGTTTATGACGCAAGCGGAACGCCTCTTGCGCTTCCATTCTCAGAGCTCCTGAGTAAAGCACTCTGCGACCCTTGGTGCGAATGCCAGAGGAAAACATTTCCACTGCGTCTGGCAGGGAGAAACTGTACCTGGAGAACACTTTTGTCTGCAGCTTGCACCTGCACCTTACATACCCATGGATTTTCAGCACATTCAAATGCATGCCAGGCTCTTCCTAATGCAAGCTGAAAGCTGCTGTCTGAAGGCTTCGCTCCTTGTCAGATCGAAGCAGCAGCACACACCTTCGAGTTTGGCAGGAACTAAAGAGCCGCAGAAGACCATGGTCTAGCAACAAGGGGATAGGAAAATGCATTTGCTTCATGTGCCCTTGTCGTCGCCTAACAACAGGTAGCAGCATAAAGCAGATGCGGCTGAAGTTCTTCCGGGCGACAGCTAACATCAATCGAGCAAGTGGTCTTCCCACAGCTATGGTCCTCTGGCAGTCTGAAAGCTTTGCGCACAAGCCGCTTGCTAAGCGCCTTCCTTTGCCTTTAGGCAGTGCTCGTGCAAAACAAGCCTGGGGCGTGAATGCTCACTACCCCGCACACACATTTCGCTGTGCCCGTTGCCAAGCGCTCTGGAAGCACTGTTTATGACGCAAGCGGAACGCCTCTTGCGCTTCCATTCTCAGAGCTCCTGAGTAAAGCACTCTGCGACCCTTGGTGCGAATGCCAGAGGAAAACATTTCCACTGAGTCTGGCAGGGAGAAACTGTACCTGGAGAACACTTTTGTCTGCAGCTTGCACCTGCACCTTACATACCCATGGAATTTCAGCACATTCAAATGCATGCCAGGCTCTTCCTAATGCAAGCTGAAAGCTGCTGTCTGAAGGCTTCGCTCCTTGTCAGATCGAAGCAGCAGCACACACCTTCGAGTTTGGCAGGAACTAAAGAGCCGCAGAAGACCATGGTCTAGCAACAAGGGGATAGGAAAATGCATTTGCTTCATGTGCCCTTGTCGTCGCCTCACAACAGGTAGCAGCATAAAGCAGATGCGGCCGAAGTTCTTCCGGGCGACAGCTAACATCAATCGAGCAAGTGGTCTACCCACAGCTATGGTCCTCTGGCAGTCTGAAAGCTTTGCGCACAAGCCGCTTGCTAAGCGCCTTCCTTTGCCTTTAGGCAGTGCTCGTGCACGACAAGCCTGGGGCGTGAATGCTCACTACCCCGCACACACATTTCGCTGTGCCCATTGCCAAGCGCTCTGGAAGCACTGTTTATGACACAAGCGGAACGCCTCTTGCGCTTCCATTCTCAGAGCTCCTGAGTAAAGCACTCTGCGACCCTTGGTGCGAATGCCAGAGGAAAACATTTCCACTGAGTCTGGCAGGGAGAAACTGTACCTGGAGAACACTTTTGTCTGCAGCTTGCACCTGCACCTTACATACCCATGGATTTTCAGCACATTCAAATGCATGCCAGGCTCTTCCTTCCGCAAGCTGAAAGCTGCTGTCAGAAGGCTTCGCTCCTTGTCAGATCGAAGCAGCAGCACGCACCTTCGAGTTTGGCAGGAACTAAAGAGCCGCAGAAGAGCATGGTCAAGCAACAAGGGGATAAGAAAATGCATTTCCTTCATGTGCCCTTGTCGCCGCCTCACAAAAGGTAGCAGCATAAAGCAGATGCGGCTGAAGTTCTTCCGGGCGACAGCTAACATCAATCGAGCAAGCGGTCTTCCCACAGCTATGGTCCTCTGGCAGTCTGAAAGCTTTGCGCACAAGCCGCTTGCTAAGCACCTTCATTTGCCTTTAGGCAGTGCTCATGCTTTACCAGCCTGGGGCGAGAATGGTCACTACCGCGCACACACGTTTCGCTGTGCCCGTTGCCAAGCGCTCTGGAAGCGCTGTTTATGACGCAAGCGGAACGCCTCTTGCGCTTCCATTCTCAGAGCTCCTGAGTTAAGCAATCTGCGACCCTTGGTGCGAATGCCAGAGGAAAACATTTCCACTGTGTCTGGCAGGGAGAAACTGCACCTGGAGAACACTTTTGTCTGCAGCTTGCACCTGCACCTTACATACCCATGGATTTTCAGCACATTCAAATGCATGCCAGGCTCTTCCTTACCCAAGCTGAAAGCTGCTGTCCGAAGGCTTGGCTCCTTGTCAGATGGAAGCAGCAGCACGCACCTTTAAGTTTGGCAAGTACTAAAGAGCCTCAGAAGACCATGGTCTAGCAACAAGGGGATAGGAAAATGCATTTGCTTCATGTGCCCTTGTCGTCGCCTCACAACAGGTAGCAGCATAAAGCAGATGCGGCTGAAGTTCTTCCGGGCGACAGCTAACATCAATCGAGCAAGTGGTCTTCCCACAGCTATGGTCCTCTGGCAGTCTGAAAGCTTTGCGCACAAGCCGCTTGCTAAGCGCCTTCCTTTGCCTTTAGGCAGTGCTCGTGCAAAACAAGCCTGGGGCGTGAATGCTCACTACCCCGCACACACATTTCGCTGTGCCCGTTGCCAAGCGCTCTGGAAGCACTGTTTATGACGCAAGCGGAACGCCTCTTGCGCTTCCATTCTCAGAGCTCCTGAGTAAAGCACTCTGCGACCCTTGGTGCGAATGCCAGAGGAAAACATTTCCACTGAGTCTGGCAGGGAGAAACTGTACCTGGAGAACACTTTTGTCTGCAGCTTGCACCTGCACCTTACATACCCATGGATTTTCAGCACATTCAAATGCATGCCAGGCTCTTCCTAATGCAAGCTGAAAGCTGCTGTCTGAAGGCTTCGCTCCTTGTCAGATCGAAGCAGCAGCACACACCTTCGAGTTTGGCAGGAACTAAAGAGCCGCAGAAGAGCATGGTCTAGCAACAAGGGGATAGGAAAATGCATTTGCTTCATGTGCCCTTGTCGTCGCCTAACAACATGTAGCAGCATAAAGCAGATGCGGCTGAAGTTCTTCCGGGCGACCGCTAACATCAATCGAGCAAGTGGTCTTCCCACAGCTATGGTCCTCTGGCAGTCTGAAAGCTTTGCGCACAAGCCGTTTGCTAAGCGCCTTCCTTTGCCTTTAGGCAGTGCTCGTGCACAACAAGCCTCGGGCGTGAATGCTCACTACCTCGCACACACATTTCGCTGTGCCCGTTGCCAAGCGCTCTGGAAGCACTGTTTATGACGCAAGCGGAACGCCTCTTGCGCTTCCATTCTCAGAGCTCCTGAGTTAAGCAATCTGCGACCCTTGGTGCGAATGCCAGAGGAAAACATTTCCACTGAGTCTAGCAGGGAGAAACTGTACCTGGAGAACACTTTTGTCTGCAGCTTGCGCCTGCACCTTACATACCCATGGAATTTCAGCACATTCAAATGCATGCCAGGCTCTTCCTTACCCAAGCTGAAAGCTGCTGTCCGAAGGCTTGGCTCCTTGTCAGATGGAAGCAGCAGCACGCACCTTTAAGTTTGGCAAGTACTAAAGAGCCTCAGAAGACCATGGTCTAGCAACAAGGGGATAGGAAAATGCATTTGCTTCATGTGCCCTTGTCGTCGCCTCACAACAGGTAGCAGCATAAAGCAGATGCGGCTGAAGTTCTTCCGGGCGACAGCTAACATCAATCGAGCAAGTGGTCTTCCCACAGCTATGGTCCTCTGGCAGTCTGAAAGCTTTGCGCACAAGCCGCTTGCTAAGCGCCTTCCTTTGCCTTTAGGCAGTGCTCGTGCAAAACAAGCCTGGGGCGTGAATGCTCACTACCCCGCACACACATTTCGCTGTGCCCGTTGCCAAGCGCTCTGGAAGCACTGTTTATGACGCAAGCGGAACGCCTCTTGCGCTTCCATTCTCAGAGCTCCTGAGTAAAGCACTCTGCGACCCTTGGTGCGAATGCCAGAGGAAAACATTTCCACTGAGTCTGGCAGGGAGAAACTGTACCTGGAGAACACTTTTGTCTGCAGCTTGCACCTGCACCTTACATACCCATGGATTTTCAGCACATTCAAATGCATGCCAGGCTCTTCCTAATGCAAGCTGAAAGCTGCTGTCTGAAGGCTTCGCTCCTTGTCAGATCGAAGCAGCAGCACACACCTTCGAGTTTGGCAGGAACTAAAGAGCCGCAGAAGAGCATGGTCTAGCAACAAGGGGATAGGAAAATGCATTTGCTTCATGTGCCCTTGTCGTCGCCTAACAACATGTAGCAGCATAAAGCAGATGCGGCTGAAGTTCTTCCGGGCGACCGCTAACATCAATCGAGCAAGTGGTCTTCCCACAGCTATGGTCCTCTGGCAGTCTGAAAGCTTTGCGCACAAGCCGCTTGCTAAGCGCCTTCCTTTGCCTTTAGGCAGTGCTCGTGCACAACAAGCCTCGGGCGTGAATGCTCACTACCTCGCACACACATTTCGCTGTGCCCGTTGCCAAGCGCTCTGGAAGCGCTGTTTATGACGCAAGCGGAACGCCTCTTGCGCTTCCATTCTCAGAGCTCCTGAGTTAAGCAATCTGCGACCCTTGGTGCGAATGCCAGAGGAAAACATTTCCACTGAGTCTAGCAGGGAGAAACTGTACCTGGAGAACACTTTTGTCTGCAGCTTGCGCCTGCACCTTACATACCCATGGAATTTCAGCACATTCAAATGCATGCCAGGCTCTTCCTTACCCAAGCTGAAAGCTGCTGTCCGAAGGCTTGGCTCCTTGTCAGATGGAAGCAGCAGCACGCACCTTTAAGTTTGGCAAGTACTAAAGAGCCTCAGAAGACCATGGTCTAGCAACAAGGGGATAGGAAAATGCATTTGCTTCATGTGCCCTTGTCGTCGCCTCACAACAGGTAGCAGCATAAAGCAGATGCGGCTGAAGTTCTTCCGGGCGACAGCTAACATCAATCGAGCAAGTGGTCTTCCCACAGCTATGGTCCTCTGGCAGTCTGAAAGCTTTGCGCACAAGCCGCTTGCTAAGCGCCTTCCTTTGCCTTTAGGCAGTGCTCGTGCACGACAAGCCTGGGGCGTGAATGCTCACTACCCCGCACACACATTTCGCTGTGCCCGTTGCCAAGCGCTCTGGAAGCACTGTTTATGACGCAAGCGGAACGCCTCTTGCGCTTCCATTCTCAGAGCTCCTGAGTTAAGCAATCTGCGACCCTTGGTGCGAATGCCAGAGGAAAACATTTCCACTGTGTCTGGAAGGGAGAAACTGTACCTGGAGAACACTTTTGTCTGCAGCTTGCACCTGCACCTTACATACCCATGGATTTTCAGCACATTCAAATGCATGCCAGGCTCTTCTTTATGCAAGCTGAAAGCTGCTGTCAGAAGGCTTGGCTCCTTGTCAGATCGAAGCAGCAGCATGCACCTTCGAGTTTGGCAGGAACTAAAGAGCCGCAGAAGAGCATGGTCTAGCAACAAGGGGATAGGAAAATGCATTTGCTTCATGTGCCCTTGTCGTCGCCTAACAACATGTAGCAGCATAAAGCAGATGCGGCTGAAGTTCTTCCGGGCGACAGCTAACATCAATCGAGCAAGTGGTCTTCCCACAGCTATGGTCCTCTGGCAGTCTGAAAGCTTTGCGCACAAGCCGCTTGCTAAGCGCCTTCCTTTGCCTTTAGGCAGTGCTCGTGCACGACAAGCCTGGGGCGTGAATGCTCACTACTTCGCACACACGTTTCGTTGTGCCCGTTGCCAAGCGCTCTGGAAGCACTGTTTATGACGCAAGCGGAACGCCTCTTGTGCTTCCATTCTCAGAGCTCCTGAGTTAAGCACTCTGCGACCGTAGGCGCGAATGCCAGAGGAAAACATTACCACTGCGTCTGGCAGGGAGAAACTGTACCTGGAGAACACTTTTGTCTGCAGCTTGCACCTGCACCTTACATACCCATGGATTTTCAGCACATTCAAATGCATGCCAGGCTCTTCCTAACGCAAGCTGAAAGCTGCTGTCAGAAGGCTTCGCTCCTTGTCAGATCGAAGCAGCAGCACGCACCTTCGAGTTTGGCAGGAACTAAAGAGCCGCAGAAGAGCATGGTCTAGCAACAAGGGGATAGGAAAATGCATTTGCTTCATGTGCCCTTGTCGCCGCCTCACAACAGGTAGCAGCATAAAGCAGATGCGGCTGAAGTTCTTCCGGGCGACAGCTAACATCAATCGAGCAAGTGGTCTACCCACAGCTATGGTCCTCTGGCAGTCTGAAAGCTTTGCGCACAAGCCGCTTGCTAAGCGCCTTCCTTTGCCTTTAGGCAGTGCTCGTGCACAACAAGCCTCGGGCGTGAATGCTCACTACCCCGCACACACATTTCACTGTGCCCGTTGCCAGGCGCTCTGGAAGCACTGTTTATGAGGCACGCGGAACGCCTCTTGCGCTTCCATTCTCAGAGCTCCTGAGTAAAGCACTCTGCGACCCTTGGTGCGAATGCCAGAGGAAAACATTTCCACTGCGTCTGGCAGAGAGAAACTGTACCTGGAGAACACCTTTGTCTGCAGCTTGCACCTGCACCTTACATACTCATGGATTTTCAGCACATTCAAATGCATGCCAGGCTCTTCCTAACGCAAGCTGAAAGCTGCTGTCAGAAGGCTTCGCTCCTTGTCAGATCGAAGCAGCAGCACGCACCTTCGAGTTTGGCAGGAACTAAAGAGCCGCAGAAGAGCATGGTCTAGCAACAAGGGGATAGGAAAATGCATTTGCTTCATGTGCCCTTGTCGTCGCCTCACAACAGGTAGCAGCATAAAGCAGATGCGGCTGAAGTTCTTCCGGGCGACAGCTAACATCAATCGAGCAGGTGGTCTTCCCACAGCTATGGTCCTCTGGCAGTCTGAAAGCTTTGCGCACAAGCCGCTTGCTAAGCACCTTCATTTGCCTTTAGGCAGTGCTCGTGCACGACAAGCCTGGGGCGTGAATGCTCACTACCCCGCACACACGTTTCGTTGTGCCCGTTGCCAAGCGCTCTGGAAGCACTGTTTATGACGCAAGCGGAACGCCTCTTGTGCTTCCATTCTCAGAGCTCCTGAGTTAAGCACTCTGCGACCGTAGGCGCGAATGCCAGAGGAAAACATTTCCACTGCGTCTGGCAGGGAGAAACTGTACCTGGAGAACACTTTTGTCTGCAGCTTGCGCCTGCACCTTACATACCCATGGATTTTCAGCACATTCAAATGCATGCCAGGCTCTTCCTTACCCAAGCTGAAAGCTGCTGTCCGAAGGCTTGGCTCCTTGTCAGATCGAAGCAGCAGCACGCACCTTCGAGTTTGGCAGGAATTAAAGAGCCGCAGAAGAGCATGGTCTAGCAACAAGGGGATAGGAAAATGCATTTCCTTCATGTGCCCTTGTCGTCGCCTCACAGCAGGTAGCAGCATAAAGCAGATGCGGCTGAAGTTCTTCCGGGCGACAGCTAACATCAATCGAGCAAGTGGTCTTCCCACAGCTATGGTCCTCTGGCAGTCTGAAAGCTTTGCGCACAAGCCGCTTGCTAAGCGCCTTCCTTTGCCTTTAGGCAGTGCTCGTGCACAACAAGCCTCGGGCGTGAATGCTCACTACCTCGCACACACATTTCGCTGTGCCCGTTGCCAAGCGCTCTGGAAGCGCTGTTTATGACGCAAGCGGAACGCCTCTTGCGCTTCCATTCTCAGAGCTCCTGAGTTAAGCAATCTGCGACCCTTGGTGCAAATGCCAGAGGAAAACATTTCCACTGAGTCTAGCAGGGAGAAACTGTACCTGGAGAACACTTTTGTCTGCAGCTTGCGCCTGCACCTTACATACCCATGGAATTTCAGCACATTCAAATGCATGCCAGGCTCTTCCTTACCCAAGCTGAAAGCTGCTGTCCGAAGGCTTGGCTCCTTGTCAGATGGAAGCAGCAGCACGCACCTTTAAGTTTGGCAAGTACTAAAGAGCCTCAGAAGACCATGGTCTAGCAACAAGGGGATAGGAAAATGCATTTGCTTCATGTGCCCTTGTCGTCGCCTCACAACAGGTAGCAGCATAAAGCAGATGCGGCTGAAGTTCTTCCGGGCGACAGCTAACATCAATCGAGCAAGTGGTCTTCCCACAGCTATGGTCCTCTGGCAGTCTGAAAGCTTTGCGCACAAGCCGCTTGCTAAGCGCCTTCCTTTGCCTTTAGGCAGTGCTCGTGCAAAACAAGCCTGGGGCGTGAATGCTCACTACCCCGCACACACATTTCGCTGTGCCCGTTGCCAAGCGCTCTGGAAGCACTGTTTATGACGCAAGCGGAACGCCTCTTGCGCTTCCATTCTCAGAGCTCCTGAGTAAAGCACTCTGCGACCCTTGGTGCGAATGCCAGAGGAAAACATTTCCACTGAGTCTGGCAGGGAGAAACTGTACCTGGAGAACACTTTTGTCTGCAGCTTGCACCTGCACCTTACATACCCATGGATTTTCAGCACATTCAAATGCATGCCAGGCTCTTCCTAATGCAAGCTGAAAGCTGCTGTCTGAAGGCTTCGCTCCTTGTCAGATCGAAGCAGCAGCACACACCTTCGAGTTTGGCAGGAACTAAAGAGCCGCAGAAGAGCATGGTCTAGCAACAAGGGGATAGGAAAATGCATTTGCTTCATGTGCCCTTGTCGTCGCCTAACAACATGTAGCAGCATAAAGCAGATGCGGCTGAAGTTCTTCCGGGCGACAGCTAACATCAATCGAGCAAGTGGTCTTCCCACAGCTATGGTCCTCTGGCAGTCTGAAAGCTTTGCGCACAAGCCGCTTGCTAAGCGCCTTCCTTTGCCTTTAGGCAGTGCTCGTGCACAACAAGCCTCGGGCGTGAATGCTCACTACCTCGCACACACATTTCGCTGTGCCCGTTGCCAAGCGCTCTGGAAGCGCTGTTTATGACACAAGCGGCACGCCTCTTGCGCTTCCATTCTCAGAGCTCCTGAGTTAAGCAATCTGCGACCCTTGGTGCGAATGCCAGAGGAAAACATTTCCACTGAGTCTAGAAGGGAGAAACTGTACCTGGAGAACACTTTTGTCTGCAGCTTGCGCCTGCACCTTACATACCCATGGAATTTCAGCACATTCAAATGCATGCCAGGCTCTTCCTTACCCAAGCTGAAAGCTGCTGTCCGAAGGCTTGGCTCCTTGTCAGATGGAAGCAGCAGCACGCACCTTTAAGTTTGGCAAGTACTAAAGAGCCTCAGAAGACCATGGTCTAGCAACAAGGGGATAGGAAAATGCATTTCCTTCATGTGCCCTTGTCGTCGCCTCACAACAGGTAGCAGCATAAAGCAGATGCGGCTGAAGTTCTTCCGGGCGACAGCTAACATCAATCGAGCAAGTGGTCTTCCCACAGCTATGGTCCTCTGGCAGTCTGAAAGCTTTGCGCACAAGCCGCTTGCTAAGCGCCTTCCTTTGCCTTTAGGCAGTGCTCGTGCAAAACAAGCCTGGGGCGTGAATGCTCACTACCCCGCACACACATTTCGCTGTGCCCGTAGCCAAGCGCTCTGGAAGCACTGTTTATGACGCAAGCGGAACGCCTCTTGCGCTTCCATTCTCAGAGCTCCTGAGTAAAGCACTCTGCGACCCTTGGTGCGAATGCCAGAGGAAAACATTTCCACTGAGTCTGGCAGGGAGAAACTGTACCTGGAGAACACTTTTGTCTGCAGCTTGCACCTGCACCTTACATACCCATGGATTTTCAGCACATTCAAATGCATGCCAGGCTCTTCCTAATGCAAGCTGAAAGCTGCTGTCTGAAGGCTTCGCTCCTTGTCAGATCGAAGCAGCAGCACACACCTTCGAGTTTGGCAGGAACTAAAGAGCCGCAGAAGACCATGGTCTAGCAACAAGGGGATAGGAAAATGCATTTGCTTCATGTGCCCTTGTCGTCGCCTAACAACAGGTAGCAGCATAAAGCAGATGCGGCTGAAGTTCTTCCGGGCGACAGCTAACATCAATCGAGCAAGTGGTCTTCCCACAGCTATGGTCCTCTGGCAGTCTGAAAGCTTTGCGCACAAGCCGCTTGCTAAGCGCCTTCCTTTGCCTTTAGGCAGTGCTCGTGCAAAACAAGCCTGGGGCGTGAATGCTCACTACCCCGCACACACATTTCGCTGTGCCCGTTGCCAAGCGCTCTGGAAGCACTGTTTATGACGCAAGCGGAACGCCTCTTGCGCTTCCATTCTCAGAGCTCCTGAGTAAAGCACTCTGCGACCCTTGGTGCGAATGCCAGAGGAAAACATTTCCACTGAGTCTGGCAGGGAGAAACTGTACCTGGAGAACACTTTTGTCTGCAGCTTGCACCTGCACCTTACATACCCATGGAATTTCAGCACATTCAAATGCATGCCAGGCTCTTCCTAATGCAAGCTGAAAGCTGCTGTCTGAAGGCTTCGCTCCTTGTCAGATCGAAGCAGCAGCACACACCTTCGAGTTTGGCAGGAACTAAAGAGCCGCAGAAGACCATGGTCTAGCAACAAGGGGATAGGAAAATGCATTTGCTTCATGTGCCCTTGTCGTCGCCTCACAACAGGTAGCAGCATAAAGCAGATGCGGCCGAAGTTCTTCCGGGCGACAGCTAACATCAATCGAGCAAGTGGTCTACCCACAGCTATGGTCCTCTGGCAGTCTGAAAGCTTTGCGCACAAGCCGCTTGCTAAGCGCCTTCCTTTGCCTTTAGGCAGTGCTCGTGCACGACAAGCCTGGGGCGTGAATGCTCACTACCCCGCACACACATTTCGCTGTGCCCATTGCCAAGCGCTCTGGAAGCACTGTTTATGACACAAGCGGAACGCCTCTTGCGCTTCCATTCTCAGAGCTCCTGAGTAAAGCACTCTGCGACCCTTGGTGCGAATGCCAGAGGAAAACATTTCCACTGAGTCTGGCAGGGAGAAACTGTACCTGGAGAACACTTTTGTCTGCAGCTTGCACCTGCACCTTACATACCCATGGATTTTCAGCACATTCAAATGCATGCCAGGCTCTTCCTTCCGCAAGCTGAAAGCTGCTGTCAGAAGGCTTCGCTCCTTGTCAGATCGAAGCAGCAGCACGCACCTTCGAGTTTGGCAGGAACTAAAGAGCCGCAGAAGAGCATGGTCAAGCAACAAGGGGATAAGAAAATGCATTTCCTTCATGTGCCCTTGTCGCCGCCTCACAAAAGGTAGCAGCATAAAGCAGATGCGGCTGAAGTTCTTCCGGGCGACAGCTAACATCAATCGAGCAAGCGGTCTTCCCACAGCTATGGTCCTCTGGCAGTCTGAAAGCTTTGCGCACAAGCCGCTTGCTAAGCACCTTCATTTGCCTTTAGGCAGTGCTCATGCTTTACCAGCCTGGGGCGAGAATGGTCACTACCGCGCACACACGTTTCGCTGTGCCCGTTGCCAAGCGCTCTGGAAGCGCTGTTTATGACGCAAGCGGAACGCCTCTTGCGCTTCCATTCTCAGAGCTCCTGAGTAAAGCACTCTGCGACCCTTGGTGCGAATGCCAGAGGAAAACATTTCCACTGAGTCTGGCAGGGAGAAACTGTACCTGGAGAACACTTTTGTCTGCAGCTTGCACCTGCACCTTACATACCCATGGATTTTCAGCACATTCAAATGCATGCCAGGCTCTTCCTTACCCAAGCTGAAAGCTGCTGTCCGAAGGCTTGGCTCCTTGTCAGATGGAAGCAGCAGCACGCACCTTTAAGTTTGGCAAGTACTAAAGAGCCTCAGAAGACCATGGTCTAGCAACAAGGGGATAGGAAAATGCATTTGCTTCATGTGCCCTTGTCATCGCCTCACAACAGGTAGCAGCATAAAGCAGATGCGGCTGAAGTTCTTCCGGGCGACAGCTAACATCAATCGAGCAAGTGGTCTTCCCACAGCTATGGTCCTCTGGCAGTCTGAAAGCTTTGCGCACAAGCCGCTTGCTAAGCGCCTTCCTTTGCCTTTAGGCAGTGCTCGTGCAAAACAAGCCTGGGGCGTGAATGCTCACTACCCCGCACACACATTTCGCTGTGCCCGTTGCCAAGCGCTCTGGAAGCACTGTTTATGACGCAAGCGGAACGCCTCTTGCGCTTCCATTCTCAGAGCTCCTGAGTAAAGCACTCTGCGACCCTTGGTGCGAATGCCAGAGGAAAACATTTCCACTGAGTCTGGCAGGGAGAAACTGTACCTGGAGAACACTTTTGTCTGCAGCTTGCACCTGCACCTTACATACCCATGGATTTTCAGCACATTCAAATGCATGCCAGGCTCTTCCTAATGCAAGCTGAAAGCTGCTGTCTGAAGGCTTCGCTCCTTGTCAGATCGAAGCAGCAGCACACACCTTCGAGTTTGGCAGGAACTAAAGAGCCGCAGAAGAGCATGGTCTAGCAACAAGGGGATAGGAAAATGCATTTGCTTCATGTGCCCTTGTCGTCGCCTAACAACATGTAGCAGCATAAAGCAGATGCGGCTGAAGTTCTTCCGGGCGACCGCTAACATCAATCGAGCAAGTGGTCTTCCCACAGCTATGGTCCTCTGGCAGTCTGAAAGCTTTGCGCACAAGCCGTTTGCTAAGCGCCTTCCTTTGCCTTTAGGCAGTGCTCGTGCACAACAAGCCTCGGGCGTGAATGCTCACTACCTCGCACACACATTTCGCTGTGCCCGTTGCCAAGCGCTCTGGAAGCACTGTTTATGACGCAAGCGGAACGCCTCTTGCGCTTCCATTCTCAGAGCTCCTGAGTTAAGCAATCTGCGACCCTTGGTGCGAATGCCAGAGGAAAACATTTCCACTGAGTCTAGCAGGGAGAAACTGTACCTGGAGAACACTTTTGTCTGCAGCTTGCGCCTGCACCTTACATACCCATGGAATTTCAGCACATTCAAATGCATGCCAGGCTCTTCCTTACCCAAGCTGAAAGCTGCTGTCCGAAGGCTTGGCTCCTTGTCAGATGGAAGCAGCAGCACGCACCTTTAAGTTTGGCAAGTACTAAAGAGCCTCAGAAGACCATGGTCTAGCAACAAGGGGATAGGAAAATGCATTTGCTTCATGTGCCCTTGTCGTCGCCTCACAACAGGTAGCAGCATAAAGCAGATGCGGCTGAAGTTCTTCCGGGCGACAGCTAACATCAATCGAGCAAGTGGTCTTCCCACAGCTATGGTCCTCTGGCAGTCTGAAAGCTTTGCGCACAAGCCGCTTGCTAAGCGCCTTCCTTTGCCTTTAGGCAGTGCTCGTGCAAAACAAGCCTGGGGCGTGAATGCTCACTACCCCGCACACACATTTCGCTGTGCCCGTTGCCAAGCGCTCTGGAAGCACTGTTTATGACGCAAGCGGAACGCCTCTTGCGCTTCCATTCTCAGAGCTCCTGAGTAAAGCACTCTGCGACCCTTGGTGCGAATGCCAGAGGAAAACATTTCCACTGAGTCTGGCAGGGAGAAACTGTACCTGGAGAACACTTTTGTCTGCAGCTTGCACCTGCACCTTACATACCCATGGATTTTCAGCACATTCAAATGCATGCCAGGCTCTTCCTAATGCAAGCTGAAAGCTGCTGTCTGAAGGCTTCGCTCCTTGTCAGATCGAAGCAGCAGCACACACCTTCGAGTTTGGCAGGAACTAAAGAGCCGCAGAAGAGCATGGTCTAGCAACAAGGGGATAGGAAAATGCATTTGCTTCATGTGCCCTTGTCGTCGCCTAACAACATGTAGCAGCATAAAGCAGATGCGGCTGAAGTTCTTCCGGGCGACCGCTAACATCAATCGAGCAAGTGGTCTTCCCACAGCTATGGTCCTCTGGCAGTCTGAAAGCTTTGCGCACAAGCCGCTTGCTAAGCACCTTCATTTGCCTTTAGGCAGTGCTCGTGCACGACAAGCCTGGGGCGTGAATGCTCACTACCCCGCACACACGTTTCGTTGTGCCCGTTGCCAAGCGCTCTGGAAGCACTGTTTATGACGCAAGCGGAACGCCTCTTGTGCTTCCATTCTCAGAGCTCCTGAGTTAAGCACTCTGCGACCGTAGGCGCGAATGCCAGAGGAAAACATTTCCACTGCGTCTGGCAGGGAGAAACTGTACCTGGAGAACACTTTTGTCTGCAGCTTGCGCCTGCACCTTACATACCCATGGATTTTCAGCACATTCAAATGCATGCCAGGCTCTTCCTTACCCAAGCTGAAAGCTGCTGTCCGAAGGCTTGGCTCCTTGTCAGATCGAAGCAGCAGCACGCACCTTCGAGTTTGGCAGGAATTAAAGAGCCGCAGAAGAGCATGGTCTAGCAACAAGGGGATAGGAAAATGCATTTCCTTCATGTGCCCTTGTCGTCGCCTCACAGCAGGTAGCAGCATAAAGCAGATGCGGCTGAAGTTCTTCCGGGCGACAGCTAACATCAATCGAGCAAGTGGTCTTCCCACAGCTATGGTCCTCTGGCAGTCTGAAAGCTTTGCGCACAAGCCGCTTGCTAAGCGCCTTCCTTTGCCTTTAGGCAGTGCTCGTGCACAACAAGCCTCGGGCGTGAATGCTCACTACCTCGCACACACATTTCGCTGTGCCCGTTGCCAAGCGCTCTGGAAGCGCTGTTTATGACGCAAGCGGAACGCCTCTTGCGCTTCCATTCTCAGAGCTCCTGAGTTAAGCAATCTGCGACCCTTGGTGCAAATGCCAGAGGAAAACATTTCCACTGAGTCTAGCAGGGAGAAACTGTACCTGGAGAACACTTTTGTCTGCAGCTTGCGCCTGCACCTTACATACCCATGGAATTTCAGCACATTCAAATGCATGCCAGGCTCTTCCTTACCCAAGCTGAAAGCTGCTGTCCGAAGGCTTGGCTCCTTGTCAGATGGAAGCAGCAGCACGCACCTTTAAGTTTGGCAAGTACTAAAGAGCCTCAGAAGACCATGGTCTAGCAACAAGGGGATAGGAAAATGCATTTGCTTCATGTGCCCTTGTCGTCGCCTCACAACAGGTAGCAGCATAAAGCAGATGCGGCTGAAGTTCTTCCGGGCGACAGCTAACATCAATCGAGCAAGTGGTCTTCCCACAGCTATGGTCCTCTGGCAGTCTGAAAGCTTTGCGCACAAGCCGCTTGCTAAGCGCCTTCCTTTGCCTTTAGGCAGTGCTCGTGCAAAACAAGCCTGGGGCGTGAATGCTCACTACCCCGCACACACATTTCGCTGTGCCCGTTGCCAAGCGCTCTGGAAGCACTGTTTATGACGCAAGCGGAACGCCTCTTGCGCTTCCATTCTCAGAGCTCCTGAGTAAAGCACTCTGCGACCCTTGGTGCGAATGCCAGAGGAAAACATTTCCACTGAGTCTGGCAGGGAGAAACTGTACCTGGAGAACACTTTTGTCTGCAGCTTGCACCTGCACCTTACATACCCATGGATTTTCAGCACATTCAAATGCATGCCAGGCTCTTCCTAATGCAAGCTGAAAGCTGCTGTCTGAAGGCTTCGCTCCTTGTCAGATCGAAGCAGCAGCACACACCTTCGAGTTTGGCAGGAACTAAAGAGCCGCAGAAGAGCATGGTCTAGCAACAAGGGGATAGGAAAATGCATTTGCTTCATGTGCCCTTGTCGTCGCCTAACAACATGTAGCAGCATAAAGCAGATGCGGCTGAAGTTCTTCCGGGCGACAGCTAACATCAATCGAGCAAGTGGTCTTCCCACAGCTATGGTCCTCTGGCAGTCTGAAAGCTTTGCGCACAAGCCGCTTGCTAAGCGCCTTCCTTTGCCTTTAGGCAGTGCTCGTGCACAACAAGCCTCGGGCGTGAATGCTCACTACCTCGCACACACATTTCGCTGTGCCCGTTGCCAAGCGCTCTGGAAGCGCTGTTTATGACACAAGCGGCACGCCTCTTGCGCTTCCATTCTCAGAGCTCCTGAGTTAAGCAATCTGCGACCCTTGGTGCGAATGCCAGAGGAAAACATTTCCACTGAGTCTAGCAGGGAGAAACTGTACCTGGAGAACACTTTTGTCTGCAGCTTGCGCCTGCACCTTACATACCCATGGAATTTCAGCACATTCAAATGCATGCCAGGCTCTTCCTTACCCAAGCTGAAAGCTGCTGTCCGAAGGCTTGGCTCCTTGTCAGATGGAAGCAGCAGCACGCACCTTTAAGTTTGGCAAGTACTAAAGAGCCTCAGAAGACCATGGTCTAGCAACAAGGGGATAGGAAAATGCATTTCCTTCATGTGCCCTTGTCGTCGCCTCACAACAGGTAGCAGCATAAAGCAGATGCGGCTGAAGTTCTTCCGGGCGACAGCTAACATCAATCGAGCAAGTGGTCTTCCCACAGCTATGGTCCTCTGGCAGTCTGAAAGCTTTGCGCACAAGCCGCTTGCTAAGCGCCTTCCTTTGCCTTTAGGCAGTGCTCGTGCAAAACAAGCCTGGGGCGTGAATGCTCACTACCCCGCACACACATTTCGCTGTGCCCGTAGCCAAGCGCTCTGGAAGCACTGTTTATGACGCAAGCGGAACGCCTCTTGCGCTTCCATTCTCAGAGCTCCTGAGTAAAGCACTCTGCGACCCTTGGTGCGAATGCCAGAGGAAAACATTTCCACTGAGTCTGGCAGGGAGAAACTGTACCTGGAGAACACTTTTGTCTGCAGCTTGCACCTGCACCTTACATACCCATGGATTTTCAGCACATTCAAATGCATGCCAGGCTCTTCCTAATGCAAGCTGAAAGCTGCTGTCTGAAGGCTTCGCTCCTTGTCAGATCGAAGCAGCAGCACACACCTTCGAGTTTGGCAGGAACTAAAGAGCCGCAGAAGACCATGGTCTAGCAACAAGGGGATAGGAAAATGCATTTGCTTCATGTGCCCTTGTCGTCGCCTAACAACAGGTAGCAGCATAAAGCAGATGCGGCTGAAGTTCTTCCGGGCGACAGCTAACATCAATCGAGCAAGTGGTCTTCCCACAGCTATGGTCCTCTGGCAGTCTGAAAGCTTTGCGCACAAGCCGCTTGCTAAGCGCCTTCCTTTGCCTTTAGGCAGTGCTCGTGCAAAACAAGCCTGGGGCGTGAATGCTCACTACCCCGCACACACATTTCGCTGTGCCCGTTGCCAAGCGCTCTGGAAGCACTGTTTATGACGCAAGCGGAACGCCTCTTGCGCTTCCATTCTCAGAGCTCCTGAGTAAAGCACTCTGCGACCCTTGGTGCGAATGCCAGAGGAAAACATTTCCACTGAGTCTGGCAGGGAGAAACTGTACCTGGAGAACACTTTTGTCTGCAGCTTGCACCTGCACCTTACATACCCATGGAATTTCAGCACATTCAAATGCATGCCAGGCTCTTCCTAATGCAAGCTGAAAGCTGCTGTCTGAAGGCTTCGCTCCTTGTCAGATCGAAGCAGCAGCACACACCTTCGAGTTTGGCAGGAACTAAAGAGCCGCAGAAGACCATGGTCTAGCAACAAGGGGATAGGAAAATGCATTTGCTTCATGTGCCCTTGTCGTCGCCTCACAACAGGTAGCAGCATAAAGCAGATGCGGCCGAAGTTCTTCCGGGCGACAGCTAACATCAATCGAGCAAGTGGTCTACCCACAGCTATGGTCCTCTGGCAGTCTGAAAGCTTTGCGCACAAGCCGCTTGCTAAGCGCCTTCCTTTGCCTTTAGGCAGTGCTCGTGCACGACAAGCCTGGGGCGTGAATGCTCACTACCCCGCACACACATTTCGCTGTGCCCATTGCCAAGCGCTCTGGAAGCACTGTTTATGACACAAGCGGAACGCCTCTTGCGCTTCCATTCTCAGAGCTCCTGAGTAAAGCACTCTGCGACCCTTGGTGCGAATGCCAGAGGAAAACATTTCCACTGAGTCTGGCAGGGAGAAACTGTACCTGGAGAACACTTTTGTCTGCAGCTTGCACCTGCACCTTACATACCCATGGATTTTCAGCACATTCAAATGCATGCCAGGCTCTTCCTTCCGCAAGCTGAAAGCTGCTGTCAGAAGGCTTCGCTCCTTGTCAGATCGAAGCAGCAGCACGCACCTTCGAGTTTGGCAGGAACTAAAGAGCCGCAGAAGAGCATGGTCAAGCAACAAGGGGATAAGAAAATGCATTTCCTTCATGTGCCCTTGTCGCCGCCTCACAAAAGGTAGCAGCATAAAGCAGATGCGGCTGAAGTTCTTCCGGGCGACAGCTAACATCAATCGAGCAAGCGGTCTTCCCACAGCTATGGTCCTCTGGCAGTCTGAAAGCTTTGCGCACAAGCCGCTTGCTAAGCACCTTCATTTGCCTTTAGGCAGTGCTCATGCTTTACCAGCCTGGGGCGAGAATGGTCACTACCGCGCACACACGTTTCGCTGTGCCCGTTGCCAAGCGCTCTGGAAGCGCTGTTTATGACGCAAGCGGAACGCCTCTTGCGCTTCCATTCTCAGAGCTCCTGAGTTAAGCAATCTGCGACCCTTGGTGCGAATGCCAGAGGAAAACATTTCCACTGTGTCTGGCAGGGAGAAACTGCACCTGGAGAACACTTTTGTCTGCAGCTTGCACCTGCACCTTACATACCCATGGATTTTCAGCACATTCAAATGCATGCCAGGCTCTTCCTTACCCAAGCTGAAAGCTGCTGTCCGAAGGCTTGGCTCCTTGTCAGATGGAAGCAGCAGCACGCACCTTTAAGTTTGGCAAGTACTAAAGAGCCTCAGAAGACCATGGTCTAGCAACAAGGGGATAGGAAAATGCATTTGCTTCATGTGCCCTTGTCGTCGCCTCACAACAGGTAGCAGCATAAAGCAGATGCGGCTGAAGTTCTTCCGGGCGACAGCTAACATCAATCGAGCAAGTGGTCTTCCCACAGCTATGGTCCTCTGGCAGTCTGAAAGCTTTGCGCACAAGCCGCTTGCTAAGCGCCTTCCTTTGCCTTTAGGCAGTGCTCGTGCAAAACAAGCCTGGGGCGTGAATGCTCACTACCCCGCACACACATTTCGCTGTGCCCGTTGCCAAGCGCTCTGGAAGCACTGTTTATGACGCAAGCGGAACGCCTCTTGCGCTTCCATTCTCAGAGCTCCTGAGTAAAGCACTCTGCGACCCTTGGTGCGAATGCCAGAGGAAAACATTTCCACTGAGTCTGGCAGGGAGAAACTGTACCTGGAGAACACTTTTGTCTGCAGCTTGCACCTGCACCTTACATACCCATGGATTTTCAGCACATTCAAATGCATGCCAGGCTCTTCCTAATGCAAGCTGAAAGCTGCTGTCTGAAGGCTTCGCTCCTTGTCAGATCGAAGCAGCAGCACACACCTTCGAGTTTGGCAGGAACTAAAGAGCCGCAGAAGAGCATGGTCTAGCAACAAGGGGATAGGAAAATGCATTTGCTTCATGTGCCCTTGTCGTCGCCTAACAACATGTAGCAGCATAAAGCAGATGCGGCTGAAGTTCTTCCGGGCGACCGCTAACATCAATCGAGCAAGTGGTCTTCCCACAGCTATGGTCCTCTGGCAGTCTGAAAGCTTTGCGCACAAGCCGTTTGCTAAGCGCCTTCCTTTGCCTTTAGGCAGTGCTCGTGCACAACAAGCCTCGGGCGTGAATGCTCACTACCTCGCACACACATTTCGCTGTGCCCGTTGCCAAGCGCTCTGGAAGCACTGTTTATGACGCAAGCGGAACGCCTCTTGCGCTTCCATTCTCAGAGCTCCTGAGTTAAGCAATCTGCGACCCTTGGTGCGAATGCCAGAGGAAAACATTTCCACTGAGTCTAGCAGGGAGAAACTGTACCTGGAGAACACTTTTGTCTGCAGCTTGCGCCTGCACCTTACATACCCATGGAATTTCAGCACATTCAAATGCATGCCAGGCTCTTCCTTACCCAAGCTGAAAGCTGCTGTCCGAAGGCTTGGCTCCTTGTCAGATGGAAGCAGCAGCACGCACCTTTAAGTTTGGCAAGTACTAAAGAGCCTCAGAAGACCATGGTCTAGCAACAAGGGGATAGGAAAATGCATTTGCTTCATGTGCCCTTGTCGTCGCCTCACAACAGGTAGCAGCATAAAGCAGATGCGGCTGAAGTTCTTCCGGGCGACAGCTAACATCAATCGAGCAAGTGGTCTTCCCACAGCTATGGTCCTCTGGCAGTCTGAAAGCTTTGCGCACAAGCCGCTTGCTAAGCGCCTTCCTTTGCCTTTAGGCAGTGCTCGTGCAAAACAAGCCTGGGGCGTGAATGCTCACTACCCCGCACACACATTTCGCTGTGCCCGTTGCCAAGCGCTCTGGAAGCACTGTTTATGACGCAAGCGGAACGCCTCTTGCGCTTCCATTCTCAGAGCTCCTGAGTAAAGCACTCTGCGACCCTTGGTGCGAATGCCAGAGGAAAACATTTCCACTGAGTCTGGCAGGGAGAAACTGTACCTGGAGAACACTTTTGTCTGCAGCTTGCACCTGCACCTTACATACCCATGGATTTTCAGCACATTCAAATGCATGCCAGGCTCTTCCTAATGCAAGCTGAAAGCTGCTGTCTGAAGGCTTCGCTCCTTGTCAGATCGAAGCAGCAGCACACACCTTCGAGTTTGGCAGGAACTAAAGAGCCGCAGAAGAGCATGGTCTAGCAACAAGGGGATAGGAAAATGCATTTGCTTCATGTGCCCTTGTCGTCGCCTAACAACATGTAGCAGCATAAAGCAGATGCGGCTGAAGTTCTTCCGGGCGACCGCTAACATCAATCGAGCAAGTGGTCTTCCCACAGCTATGGTCCTCTGGCAGTCTGAAAGCTTTGCGCACAAGCCGCTTGCTAAGCGCCTTCCTTTGCCTTTAGGCAGTGCTCGTGCACAACAAGCCTCGGGCGTGAATGCTCACTACCTCGCACACACATTTCGCTGTGCCCGTTGCCAAGCGCTCTGGAAGCGCTGTTTATGACGCAAGCGGAACGCCTCTTGCGCTTCCATTCTCAGAGCTCCTGAGTTAAGCAATCTGCGACCCTTGGTGCGAATGCCAGAGGAAAACATTTCCACTGAGTCTAGCAGGGAGAAACTGTACCTGGAGAACACTTTTGTCTGCAGCTTGCGCCTGCACCTTACATACCCATGGAATTTCAGCACATTCAAATGCATGCCAGGCTCTTCCTTACCCAAGCTGAAAGCTGCTGTCCGAAGGCTTGGCTCCTTGTCAGATGGAAGCAGCAGCACGCACCTTTAAGTTTGGCAAGTACTAAAGAGCCTCAGAAGACCATGGTCTAGCAACAAGGGGATAGGAAAATGCATTTGCTTCATGTGCCCTTGTCGTCGCCTCACAACAGGTAGCAGCATAAAGCAGATGCGGCTGAAGTTCTTCCGGGCGACAGCTAACATCAATCGAGCAAGTGGTCTTCCCACAGCTATGGTCCTCTGGCAGTCTGAAAGCTTTGCGCACAAGCCGCTTGCTAAGCGCCTTCCTTTGCCTTTAGGCAGTGCTCGTGCACGACAAGCCTGGGGCGTGAATGCTCACTACCCCGCACACACATTTCGCTGTGCCCGTTGCCAAGCGCTCTGGAAGCACTGTTTATGACGCAAGCGGAACGCCTCTTGCGCTTCCATTCTCAGAGCTCCTGAGTAAAGCACTCTGCGACCCTTGGTGCGAATGCCAGAGGAAAACATTTCCACTGAGTCTGGCAGGGAGAAACTGTACCTGGAGAACACTTTTGTCTGCAGCTTGCACCTGCACCTTACATACCCATGGATTTTCAGCACATTCAAATGCATGCCAGGCTCTTCTTTATGCAAGCTGAAAGCTGCTGTCAGAAGGCTTGGCTCCTTGTCAGATCGAAGCAGCAGCATGCACCTTCGAGTTTGGCAGGAACTAAAGAGCCGCAGAAGAGCATGGTCTAGCAACAAGGGGATAGGAAAATGCATTTGCTTCATGTGCCCTTGTCGTCGCCTAACAACATGTAGCAGCATAAAGCAGATGCGGCTGAAGTTCTTCCGGGCGACAGCTAACATCAATCGAGCAAGTGGTCTTCCCACAGCTATGGTCCTCTGGCAGTCTGAAAGCTTTGCGCACAAGCCGCTTGCTAAGCGCCTTCCTTTGCCTTTAGGCAGTGCTCGTGCACGACAAGCCTGGGGCGTGAATGCTCACTACTTCGCACACACGTTTCGTTGTGCCCGTTGCCAAGCGCTCTGGAAGCACTGTTTATGACGCAAGCGGAACGCCTCTTGTGCTTCCATTCTCAGAGCTCCTGAGTTAAGCACTCTGCGACCGTAGGCGCGAATGCCAGAGGAAAACATTACCACTGCGTCTGGCAGGGAGAAACTGTACCTGGAGAACACTTTTGTCTGCAGCATGCACCTGCACCTTACATACCCATGGATTTTCAGCACATTCAAATGCATGCCAGGCTCTTCCTAACGCAAGCTGAAAGCTGCTGTCAGAAGGCTTCGCTCCTTGTCAGATCGAAGCAGCAGCACGCACCTTCGAGTTTGGCAGGAACTAAAGAGCCGCAGAAGAGCATGGTCTAGCAACAAGGGGATAGGAAAATGCATTTGCTTCATGTGCCCTTGTCGCCGCCTCACAACAGGTAGCAGCATAAAGCAGATGCGGCTGAAGTTCTTCCGGGCGACAGCTAACATCAATCGAGCAAGTGGTCTACCCACAGCTATGGTCCTCTGGCAGTCTGAAAGCTTTGCGCACAAGCCGCTTGCTAAGCGCCTTCCTTTGCCTTTAGGCAGTGCTCGTGCACAACAAGCCTCGGGCGTGAATGCTCACTACCCCGCACACACATTTCACTGTGCCCGTTGCCAGGCGCTCTGGAAGCACTGTTTATGAGGCACGCGGAACGCCTCTTGCGCTTCCATTCTCAGAGCTCCTGAGTAAAGCACTCTGCGACCCTTGGTGCGAATGCCAGAGGAAAACATTTCCACTGCGTCTGGCAGAGAGAAACTGTACCTGGAGAACACCTTTGTCTGCAGCTTGCACCTGCACCTTACATACTCATGGATTTTCAGCACATTCAAATGCATGCCAGGCTCTTCCTAACGCAAGCTGAAAGCTGCTGTCAGAAGGCTTCGCTCCTTGTCAGATCGAAGCAGCAGCACGCACCTTCGAGTTTGGCAGGAACTAAAGAGCCGCAGAAGAGCATGGTCTAGCAACAAGGGGATAGGAAAATGCATTTGCTTCATGTGCCCTTGTCGTCGCCTCACAACAGGTAGCAGCATAAAGCAGATGCGGCTGAAGTTCTTCCGGGCGACAGCTAACATCAATCGAGCAAGTGGTCTTCCCACAGCTATGGTCCTCTGGCAGTCTGAAAGCTTTGCGCACAAGCCGTTTGCTAAGCGCCTTCCTTTGCCTTTAGGCAGTGCTCGTGCACAACAAGCCTCGGGCGTGAATGCTCACTACCTCGCACACACATTTCGCTGTGCCCGTTGCCAAGCGCTCTGGAAGCACTGTTTATGACGCAAGCGGAACGCCTCTTGCGCTTCCATTCTCAGAGCTCCTGAGTTAAGCAATCTGCGACCCTTGGTGCGAATGCCAGAGGAAAACATTTCCACTGAGTCTAGCAGGGAGAAACTGTACCTGGAGAACACTTTTGTCTGCAGCTTGCGCCTGCACCTTACATACCCATGGAATTTCAGCACATTCAAGTGCATGCCAGGCTCTTCCTTACCCAAGCTGAAAGCTGATGTCCGAAGGCTTCGCTCCTTGTCAGATCGAAGCAGCAGCACACACCTTCGAGTTTGGCAGGAACTAAAGAGCCGCAGAAGAGCATGGTCTAGCAACAAGGGGATAGGAAAATGCATTTGCTTCATGTGCCCTTGTCGTCGCCTAACAACATGTAGCAGCATAAAGCAGATGCGGCTGAAGTTCTTCCGGGCGACAGCTAACATCAATCGAGCAAGTGGTCTTCCCACAGCTATGGTCCTCTGGCAGTCTGAAAGCTTTGCGCACAAGCCGCTTGCTAAGCGCCTTCCTTTGCCTTTAGGCAGTGCTCGTGCACAACAAGCCTCGGGCGTGAATGCTCACTACCTCGCACACACATTTCGCTGTGCCCGTTGCCAAGCGCTCTGGAAGCACTGTTTATGACGCAAGCGGAACGCCTCTTGCGCTTCCATTCTCAGAGCTCCTGAGTTAAGCAATCTGCGACCCTTGGTGCGAATGCCAGAGGAAAACATTTCCACTGTGTCTGGCAGGGAGAAACTGTACCTGGAGAACACTTTTGTCTGCAGCTTGCACCTGCACCTTACATACCCATGGATTTTCAGCACATTCAAATGCATGCCAGGCTCTTCTTTATGCAAGCTGAAAGCTGCTGTCAGAAGGCTTGGCTCCTTGTCAGATCGAAGCAGCAGCACGCACCTTCGAGTTTGGCAGGAACTAAAGAGCCGCAGAAGAGCATGGTCTAGCAACAAGGGGATAGGAAAATGCATTTGCTTCATGTGCCCTTGTCGTCGCCTAACAACATGTAGCAGCATAAAGCAGATGCGGCTGAAGTTCTTCCGGGCGACAGCTAACATCAATCGAGCAAGTGGTCTTCCCACAGCTATGGTCCTCTGGCAGTCTGAAAGCTTTGCGCACAAGCCGCTTGCTAAGCGCCTTCCTTTGCCTTTAGGCAGTGCTCGTGCACGACAAGCCTGGGGCGTGAATGCTCACTACTTCGCACACACGTTTCGTTGTGCCCGTTGCCAAGCGCTCTGGAAGCACTGTTTATGACGCAAGCGGAACGCCTCTTGTGCTTCCATTCTCAGAGCTCCTGAGTTAAGCACTCTGCGACCGTAGGCGCGAATGCCAGAGGAAAACATTACCACTGCGTCTGGCAGGGAGAAACTGTACCTGGAGAACACTTTTGTCTGCAGCATGCACCTGCACCTTACATACCCATGGATTTTCAGCACATTCAAATGCATGCCAGGCTCTTCCTAACGCAAGCTGAAAGCTGCTGTCAGAAGGCTTCGCTCCTTGTCAGATCGAAGCAGCAGCACGCACCTTCGAGTTTGGCAGGAACTAAAGAGCCGCAGAAGAGCATGGTCTAGCAACAAGGGGATAGGAAAATGCATTTGCTTCATGTGCCCTTGTCGCCGCCTCACAACAGGTAGCAGCATAAAGCAGATGCGGCTGAAGTTCTTCCGGGCGACAGCTAACATCAATCGAGCAAGTGGTCTACCCACAGCTATGGTCCTCTGGCAGTCTGAAAGCTTTGCGCACAAGCCGCTTGCTAAGCGCCTTCCTTTGCCTTTAGGCAGTGCTCGTGCACAACAAGCCTCGGGCGTGAATGCTCACTACCCCGCACACACATTTCACTGTGCCCGTTGCCAGGCGCTCTGGAAGCACTGTTTATGAGGCACGCGGAACGCCTCTTGCGCTTCCATTCTCAGAGCTCCTGAGTAAAGCACTCTGCGACCCTTGGTGCGAATGCCAGAGGAAAACATTTCCACTGAGTCTGGCAGGGAGAAACTGTACCTGGAGAACACTTTTGTCTGCAGCTTGCGCCTGCACCTTACATACCCATGGATTTTCAGCACATTCAAATGCATGCCAGGCTCTTCCTTATGCAAGCTGAAAGCTGCTGTCAGAAGGCTTGGCTCCTTGTCAGATCGAAGCAGCAGCACGCACCTTCGAGTTTGGCAGGAACTAAAGAGCCGCAGAAGAGCATGGTCTAGCAACAAGGGGATAGGAAAATGCATTTCCTTCATGTGCCCTTGTCGTCGCCTCACAGCAGGTAGCAGCATAAAGCAGATGCGGCTGAAGTTCTTCCGGGCGACAGCTAACATCAATCGAGCAAGTGGTCTTCCCACAGCTATGGTCCTCTGGCAGTCTGAAAGCTTTGCGCACAAGCCGCTTGCTAAGCGCCGTCCTTTGCCTTTAGGCAGTGCTCGTGCAAAACAAGCCTGGGGCGTGAATGCTCACTACCCCGCACACACATTTCGCTGTGCCCGTTGCCAAGCGCTCTGGAAGCGCTGTTTATGACGCAAGCGGAACGCCTCTTGCGCTTCCATTCTCAGAGCTCCTGAGTTAAGCAATCTGCGACCCTTGGTGCGAATGCCAGAGGAAAACATTTCCACTGAGTCTAGCAGGGAGAAACTGTACCTGGAGAACACTTTTGTCTGCAGCTTGCGCCTGCACCTTACATACCCATGGAATTTCAGCACATTCAAATGCATGCCAGGCTCTTCCTTACCCAAGCTGAAAGCTGCTGTCCGAAGGCTTGGCTCCTTGTCAGATGGAAGCAGCAGCACGCACCTTTAAGTTTGGCAAGTACTAAAGAGCCTCAGAAGACCATGGTCTAGCAACAAGGGGATAGGAAAATGCATTTGCTTCATGTGCCCTTGTCGTCGCCTCACAACAGGTAGCAGCATAAAGCAGATGCGGCTGAAGTTCTTCCGGGCGACAGCTAACATCAATCGAGCAAGTGGTCTTCCCACAGCTATGGTCCTCTGGCAGTCTGAAAGCTTTGCGCACAAGCCGCTTGCTAAGCGCCTTCCTTTGCCTTTAGGCAGTGCTCGTGCAAAACAAGCCTGGGGCGTGAATGCTCACTACCCCGCACACACATTTCGCTGTGCCCGTTGCCAAGTGCTCTGGAAGCACTGTTTATGACGCAAGCGGAACGCCTCTTGCGCTTCCATTCTCAGAGCTCCTGAGTTAAGCAATCTGCGACCCTTGGTGCGAATGCCAGAGGAAAACATTTCCACTGAGTCTGGCAGGGAGAAACTGTACCTGGAGAACACTTTTGTCTGCAGCTTGCACCTGCACCTTACATACCCATGGATTTTCAGCACATTCAAATGCATGCCAGGCTCTTCTTTATGCAAGCTGAAAGCTGCTGTCAGAAGGCTTGGCTCCTTGTCAGATCGAAGCAGCAGCACGCACCTTCGAGTTTGGCAGGAACTAAAGAGCCGCAGAAGAGCATGGTCTAGCAACAAGGGGATAGGAAAATGCATTTGCTTCATGTGCCCTTGTCGTCGCCTAACAACATGTAGCAGCATAAAGCAGATGCGGCTGAAGTTCTTCCGGGCGACAGCTAACATCAATCGAGCAAGTGGTCTTCCCACAGCTATGGTCCTCTGGCAGTCTGAAAGCTTTGCGCACAAGCCGCTTGCTAAGCGCCTTCCTTTGCCTTTAGGCAGTGCTCGTGCACGACAAGCCTGGGGCGTGAATGCTCACTACCTCGCACACACGTTTCGTTGTGCCCGTTGCCAAGCGCTCTGGAAGCACTGTTTATGACGCAAGCGGAACGCCTCTTGTGCTTCCATTCTCAGAGCTCCTGAGTAAAGCACTCTGCGACCGTAGGCGCGAATGCCAGAGGAAAACATTACCACTGCGTCTGGCAGGGAGAAACTGTACCTGGAGAACACTTTTGTCTGCAGCATGCACCTGCACCTTACATACCCATGGATTTTCAGCACATTCAAATGCATGCCAGGCTCTTCCTAACGCAAGCTGAAAGCTGCTGTCAGAAGGCTTCGCTCCTTGTCAGATCGAAGCAGCAGCACGCACCTTCGAGTTTGGCAGGAACTAAAGAGCCGCAGAAGAGCATGGTCTAGCAACAAGGGGATAGGAAAATGCATTTCCTTCATGTGCCCTTGTCGTCGCCTCACAGCAGGTAGCAGCATAAAGCAGATGCGGCTGAAGTTCTTCCGGGCGACAGCTAACATCAATCGAGCAGGTGGTCTTCCCACAGCTATGGTCCTCTGGCAGTCTGAAAGCTTTGCGCACAAGCCGCTTGCTAAGCGCCTTCCTTTGCCTTTAGGCAGTGCTCGTGCACGACAAGCCTGGGGCGTGAATGCTCACTACTTCGCACACACGTTTCGTTGTGCCCGTTGCCAAGCGCTCTGGAAGCACTGTTTATGACGCAAGCGGAACGCCTCTTGTGCTTCCATTCTCAGAGCTCCTGAGTTAAGCACTCTGCGACCGTAGGCGCGAATGCCAGAGGAAAACATTACCACTGCGTCTGGCAGGGAGAAACTGTACCTGGAGAACACTTTTGTCTGCAGCATGCACCTGCACCTTACATACCCATGGATTTTCAGCACATTCAAATGCATGCCAGGCTCTTCCTAACGCAAGCTGAAAGCTGCTGTCAGAAGGCTTCGCTCCTTGTCAGATCGAAGCAGCAGCACGCACCTTCGAGTTTGGCAGGAACTAAAGAGCCGCAGAAGAGCATGGTCTAGCAACAAGGGGATAGGAAAATGCATTTGCTTCATGTGCCCTTGTCGCCGCCTCACAACAGGTAGCAGCATAAAGCAGATGCGGCTGAAGTTCTTCCGGGCGACAGCTAACATCAATCGAGCAAGTGGTCTACCCACAGCTATGGTCCTCTGGCAGTCTGAAAGCTTTGCGCACAAGCCGCTTGCTAAGCGCCTTCCTTTGCCTTTAGGCAGTGCTCGTGCACAACAAGCCTCGGGCGTGAATGCTCACTACCCCGCACACACATTTCACTGTGCCCGTTGCCAAGCGCTCTGGAAGCACTGTTTATGAGGCACGCGGAACGCCTCTTGTGCTTCCATTCTCAGAGCTCCTGAGTAAAGCACTCTGCGACCGTAGGCGCGAATGCCAGAGGAAAACATTTCCACTGCGTCTGGCAGGGAGAAACTGTACCTGGAGAACACTTTTGTCTGCAGCTTGCGCCTGCACCTTACATACCCATGGATTTTCAGCACATTCAAATGCATGCCAGGCTCTTCCTTATGCAAGCTGAAAGCTGCTGTCAGAAGGCTTGGCTCCTTGTCAGATTGAAGCAGCAGCACGCACCTTCGAGTTTGGCAGGAACTAAAGAGCCGCAGAAGAGCATGGTCTAGCAACAAGGGGATAGGAAAATGCATTTCCTTCATGTGCCCTTGTCGTCGCCTCACAGCAGGTAGCAGCATAAAGCAGATGCGGCTGAAGTTCTTCCGGGCGACAGCTAACATCAATCGAGCAAGTGGTCTTCCCACAGCTATGGTCCTCTGGCAGTCTGAAAGCTTTGCGCACAAGCCGCTTGCTAAGCGCCGTCCTTTGCCTTTAGGCAGTGCTCGTGCAAAACAAGCCTGGGGCGTGAATGCTCACTACCCCGCACACACATTTCGCTGTGCCCGTTGCCAAGCGCTCTGGAAGCGCTGTTTATGACGCAAGCGGAACGCCTCTTGCGCTTCCATTCTCAGAGCTCCTGAGTTAAGCAATCTGCGACCCTTGGTGCGAATGCCAGAGGAAAACATTTCCACTGAGTCTAGCAGGGAGAAACTGTACCTGGAGAACACTTTTGTCTGCAGCTTGCGCCTGCACCTTACATACCCATGGAATTTCAGCACATTCAAATGCATGCCAGGCTCTTCCTTACCCAAGCTGAAAGCTGCTGTCCGAAGGCTTGGCTCCTTGTCAGATGGAAGCAGCAGCACGCACCTTTAAGTTTGGCAAGTACTAAAGAGCCTCAGAAGACCATGGTCTAGCAACAAGGGGATAGGAAAATGCATTTGCTTCATGTGCCCTTGTCGTCGCCTCACAACAGGTAGCAGCATAAAGCAGATGCGGCTGAAGTTCTTCCGGGCGACAGCTAACATCAATCGAGCAAGTGGTCTTCCCACAGCTATGGTCCTCTGGCAGTCTGAAAGCTTTGCGCACAAGCCGCTTGCTAAGCGCCTTCATTTGCCTTTAGGCAGTGCTCGTGCAAAACAAGCCTGGGGCGTGAATGCTCACTACCCCGCACACACATTTCGCTGTGCCCGTTGCCAAGTGCTCTGGAAGCACTGTTTATGACGCAAGCCGAACGCCTCTTGCGCTTCCATTCTCAGAGCTCCTGAGTTAAGCAATCTGCGACCCTTGGTGCGAATGCCAGAGGAAAACATTTCCACTGAGTCTGGCAGGGAGAAACTGTACCTGGAGAACACTTTTGTCTGCAGCTTGCACCTGCACCTTACATACCCATGGATTTTCAGCACATTCAAATGCATGCCAGGCTCTTCTTTATGCAAGCTGAAAGCTGCTGTCAGAAGGCTTGGCTCCTTGTCAGATCGAAGCAGCAGCACGCACCTTCGAGTTTGGCAGGAACTAAAGAGCCGCAGAAGAGCATGGTCTAGCAACAAGGGCATAGGAAAATGCATTTGCTTCATGTGCCCTTGTCGTCGCCTAACAACATGTAGCAGCATAAAGCAGATGCGGCTGAAGTTCTTCCGGGCGACAGCTAACATCAATCGAGCAAGTGGTCTTCCCACAGCTATGGTCCTCTGGCAGTCTGAAAGCTTTGCGCACAAGCCGCTTGCTAAGCGCCTTCCTTTGCCTTTAGGCAGTGCTCGTGCACGACAAGCCTGGGGCGTGAATGCTCACTACCTCGCACACACGTTTCGTTGTGCCCGTTGCCAAGCGCTCTGGAAGCACTGTTTATGACGCAAGCGGAACGCCTCTTGTGCTTCCATTCTCAGAGCTCCTGAGTAAAGCACTCTGCGACCGTAGGCGCGAATGCCAGAGGAAAACATTACCACTGCGTCTGGCAGGGAGAAACTGTACCTGGAGAACACTTTTGTCTGCAGCATGCACCTGCACCTTACATACCCATGGATTTTCAGCACATTCAAATGCATGCCAGGCTCTTCCTAACGCAAGCTGAAAGCTGCTGTCAGAAGGCTTCGCTCCTTGTCAGATCGAAGCAGCAGCACGCACCTTCGAGTTTGGCAGGAACTAAAGAGCCGCAGAAGAGCATGGTCTAGCAACAAGGGGATAGGAAAATGCATTTCCTTCATGTGCCCTTGTCGTCGCCTCACAGCAGGTAGCAGCATAAAGCAGATGCGGCTGAAGTTCTTCCGGGCGACAGCTAACATCAATCGAGCAGGTGGTCTTCCCACAGCTATGGTCCTCTGGCAGTCTGAAAGCTTTGCGCACAAGCCGTCTGCTAAGCACCTTCATTTGCCTTTAGGCAGTGCTCGTGCACGACAAGCCTGGGGCGTGAATGCTCACTACCCCGCACACACGTTTCGTTGTGCCCGTTGCCAAGCGCTCTGGAAGCACTGTTTATGACGCAAGCGGAACGCCTCTTGTGCTTCCATTCTCAGAGCTCCTGAGTTAAGCACTCTGCGACCGTAGGCGCGAATGCCAGAGGAAAACATTTCCACTGCGTCTGGCAGGGAGAAACTGTACCTGGAGAACACTTTTGTCTGCAGCTTGCGCCTGCACCTTACATACCCATGGATTTTCAGCACATTCAAATGCATGCCAGGCTCTTCCTTACCCAAGCTGAAAGCTGCTGTCCGAAGGCTTGGCTCCTTGTCAGATCGAAGCAGCAGCACGCACCTTCGAGTTTGGCAGGAACTAAAGAGCCGCAGAAGAGCATGGTCTAGCAACAAGGGGATAGGAAAATGCATTTCCTTCATGTGCCCTTGTCGTCGCCTCACAGCAGGTAGCAGCATAAAGCAGATGCGGCTGAAGTTCTTCCGGGCGACAGCTAACATCAATCGAGCAAGTGGTCTTCCCACAGCTATGGTCCTCTGGCAGTCTGAAAGCTTTGCGCACAAGCCGCTTGCTAAGCGCCTTCCTTTGCCTTTAGGCAGTGCTCGTGCACAACAAGCCTCGGGCGTGAATGCTCACTACCTCGCACACACATTTCGCTGTGCCCGTTGCCAAGCGCTCTGGAAGCGCTGTTTATGACGCAAGCGGAACGCCTCTTGCGCTTCCATTCTCAGAGCTCCTGAGTTAAGCAATCTGCGACCCTTGGTGCGAATGCCAGAGGAAAACATTTCCACTGAGTCTAGCAGGGAGAAACTGTACCTGGAGAACACTTTTGTCTGCAGCTTGCGCCTGCACCTTACATACCCATGGAATTTCAGCACATTCAAATGCATGCCAGGCTCTTCCTTACCCAAGCTGAAAGCTGCTGTCCGAAGGCTTGGCTCCTTGTCAGATGGAAGCAGCAGCACGCACCTTTAAGTTTGGCAAGTATTAAAGAGCCTCAGAAGACCATGGTCTAGCAACAAGGGGATAGGAAAATGCATTTCCTTCATGTGCCCTTGTCGTCGCCTCACAACAGGTAGCAGCATAAAGCAGATGCGGCTGAAGTTCTTCCGGGCGACAGCTAACATCAATCGAGCAAGTGGTCTTCCCACAGCTATGGTCCTCTGGCAGTCTGAAAGCTTTGCGCACAAGCCGCTTGCTAAGCGCCTTCCTTTGCCTTTAGGCAGTGCTCGTGCAAAACAAGCCTGGGGCGTGAATGCTCACTACCCCGCACACACATTTCGCTGTGCCCGTTGCCAAGCGCTCTGGAAGCACTGTTTATGACGCAAGCGGAACGCCTCTTGCGCTTCCATTCTCAGAGCTCCTGAGTAAAGCACTCTGCGACCCTTGGTGCGAATGCCAGAGGAAAACATTTCCACTGAGTCTGGCAGGGAGAAACTGTACCTGGAGAACACTTTTGTCTGCAGCTTGCACCTGCACCTTACATACCCATGGATTTTCAGCACATTCAAATGCATGCCAGGCTCTTCCTAATGCAAGCTGAAAGCTGCTGTCTGAAGGCTTCGCTCCTTGTCAGATCGAAGCAGCAGCACACACCTTCGAGTTTGGCAGGAACTAAAGAGCCGCAGAAGAGCATGGTCTAGCAACAAGGGGATAGGAAAATGCATTTCCTTCATGTGCCCTTGTCGTCGCCTAACAACAGGTAGCAGCATAAAGCAGATGCGGCTGAAGTTCTTCCGGGCGACAGCTAACATCAATCGAGCAAGTGGTCTTCCCACAGCTATGGTCCTCTGGCAGTCTGAAAGCTTTGCGCACAAGCCGCTTGCTAAGCGCCTTCCTTTGCCTTTAGGCAGTGCTCGTGCAAAACAAGCCTGGGGCGTGAATGCTCTCTACCCCGCACACACATTTCGCTGTGCCCGTTGCCAAGCGCTCTGGAAGCACTGTTTATGACGCAAGCGGAACGCCTCTTGCGCTTCCATTCTCAGAGCTCCTGAGTAAAGCACTCTGCGACCCTTGGTGCGAATGCCAGAGGAAAACATTTCCACTGAGTCTGGCAGGGAGAAACTGTACCTGGAGAACACTTTTGTCTGCAGCTTGCACCTGCACCTTACATACCCATGGATTTTCAGCACATTCAAATGCATGCCAGGCTCTTCCTAATGCAAGCTGAAAGCTGCTGTCTGAAGGCTTCGCTCCTTGTCAGATCGAAGCAGCAGCACACACCTTCGAGTTTGGCAGGAACTAAAGAGCCGCAGAAGACCATGGTCTAGCAACAAGGGGATAGGAAAATGCATTTGCTTCATGTGCCCTTGTCGTCGCCTCACAACAGGTAGCAGCATAAAGCAGATGCGGCCGAAGTTCTTCCGGGCGACAGCTAACATCAATCGAGCAAGTGGTCTACCCACAGCTATGGTCCTCTGGCAGTCTGAAAGCTTTGCGCACAAGCCGCTTGCTAAGCGCCTTCCTTTGCCTTTAGGCAGTGCTCGTGCACGACAAGCCTGGGGCGTGAATGCTCTCTACCCCGCACACACATTTCGCTGTGCCCGTTGCCAAGCGCTCTGGAAGCACTGTTTATGACGCAAGCGGAACGCCTCTTGCGCTTCCATTCTCAGAGCTCCTGAGTAAAGCACTCTGCGACCCTTGGTGCGAATGCCAGAGGAAAACATTTCCACTGCGTCTGGCAGGGAGAAACTGTACCTGGAGAACACTTTTGTCTGCAGCTTGCACCTGCACCTTACATACCCATGGATTTTCAGCACATTCAAATGCATGCCAGGCTCTTCCTTCCGCAAGCTGAAAGCTGCTGTCAGAAGGCTTCGCTCCTTGTCAGATGGAAGCAGCAGCACGCACCTTCGAGTTTGGCAGGAACTAAAGAGCCGCAGAAGAGCATGGTCAAGCAACAAGGGGATAAGAAAATGCATTTCCTTCATGTGCCCTTGTCGCCGCCTCACAAAAGGTAGCAGCATAAAGCAGATGCGGCTGAAGTTCTTCCGGGCGACAGCTAACATCAATCGAGCAAGCGGTCTTCCCACAGCTATGGTCCTCTGGCAGTCTGAAAGCTTTGCGCACAAGCCGCTTGCTAAGCACCTTCATTTGCCTTTAGGCAGTGCTCATGCTTTACCAGCCTGGGGCGAGAATGGTCACTACCGCGCACACACGTTTCGCTGTGCCCGTTGCCAAGCGCTCTGGAAGCGCTGTTTATGACGCAAGCGGAACGCCTCTTGCGCTTCCATTCTCAGAGCTCCTGAGTTAAGCAATCTGCGACCCTTGGTGCGAATGCCAGAGGAAAACATTTCCACTGTGTCTGGCAGGGAGAAACTGCACCTGGAGAACACTTTTGTCTGCAGCTTGCACCTGCACCTTACATACCCATGGATTTTCAGCACATTCAAATGCATGCCAGGCTCTTCCTTACCCAAGCTGAAAGCTGCTGTCCGAAGGCTTGGCTCCTTGTCAGATGGAAGCAGCAGCACGCACCTTTAAGTTTGGCAAGTACTAAAGAGCCTCAGAAGACCATGGTCTAGCAACAAGGGGATAGGAAAATGCATTTGCTTCATGTGCCCTTGTCGTCGCCTCACAACAGGTAGCAGCATAAAGCAGATGCGGCTGAAGTTCTTCCGGGCGACAGCTAACATCAATCGAGCAAGTGGTCTTCCCACAGCTATGGTCCTCTGGCAGTCTGAAAGCTTTGCGCACAAGCCGCTTGCTAAGCGCCTTCCTTTGCCTTTAGGCAGTGCTCGTGCAAAACAAGCCTGGGGCGTGAATGCTCACTACCCCGCACACACATTTCGCTGTGCCCGTTGCCAAGCGCTCTGGAAGCACTGTTTATGACGCAAGCGGAACGCCTCTTGCGCTTCCATTCTCAGAGCTCCTGAGTAAAGCACTCTGCGACCCTTGGTGCGAATGCCAGAGGAAAACATTTCCACTGAGTCTGGCAGGGAGAAACTGTACCTGGAGAACACTTTTGTCTGCAGCTTGCACCTGCACCTTACATACCCATGGATTTTCAGCACATTCAAATGCATGCCAGGCTCTTCCTAATGCAAGCTGAAAGCTGCTGTCTGAAGGCTTCGCTCCTTGTCAGATCGAAGCAGCAGCACACACCTTCGAGTTTGGCAGGAACTAAAGAGCCGCAGAAGAGCATGGTCTAGCAACAAGGGGATAGGAAAATGCATTTGCTTCATGTGCCCTTGTCGTCGCCTAACAACATGTAGCAGCATAAAGCAGATGCGGCTGAAGTTCTTCCGGGCGACCGCTAACATCAATCGAGCAAGTGGTCTTCCCACAGCTATGGTCCTCTGGCAGTCTGAAAGCTTTGCGCACAAGCCGTTTGCTAAGCGCCTTCCTTTGCCTTTAGGCAGTGCTCGTGCACAACAAGCCTCGGGCGTGAATGCTCACTACCTCGCACACACATTTCGCTGTGCCCGTTGCCAAGCGCTCTGGAAGCACTGTTTATGACGCAAGCGGAACGCCTCTTGCGCTTCCATTCTCAGAGCTCCTGAGTTAAGCAATCTGCGACCCTTGGTGCGAATGCCAGAGGAAAACATTTCCACTGAGTCTAGCAGGGAGAAACTGTACCTGGAGAACACTTTTGTCTGCAGCTTGCGCCTGCACCTTACATACCCATGGAATTTCAGCACATTCAAATGCATGCCAGGCTCTTCCTTACCCAAGCTGAAAGCTGCTGTCCGAAGGCTTGGCTCCTTGTCAGATGGAAGCAGCAGCACGCACCTTTAAGTTTGGCAAGTACTAAAGAGCCTCAGAAGACCATGGTCTAGCAACAAGGGGATAGGAAAATGCATTTGCTTCATGTGCCCTTGTCGTCGCCTCACAACAGGTAGCAGCATAAAGCAGATGCGGCTGAAGTTCTTCCGGGCGACAGCTAACATCAATCGAGCAAGTGGTCTTCCCACAGCTATGGTCCTCTGGCAGTCTGAAAGCTTTGCGCACAAGCCGCTTGCTAAGCGCCTTCCTTTGCCTTTAGGCAGTGCTCGTGCAAAACAAGCCTGGGGCGTGAATGCTCACTACCCCGCACACACATTTCGCTGTGCCCGTTGCCAAGCGCTCTGGAAGCACTGTTTATGACGCAAGCGGAACGCCTCTTGCGCTTCCATTCTCAGAGCTCCTGAGTAAAGCACTCTGCGACCCTTGGTGCGAATGCCAGAGGAAAACATTTCCACTGAGTCTGGCAGGGAGAAACTGTACCTGGAGAACACTTTTGTCTGCAGCTTGCACCTGCACCTTACATACCCATGGATTTTCAGCACATTCAAATGCATGCCAGGCTCTTCCTAATGCAAGCTGAAAGCTGCTGTCTGAAGGCTTCGCTCCTTGTCAGATCGAAGCAGCAGCACACACCTTCGAGTTTGGCAGGAACTAAAGAGCCGCAGAAGAGCATGGTCTAGCAACAAGGGGATAGGAAAATGCATTTGCTTCATGTGCCCTTGTCGTCGCCTAACAACATGTAGCAGCATAAAGCAGATGCGGCTGAAGTTCTTCCGGGCGACCGCTAACATCAATCGAGCAAGTGGTCTTCCCACAGCTATGGTCCTCTGGCAGTCTGAAAGCTTTGCGCACAAGCCGCTTGCTAAGCGCCTTCCTTTGCCTTTAGGCAGTGCTCGTGCACAACAAGCCTCGGGCGTGAATGCTCACTACCTCGCACACACATTTCGCTGTGCCCGTTGCCAAGCGCTCTGGAAGCGCTGTTTATGACGCAAGCGGAACGCCTCTTGCGCTTCCATTCTCAGAGCTCCTGAGTTAAGCAATCTGCGACCCTTGGTGCGAATGCCAGAGGAAAACATTTCCACTGAGTCTAGCAGGGAGAAACTGTACCTGGAGAACACTTTTGTCTGCAGCTTGCGCCTGCACCTTACATACCCATGGAATTTCAGCACATTCAAATGCATGCCAGGCTCTTCCTTACCCAAGCTGAAAGCTGCTGTCCGAAGGCTTGGCTCCTTGTCAGATGGAAGCAGCAGCACGCACCTTTAAGTTTGGCAAGTACTAAAGAGCCTCAGAAGACCATGGTCTAGCAACAAGGGGATAGGAAAATGCATTTGCTTCATGTGCCCTTGTCGTCGCCTCACAACAGGTAGCAGCATAAAGCAGATGCGGCTGAAGTTCTTCCGGGCGACAGCTAACATCAATCGAGCAAGTGGTCTTCCCACAGCTATGGTCCTCTGGCAGTCTGAAAGCTTTGCGCACAAGCCGCTTGCTAAGCGCCTTCCTTTGCCTTTAGGCAGTGCTCGTGCACGACAAGCCTGGGGCGTGAATGCTCACTACCCCGCACACACATTTCGCTGTGCCCGTTGCCAAGCGCTCTGGAAGCACTGTTTATGACGCAAGCGGAACGCCTCTTGCGCTTCCATTCTCAGAGCTCCTGAGTTAAGCAATCTGCGACCCTTGGTGCGAATGCCAGAGGAAAACATTTCCACTGTGTCTGGAAGGGAGAAACTGTACCTGGAGAACACTTTTGTCTGCAGCTTGCACCTGCACCTTACATACCCATGGATTTTCAGCACATTCAAATGCATGCCAGGCTCTTCTTTATGCAAGCTGAAAGCTGCTGTCAGAAGGCTTGGCTCCTTGTCAGATCGAAGCAGCAGCATGCACCTTCGAGTTTGGCAGGAACTAAAGAGCCGCAGAAGAGCATGGTCTAGCAACAAGGGGATAGGAAAATGCATTTGCTTCATGTGCCCTTGTCGTCGCCTAACAACATGTAGCAGCATAAAGCAGATGCGGCTGAAGTTCTTCCGGGCGACAGCTAACATCAATCGAGCAAGTGGTCTTCCCACAGCTATGGTCCTCTGGCAGTCTGAAAGCTTTGCGCACAAGCCGCTTGCTAAGCGCCTTCCTTTGCCTTTAGGCAGTGCTCGTGCACGACAAGCCTGGGGCGTGAATGCTCACTACTTCGCACACACGTTTCGTTGTGCCCGTTGCCAAGCGCTCTGGAAGCACTGTTTATGACGCAAGCGGAACGCCTCTTGTGCTTCCATTCTCAGAGCTCCTGAGTTAAGCACTCTGCGACCGTAGGCGCGAATGCCAGAGGAAAACATTACCACTGCGTCTGGCAGGGAGAAACTGTACCTGGAGAACACTTTTGTCTGCAGCATGCACCTGCACCTTACATACCCATGGATTTTCAGCACATTCAAATGCATGCCAGGCTCTTCCTAACGCAAGCTGAAAGCTGCTGTCAGAAGGCTTCGCTCCTTGTCAGATCGAAGCAGCAGCACGCACCTTCGAGTTTGGCAGGAACTAAAGAGCCGCAGAAGAGCATGGTCTAGCAACAAGGGGATAGGAAAATGCATTTGCTTCATGTGCCCTTGTCGCCGCCTCACAACAGGTAGCAGCATAAAGCAGATGCGGCTGAAGTTCTTCCGGGCGACAGCTAACATCAATCGAGCAAGTGGTCTACCCACAGCTATGGTCCTCTGGCAGTCTGAAAGCTTTGCGCACAAGCCGCTTGCTAAGCGCCTTCCTTTGCCTTTAGGCAGTGCTCGTGCACAACAAGCCTCGGGCGTGAATGCTCACTACCCCGCACACACATTTCACTGTGCCCGTTGCCAGGCGCTCTGGAAGCACTGTTTATGAGGCACGCGGAACGCCTCTTGCGCTTCCATTCTCAGAGCTCCTGAGTAAAGCACTCTGCGACCCTTGGTGCGAATGCCAGAGGAAAACATTTCCACTGCGTCTGGCAGAGAGAAACTGTACCTGGAGAACACCTTTGTCTGCAGCTTGCACCTGCACCTTACATACTCATGGATTTTCAGCACATTCAAATGCATGCCAGGCTCTTCCTAACGCAAGCTGAAAGCTGCTGTCAGAAGGCTTCGCTCCTTGTCAGATCGAAGCAGCAGCACGCACCTTCGAGTTTGGCAGGAACTAAAGAGCCGCAGAAGAGCATGGTCTAGCAACAAGGGGATAGGAAAATGCATTTGCTTCATGTGCCCTTGTCGTCGCCTCACAACAGGTAGCAGCATAAAGCAGATGCGGCTGAAGTTCTTCCGGGCGACAGCTAACATCAATCGAGCAAGTGGTCTTCCCACAGCTATGGTCCTCTGGCAGTCTGAAAGCTTTGCGCACAAGCCGTTTGCTAAGCGCCTTCCTTTGCCTTTAGGCAGTGCTCGTGCACAACAAGCCTCGGGCGTGAATGCTCACTACCTCGCACACACATTTCGCTGTGCCCGTTGCCAAGCGCTCTGGAAGCACTGTTTATGACGCAAGCGGAACGCCTCTTGCGCTTCCATTCTCAGAGCTCCTGAGTTAAGCAATCTGCGACCCTTGGTGCGAATGCCAGAGGAAAACATTTCCACTGAGTCTAGCAGGGAGAAACTGTACCTGGAGAACACTTTTGTCTGCAGCTTGCGCCTGCACCTTACATACCCATGGAATTTCAGCACATTCAAGTGCATGCCAGGCTCTTCCTTACCCAAGCTGAAAGCTGATGTCCGAAGGCTTCGCTCCTTGTCAGATCGAAGCAGCAGCACACACCTTCGAGTTTGGCAGGAACTAAAGAGCCGCAGAAGAGCATGGTCTAGCAACAAGGGGATAGGAAAATGCATTTGCTTCATGTGCCCTTGTCGTCGCCTAACAACATGTAGCAGCATAAAGCAGATGCGGCTGAAGTTCTTCCGGGCGACAGCTAACATCAATCGAGCAAGTGGTCTTCCCACAGCTATGGTCCTCTGGCAGTCTGAAAGCTTTGCGCACAAGCCGCTTGCTAAGCGCCTTCCTTTGCCTTTAGGCAGTGCTCGTGCACAACAAGCCTCGGGCGTGAATGCTCACTACCTCGCACACACATTTCGCTGTGCCCGTTGCCAAGCGCTCTGGAAGCACTGTTTATGACGCAAGCGGAACGCCTCTTGCGCTTCCATTCTCAGAGCTCCTGAGTTAAGCAATCTGCGACCCTTGGTGCGAATGCCAGAGGAAAACATTTCCACTGTGTCTGGCAGGGAGAAACTGTACCTGGAGAACACTTTTGTCTGCAGCTTGCACCTGCACCTTACATACCCATGGATTTTCAGCACATTCAAATGCATGCCAGGCTCTTCTTTATGCAAGCTGAAAGCTGCTGTCAGAAGGCTTGGCTCCTTGTCAGATCGAAGCAGCAGCACGCACCTTCGAGTTTGGCAGGAACTAAAGAGCCGCAGAAGAGCATGGTCTAGCAACAAGGGGATAGGAAAATGCATTTGCTTCATGTGCCCTTGTCGTCGCCTAACAACATGTAGCAGCATAAAGCAGATGCGGCTGAAGTTCTTCCGGGCGACAGCTAACATCAATCGAGCAAGTGGTCTTCCCACAGCTATGGTCCTCTGGCAGTCTGAAAGCTTTGCGCACAAGCCGCTTGCTAAGCGCCTTCCTTTGCCTTTAGGCAGTGCTCGTGCACGACAAGCCTGGGGCGTGAATGCTCACTACTTCGCACACACGTTTCGTTGTGCCCGTTGCCAAGCGCTCTGGAAGCACTGTTTATGACGCAAGCGGAACGCCTCTTGTGCTTCCATTCTCAGAGCTCCTGAGTTAAGCACTCTGCGACCGTAGGCGCGAATGCCAGAGGAAAACATTACCACTGCGTCTGGCAGGGAGAAACTGTACCTGGAGAACACTTTTGTCTGCAGCATGCACCTGCACCTTACATACCCATGGATTTTCAGCACATTCAAATGCATGCCAGGCTCTTCCTAACGCAAGCTGAAAGCTGCTGTCAGAAGGCTTCGCTCCTTGTCAGATCGAAGCAGCAGCACGCACCTTCGAGTTTGGCAGGAACTAAAGAGCCGCAGAAGAGCATGGTCTAGCAACAAGGGGATAGGAAAATGCATTTGCTTCATGTGCCCTTGTCGCCGCCTCACAACAGGTAGCAGCATAAAGCAGATGCGGCTGAAGTTCTTCCGGGCGACAGCTAACATCAATCGAGCAAGTGGTCTACCCACAGCTATGGTCCTCTGGCAGTCTGAAAGCTTTGCGCACAAGCCGCTTGCTAAGCGCCTTCCTTTGCCTTTAGGCAGTGCTCGTGCACAACAAGCCTCGGGCGTGAATGCTCACTACCCCGCACACACATTTCACTGTGCCCGTTGCCAGGCGCTCTGGAAGCACTGTTTATGAGGCACGCGGAACGCCTCTTGCGCTTCCATTCTCAGAGCTCCTGAGTAAAGCACTCTGCGACCCTTGGTGCGAATGCCAGAGGAAAACATTTCCACTGAGTCTGGCAGAGAGAAACTGTACCTGGAGAACACCTTTGTCTGCAGCTTGCACCTGCACCTTACATACTCATGGATTTTCAGCACATTCAAATGCATGCCAGGCTCTTCCTAACGCAAGCTGAAAGCTGCTGTCAGAAGGCTTCGCTCCTTGTCAGATCGAAGCAGCAGCACACACCTTCGAGTTTGGCAGGAACTAAAGAGCCGCAGAAGAGCATGGTCTAGCAACAAGGGGATAGGAAAATGCATTTCTTTCATGTGCCCTTGTCGTCGCCTCACAGCAGGTAGCAGCATAAAGCAGATGCGGCTGAAGTTCTTCCGGGCGACAGCTAACATCAATCGAGCAGGTGGTCTTCCCACAGCTATGGTCCTCTGGCAGTCTGAAAGCTTTGCGCACAAGCCGCTTGCTAAGCACCTTCATTTGCCTTTAGGCAGTGCTCGTGCACGACAAGCCTGGGGCGTGAATGCTCACTACCCCGCACACACGTTTCGTTGTGCCCGTTGCCAAGCGCTCTGGAAGCACTGTTTATGACGCAAGCGGAACGCCTCTTGTGCTTCCATTCTCAGAGCTCCTGAGTAAAGCACTCTGCGACCGTAGGCGCGAATGCCAGAGGAAAACATTTCCACTGCGTCTGGCAGGGAGAAACTGTACCTGGAGAACACTTTTGTCTGCAGCTTGCGCCTGCACCTTACATACCCATGGATTTTCAGCACATTCAAATGCATGCCAGGCTCTTCCTTATGCAAGCTGAAAGCTGCTGTCAGAAGGCTTGGCTCCTTGTCAGATCGAAGCAGCAGCACGCACCTTCGAGTTTGGCAGGAACTAAAGAGCCGCAGAAGAGCATGGTCTAGCAACAAGGGGATAGGAAAATGCATTTCCTTCATGTGCCCTTGTCGTCGCCTCACAGCAGGTAGCAGCATAAAGCAGATGCGGCTGAAGTTCTTCCGGGCGACAGCTAACATCAATCGAGCAAGTGGTCTTCCCACAGCTATGGTCCTCTGGCAGTCTGAAAGCTTTGCGCACAAGCCGCTTGCTAAGCGCCGTCCTTTGCCTTTAGGCAGTGCTCGTGCAAAACAAGCCTGGGGCGTGAATGCTCACTACCCCGCACACACATTTCGCTGTGCCCGTTGCGAAGCGCTCTGGAAGCGCTGTTTATGACGCAAGCGGAACGCCTCTTGCGCTTCCATTCTCAGAGCTCCTGAGTTAAGCAATCTGCGACCCTTGGTGCGAATGCCAGAGGAAAACATTTCCACTGAGTCTAGCAGGGAGAAACTGTACCTGGAGAACACTTTTGTCTGCAGCTTGCGCCTGCACCTTACATACCCATGGAATTTCAGCACATTCAAATGCATGCCAGGCTCTTCCTTACCCAAGCTGAAAGCTGCTGTCCGAAGGCTTGGCTCCTTGTCAGATGGAAGCAGCAGCACGCACCTTTAAGTTTGGCAAGTACTAAAGAGCCTCAGAAGACCATGGTCTAGCAACAAGGGGATAGGAAAATGCATTTGCTTCATGTGCCCTTGTCGTCGCCTCACAACAGGTAGCAGCATAAAGCAGATGCGGCTGAAGTTCTTCCGGGCGACAGCTAACATCAATCGAGCAAGTGGTCTTCCCACAGCTATGGTCCTCTGGCAGTCTGAAAGCTTTGCGCACAAGCCGCTTGCTAAGCGCCTTCCTTTGCCTTTAGGCAGTGCTCGTGCAAAACAAGCCTGGGGCGTGAATGCTCACTACCCCGCACACACATTTCGCTGTGCCCGTTGCCAAGTGCTCTGGAAGCACTGTTTATGACGCAAGCGGAACGCCTCTTGCGCTTCCATTCTCAGAGCTCCTGAGTTAAGCAATCTGCGACCCTTGGTGCGAATGCCAGAGGAAAACATTTCCACTGAGTCTGGCAGGGAGAAACTGTACCTGGAGAACACTTTTGTCTGCAGCTTGCACCTGCACCTTACATACCCATGGATTTTCAGCACATTCAAATGCATGCCAGGCTCTTCTTTATGCAAGCTGAAAGCTGCTGTCAGAAGGCTTGGCTCCTTGTCAGATCGAAGCAGCAGCACGCACCTTCGAGTTTGGCAGGAACTAAAGAGCCGCAGAAGAGCATGGTCTAGCAACAAGGGGATAGGAAAATGCATTTGCTTCATGTGCCCTTGTCGTCGCCTAACAACATGTAGCAGCATAAAGCAGATGCGGCTGAAGTTCTTCCGGGCGACAGCTAACATCAATCGAGCAAGTGGTCTTCCCACAGCTATGGTCCTCTGGCAGTCTGAAAGCTTTGCGCACAAGCCGCTTGCTAAGCGCCTTCCTTTGCCTTTAGGCAGTGCTCGTGCACGACAAGCCTGGGGCGTGAATGCTCACTACCTCGCACACACGTTTCGTTGTGCCCGTTGCCAAGCGCTCTGGAAGCACTGTTTATGACGCAAGCGGAACGCCTCTTGTGCTTCCATTCTCAGAGCTCCTGAGTAAAGCACTCTGCGACCGTAGGCGCGAATGCCAGAGGAAAACATTACCACTGCGTCTGGCAGGGAGAAACTGTACCTGGAGAACACTTTTGTCTGCAGCATGCACCTGCACCTTACATACCCATGGATTTTCAGCACATTCAAATGCATGCCAGGCTCTTCCTAACGCAAGCTGAAAGCTGCTGTCAGAAGGCTTCGCTCCTTGTCAGATCGAAGCAGCAGCACGCACCTTCGAGTTTGGCAGGAACTAAAGAGCCGCAGAAGAGCATGGTCTAGCAACAAGGGGATAGGAAAATGCATTTCCTTCATGTGCCCTTGTCGTCGCCTCACAGCAGGTAGCAGCATAAAGCAGATGCGGCTGAAGTTCTTCCGGGCGACAGCTAACATCAATCGAGCAGGTGGTCTTCCCACAGCTATGGTCCTCTGGCAGTCTGAAAGCTTTGCGCACAAGCCGCTTGCTAAGCGCCTTCCTTTGCCTTTAGGCAGTGCTCGTGCACGACAAGCCTGGGGCGTGAATGCTCACTACTTCGCACACACGTTTCGTTGTGCCCGTTGCCAAGCGCTCTGGAAGCACTGTTTATGACGCAAGCGGAACGCCTCTTGTGCTTCCATTCTCAGAGCTCCTGAGTTAAGCAATCTGCGACCCTTGGTGCGAATGCCAGAGGAAAACATTACCACTGCGTCTGGCAGGGAGAAACTGTACCTGGAGAACACTTTTGTCTGCAGCATGCACCTGCACCTTACATACCCATGGATTTTCAGCACATTCAAATGCATGCCAGGCTCTTCCTAACGCAAGCTGAAAGCTGCTGTCAGAAGGCTTCGCTCCTTGTCAGATCGAAGCAGCAGCACGCACCTTCGAGTTTGGCAGGAACTAAAGAGCCGCAGAAGAGCATGGTCTAGCAACAAGGGGATAGGAAAATGCATTTGCTTCATGTGCCCTTGTCGCCGCCTCACAACAGGTAGCAGCATAAAGCAGATGCGGCTGAAGTTCTTCCGGGCGACAGCTAACATCAATCGAGCAAGTGGTCTACCCACAGCTATGGTCCTCTGGCAGTCTGAAAGCTTTGCGCACAAGCCGCTTGCTAAGCGCCTTCCTTTGCCTTTAGGCAGTGCTCGTGCACAACAAGCCTCGGGCGTGAATGCTCACTACCCCGCACACACATTTCACTGTGCCCGTTGCCAAGCGCTCTGGAAGCACTGTTTATGAGGCACGCGGAACGCCTCTTGTGCTTCCATTCTCAGAGCTCCTGAGTAAAGCACTCTGCGACCGTAGGCGCGAATGCCAGAGGAAAACATTTCCACTGCGTCTGGCAGGGAGAAACTGTACCTGGAGAACACTTTTGTCTGCAGCTTGCGCCTGCACCTTACATACCCATGGATTTTCAGCACATTCAAATGCATGCCAGGCTCTTCCTTATGCAAGCTGAAAGCTGCTGTCAGAAGGCTTGGCTCCTTGTCAGATCGAAGCAGCAGCACGCACCTTCGAGTTTGGCAGGAACTAAAGAGCCGCAGAAGAGCATGGTCTAGCAACAAGGGGATAGGAAAATGCATTTCCTTCATGTGCCCTTGTCGTCGCCTCACAGCAGGTAGCAGCATAAAGCAGATGCGGCTGAAGTTCTTCCGGGCGACAGCTAACATCAATCGAGCAAGTGGTCTTCCCACAGCTATGGTCCTCTGGCAGTCTGAAAGCTTTGCGCACAAGCCGCTTGCTAAGCGCCGTCCTTTGCCTTTAGGCAGTGCTCGTGCAAAACAAGCCTGGGGCGTGAATGCTCACTACCCCGCACACACATTTCGCTGTGCCCGTTGCCAAGCGCTCTGGAAGCGCTGTTTATGACGCAAGCGGAACGCCTCTTGCGCTTCCATTCTCAGAGCTCCTGAGTTAAGCAATCTGCGACCCTTGGTGCGAATGCCAGAGGAAAACATTTCCACTGAGTCTAGCAGGGAGAAACTGTACCTGGAGAACACTTTTGTCTGCAGCTTGCGCCTGCACCTTACATACCCATGGAATTTCAGCACATTCAAATGCATGCCAGGCTCTTCCTTACCCAAGCTGAAAGCTGCTGTCCGAAGGCTTGGCTCCTTGTCAGATGGAAGCAGCAGCACGCACCTTTAAGTTTGGCAAGTACTAAAGAGCCTCAGAAGACCATGGTCTAGCAACAAGGGGATAGGAAAATGCATTTGCTTCATGTGCCCTTGTCGTCGCCTCACAACAGGTAGCAGCATAAAGCAGATGCGGCTGAAGTTCTTCCGGGCGACAGCTAACATCAATCGAGCAAGTGGTCTTCCCACAGCTATGGTCCTCTGGCAGTCTGAAAGCTTTGCGCACAAGCCGCTTGCTAAGCGCCTTCATTTGCCTTTAGGCAGTGCTCGTGCAAAACAAGCCTGGGGCGTGAATGCTCACTACCCCGCACACACATTTCGCTGTGCCCGTTGCCAAGTGCTCTGGAAGCACTGTTTATGACGCAAGCCGAACGCCTCTTGCGCTTCCATTCTCAGAGCTCCTGAGTTAAGCAATCTGCGACCCTTGGTGCGAATGCCAGAGGAAAACATTTCCACTGAGTCTGGCAGGGAGAAACTGTACCTGGAGAACACTTTTGTCTGCAGCTTGCACCTGCACCTTACATACCCATGGATTTTCAGCACATTCAAATGCATGCCAGGCTCTTCTTTATGCAAGCTGAAAGCTGCTGTCAGAAGGCTTGGCTCCTTGTCAGATCGAAGCAGCAGCACGCACCTTCGAGTTTGGCAGGAACTAAAGAGCCGCAGAAGAGCATGGTCTAGCAACAAGGGGATAGGAAAATGCATTTGCTTCATGTGCCCTTGTCGTCGCCTAACAACATGTAGCAGCATAAAGCAGATGCGGCTGAAGTTCTTCCGGGCGACAGCTAACATCAATCGAGCAAGTGGTCTTCCCACAGCTATGGTCCTCTGGCAGTCTGAAAGCTTTGCGCACAAGCCGCTTGCTAAGCGCCTTCCTTTGCCTTTAGGCAGTGCTCGTGCACGACAAGCCTGGGGCGTGAATGCTCACTACCTCGCACACACGTTTCGTTGTGCCCGTTGCCAAGCGCTCTGGAAGCACTGTTTATGACGCAAGCGGAACGCCTCTTGTGCTTCCATTCTCAGAGCTCCTGAGTAAAGCACTCTGCGACCGTAGGCGCGAATGCCAGAGGAAAACATTACCACTGCGTCTGGCAGGGAGAAACTGTACCTGGAGAACACTTTTGTCTGCAGCATGCACCTGCACCTTACATACCCATGGATTTTCAGCACATTCAAATGCATGCCAGGCTCTTCCTAACGCAAGCTGAAAGCTGCTGTCAGAAGGCTTCGCTCCTTGTCAGATCGAAGCAGCAGCACGCACCTTCGAGTTTGGCAGGAACTAAAGAGCCGCAGAAGAGCATGGTCTAGCAACAAGGGGATAGGAAAATGCATTTCCTTCATGTGCCCTTGTCGTCGCCTCACAGCAGGTAGCAGCATAAAGCAGATGCGGCTGAAGTTCTTCCGGGCGACAGCTAACATCAATCGAGCAGGTGGTCTTCCCACAGCTATGGTCCTCTGGCAGTCTGAAAGCTTTGCGCACAAGCCGTCTGCTAAGCACCTTCATTTGCCTTTAGGCAGTGCTCGTGCACGACAAGCCTGGGGCGTGAATGCTCACTACCCCGCACACACGTTTCGTTGTGCCCGTTGCCAAGCGCTCTGGAAGCACTGTTTATGACGCAAGCGGAACGCCTCTTGTGCTTCCATTCTCAGAGCTCCTGAGTTAAGCACTCTGCGACCGTAGGCGCGAATGCCAGAGGAAAACATTTCCACTGCGTCTGGCAGGGAGAAACTGTACCTGGAGAACACTTTTGTCTGCAGCTTGCGCCTGCACCTTACATACCCATGGATTTTCAGCACATTCAAATGCATGCCAGGCTCTTCCTTACCCAAGCTGAAAGCTGCTGTCCGAAGGCTTGGCTCCTTGTCAGATCGAAGCAGCAGCACGCACCTTCGAGTTTGGCAGGAACTAAAGAGCCGCAGAAGAGCATGGTCTAGCAACAAGGGGATAGGAAAATGCATTTCCTTCATGTGCCCTTGTCGTCGCCTCACAGCAGGTAGCAGCATAAAGCAGATGCGGCTGAAGTTCTTCCGGGCGACAGCTAACATCAATCGAGCAAGTGGTCTTCCCACAGCTATGGTCCTCTGGCAGTCTGAAAGCTTTGCGCACAAGCCGCTTGCTAAGCGCCTTCCTTTGCCTTTAGGCAGTGCTCGTGCACAACAAGCCTCGGGCGTGAATGCTCACTACCTCGCACACACATTTCGCTGTGCCCGTTGCCAAGCGCTCTGGAAGCGCTGTTTATGACGCAAGCGGAACGCCTCTTGCGCTTCCATTCTCAGAGCTCCTGAGTTAAGCAATCTGCGACCCTTGGTGCGAATGCCAGAGGAAAACATTTCCACTGAGTCTAGCAGGGAGAAACTGTACCTGGAGAACACTTTTGTCTGCAGCTTGCGCCTGCACCTTACATACCCATGGAATTTCAGCACATTCAAATGCATGCCAGGCTCTTCCTTACCCAAGCTGAAAGCTGCTGTCCGAAGGCTTGGCTCCTTGTCAGATGGAAGCAGCAGCACGCACCTTTAAGTTTGGCAAGTATTAAAGAGCCTCAGAAGACCATGGTCTAGCAACAAGGGGATAGGAAAATGCATTTCCTTCATGTGCCCTTGTCGTCGCCTCACAACAGGTAGCAGCATAAAGCAGATGCGGCTGAAGTTCTTCCGGGCGACAGCTAACATCAATCGAGCAAGTGGTCTTCCCACAGCTATGGTCCTCTGGCAGTCTGAAAGCTTTGCGCACAAGCCGCTTGCTAAGCGCCTTCCTTTGCCTTTAGGCAGTGCTCGTGCAAAACAAGCCTGGGGCGTGAATGCTCACTACCCCGCACACACATTTCGCTGTGCCCGTTGCCAAGCGCTCTGGAAGCACTGTTTATGACGCAAGCGGAACGCCTCTTGCGCTTCCATTCTCAGAGCTCCTGAGTAAAGCACTCTGCGACCCTTGGTGCGAATGCCAGAGGAAAACATTTCCACTGAGTCTGGCAGGGAGAAACTGTACCTGGAGAACACTTTTGTCTGCAGCTTGCACCTGCACCTTACATACCCATGGATTTTCAGCACATTCAAATGCATGCCAGGCTCTTCCTAATGCAAGCTGAAAGCTGCTGTCTGAAGGCTTCGCTCCTTGTCAGATCGAAGCAGCAGCACACACCTTCGAGTTTGGCAGGAACTAAAGAGCCGCAGAAGAGCATGGTCTAGCAACAAGGGGATAGGAAAATGCATTTCCTTCATGTGCCCTTGTCGTCGCCTAACAACAGGTAGCAGCATAAAGCAGATGCGGCTGAAGTTCTTCCGGGCGACAGCTAACATCAATCGAGCAAGTGGTCTTCCCACAGCTATGGTCCTCTGGCAGTCTGAAAGCTTTGCGCACAAGCCGCTTGCTAAGCGCCTTCCTTTGCCTTTAGGCAGTGCTCGTGCAAAACAAGCCTGGGGCGTGAATGCTCTCTACCCCGCACACACATTTCGCTGTGCCCGTTGCCAAGCGCTCTGGAAGCACTGTTTATGACGCAAGCGGAACGCCTCTTGCGCTTCCATTCTCAGAGCTCCTGAGTAAAGCACTCTGCGACCCTTGGTGCGAATGCCAGAGGAAAACATTTCCACTGAGTCTGGCAGGGAGAAACTGTACCTGGAGAACACTTTTGTCTGCAGCTTGCACCTGCACCTTACATACCCATGGATTTTCAGCACATTCAAATGCATGCCAGGCTCTTCCTAATGCAAGCTGAAAGCTGCTGTCTGAAGGCTTCGCTCCTTGTCAGATCGAAGCAGCAGCACACACCTTCGAGTTTGGCAGGAACTAAAGAGCCGCAGAAGACCATGGTCTAGCAACAAGGGGATAGGAAAATGCATTTGCTTCATGTGCCCTTGTCGTCGCCTCACAACAGGTAGCAGCATAAAGCAGATGCGGCCGAAGTTCTTCCGGGCGACAGCTAACATCAATCGAGCAAGTGGTCTACCCACAGCTATGGTCCTCTGGCAGTCTGAAAGCTTTGCGCACAAGCCGCTTGCTAAGCGCCTTCCTTTGCCTTTAGGCAGTGCTCGTGCACGACAAGCCTGGGGCGTGAATGCTCTCTACCCCGCACACACATTTCGCTGTGCCCGTTGCCAAGCGCTCTGGAAGCACTGTTTATGACGCAAGCGGAACGCCTCTTGCGCTTCCATTCTCAGAGCTCCTGAGTAAAGCACTCTGCGACCCTTGGTGCGAATGCCAGAGGAAAACATTTCCACTGCGTCTGGCAGGGAGAAACTGTACCTGGAGAACACTTTTGTCTGCAGCTTGCACCTGCACCTTACATACCCATGGATTTTCAGCACATTCAAATGCATGCCAGGCTCTTCCTTCCGCAAGCTGAAAGCTGCTGTCAGAAGGCTTCGCTCCTTGTCAGATGGAAGCAGCAGCACGCACCTTCGAGTTTGGCAGGAACTAAAGAGCCGCAGAAGAGCATGGTCAAGCAACAAGGGGATAAGAAAATGCATTTCCTTCATGTGCCCTTGTCGCCGCCTCACAAAAGGTAGCAGCATAAAGCAGATGCGGCTGAAGTTCTTCCGGGCGACAGCTAACATCAATCGAGCAAGCGGTCTTCCCACAGCTATGGTCCTCTGGCAGTCTGAAAGCTTTGCGCACAAGCCGCTTGCTAAGCACCTTCATTTGCCTTTAGGCAGTGCTCATGCTTTACCAGCCTGGGGCGAGAATGGTCACTACCGCGCACACACGTTTCGCTGTGCCCGTTGCCAAGCGCTCTGGAAGCGCTGTTTATGACGCAAGCGGAACGCCTCTTGCGCTTCCATTCTCAGAGCTCCTGAGTTAAGCAATCTGCGACCCTTGGTGCGAATGCCAGAGGAAAACATTTCCACTGTGTCTGGCAGGGAGAAACTGCACCTGGAGAACACTTTTGTCTGCAGCTTGCACCTGCACCTTACATACCCATGGATTTTCAGCACATTCAAATGCATGCCAGGCTCTTCCTTACCCAAGCTGAAAGCTGCTGTCCGAAGGCTTGGCTCCTTGTCAGATGGAAGCAGCAGCACGCACCTTTAAGTTTGGCAAGTACTAAAGAGCCTCAGAAGACCATGGTCTAGCAACAAGGGGATAGGAAAATGCATTTGCTTCATGTGCCCTTGTCGTCGCCTCACAACAGGTAGCAGCATAAAGCAGATGCGGCTGAAGTTCTTCCGGGCGACAGCTAACATCAATCGAGCAAGTGGTCTTCCCACAGCTATGGTCCTCTGGCAGTCTGAAAGCTTTGCGCACAAGCCGCTTGCTAAGCGCCTTCCTTTGCCTTTAGGCAGTGCTCGTGCAAAACAAGCCTGGGGCGTGAATGCTCACTACCCCGCACACACATTTCGCTGTGCCCGTTGCCAAGCGCTCTGGAAGCACTGTTTATGACGCAAGCGGAACGCCTCTTGCGCTTCCATTCTCAGAGCTCCTGAGTAAAGCACTCTGCGACCCTTGGTGCGAATGCCAGAGGAAAACATTTCCACTGAGTCTGGCAGGGAGAAACTGTACCTGGAGAACACTTTTGTCTGCAGCTTGCACCTGCACCTTACATACCCATGGATTTTCAGCACATTCAAATGCATGCCAGGCTCTTCCTAATGCAAGCTGAAAGCTGCTGTCTGAAGGCTTCGCTCCTTGTCAGATCGAAGCAGCAGCACACACCTTCGAGTTTGGCAGGAACTAAAGAGCCGCAGAAGAGCATGGTCTAGCAACAAGGGGATAGGAAAATGCATTTGCTTCATGTGCCCTTGTCGTCGCCTCACAACAGGTAGCAGCATAAAGCAGATGCGGCTGAAGTTCTTCCAGGCGACAGCTAACATCAATCGAGCAAGTGGTCTTCCCACAGCTATGGTCCTCTGGCAGTCTGAAAGCTTTGCGCACAAGCCGCTTGCTAAGCGCCTTCCTTTGCCTTTAGGCAGTGCTCGTGCACAACAAGCCTCGGGCGTGAATGCTCACTACCTCGCACACACATTTCGCTGTGCCCGTTGCCAAGCGCTCTGGAAGCGCTGTTTATGACGCAAGCGGAACGCCTCTTGCGCTTCCATTCTCAGAGCTCCTGAGTTAAGCAATCTGCGACCCTTGGTGCGAATGCCAGAGGAAAACATTTCCACTGAGTCTAGCAGGGAGAAACTGTACCTGGAGAACACTTTTGTCTGCAGCTTGCGCCTGCACCTTACATACCCATGGAATTTCAGCACATTCAAATGCATGCCAGGCTCTTCCTTACCCAAGCTGAAAGCTGCTGTCCGAAGGCTTGGCTCCTTGTCAGATGGAAGCAGCAGCACGCACCTTTAAGTTTGGCAAGTACTAAAGAGCCTCAGAAGACCATGGTCTAGCAACAAGGGGATAGGAAAATGCATTTGCTTCATGTGCCCTTGTCGTCGCCTCACAACAGGTAGCAGCATAAAGCAGATGCGGCTGAAGTTCTTCCGGGCGACAGCTAACATCAATCGAGCAAGTGGTCTTCCCACAGCTATGGTCCTCTGGCAGTCTGAAAGCTTTGCGCACAAGCCGCTTGCTAAGCGCCTTCCTTTGCCTTTAGGCAGTGCTCGTGCAAAACAAGCCTGGGGCGTGAATGCTCACTACCCCGCACACACATTTCGCTGTGCCCGTTGCCAAGCGCTCTGGAAGCACTGTTTATGACGCAAGCGGAACGCCTCTTGCGCTTCCATTCTCAGAGCTCCTGAGTAAAGCACTCTGCGACCCTTGGTGCGAATGCCAGAGGAAAACATTTCCACTGAGTCTGGCAGGGAGAAACTGTACCTGGAGAACACTTTTGTCTGCAGCTTGCACCTGCACCTTACATACCCATGGATTTTCAGCACATTCAAATGCATGCCAGGCTCTTCCTAATGCAAGCTGAAAGCTGCTGTCTGAAGGCTTCGCTCCTTGTCAGATCGAAGCAGCAGCACACACCTTCGAGTTTGGCAGGAACTAAAGAGCCGCAGAAGACCATGGTCTAGCAACAAGGGGATAGGAAAATGCATTTGCTTCATGTGCCCTTGTCGTCGCCTCACAACAGGTAGCAGCATAAAGCAGATGCGGCCGAAGTTCTTCCGGGCGACAGCTAACATCAATCGAGCAAGTGGTCTACCCACAGCTATGGTCCTCTGGCAGTCTGAAAGCTTTGCGCACAAGCCGCTTGCTAAGCGCCTTCCTTTGCCTTTAGGCAGTGCTCGTGCACGACAAGCCTGGGGCGTGAATGCTCACTACCCCGCACACACATTTCGCTGTGCCCGTTGCCAAGCGCTCTGGAAGCACTGTTTATGACACAAGCGGAACGCCTCTTGCGCTTCCATTCTCAGAGCTCCTGAGTAAAGCACTCTGCGACCCTTGGTGCGAATGCCAGAGGAAAACATTTCCACTGAGTCTGGCAGGGAGAAACTGTACCTGGAGAACACTTTTGTCTGCAGCTTGCACCTGCACCTTACATACCCATGGATTTTCAGCACATTCAAATGCATGCCAGGCTCTTCCTTCCGCAAGCTGAAAGCTGCTGTCAGAAGGCTTCGCTCCTTGTCAGATGGAAGCAGCAGCACGCACCTTCGAGTTTGGCAGGAACTAAAGAGCCGCAGAAGAGCATGGTCAAGCAACAAGGGGATAAGAAAATGCATTTCCTTCATGTGCCCTTGTCGCCGCCTCACAAAAGGTAGCAGCATAAAGCAGATGCGGCTGAAGTTCTTCCGGGCGACAGCTAACATCAATCGAGCAAGCGGTCTTCCCACAGCTATGGTCCTCTGGCAGTCTGAAAGCTTTGCGCACAAGCCGCTTGCTAAGCACCTTCATTTGCCTTTAGGCAGTGCTCATGCTTTACCAGCCTGGGGCGAGAATGGTCACTACCGCGCACACACGTTTCGCTGTGCCCGTTGCCAAGCGCTCTGGAAGCGCTGTTTATGACGCAAGCGGAACGCCTCTTGCGCTTCCATTCTCAGAGCTCCTGAGTTAAGCAATCTGCGACCCTTGGTGCGAATGCCAGAGGAAAACATTTCCACTGTGTCTGGCAGGGAGAAACTGTACCTGGAGAACACTTTTGTCTGCAGCTTGCACCTGCACCTTACATACCCATGGATTTTCAGCACATTCAAATGCATGCCAGGCTCTTCTTTATGCAAGCTGAAAGCTGCTGTCAGAAGGCTTGGCTCCTTGTCAGATCGAAGCAGCAGCACGCACCTTCGAGTTTGGCAGGAACTAAAGAGCCGCAGAAGAGCATGGTCTAGCAACAAGGGGATAGGAAAATGCATTTGCTTCATGTGCCCTTGTCGTCGCCTAACAACATGTAGCAGCATAAAGCAGATGCGGCTGAAGTTCTTCCGGGCGACAGCTAACATCAATCGAGCAAGTGGTCTTCCCACAGCTATGGTCCTCTGGCAGTCTGAAAGCTTTGCGCACAAGCCGCTTGCTAAGCGCCTTCCTTTGCCTTTAGGCAGTGCTCGTGCACGACAAGCCTGGGGCGTGAATGCTCACTACCCTGCACACACATTTCGCTGTGCCCGTTGCCAAGCGCTCTGGAAGCACTGTTTATGACGCAAGCGGAACGCCTCTTGTGCTTCCATTCTCAGAGCTCCTGAGTTAAGCACTCTGCGACCGTAGGCGCGAATGCCAGAGGAAAACATTACCACTGCGTCTGGCAGGGAGAAACTGTACCTGGAGAACACTTTTGTCTGCAGCATGCACCTGCACCTTACATACCCATGGATTTTCAGCACATTCAAATGCATGCCAGGCTCTTCCTAACGCAAGCTGAAAGCTGCTGTCAGAAGGCTTCGCTCCTTGTCAGATCGAAGCAGCAGCACGCACCTTCGAGTTTGGCAGGAACTAAAGAGCCGCAGAAGAGCATGGTCTAGCAACAAGGGGATAGGAAAATGCATTTGCTTCATGTGCCCTTGTCGCCGCCTCACAACAGGTAGCAGCATAAAGCAGATGCGGCTGAAGTTCTTCCGGGCAACAGCTAACATCAATCGAGCAAGTGGTCTACCCACAGCTATGGTCCTCTGGCAGTCTGAAAGCTTTGCGCACAAGCCGCTTGCTAAGCGCCTTCCTTTGCCCTTAGGCAGTGCTCGTGCACGACAAGCCTCGGGCGTGAATGCTCACTACCGCGCACACACATTTCGCTGTGCCCGTTGCCAGGCGCTCTGGAAGCACTGTTTATGAGGCACGCGGAACGCCTCTTGCGCTTCCATTCTCAGAGCTCCTGAGTTAAGCAATCTGCGACCCTTGGTGCGAATGCCAGAGGAAAACATTTCCACTGTGTCTGGCAGGGAGAAACTGTACCTGGAGAACACTTTTGTCTGCAGCTTGCACCTGCACCTTACATACCCATGGATTTTCAGCACATTCAAATGCATGCCAGGCTCTTCTTTATGCAAGCTGAAAGCTGCTGTCAGAAGGCTTGGCTCCTTGTCAGATCGAAGCAGCAGCACGCACCTTCGAGTTTGGCAGGAACTAAAGAGCCGCAGAAGAGCATGGTCTAGCAACAAGGGGATAGGAAAATGCATTTGCTTCATGTGCCCTTGTCGTCGCCTAACAACATGTAGCAGCATAAAGCAGATGCGGCTGAAGTTCTTCCGGGCGACAGCTAACATCAATCGAGCAAGGGGTCTTCCCACAGCTATGGTCCTCTGGCAGTCTGAAAGCTTTGCGCACAAGCCGCTTGCTAAGCGCCTTCCTTTGCCTTTAGGCAGTGCTCGTGCACAACAAGCCTGGGGCGTGAATGCTCACTACCTCGCACACACATTTCGCTGTGCCCGTTGCCAAGCGCTCTGGAAGCGCTGTTTATGACGCAAGCGGAACGCCTCTTGCGCTTCCATTCTCAGAGCTCCTGAGTTAAGCAATCTGCGACCCTTGGTGCGAATGCCAGAGGAAAACATTTCCACTGAGTCTAGCAGGGAGAAACTGTACCTGGAGAACACTTTTGTCTGCAGCTTGCGCCTGCACCTTACATACCCATGAAATTTCAGCACATTCAAATGCATGCCAGGCTCTTCCTTACCCAAGCTGAAAGCTGCTGTCCGAAGGCTTGGCTCCTTGTCAGATGGAAGCAGCAGCACGCACCTTTAAGTTTGGCAAGTACTAAAGAGCCTCAGAAGACCATGGTCTAGCAACAAGGGGATAGGAAAATGCATTTGCTTCATGTGCCCTTGTCGTCGCCTCACAACAGGTAGCAGCATAAAGCAGATGCGGCTGAAGTTCTTCCGGGCGACAGCTAACATCAATCGAGCAAGTGGTCTTCCCACAGCTATGGTCCTCTGGCAGTCTGAAAGCTTTGCGCACAAGCCGCTTGCTAAGCGCCTTCCTTTGCCTTTAGGCAGTGCTCGTGCAAAACAAGCCTGGGGCGTGAATGCTCACTACCCCGCACACACATTTCGCTGTGCCCGTTGCCAAGCGCTCTGGAAGCACTGTTTATGACGCAAGCGGAACGCCTCTTGCGCTTCCATTCTCAGAGCTCCTGAGTAAAGCACTCTGCGACCCTTGGTGCGAATGCCAGAGGAAAACATTTCCACTGAGTCTGGCAGGGAGAAACTGTACCTGGAGAACACTTTTGTCTGCAGCTTGCACCTGCACCTTACATACCCATGGATTTTCAGCACATTCAAATGCATGCCAGGCTCTTCCTAATGCAAGCTGAAAGCTGCTGTCTGAAGGCTTCGCTCCTTGTCAGATCGAAGCAGCAGCACACACCTTCGAGTTTGGCAGGAACTAAAGAGCCGCAGAAGACCATGGTCTAGCAACAAGGGGATAGGAAAATGCATTTGCTTCATGTGCCCTTGTCGTCGCCTCACAACAGGTAGCAGCATAAAGCAGATGCGGCCGAAGTTCTTCCGGGCGACAGCTAACATCAATCGAGCAAGTGGTCTACCCACAGCTATGGTCCTCTGGCAGTCTGAAAGCTTTGCGCACAAGCCGCTTGCTAAGCGCCTTCCTTTGCCTTTAGGCAGTGCTCGTGCACGACAAGCCTGGGGCGTGAATGCTCACTACCCCGCACACACATTTCGCTGTGCCCGTTGCCAAGCGCTCTGGAAGCACTGTTTATGACACAAGCGGAACGCCTCTTGCGCTTCCATTCTCAGAGCTCCTGAGTAAAGCACTCTGCGACCCTTGGTGCGAATGCCAGAGGAAAACATTTCCACTGAGTCTGGCAGGGAGAAACTGTACCTGGAGAACACTTTTGTCTGCAGCTTGCACCTGCACCTTACATACCCATGGATTTTCAGCACATTCAAATGCATGCCAGGCTCTTCCTTCCGCAAGCTGAAAGCTGCTGTCAGAAGGCTTCGCTCCTTGTCAGATGGAAGCAGCAGCACGCACCTTCGAGTTTGGCAGGAACTAAAGAGCCGCAGAAGAGCATGGTCAAGCAACAAGGGGATAAGAAAATGCATTTCCTTCATGTGCCCTTGTCGCCGCCTCACAAAAGGTAGCAGCATAAAGCAGATGCGGCTGAAGTTCTTCCGGGCGACAGCTAACATCAATCGAGCAAGCGGTCTTCCCACAGCTATGGTCCTCTGGCAGTCTGAAAGCTTTGCGCACAAGCCGCTTGCTAAGCACCTTCATTTGCCTTTAGGCAGTGCTCATGCTTTACCAGCCTGGGGCGAGAATGGTCACTACCGCGCACACACGTTTCGCTGTGCCCGTTGCCAAGCGCTCTGGAAGCGCTGTTTATGACGCAAGCGGAACGCCTCTTGCGCTTCCATTCTCAGAGCTCCTGAGTTAAGCAATCTGCGACCCTTGGTGCGAATGCCAGAGGAAAACATTTCCACTGTGTCTGGCAGGGAGAAACTGTACCTGGAGAACACTTTTGTCTGCAGCTTGCACCTGCACCTTACATACCCATGGATTTTCAGCACATTCAAATGCATGCCAGGCTCTTCTTTATGCAAGCTGAAAGCTGCTGTCAGAAGGCTTGGCTCCTTGTCAGATCGAAGCAGCAGCACGCACCTTCGAGTTTGGCAGGAACTAAAGAGCCGCAGAAGAGCATGGTCTAGCAACAAGGGGATAGGAAAATGCATTTGCTTCATGTGCCCTTGTCGTCGCCTAACAACATGTAGCAGCATAAAGCAGATGCGGCTGAAGTTCTTCCGGGCGACAGCTAACATCAATCGAGCAAGTGGTCTTCCCACAGCTATGGTCCTCTGGCAGTCTGAAAGCTTTGCGCACAAGCCGCTTGCTAAGCGCCTTCCTTTGCCTTTAGGCAGTGCTCGTGCACGACAAGCCTGGGGCGTGAATGCTCACTACCCTGCACACACATTTCGCTGTGCCCGTTGCCAAGCGCTCTGGAAGCACTGTTTATGACGCAAGCGGAACGCCTCTTGTGCTTCCATTCTCAGAGCTCCTGAGTTAAGCACTCTGCGACCGTAGGCGCGAATGCCAGAGGAAAACATTACCACTGCGTCTGGCAGGGAGAAACTGTACCTGGAGAACACTTTTGTCTGCAGCATGCACCTGCACCTTACATACCCATGGATTTTCAGCACATTCAAATGCATGCCAGGCTCTTCCTAACGCAAGCTGAAAGCTGCTGTCAGAAGGCTTCGCTCCTTGTCAGATCGAAGCAGCAGCACGCACCTTCGAGTTTGGCAGGAACTAAAGAGCCGCAGAAGAGCATGGTCTAGCAACAAGGGGATAGGAAAATGCATTTGCTTCATGTGCCCTTGTCGCCGCCTCACAACAGGTAGCAGCATAAAGCAGATGCGGCTGAAGTTCTTCCGGGCAACAGCTAACATCAATCGAGCAAGTGGTCTACCCACAGCTATGGTCCTCTGGCAGTCTGAAAGCTTTGCGCACAAGCCGCTTGCTAAGCGCCTTCCTTTGCCCTTAGGCAGTGCTCGTGCACGACAAGCCTCGGGCGTGAATGCTCACTACCGCGCACACACATTTCGCTGTGCCCGTTGCCAGGCGCTCTGGAAGCACTGTTTATGAGGCACGCGGAACGCCTCTTGCGCTTCCATTCTCAGAGCTCCTGAGTTAAGCAATCTGCGACCCTTGGTGCGAATGCCAGAGGAAAACATTTCCACTGTGTCTGGCAGGGAGAAACTGTACCTGGAGAACACTTTTGTCTGCAGCTTGCACCTGCACCTTACATACCCATGGATTTTCAGCACATTCAAATGCATGCCAGGCTCTTCTTTATGCAAGCTGAAAGCTGCTGTCAGAAGGCTTGGCTCCTTGTCAGATCGAAGCAGCAGCACGCACCTTCGAGTTTGGCAGGAACTAAAGAGCCGCAGAAGAGCATGGTCTAGCAACAAGGGGATAGGAAAATGCATTTGCTTCATGTGCCCTTGTCGTCGCCTAACAACATGTAGCAGCATAAAGCAGATGCGGCTGAAGTTCTTCCGGGCGACAGCTAACATCAATCGAGCAAGGGGTCTTCCCACAGCTATGGTCCTCTGGCAGTCTGAAAGCTTTGCGCACAAGCCGCTTGCTAAGCGCCTTCCTTTGCCTTTAGGCAGTGCTCGTGCACAACAAGCCTGGGGCGTGAATGCTCACTACCTCGCACACACATTTCGCTGTGCCCGTTGCCAAGCGCTCCGAAAGCGCTGTTTATGACGCAAGCGGAACGCCTCTTGCGCTTCCATTCTCAGAGCTCCTGAGTTAAGCAATCTGCGACCCTTGGTGCGAATGCCAGAGGAAAACATTTCCACTGAGTCTAGCAGGGAGAAACTGTACCTGGAGAACACTTTTGTCTGCAGCTTGCACCTGCACCTTACATACCCATGGAATTTCAGCACATTCAAATGCATGCCAGGCTCTTCCTTACCCAAGCTGAAAGCTGCTGTCCGAAGGCTTGGCTCCTTGTCAGATGGAAGCAGCAGCACGCACCTTTAAGTTTGGCAAGTACTAAAGAGCCTCAGAAGACCATGGTCTAGCAACAAGGGGATAGGAAAATGCATTTGCTTCATGTGCCCTTGTCGTCGCCTCACAACAGGTAGCAGCATAAAGCAGATGCGGCTGAAGTTCTTCCGGGCGACAGCTAACATCAATCGAGCAAGTGGTCTTCCCACAGCTATGGTCCTCTGGCAGTCTGAAAGCTTTGCGCACAAGCCGCTTGCTAAGCGCCTTCCTTTGCCTTTAGGCAGTGCTCGTGCAAAACAAGCCTGGGGCGTGAATGCTCACTACCCCGCACACACATTTCGCTGTGCCCGTTGCCAAGCGCTCTGGAAGCACTGTTTATGACGCAAGCGGAACGCCTCTTGCGCTTCCATTCTCAGAGCTCCTGAGTAAAGCACTCTGCGACCCTTGGTGCGAATGCCAGAGGAAAACATTTCCACTGAGTCTGGCAGGGAGAAACTGTACCTGGAGAACACTTTTGTCTGCAGCTTGCACCTGCACCTTACATACCCATGGATTTTCAGCACATTCAAATGCATGCCAGGCTCTTCCTAATGCAAGCTGAAAGCTGCTGTCTGAAGGCTTCGCTCCTTGTCAGATCGAAGCAGCAGCACACACCTTCGAGTTTGGCAGGAACTAAAGAGCCGCAGAAGACCATGGTCTAGCAACAAGGGGATAGGAAAATGCATTTGCTTCATGTGCCCTTGTCGTCGCCTCACAACAGGTAGCAGCATAAAGCAGATGCGGCCGAAGTTCTTCCGGGCGACAGCTAACATCAATCGAGCAAGTGGTCTACCCACAGCTATGGTCCTCTGGCAGTCTGAAAGCTTTGCGCACAAGCCGCTTGCTAAGCGCCTTCCTTTGCCTTTAGGCAGTGCTCGTGCACGACAAGCCTGGGGCGTGAATGCTCACTACCCCGCACACACATTTCGCTGTGCCCGTTGCCAAGCGCTCTGGAAGCACTGTTTATGACACAAGCGGAACGCCTCTTGCGCTTCCATTCTCAGAGCTCCTGAGTAAAGCACTCTGCGACCCTTGGTGCGAATGCCAGAGGAAAACATTTCCACTGAGTCTGGCAGGGAGAAACTGTACCTGGAGAACACTTTTGTCTGCAGCTTGCACCTGCACCTTACATACCCATGGATTTTCAGCACATTCAAATGCATGCCAGGCTCTTCCTTCCGCAAGCTGAAAGCTGCTGTCAGAAGGCTTCGCTCCTTGTCAGATGGAAGCAGCAGCACGCACCTTCGAGTTTGGCAGGAACTAAAGAGCCGCAGAAGAGCATGGTCAAGCAACAAGGGGATAAGAAAATGCATTTCCTTCATGTGCCCTTGTCGCCGCCTCACAAAAGGTAGCAGCATAAAGCAGATGCGGCTGAAGTTCTTCCGGGCGACAGCTAACATCAATCGAGCAAGCGGTCTTCCCACAGCTATGGTCCTCTGGCAGTCTGAAAGCTTTGCGCACAAGCCGCTTGCTAAGCACCTTCATTTGCCTTTAGGCAGTGCTCATGCTTTACCAGCCTGGGGCGAGAATGGTCACTACCGCGCACACACGTTTCGCTGTGCCCGTTGCCAAGCGCTCTGGAAGCGCTGTTTATGACGCAAGCGGAACGCCTCTTGCGCTTCCATTCTCAGAGCTCCTGAGTTAAGCAATCTGCGACCCTTGGTGCGAATGCCAGAGGAAAACATTTCCACTGTGTCTGGCAGGGAGAAACTGTACCTGGAGAACACTTTTGTCTGCAGCTTGCACCTGCACCTTACATACCCATGGATTTTCAGCACATTCAAATGCATGCCAGGCTCTTCTTTATGCAAGCTGAAAGCTGCTGTCAGAAGGCTTGGCTCCTTGTCAGATCGAAGCAGCAGCACGCACCTTCGAGTTTGGCAGGAACTAAAGAGCCGCAGAAGAGCATGGTCTAGCAACAAGGGGATAGGAAAATGCATTTGCTTCATGTGCCCTTGTCGTCGCCTAACAACATGTAGCAGCATAAAGCAGATGCGGCTGAAGTTCTTCCGGGCGACAGCTAACATCAATCGAGCAAGTGGTCTTCCCACAGCTATGGTCCTCTGGCAGTCTGAAAGCTTTGCGCACAAGCCGCTTGCTAAGCGCCTTCCTTTGCCTTTAGGCAGTGCTCGTGCACGACAAGCCTGGGGCGTGAATGCTCACTACCCTGCACACACATTTCGCTGTGCCCGTTGCCAAGCGCTCTGGAAGCACTGTTTATGACGCAAGCGGAACGCCTCTTGTGCTTCCATTCTCAGAGCTCCTGAGTTAAGCACTCTGCGACCGTAGGCGCGAATGCCAGAGGAAAACATTACCACTGCGTCTGGCAGGGAGAAACTGTACCTGGAGAACACTTTTGTCTGCAGCATGCACCTGCACCTTACATACCCATGGATTTTCAGCACATTCAAATGCATGCCAGGCTCTTCCTAACGCAAGCTGAAAGCTGCTGTCAGAAGGCTTCGCTCCTTGTCAGATCGAAGCAGCAGCACGCACCTTCGAGTTTGGCAGGAACTAAAGAGCCGCAGAAGAGCATGGTCTAGCAACAAGGGGATAGGAAAATGCATTTGCTTCATGTGCCCTTGTCGCCGCCTCACAACAGGTAGCAGCATAAAGCAGATGCGGCTGAAGTTCTTCCGGGCAACAGCTAACATCAATCGAGCAAGTGGTCTACCCACAGCTATGGTCCTCTGGCAGTCTGAAAGCTTTGCGCACAAGCCGCTTGCTAAGCGCCTTCCTTTGCCCTTAGGCAGTGCTCGTGCACGACAAGCCTCGGGCGTGAATGCTCACTACCGCGCACACACATTTCGCTGTGCCCGTTGCCAGGCGCTCTGGAAGCACTGTTTATGAGGCACGCGGAACGCCTCTTGCGCTTCCATTCTCAGAGCTCCTGAGTTAAGCAATCTGCGACCCTTGGTGCGAATGCCAGAGGAAAACATTTCCACTGTGTCTGGCAGGGAGAAACTGTACCTGGAGAACACTTTTGTCTGCAGCTTGCACCTGCACCTTACATACCCATGGATTTTCAGCACATTCAAATGCATGCCAGGCTCTTCTTTATGCAAGCTGAAAGCTGCTGTCAGAAGGCTTGGCTCCTTGTCAGATCGAAGCAGCAGCACGCACCTTCGAGTTTGGCAGGAACTAAAGAGCCGCAGAAGAGCATGGTCTAGCAACAAGGGGATAGGAAAATGCATTTGCTTCATGTGCCCTTGTCGTCGCCTAACAACATGTAGCAGCATAAAGCAGATGCGGCTGAAGTTCTTCCGGGCGACAGCTAACATCAATCGAGCAAGGGGTCTTCCCACAGCTATGGTCCTCTGGCAGTCTGAAAGCTTTGCGCACAAGCCGCTTGCTAAGCGCCTTCCTTTGCCTTTAGGCAGTGCTCGTGCACAACAAGCCTGGGGCGTGAATGCTCACTACCTCGCACACACATTTCGCTGTGCCCGTTGCCAAGCGCTCCGAAAGCGCTGTTTATGACGCAAGCGGAACGCCTCTTGCGCTTCCATTCTCAGAGCTCCTGAGTTAAGCAATCTGCGACCCTTGGTGCGAATGCCAGAGGAAAACATTTCCACTGAGTCTAGCAGGGAGAAACTGTACCTGGAGAACACTTTTGTCTGCAGCTTGCACCTGCACCTTACATACCCATGGAATTTCAGCACATTCAAATGCATGCCAGGCTCTTCCTTACCCAAGCTGAAAGCTGCTGTCCGAAGGCTTGGCTCCTTGTCAGATGGAAGCAGCAGCACGCACCTTTAAGTTTGGCAAGTACTAAAGAGCCTCAGAAGACCATGGTCTAGCAACAAGGGGATAGGAAAATGCATTTGCTTCATGTGCCCTTGTCGTCGCCTCACAACAGGTAGCAGCATAAAGCAGATGCGGCTGAAGTTCTTCCGGGCGACAGCTAACATCAATCGAGCAAGTGGTCTTCCCACAGCTATGGTCCTCTGGCAGTCTGAAAGCTTTGCGCACAAGCCGCTTGCTAAGCGCCTTCCTTTGCCTTTAGGCAGTGCTCGTGCAAAACAAGCCTGGGGCGTGAATGCTCACTACCCCGCACACACATTTCGCTGTGCCCGTTGCCAAGCGCTCTGGAAGCACTGTTTATGACGCAAGCGGAACGCCTCTTGCGCTTCCATTCTCAGAGCTCCTGAGTAAAGCACTCTGCGACCCTTGGTGCGAATGCCAGAGGAAAACATTTCCACTGAGTCTGGCAGGGAGAAACTGTACCTGGAGAACACTTTTGTCTGCAGCTTGCACCTGCACCTTACATACCCATGGATTTTCAGCACATTCAAATGCATGCCAGGCTCTTCCTAATGCAAGCTGAAAGCTGCTGTCTGAAGGCTTCGCTCCTTGTCAGATCGAAGCAGCAGCACACACCTTCGAGTTTGGCAGGAACTAAAGAGCCGCAGAAGACCATGGTCTAGCAACAAGGGGATAGGAAAATGCATTTGCTTCATGTGCCCTTGTCGTCGCCTCACAACAGGTAGCAGCATAAAGCAGATGCGGCCGAAGTTCTTCCGGGCGACAGCTAACATCAATCGAGCAAGTGGTCTACCCACAGCTATGGTCCTCTGGCAGTCTGAAAGCTTTGCGCACAAGCCGCTTGCTAAGCGCCTTCCTTTGCCTTTAGGCAGTGCTCGTGCACGACAAGCCTGGGGCGTGAATGCTCACTACCCCGCACACACATTTCGCTGTGCCCGTTGCCAAGCGCTCTGGAAGCACTGTTTATGACACAAGCGGAACGCCTCTTGCGCTTCCATTCTCAGAGCTCCTGAGTAAAGCACTCTGCGACCCTTGGTGCGAATGCCAGAGGAAAACATTTCCACTGAGTCTGGCAGGGAGAAACTGTACCTGGAGAACACTTTTGTCTGCAGCTTGCACCTGCACCTTACATACCCATGGATTTTCAGCACATTCAAATGCATGCCAGGCTCTTCCTTCCGCAAGCTGAAAGCTGCTGTCAGAAGGCTTCGCTCCTTGTCAGATGGAAGCAGCAGCACGCACCTTCGAGTTTGGCAGGAACTAAAGAGCCGCAGAAGAGCATGGTCAAGCAACAAGGGGATAAGAAAATGCATTTCCTTCATGTGCCCTTGTCGCCGCCTCACAAAAGGTAGCAGCATAAAGCAGATGCGGCTGAAGTTCTTCCGGGCGACAGCTAACATCAATCGAGCAAGCGGTCTTCCCACAGCTATGGTCCTCTGGCAGTCTGAAAGCTTTGCGCACAAGCCGCTTGCTAAGCACCTTCATTTGCCTTTAGGCAGTGCTCATGCTTTACCAGCCTGGGGCGAGAATGGTCACTACCGCGCACACACGTTTCGCTGTGCCCGTTGCCAAGCGCTCTGGAAGCGCTGTTTATGACGCAAGCGGAACGCCTCTTGCGCTTCCATTCTCAGAGCTCCTGAGTTAAGCAATCTGCGACCCTTGGTGCGAATGCCAGAGGAAAACATTTCCACTGTGTCTGGCAGGGAGAAACTGTACCTGGAGAACACTTTTGTCTGCAGCTTGCACCTGCACCTTACATACCCATGGATTTTCAGCACATTCAAATGCATGCCAGGCTCTTCTTTATGCAAGCTGAAAGCTGCTGTCAGAAGGCTTGGCTCCTTGTCAGATCGAAGCAGCAGCACGCACCTTCGAGTTTGGCAGGAACTAAAGAGCCGCAGAAGAGCATGGTCTAGCAACAAGGGGATAGGAAAATGCATTTGCTTCATGTGCCCTTGTCGTCGCCTAACAACATGTAGCAGCATAAAGCAGATGCGGCTGAAGTTCTTCCGGGCGACAGCTAACATCAATCGAGCAAGTGGTCTTCCCACAGCTATGGTCCTCTGGCAGTCTGAAAGCTTTGCGCACAAGCCGCTTGCTAAGCGCCTTCCTTTGCCTTTAGGCAGTGCTCGTGCACGACAAGCCTGGGGCGTGAATGCTCACTACCTCGCACACACGTTTCGTTGTGCCCGTTGCCAAGCGCTCTGGAAGCACTGTTTATGACGCAAGCGGAACGCCTCTTGTGCTTCCATTCTCAGAGCTCCTGAGTTAAGCACTCTGCGACCGTAGGCGCGAATGCCAGAGGAAAACATTACCACTGCGTCTGGCAGGGAGAAACTGTACCTGGAGAACACTTTTGTCTGCAGCATGCACCTGCACCTTACATACCCATGGATTTTCAGCACATTCAAATGCATGCCAGGCTCTTCCTAACGCAAGCTGAAAGCTGCTGTCAGAAGGCTTCGCTCCTTGTCAGATCGAAGCAGCAGCACGCACCTTCGAGTTTGGCAGGAACTAAAGAGCCGCAGAAGAGCATGGTCTAGCAACAAGGGGATAGGAAAATGCATTTGCTTCATGTGCCCTTGTCGCCGCCTCACAACAGGTAGCAGCATAAAGCAGATGCGGCTGAAGTTCTTCCGGGCGACAGCTAACATCAATCGAGCAAGTGGTCTACCCACAGCTATGGTCCTCTGGCAGTCTGAAAGCTTTGCGCACAAGCCGCTTGCTAAGCGCCTTCCTTTGCCTTTAGGCAGTGCTCGTGCACAACAAGCCTCGGGCGTGAATGCTCACTACCTCGCACACACATTTCGCTGTGCCCGTTGCCAAGCGCTCTGGAAGCGCTGTTTATGACGCAAGCCGAACGCCTCTTGCGCTTCCATTCTCAGAGCTCCTGAGTTAAGCAATCTGCGACCCTTGGTGCGAATGCCAGAGGAAAACATTTCCACTGTGTCTGGCAGGGAGAAACTGTACCTGGAGAACACTTTTGTCTGCAGCTTGCACCTGCACCTTACATACCCATGGAATTTCAGCACATTCAAATGCATGCCAGGCTCTTCCTAATGCAAGCTGAAAGCTGCTGTCTGAAGGCTTCGCTCCTTGTCAGATCGAAGCAGCAGCACACACCTTCGAGTTTGGCAGGAACTAAAGAGCCGCAGAAGAGCATGGTCTAGCAACAAGGGGATAGGAAAATGCATTTGCTTCATGTGCCCTTGTCGTCGCCTAACAACATGTAGCAGCATAAAGCAGATGCGGCTGAAGTTCTTCCGGGCGACAGCTAACATGAATCGAGCAAGTGGTCTTCCCACAGCTATGGTCCTCTGGCAGTCTGAAAGCTTTGCGCACAAGCCGCTTGCTAAGCGCCTTCCTTTGCCTTTAGGCAGTGCTCGTGCACAACAAGCCTCGGGCGTGAATGCTCACTACCTCGCACACACATTTCGCTGTGCCCGTTGCCAAGCGCTCTGGAAGCGCTGTTTATGACGCAAGCGGAACGCCTCTTGCGCTTCCATTCTCAGAGCTCCTGAGTTAAGCAATCTGCGACCCTTGGTGCGAATGCCAGAGGAAAACATTTCCACTGAGTCTAGCAGGGAGAAACTGTACCTGGAGAACACTTTTGTCTGCAGCTTGCGCCTGCACCTTACATACCCATGGAATTTCAGCACATTCAAATGCATGCCAGGCTCTTCCTTACCCAAGCTGAAAGCTGCTGTCCGAAGGCTTGGCTCCTTGTCAGATGGAAGCAGCAGCACGCACCTTTAAGTTTGGCAAGTACTAAAGAGCCTCAGAAGACCATGGTCTAGCAACAAGGGGATAGGAAAATGCATTTGCTTCATGTGCCCTTGTCGTCGCCTCACAACAGGTAGCAGCATAAAGCAGATGCGGCTGAAGTTCTTCCGGGCGACAGCTAACATCAATCGAGCAAGTGGTCTTCCCACAGCTATGGTCCTCTGGCAGTCTGAAAGCTTTGCGCACAAGCCGCTTGCTAAGCGCCTTCCTTTGCCTTTAGGCAGTGCTCGTGCAAAACAAGCCTGGGGCGTGAATGCTCACTACCCCGCACACACATTTCGCTGTGCCCGTTGCCAAGCGCTCTGGAAGCACTGTTTATGACGCAAGCGGAACGCCTCTTGCGCTTCCATTCTCAGAGCTCCTGAGTAAAGCACTCTGCGACCCTTGGTGCGAATGCCAGAGGAAAACATTTCCACTGAGTCTGGCAGGGAGAAACTGTACCTGGAGAACACTTTTGTCTGCAGCTTGCACCTGCACCTTACATACCCATGGATTTTCAGCACATTCAAATGCATGCCAGGCTCTTCCTAATGCAAGCTGAAAGCTGCTGTCTGAAGGCTTCGCTCCTTGTCAGATCGAAGCAGCAGCACACACCTTCGAGTTTGGCAGGAACTAAAGAGCCGCAGAAGAGCATGGTCTAGCAACAAGGGGATAGGAAAATGCATTTGCTTCATGTGCCCTTGTCGTCGCCTCACAACAGGTAGCAGCATAAAGCAGATGCGGCTGAAGTTCTTCCGGGCGACAGCTAACATCAATCGAGCAAGTGGTCTACCCACAGCTATGGTCCTCTGGCAGTCTGAAAGCTTTGCGCACAAGCCGCTTGCTAAGCGCCTTCCTTTGCCTTTAGGCAGTGCTCGTGCACGACAAGCCTGGGGCGTGAATGCTCACTACCCCGCACACACATTTCGCTGTGCCCGTTGCCAAGCGCTCTGGAAGCACTGTTTATGACACAAGCGGAACGCCTCTTGCGCTTCCATTCTCAGAGCTCCTGAGTAAAGCACTCTGCGACCCTTGGTGCGAATGCCAGAGGAAAACATTTCCACTGAGTCTGGCAGGGAGAAACTGTACCTGGAGAACACTTTTGTCTGCAGCTTGCACCTGCACCTTACATACCCATGGATTTTCAGCACATTCAAATGCATGCCAGGCTCTTCCTTCCGCAAGCTGAAAGCTGCTGTCAGAAGGCTTCGCTCCTTGTCAGATGGAAGCAGCAGCACGCACCTTCGAGTTTGGCAGGAACTAAAGAGCCGCAGAAGAGCATGGTCAAGCAACAAGGGGATAAGAAAATGCATTTGCTTCATGTGCCCTTGTCGCCGCCTCACAAAAGGTAGCAGCATAAAGCAGATGCGGCTGAAGTTCTTCCGGGCGACAGCTAACATCAATCGAGCAAGCGGTCTTCCCACAGCTATGGTCCTCTGGCAGTCTGAAAGCTTTGCGCACAAGCCGCTTGCTAAGCACCTTCATTTGCCTTTAGGCAGTGCTCATGCTTTACCAGCCTGGGGCGAGAATGGTCACTACCGCGCACACACGTTTCGCTGTGCCCGTTGCCAAGCGCTCTGGAAGCGCTGTTTATGACGCAAGCGGAACGCCTCTTGCGCTTCCATTCTCAGAGCTCCTGAGTTAAGCAATCTGCGACCCTTGGTGCGAATGCCAGAGGAAAACATTTCCACTGTGTCTGGCAGGGAGAAACTGTACCTGGAGAACACTTTTGTCTGCAGCTTGCACCTGCACCTTACATACCCATGGATTTTCAGCACATTCAAATGCATGCCAGGCTCTTCTTTATGCAAGCTGAAAGCTGCTGTCAGAAGGCTTGGCTCCTTGTCAGATCGAAGCAGCAGCACGCACCTTCGAGTTTGGCAGGAACTAAAGAGCCGCAGAAGAGCATGGTCTAGCAACAAGGGGATAGGAAAATGCATTTGCTTCATGTGCCCTTGTCGTCGCCTAACAACATGTAGCAGCATAAAGCAGATGCGGCTGAAGTTCTTCCGGGCGACAGCTAACATCAATCGAGCAAGTGGTCTTCCCACAGCTATGGTCCTCTGGCAGTCTGAAAGCTTTGCGCACAAGCCGCTTGCTAAGCGCCTTCCTTTGCCTTTAGGCAGTGCTCGTGCACGACAAGCCTGGGGCGTTAATGCTCACTACCTCGCACACACGTTTCGTTGTGCCCGTTGCCAAGCGCTCTGGAAGCACTGTTTATGACGCAAGCGGAACGCCTCTTGTGCTTCCATTCTCAGAGCTCCTGAGTTAAGCACTCTGCGACCGTAGGCGCGAATGCCAGAGGAAAACATTACCACTGCGTCTGGCAGGGAGAAACTGTACCTGGAGAACACTTTTGTCTGCAGCATGCACCTGCACCTTACATACCCATGGATTTTCAGCACATTCAAATGCATGCCAGGCTCTTCCTAACGCAAGCTGAAAGCTGCTGTCAGAAGGCTTCGCTCCTTGTCAGATCGAAGCAGCAGCACGCACCTTCGAGTTTGGCAGGAACTAAAGAGCCGCAGAAGAGCATGGTCTAGCAACAAGGGGATAGGAAAATGCATTTGCTTCATGTGCCCTTGTCGTCGCCTCACAACAGGTAGCAGCATAAAGCAGATGCGGCTGAAGTTCTTCCGGGCGACAGCTAACATCAATCGAGCAAGTGGTCTACCCACAGCTATGGTCCTCTGGCAGTCTGAAAGCTTTGCGCACAAGCCGCTTGCTAAGCGCCTTCCTTTGCCTTTAGGCAGTGCTCGTGCACAACAAGCCTCGGGCGTGAATGCTCACTACCCCGCACACACATTTCGCTGTGCCCGTTGCCAGGCGCTCTGGAAGCACTGTTTATGAGGCACGCGGAACGCCTCTTGCGCTTCCATTCTCAGAGCTCCTGAGTTAAGCAATCTGCGACCCTTGGTGCGAATGCCAGAGGAAAACATTTCCACTGAGTCTAGCAGGGAGAAACTGTACCTGGAGAACACTTTTGTCTGCAGCTTGCGCCTGCACCTTACATACCCATGGATTTTCAGCACATTCAAATGCATGCCAGGCTCTTCTTTATGCAAGCTGAAAGCTGCTGTCAGAAGGCTTGGCTCCTTGTCAGATCGAAGCAGCAGCACACACCTTCGAGTTTGGCAGGAACTAAAGAGCCGCAGAAGAGCATGGTCTAGCAACAAGGGGATAGGAAAATGCATTTGCTTCATGTGCCCTTGTCGTCGCCTCACAACAGGTAGCAGCATAAAGCAGATGCGGCCGAAGTTCTTCCGGGCGACAGCTAACATCAATCGAGCAAGTGGTCTACCCACAGCTATGGTCCTCTGGCAGTCTGAAAGCTTTGCGCACAAGCCGCTTGCTAAGCGCCTTCCTTTGCCTTTAGGCAGTGCTCGTGCACGACAAGCCTGGGGCGTGAATGCTCACTACCCCGCACACACATTTCGCTGTGCCCATTGCCAAGCGCTCTGGAAGCACTGTTTATGACACAAGCGGAACGCCTCTTGCGCTTCCATTCTCAGAGCTCCTGAGTAAAGCACTCTGCGACCCTTGGTGCGAATGCCAGAGGAAAACATTTCCACTGCGTCTGGCAGGGAGAAACTGTACCTGGAGAACACTTTTGTCTGCAGCTTGCACCTGCACCTTACATACCCATGGATTTTCAGCACATTCAAATGCATGCCAGGCTCTTCCTAATGCAAGCTGAAAGCTGCTGTCTGAAGGCTTCGCTCCTTGTCAGATCGAAGCAGCAGCACACACCTTCGAGTTTGGCAGGAACTAAAGAGCCGCAGAAGAGCATGGTCTAGCAACAAGGGGATAGGAAAATGCATTTGCTTCATGTGCCCTTGTCGTCGCCTCACAACAGGTAGCAGCATAAAGCAGATGCGGCTGAAGTTCTTCCGGGCGACAGCTAACATCAATCGAGCAAGTGGTCTACCCACAGCTATGGTCCTCTGGCAGTCTGAAAGCTTTGCGCACAAGCCGCTTGCTAAGCGCCTTCCTTTGCCTTTAGGCAGTGCTCGTGCACGACAAGCCTGGGGCGTGAATGCTCACTACCCCGCACACACATTTCGCTGTGCCCGTTGCCAAGCGCTCTGGAAGCACTGTTTATGACACAAGCGGAACGCCTCTTGCGCTTCCATTCTCAGAGCTCCTGAGTAAAGCACTCTGCGACCCTTGGTGCGAATGCCAGAGGAAAACATTTCCACTGAGTCTGGCAGGGAGAAACTGTACCTGGAGAACACTTTTGTCTGCAGCTTGCACCTGCACCTTACATACCCATGGATTTTCAGCACATTCAAATGCATGCCAGGCTCTTCCTTCCGCAAGCTGAAAGCTGCTGTCAGAAGGCTTCGCTCCTTGTCAGATGGAAGCAGCAGCACGCACCTTCGAGTTTGGCAGGAACTAAAGAGCCGCAGAAGAGCATGGTCAAGCAACAAGGGGATAAGAAAATGCATTTGCTTCATGTGCCCTTGTCGCCGCCTCACAAAAGGTAGCAGCATAAAGCAGATGCGGCTGAAGTTCTTCCGGGCGACAGCTAACATCAATCGAGCAAGCGGTCTTCCCACAGCTATGGTCCTCTGGCAGTCTGAAAGCTTTGCGCACAAGCCGCTTGCTAAGCACCTTCATTTGCCTTTAGGCAGTGCTCATGCTTTACCAGCCTGGGGCGAGAATGGTCACTACCGCGCACACACGTTTCGCTGTGCCCGTTGCCAAGCGCTCTGGAAGCGCTGTTTATGACGCAAGCGGAACGCCTCTTGCGCTTCCATTCTCAGAGCTCCTGAGTTAAGCAATCTGCGACCCTTGGTGCGAATGCCAGAGGAAAACATTTCCACTGTGTCTGGCAGGGAGAAACTGTACCTGGAGAACACTTTTGTCTGCAGCTTGCACCTGCACCTTACATACCCATGGATTTTCAGCACATTCAAATGCATGCCAGGCTCTTCTTTATGCAAGCTGAAAGCTGCTGTCAGAAGGCTTGGCTCCTTGTCAGATCGAAGCAGCAGCACGCACCTTCGAGTTTGGCAGGAACTAAAGAGCCGCAGAAGAGCATGGTCTAGCAACAAGGGGATAGGAAAATGCATTTGCTTCATGTGCCCTTGTCGTCGCCTAACAACATGTAGCAGCATAAAGCAGATGCGGCTGAAGTTCTTCCGGGCGACAGCTAACATCAATCGAGCAAGTGGTCTTCCCACAGCTATGGTCCTCTGGCAGTCTGAAAGCTTTGCGCACAAGCCGCTTGCTAAGCGCCTTCCTTTGCCTTTAGGCAGTGCTCGTGCACGACAAGCCTGGGGCGTTAATGCTCACTACCTCGCACACACGTTTCGTTGTGCCCGTTGCCAAGCGCTCTGGAAGCACTGTTTATGACGCAAGCGGAACGCCTCTTGTGCTTCCATTCTCAGAGCTCCTGAGTTAAGCACTCTGCGACCGTAGGCGCGAATGCCAGAGGAAAACATTACCACTGCGTCTGGCAGGGAGAAACTGTACCTGGAGAACACTTTTGTCTGCAGCATGCACCTGCACCTTACATACCCATGGATTTTCAGCACATTCAAATGCATGCCAGGCTCTTCCTAACGCAAGCTGAAAGCTGCTGTCAGAAGGCTTCGCTCCTTGTCAGATCGAAGCAGCAGCACGCACCTTCGAGTTTGGCAGGAACTAAAGAGCCGCAGAAGAGCATGGTCTAGCAACAAGGGGATAGGAAAATGCATTTGCTTCATGTGCCCTTGTCGTCGCCTCACAACAGGTAGCAGCATAAAGCAGATGCGGCTGAAGTTCTTCCGGGCGACAGCTAACATCAATCGAGCAAGTGGTCTACCCACAGCTATGGTCCTCTGGCAGTCTGAAAGCTTTGCGCACAAGCCGCTTGCTAAGCGCCTTCCTTTGCCTTTAGGCAGTGCTCGTGCACAACAAGCCTCGGGCGTGAATGCTCACTACCCCGCACACACATTTCGCTGTGCCCGTTGCCAGGCGCTCTGGAAGCACTGTTTATGAGGCACGCGGAACGCCTCTTGCGCTTCCATTCTCAGAGCTCCTGAGTTAAGCAATCTGCGACCCTTGGTGCGAATGCCAGAGGAAAACATTTCCACTGAGTCTAGCAGGGAGAAACTGTACCTGGAGAACACTTTTGTCTGCAGCTTGCGCCTGCACCTTACATACCCATGGATTTTCAGCACATTCAAATGCATGCCAGGCTCTTCTTTATGCAAGCTGAAAGCTGCTGTCAGAAGGCTTGGCTCCTTGTCAGATCGAAGCAGCAGCACACACCTTCGAGTTTGGCAGGAACTAAAGAGCCGCAGAAGAGCATGGTCTAGCAACAAGGGGATAGGAAAATGCATTTGCTTCATGTGCCCTTGTCGTCGCCTCACAACAGGTAGCAGCATAAAGCAGATGCGGCCGAAGTTCTTCCGGGCGACAGCTAACATCAATCGAGCAAGTGGTCTACCCACAGCTATGGTCCTCTGGCAGTCTGAAAGCTTTGCGCACAAGCCGCTTGCTAAGCGCCTTCCTTTGCCTTTAGGCAGTGCTCGTGCACGACAAGCCTGGGGCGTGAATGCTCACTACCCCGCACACACATTTCGCTGTGCCCATTGCCAAGCGCTCTGGAAGCACTGTTTATGACACAAGCGGAACGCCTCTTGCGCTTCCATTCTCAGAGCTCCTGAGTAAAGCACTCTGCGACCCTTGGTGCGAATGCCAGAGGAAAACATTTCCACTGCGTCTGGCAGGGAGAAACTGTACCTGGAGAACACTTTTGTCTGCAGCTTGCACCTGCACCTTACATACCCATGGATTTTCAGCACATTCAAATGCATGCCAGGCTCTTCCTTCCGCAAGCTGAAAGCTGCTGTCAGAAGGCTTCGCTCCTTGTCAGATGGAAGCAGCAGCACGCACCTTCGAGTTTGGCAGGAACTAAAGAGCCGCAGAAGAGCATGGTCAAGCAACAAGGGGATAAGAAAATGCATTTCCTTCATGTGCCCTTGTCGCCGCCTCACAAAAGGTAGCAGCATAAAGCAGATGCGGCTGAAGTTCTTCCGGGTGACAGCTAACATCAATCGAGCAAGCGGTCTTCCCACAGCCATGGTCCTCTGGCAGTCTGAAAGCTTTGCGCACAAGCCGCTTGCTAAGCACCTTCATTTGCCTTTAGGCAGTGCTCATGCTTTACCAGCCTGGGGCGAGAATGGTCACTACCGCGCACACACGTTTCGCTGTGCCCGTTGCCAAGCGCTCTGGAAGCGCTGTTTATGACGCAAGCGGAACGCCTCTTGCGCTTCCATTCTCAGAGCTCCTGAGTTAAGCAATCTGCGACCCTTGGTGCGAATGCCAGAGGAAAACATTTCCACTGAGTCTAGCAGGGAGAAACTGCACCTGGAGAACACTTTTGTCTGCAGCTTGCACCTGCACCTTACATACCCATGGATTTTCAGCACATTCAAATGCATGCCAGGCTCTTCCTTACCCAAGCTGAAAGCTGCTGTCCGAAGGCTTGGCTCCTTGTCAGATGGAAGCAGCAGCACGCACCTTTAAGTTTGGCAAGTACTAAAGAGCCTCAGAAGACCATGGTCTAGCAACAAGGGGATAGGAAAATGCATTTGCTTCATGTGCCCTTGTCGTCGCCTCACAACAGGTAGCAGCATAAAGCAGATGCGGCTGAAGTTCTTCCGGGCGACAGCTAACATCAATCGAGCAAGTGGTCTTCCCACAGCTATGGTCCTCTGGCAGTCTGAAAGCTTTGCGCACAAGCCGCTTGCTAAGCGCCTTCCTTTGCCTTTAGGCAGTGCTCGTGCAAAACAAGCCTGGGGCGTGAATGCTCACTACCCCGCACACACATTTCGGTGTGCCCGTTGCCAAGCGCTCTGGAAGCACTGTTTATGACGCAAGCGGAACGCCTCTTGCGCTTCCATTCTCAGAGCTCCTGAGTAAAGCACTCTGCGACCCTTGGTGCGAATGCCAGAGGAAAACATTTCCACTGAGTCTGGCAGGGAGAAACTGTACCTGGAGAACACTTTTGTCTGCAGCTTGCACCTGCACCTTACATACCCATGGATTTTCAGCACATTCAAATGCATGCCAGGCTCTTCCTAATGCAAGCTGAAAGCTGCTGTCTGAAGGCTTCGCTCCTTGTCAGATCGAAGCAGCAGCACACACCTTCGAGTTTGGCAGGAACTAAAGAGCCGCAGAAGAGCATGGTCTAGCAACAAGGGGATAGGAAAATGCATTTGCTTCATGTGCCCTTGTCGTCGCCTAACAACAGGTAGCAGCATAAAGCAGATGTGGCTGAAGTTCTTCCGGGCGACAGCTAACATCAATCGAGCAAGTGGTCTTCCCACAGCTATGGTCCTCTGGCAGTCTGAAAGCTTTGCGCACAAGCCGCTTGCTAAGCGCCTTCCTTTGCCTTTAGGCAGTGCTCGTGCAAAACAAGCCTGGGGCGTGAATGCTCACTACCTCGCACACACATTTCGCTGTGCCCGTTGCCAAGCGCTCTGGAAGCGCTGTTTATGACGCAAGCGGAACGCCTCTTGCGCTTCCATTCTCAGAGCTCCTGAGTTAAGCAATCTGCGACCCTTGGTGCGAATGCCAGAGGAAAACATTTCCACTGAGTCTAGCAGGGAGAAACTGTACCTGGAGAACACTTTTGTCTGCAGCTTGCGCCTGCACCTTACATACCCATGGAATTTCAGCACATTCAAATGCATGCCAGGCTCTTCCTTACCCAAGCTGAAAGCTGCTGTCCGAAGGCTTGGCTCCTTGTCAGATGGAAGCAGCAGCACGCACCTTTAAGTTTGGCAAGTACTAAAGAGCCTCAGAAGACCATGGTCTAGCAACAAGGGGATAGGAAAATGCATTTGCTTCATGTGCCCTTGTCGTCGCCTCACAACAGGTAGCAGCATAAAGCAGATGCGGCTGAAGTTCTTCCGGGCGACAGCTAACATCAATCGAGCAAGTGGTCTTCCCACAGCTATGGTCCTCTGGCAGTCTGAAAGCTTTGCGCACAAGCCGCTTGCTAAGCACCTTCATTTGCCTTTAGGCAGTGCTCATGCTTTACCAGCCTGGGGCGAGAATGGTCACTACCGCGCACACACGTTTCGCTGTGCCCGTTGCCAAGCGCTCTGGAAGCGCTGTTTATGACGCAAGCGGAACGCCTCTTGCGCTTCCATTCTCAGAGCTCCTGAGTTAAGCAATCTGCGACCCTTGGTGCGAATGCCAGAGGAAAACATTTCCACTGTGTCTGGCAGGGAGAAACTGTACCTGGAGAACACTTTTGTCTGCAGCTTGCACCTGCACCTTACATACCCATGGATTTTCAGCACATTCAAATGCATGCCAGGCTCTTCTTTATGCAAGCTGAAAGCTGCTGTCAGAAGGCTTGGCTCCTTGTCAGATCGAAGCAGCAGCACGCACCTTCGAGTTTGGCAGGAACTAAAGAGCCGCAGAAGAGCATGGTCTAGCAACAAGGGGATAGGAAAATGCATTTGCTTCATGTGCCCTTGTCGTCGCCTAACAACATGTAGCAGCATAAAGCAGATGCGGCTGAAGTTCTTCCGGGCGACAGCTAACATCAATCGAGCAAGTGGTCTTCCCACAGCTATGGTCCTCTGGCAGTCTGAAAGCTTTGCGCACAAGCCGCTTGCTAAGCGCCTTCCTTTGCCTTTAGGCAGTGCTCGTGCACGACAAGCCTGGGGCGTGAATGCTCACTACCCTGCACACACATTTCGCTGTGCCCGTTGCCAAGCGCTCTGGAAGCACTGTTTATGACGCAAGCGGAACGCCTCTTGTGCTTCCATTCTCAGAGCTCCTGAGTTAAGCACTCTGCGACCGTAGGCGCGAATGCCAGAGGAAAACATTACCACTGCGTCTGGCAGGGAGAAACTGTACCTGGAGAACACTTTTGTCTGCAGCATGCACCTGCACCTTACATACCCATGGATTTTCAGCACATTCAAATGCATGCCAGGCTCTTCCTAACGCAAGCTGAAAGCTGCTGTCAGAAGGCTTCGCTCCTTGTCAGATCGAAGCAGCAGCACGCACCTTCGAGTTTGGCAGGAACTAAAGAGCCGCAGAAGAGCATGGTCTAGCAACAAGGGGATAGGAAAATGCATTTGCTTCATGTGCCCTTGTCGCCGCCTCACAAAAGGTAGCAGCATAAAGCAGATGCGGCTGAAGTTCTTCCGGGCGACAGCTAACATCAATCGAGCAAGTGGTCTACCCACAGCTATGGTCCTCTGGCAGTCTGAAAGCTTTGCGCACAAGCCGCTTGCTAAGCGCCTTCCTTTGCCTTTAGGCAGTGCTCGTGCACAACAAGCCTCGGGCGTGAATGCTCACTACCCCGCACACACATTTCGCTGTGCCCGTTGCCAGGCGCTCTGGAAGCACTGTTTATGAGGCACGCGGAACGCCTCTTGCGCTTCCATTCTCAGAGCTCCTGAGTTAAGCAATCTGCGACCCTTGGTGCGAATGCCAGAGGAAAACATTTCCACTGTGTCTGGCAGGGAGAAACTGTACCTGGAGAACACTTTTGTCTGCAGCTTGCACCTGCACCTTACATACCCATGGATTTTCAGCACATTCAAATGCATGCCAGGCTCTTCTTTATGCAAGCTGAAAGCTGCTGTCAGAAGGCTTGGCTCCTTGTCAGATCGAAGCAGCAGCACGCACCTTCGAGTTTGGCAGGAACTAAAGAGCCGCAGAAGAGCATGGTCTAGCAACAAGGGGATAGGAAAATGCATTTGCTTCATGTGCCCTTGTCGTCGCCTAACAACATGTAGCAGCATAAAGCAGATGCGGCTGAAGTTCTTCCGGGCGACAGCTAACATCAATCGAGCAAGTGGTCTTCCCACAGCTATGGTCCTCTGGCAGTCTGAAAGCTTTGCGCACAAGCCGCTTGCTAAGCGCCTTCCTTTGCCTTTAGGCAGTGCTCGTGCACAACAAGCCTCGGGCGTGAATGCTCACTACCTCGCACACACATTTCGCTGTGCCCGTTGCCAAGCGCTCTGGAAGCACTGTTTATGACGCAAGCGGAACGCCTCTTGCGCTTCCATTCTCAGAGCTCCTGAGTAAAGCACTCTGCGACCCTTGGTGCGAATGCCAGAGGAAAACATTTCCACTGAGTCTGGCAGGGAGAAACTGTACCTGGAGAACACTTTTGTCTGCAGCTTGCACCTGCACCTTACATACCCATGGATTTTCAGCACATTCAAATGCATGCCAGGCTCTTCCTAATGCAAGCTGAAAGCTGCTGTCTGAAGGCTTCGCTCCTTGTCAGATCGAAGCAGCAGCACACACCTTCGAGTTTGGCAGGAACTAAAGAGCCGCAGAAGACCATGGTCTAGCAACAAGGGGATAGGAAAATGCATTTGCTTCATGTGCCCTTGTCGTCGCCTCACAACAGGTAGCAGCATAAAGCAGATGCGGCCGAAGTTCTTCCGGGCGACAGCTAACATCAATCGAGCAAGTGGTCTACCCACAGCTATGGTCCTCTGGCAGTCTGAAAGCTTTGCGCACAAGCCGCTTGCTAAGCGCCTTCCTTTGCCTTTAGGCAGTGCTCGTGCACGACAAGCCTCGGGCGTGAATGCTCACTACCCCGCACACACATTTCGCTGTGCCCGTTGCCAAGCGCTCTGGAAGCACTGTTTATGACACAAGCGGAACGCCTCTTGCGCTTCCATTCTCAGAGCTCCTGAGTAAAGCACTCTGCGACCCTTGGTGCGAATGCCAGAGGAAAACATTTCCACTGCGTCTGGCAGGGAGAAACTGTACCTGGAGAACACTTTTGTCTGCAGCTTGCACCTGCACCTTACATACCCATGGATTTTCAGCACATTCAAATGCATGCCAGGCTCTTCCTTCCGCAAGCTGAAAGCTGCTGTCAGAAGGCTTCGCTCCTTGTCAGATGGAAGCAGCAGCACGCACCTTCGAGTTTGGCAGGAACTAAAGAGCCGCAGAAGAGCATGGTCAAGCAACAAGGGGATAAGAAAATGCATTTCCTTCATGTGCCCTTGTCGCCGCCTCACAAAAGGTAGCAGCATAAAGCAGATGCGGCTGAAGTTCTTCCGGGCGACAGCTAACATCAATCGAGCAAGCGGTCTTCCCACAGCTATGGTCCTCTGGCAGTCTGAAAGCTTTGCGCACAAGCCGCTTGCTAAGCACCTTCATTTGCCTTTAGGCAGTGCTCATGCTTTACCAGCCTGGGGCGAGAATGGTCACTACCGCGCACACACGTTTCGCTGTGCCCGTTGCCAAGCGCTCTGGAAGCGCTGTTTATGACGCAAGCGGAACGCCTCTTGCGCTTCCATTCTCAGAGCTCCTGAGTTAAGCAATCTGCGACCCTTGGTGCGAATGCCAGAGGAAAACATTTCCACTGTGTCTGGCAGGGAGAAACTGTACCTGGAGAACACTTTTGTCTGCAGCTTGCACCTGCACCTTACATACCCATGGATTTTCAGCACATTCAAATGCATGCCAGGCTCTTCTTTATGCAAGCTGAAAGCTGCTGTCAGAAGGCTTGGCTCCTTGTCAGATCGAAGCAGCAGCACGCACCTTCGAGTTTGGCAGGAACTAAAGAGCCGCAGAAGACCATGGTCTAGCAACAAGGGGATAGGAAAATGCATTTGCTTCATGTGCCCTTGTCGTCGCCTAACAACATGTAGCAGCATAAAGCAGATGCGGCTGAAGTTCTTCCGGGCGACAGCTAACATCAATCGAGCAAGTGGTCTTCCCACAGCTATGGTCCTCTGGCAGTCTGAAAGCTTTGCGCACAAGCCGCTTGCTAAGCACCTTCATTTGCCTTTAGGCAGTGCTCCTGCTTTACCAGCCTGGGGCGAGAATGGTCACTACCGCGCACACACGTTTCGCTGTGCCCGTTGCCAAGCGCTCTGGAAGCGCTGTTTATGACGCAAGCGGAACGCCTCTTGCGCTTCCATTCTCAGAGCTCCTGAGTTAAGCAATCTGCGACCCTTGGTGCGAATGCCAGAGGAAAACATTTCCACTGTGTCTGGCAGGGAGAAACTGTACCTGGAGAACACTTTTGTCTGCAGCTTGCACCTGCACCTTACATACCCATGGATTTTCAGCACATTCAAATGCATGCCAGGCTCTTCTTTATGCAAGCTGAAAGCTGCTGTCAGAAGGCTTGGCTCCTTGTCAGATCGAAGCAGCAGCACGCACCTTCGAGTTTGGCAGGAACTAAAGAGCCGCAGAAGAGCATGGTCTAGCAACAAGGGGATAGGAAAATGCATTTGCTTCATGTGCCCTTGTCGTCGCCTAACAACATGTAGCAGCATAAAGCAGATGCGGCTGAAGTTCTTCCGGGCGACAGCTAACATCAATCGAGCAAGTGGTCTTCCCACAGCTATGGTCCTCTGGCAGTCTGAAAGCTTTGCGCACAAGCCGCTTGCTAAGCGCCTTCCTTTGCCTTTAGGCAGTGCTCGTGCACGACAAGCCTGGGGCGTGAATGCTCACTACCTCGCACACACGTTTCGTTGTGCCCGTTGCCAAGCGCTCTGGAAGCACTGTTTATGACGCAAGCGGAACGCCTCTTGTGCTTCCATTCTCAGAGCTCCTGAGTTAAGCACTCTGCGACCGTAGGCGCGAATGCCAGAGGAAAACATTACCACTGCGTCTGGCAGGGAGAAACTGTACCTGGAGAACACTTTTGTCTGCAGCTTGCACCTGCACCTTACATACCCATGGATTTTCAGCACATTCAAATGCATGCCAGGCTCTTCTTTATGCAAGCTGAAAGCTGCTGTCAGAAGGCTTGGCTCCTTGTCAGATCGAAGCAGCAGCACGCACCTTCGAGTTTGGCAGGAACTAAAGAGCCGCAGAAGAGCATGGTCAAGCAACAAGGGGATAAGAAAATGCATTTCCTTCATGTGCCCTTGTCGCCGCCTCACAAAAGGTAGCAGCATAAAGCAGATGCGGCTGAAGTTCTTCCGGGCGACAGCTAACATCAATCGAGCAAGCGGTCTTCCCACAGCTATGGTCCTCTGGCAGTCTGAAAGCTTTGCGCACAAGCCGCTTGCTAAGCACCTTCATTTGCCTTTAGGCAGTGCTCCTGCTTTACCAGCCTGGGGCGAGAATGGTCACTACCGCGCACACACGTTTCGCTGTGCCCGTTGCCAAGCGCTCTGGAAGCGCTGTTTATGACGCAAGCGGAACGCCTCTTGCGCTTCCATTCTCAGAGCTCCTGAGTTAAGCAATCTGCGACCCTTGGTGCGAATGCCAGAGGAAAACATTTCCACTGTGTCTGGCAGGGAGAAACTGTACCTGGAGAACACTTTTGTCTGCAGCTTGCACCTGCACCTTACATACCCATGGATTTTCAGCACATTCAAATGCATGCCAGGCTCTTCTTTATGCAAGCTGAAAGCTGCTGTCAGAAGGCTTGGCTCCTTGTCAGATCGAAGCAGCAGCACGCACCTTCGAGTTTGGCAGGAACTAAAGAGCCGCAGAAGAGCATGGTCTAGCAACAAGGGGATAGGAAAATGCATTTGCTTCATGTGCCCTTGTCGTCGCCTAACAACATGTAGCAGCATAAAGCAGATGCGGCTGAAGTTCTTCCGGGCGACAGCTAACATCAATCGAGCAAGTGGTCTTCCCACAGCTATGGTCCTCTGGCAGTCTGAAAGCTTTGCGCACAAGCCGCTTGCTAAGCGCCTTCCTTTGCCTTTAGGCAGTGCTCGTGCACGACAAGCCTGGGGCGTGAATGCTCACTACCTCGCACACACGTTTCGTTGTGCCCGTTGCCAAGCGCTCTGGAAGCACTGTTTATGACGCAAGCGGAACGCCTCTTGTGCTTCCATTCTCAGAGCTCCTGAGTTAAGCACTCTGCGACCGTAGGCGCGAATGCCAGAGGAAAACATTACCACTGCGTCTGGCAGGGAGAAACTGTACCTGGAGAACACTTTTGTCTGCAGCATGCACCTGCACCTTACATACCCATGGATTTTCAGCACATTCAAATGCATGCCAGGCTCTTCCTAACGCAAGCTGAAAGCTGCTGTCAGAAGGCTTGGCTCCTTGTCAGATCGAAGCAGCAGCACGCACCTTCGAGTTTGGCAGGAACTAAAGAGCCGCAGAAGAGCATGGTCTAGCAACAAGGGGATAGGAAAATGCATTTGCTTCATGTGCCCTTGTCGTCGCCTCACAACAGGTAGCAGCATAAAGCAGATGCGGCTGAAGTTCTTCCGGGCGACAGCTAACATCAATCGAGCAAGTGGTCTTCCCACAGCTATGGTCCTCTGGCAGTCTGAAAGCTTTGCGCACAAGCCGCTTGCTAAGCGCCTTCCTTTGCCTTTAGGCAGTGCTCGTGCACAACAAGCCTCGGGCGTGAATGCTCACTACCTCGCACACACATTTCGCTGTGCCCGTTGCCAAGCGCTCTGGAAGCGCTGTTTATGACGCAAGCGGAACGCCTCTTGCGCTTCCATTCTCAGAGCTCCTGAGTTAAGCAATCTGCGACCCTTGGTGCGAATGCCAGAGGAAAACATTTCCACTGAGTCTAGCAGGGAGAAACTGTACCTGGAGAACACTTTTGTCTGCAGCTTGCGCCTGCACCTTACATACCCATGGAATTTCAGCACATTCAAATGCATGCCAGGCTCTTCCTTACCCAAGCTGAAAGCTGCTGTCCGAAGGCTTGGCTCCTTGTCAGATGGAAGCAGCAGCACGCACCTTTAAGTTTGGCAAGTACTAAAGAGCCTCAGAAGACCATGGTCTAGCAACAAGGGGATAGGAAAATGCATTTGCTTCATGTGCCCTTGTCGTCGCCTCACAACAGGTAGCAGCATAAAGCAGATGCGGCTGAAGTTCTTCCGGGCGACAGCTAACATCAATCGAGCAAGTGGTCTTCCCACAGCTATGGTCCTCTGGCAGTCTGAAAGCTTTGCGCACAAGCCGCTTGCTAAGCGCCTTCCTTTGCCTTTAGGCAGTGCTCGTGCAAAACAAGCCTGGGGCGTGAATGCTCACTACCCCGCACACACATTTCGCTGTGCCCGTTGCCAAGCGCTCTGGAAGCACTGTTTATGACGCAAGCGGAACGCCTCTTGCGCTTCCATTCTCAGAGCTCCTGAGTAAAGCACTCTGCGACCCTTGGTGCGAATGCCAGAGGAAAACATTTCCACTGAGTCTGGCAGGGAGAAACTGTACCTGGAGAACACTTTTGTCTGCAGCTTGCACCTGCACCTTACATACCCATGGATTTTCAGCACATTCAAATGCATGCCAGGCTCTTCCTAATGCAAGCTGAAAGCTGCTGTCTGAAGGCTTCGCTCCTTGTCAGATCGAAGCAGCAGCACACACCTTCGAGTTTGGCAGGAACTAAAGAGCCGCAGAAGACCATGGTCTAGCAACAAGGGGATAGGAAAATGCATTTGCTTCATGTGCCCTTGTCGTCGCCTCACAACAGGTAGCAGCATAAAGCAGATGCGGCCGAAGTTCTTCCGGGCGACAGCTAACATCAATCGAGCAAGTGGTCTACCCACAGCTATGGTCCTCTGGCAGTCTGAAAGCTTTGCGCACAAGCCGCTTGCTAAGCGCCTTCCTTTGCCTTTAGGCAGTGCTCGTGCACGACAAGCCTGGGGCGTGAATGCTCACTACCCCGCACACACATTTCGCTGTGCCCGTTGCCAAGCGCTCTGGAAGCACTGTTTATGACACAAGCGGAACGCCTCTTGCGCTTCCATTCTCAGAGCTCCTGAGTAAAGCACTCTGCGACCCTTGGTGCGAATGCCAGAGGAAAACATTTCCACTGAGTCTGGCAGGGAGAAACTGTACCTGGAGAACACTTTTGTCTGCAGCTTGCACCTGCACCTTACATACCCATGGATTTTCAGCACATTCAAATGCATGCCAGGCTCTTCCTTCCGCAAGCTGAAAGCTGCTGTCAGAAGGCTTCGCTCCTTGTCAGATGGAAGCAGCAGCACGCACCTTCGAGTTTGGCAGGAACTAAAGAGCCGCAGAAGAGCATGGTCAAGCAACAAGGGGATAAGAAAATGCATTTCCTTCATGTGCCCTTGTCGCCGCCTCACAAAAGGTAGCAGCATAAAGCAGATGCGGCTGAAGTTCTTCCGGGCGACAGCTAACATCAATCGAGCAAGCGGTCTTCCCACAGCTATGGTCCTCTGGCAGTCTGAAAGCTTTGCGCACAAGCCGCTTGCTAAGCACCTTCATTTGCCTTTAGGCAGTGCTCATGCTTTACCAGCCTGGGGCGAGAATGGTCACTACCGCGCACACACGTTTCGCTGTGCCCGTTGCCAAGCGCTCTGGAAGCGCTGTTTATGACGCAAGCGGAACGCCTCTTGCGCTTCCATTCTCAGAGCTCCTGAGTTAAGCAATCTGCGACCCTTGGTGCGAATGCCAGAGGAAAACATTTCCACTGTGTCTGGCAGGGAGAAACTGTACCTGGAGAACACTTTTGTCTGCAGCTTGCACCTGCACCTTACATACCCATGGATTTTCAGCACATTCAAATGCATGCCAGGCTCTTCTTTATGCAAGCTGAAAGCTGCTGTCTGAAGGCTTGGCTCCTTGTCAGATCGAAGCAGCAGCACGCACCTTCGAGTTTGGCAGGAACTAAAGAGCCGCAGAAGAGCATGGTCTAGCAACAAGGGGATAGGAAAATGCATTTCCTTCATGTGCCCTTGTCGTCGCCTAACAACATGTAGCAGCATAAAGCAGATGCGGCTGAAGTTCTTCCGGGCGACAGCTAACATCAATCGAGCAAGTGGTCTTCCCACAGCTATGGTCCTCTGGCAGTCTGAAAGCTTTGCGCACAAGCCGGTTGCTAAGCGCCTTCCTTTGCCTTTAGGCAGTGCTCGTGCACGACAAGCCTGGGGCGTGAATGCTCACTACCTCGCACACACGTTTCGTTGTGCCCGTTGCCAAGCGCTCTGGAAGCACTGTTTATGACGCAAGCGGAACGCCTCTTGTGCTTCCATTCTCAGAGCTCCTGAGTTAAGCACTCTGCGACCGTAGGCGCGAATGCCAGAGGAAAACATTACCACTGCGTCTGGCAGGGAGAAACTGTACCTGGAGAACACTTTTGTCTGCAGCATGCACCTGCACCTTACATACCCATGGATTTTCAGCACATTCAAATGCATGCCAGGCTCTTCCTAACGCAAGCTGAAAGCTGCTGTCAGAAGGCTTCGCTCCTTGTCAGATCGAAGCAGCAGCACGCACCTTCGAGTTTGGCAGGAACTAAAGAGCCGCAGAAGAGCATGGTCTAGCAACAAGGGGATAGGAAAATGCATTTGCTTCATGTGCCCTTGTCGCCGCCTCACAACAGGTAGCAGCATAAAGCAGATGCGGCTGAAGTTCTTCCGGGCGACAGCTAACATCAATCAAGCAAGTGGTCTACCCACAGCTATGGTCCTCTGGCAGTCTGAAAGCTTTGCGCACAAGCCGCTTGCTAAGCGCCTTCCTTTGCCTTTAGGCAGTGCTCGTGCACAACAAGCCTCGGGCGTGAATGGTCACTACCCCGCACACACATTTCGCTGTGCCCGTTGCCAGGCGCTCTGGAAGCACTGTTTATGAGGCACGCGGAACGCCTCTTGCGCTTCCATTCTCAGAGCTCCTGAGTTAAGCAATCTGCGACCCTTGGTGCGAATGCCAGAGGAAAACATTTCCACTGAGTCTAGCAGGGAGAAACTGTACCTGGAGAACACTTTTGTCTGCAGCTTGCGCCTGCACCTTACATACCCATGGATTTTCAGCACATTCAAATGCATGCCAGGCTCTTCTTTATGCAAGCTGAAAGCTGCTGTCAGAAGGCTTGGCTCCTTGTCAGATCGAAGCAGCAGCACGCACCTTCGAGTTTGGCAGGAACTAAAGAGCCGCAGAAGAGCATGGTCTAGCAACAAGGGGATAGGAAAATGCATTTGCTTCATGTGCCCTTGTCGTCGCCTAACAACATGTAGCAGCATAAAGCAGATGCGGCTGAAGTTCTTCCGGGCGACAGCTAACATCAATCGAGCAAGTGGTCTTCCCACAGCTATGGTCCTCTGGCAGTCTGAAAGCTTTGCGCACAAGCCGCTTGCTAAGCGCCTTCCTTTGCCTTTAGGCAGTGCTCGTGCACAACAAGCCTCGGGCGTGAATGCTCACTACCTCGCACACACATTTCGCTGTGCCCGTTGCCAAGCGCTCTGGAAGCGCTGTTTATGACGCAAGCGGAACGCCTCTTGCGCTTCCATTCTCAGAGCTCCTGAGTTAAGCAATCTGCGACCCTTGGTGCGAATGCCAGAGGAAAACATTTCCACTGAGTCTAGCAGGGAGAAACTGTACCTGGAGAACACTTTTGTCTGCAGCTTGCACCTGCACCTTACATACCCATGGAATTTCAGCACATTCAAATGCATGCCAGGCTCTTCCTAATGCAAGCTGAAAGCTGCTGTCTGAAGGCTTCGCTCCTTGTCAGATCGAAGCAGCAGCACACACCTTCGAGTTTGGCAGGAACTAAAGAGCCGCAGAAGAGCATGGTCTAGCAACAAGGGGATAGGAAAATGCATTTGCTTCATGTGCCCTTGTCGTCGCCTCACAACAGGTAGCAGCATAAAGCAGATGCGGCTGAAGTTCTTCCGGGCGACAGCTAACATCAATCGAGCAAGTGGTCTTCCCACAGCTATGGTCCTCTGGCAGTCTGAAAGCTTTGCGCACAAGCCGCTTGCTAAGCGCCTTCCTTTGCCTTTAGGCAGTGCTCGTGCACAACAAGCCTCGGGCGTGAATGCTCACTACCTCGCACACACATTTCGCTGTGCCCGTTGCCAAGCGCTCTGGAAGCGCTGTTTATGACGCAAGCGGAACGCCTCTTGCGCTTCCATTCTCAGAGCTCCTGAGTTAAGCAATCTGCGACCCTTGGTGCGAATGCCAGAGGAAAACATTTCCACTGAGTCTGGCAGGGAGAAACTGTACCTGGAGAACACTTTTGTCTGCAGCTTGCGCCTGCACCTTACATACCCATGGATTTTCAGCACATTCAAATGCATGCCAGGCTCTTCTTTATGCAAGCTGAAAGCTGCTGTCAGAAGGCTTGGCTCCTTGTCAGATCGAAGCAGCAGCACGCACCTTCGAGTTTGGCAGGAACTAAAGAGCCGCAGAAGAGCATGGTCTAGCAACAAGGGGATAGGAAAATGCATTTGCTTCATGTGCCCTTGTCGTCGCCTAACAACATGTAGCAGCATAAAGCAGATGCGGCTGAAGTTCTTCCGGGCGACAGCTAACATCAATCGAGCAAGTGGTCTTCCCACAGCTATGGTCCTCTGGCAGTCTGAAAGCTTTGCGCACAAGCCGCTTGCTAAGCGCCTTCCTTTGCCTTTAGGCAGTGCTCGTGCACGACAAGCCTGGGGCGTGAATGCTCACTACCTCGCACACACGTTTCGTTGTGCCCGTTGCCAAGCGCTCTGGAAGCACTGTTTATGACGCAAGCGGAACGCCTCTTGTGCTTCCATTCTCAGAGCTCCTGAGTAAAGCACTCTGCGACCGTAGGCGCGAATGCCAGAGGAAAACATTACCACTGCGTCTGGCAGGGAGAAACTGTACCTGGAGAACACTTTTGTCTGCAGCATGCACCTGCACCTTACATACCCATGGATTTTCAGCACATTCAAATGCATGCCAGGCTCTTCCTAACGCAAGCTGAAAGCTGCTGTCAGAAGGCTTCGCTCCTTGTCAGATCGAAGCAGCAGCACGCACCTTCGAGTTTGGCAGGAACTAAAGAGCCGCAGAAGAGCATGGTCTAGCAACAAGGGGATAGGAAAATGCATTTCCTTCATGTGCCCTTGTCGTCGCCTCACAGCAGGTAGCAGCATAAAGCAGATGCGGCTGAAGTTCTTCTGGGCGACAGCTAACATCAATCGAGCAGGTGGTCTTCCCACAGCTATGGTCCTCTGGCAGTCTGAAAGCTTTGCGCACAAGCCGTCTGCTAAGCACCTTCATTTGCCTTTAGGCAGTGCTCGTGCACGACAAGCCTGGGGCGTGAATGCTCACTACCCCGCACACACGTTTCGTTGTGCCCGTTGCCAAGCGCTCTGGAAGCACTGTTTATGACGCAAGCGGAACGCCTCTTGTGCTTCCATTCTCAGAGCTCCTGAGTTAAGCACTCTGCGACCGTAGGCGCGAATGCCAGAGGAAAACATTTCCACTGCGTCTGGCAGGGAGAAACTGTACCTGGAGAACACTTTTGTCTGCAGCTTGCGCCTGCACCTTACATACCCATGGATTTTCAGCACATTCAAATGCATGCCAGGCTCTTCCTTACCCAAGCTGAAAGCTGCTGTCCGAAGGCTTGGCTCCTTGTCAGATCGAAGCAGCAGCACGCACCTTCGAGTTTGGCAGGAACTAAAGAGCCGCAGAAGAGCATGGTCTAGCAACAAGGGGATAGGAAAATGCATTTCCTTCATGTGCCCTTGTCGTCGCCTCACAGCAGGTAGCAGCATAAAGCAGATGCGGCTGAAGTTCTTCCGGGCGACAGCTAACATCAATCGAGCAAGTGGTCTTCCCACAGCTATGGTCCTCTGGCAGTCTGAAAGCTTTGCGCACAAGCCGCTTGCTAAGCGCCTTCCTTTGCCTTTAGGCAGTGCTCGTGCACAACAAGCCTCGGGCGTGAATGCTCACTACCTCGCACACACATTTCGCTGTGCCCGTTGCCAAGCGCTCTGGAAGCGCTGTTTATGACGCAAGCGGAACGCCTCTTGCGCTTCCATTCTCAGAGCTCCTGAGTTAAGCAATCTGCGACCCTTGGTGCGAATGCCAGAGGAAAACATTTCCACTGAGTCTAGCAGGGAGAAACTGTACCTGGAGAACACTTTTGTCTGCAGCTTGCGCCTGCACCTTACATACCCATGGATTTTCAGCACATTCAAATGCATGCCAGGCTCTTCTTTATGCAAGCTGAAAGCTGCTGTCAGAAGGCTTGGCTCCTTGTCAGATCGAAGCAGCAGCACGCACCTTCGAGTTTGGCAGGAACTAAAGAGCCGCAGAAGAGCATGGTCTAGCAACAAGGGGATAGGAAAATGCATTTGCTTCATGTGCCCTTGTCGTCGCCTAACAACATGTAGCAGCATAAAGCAGATGCGGCTGAAGTTCTTCCGGGCGACAGCTAACATCAATCGAGCAAGTGGTCTTCCCACAGCTATGGTCCTCTGGCAGTCTGAAAGCTTTGCGCACAAGCCGCTTGCTAAGCGCCTTCCTTTGCCTTTAGGCAGTGCTCGTGCACAACAAGCCTCGGGCGTGAATGCTCACTACCTCGCACACACATTTCGCTGTGCCCGTTGCCAAGCGCTCTGGAAGCGCTGTTTATGACGCAAGCGGAACGCCTCTTGCGCTTCCATTCTCAGAGCTCCTGAGTTAAGCAATCTGCGACCCTTGGTGCGAATGCCAGAGGAAAACATTTCCACTGAGTCTAGCAGGGAGAAACTGTACCTGGAGAACACTTTTGTCTGCAGCTTGCACCTGCACCTTACATACCCATGGAATTTCAGCACATTCAAATGCATGCCAGGCTCTTCCTAATGCAAGCTGAAAGCTGCTGTCTGAAGGCTTCGCTCCTTGTCAGATCGAAGCAGCAGCACACACCTTCGAGTTTGGCAGGAACTAAAGAGCCGCAGAAGAGCATGGTCTAGCAACAAGGGGATAGGAAAATGCATTTGCTTCATGTGCCCTTGTCGTCGCCTCACAACAGGTAGCAGCATAAAGCAGATGCGGCTGAAGTTCTTCCGGGCGACAGCTAACATCAATCGAGCAAGTGGTCTTCCCACAGCTATGGTCCTCTGGCAGTCTGAAAGCTTTGCGCACAAGCCGCTTGCTAAGCGCCTTCCTTTGCCTTTAGGCAGTGCTCGTGCACAACAAGCCTCGGGCGTGAATGCTCACTACCTCGCACACACATTTCGCTGTGCCCGTTGCCAAGCGCTCTGGAAGCGCTGTTTATGACGCAAGCGGAACGCCTCTTGCGCTTCCATTCTCAGAGCTCCTGAGTTAAGCAATCTGCGACCCTTGGTGCGAATGCCAGAGGAAAACATTTCCACTGAGTCTGGCAGGGAGAAACTGTACCTGGAGAACACTTTTGTCTGCAGCTTGCGCCTGCACCTTACATACCCATGGATTTTCAGCACATTCAAATGCATGCCAGGCTCTTCTTTATGCAAGCTGAAAGCTGCTGTCAGAAGGCTTGGCTCCTTGTCAGATCGAAGCAGCAGCACGCACCTTCGAGTTTGGCAGGAACTAAAGAGCCGCAGAAGAGCATGGTCTAGCAACAAGGGGATAGGAAAATGCATTTGCTTCATGTGCCCTTGTCGTCGCCTAACAACATGTAGCAGCATAAAGCAGATGCGGCTGAAGTTCTTCCGGGCGACAGCTAACATCAATCGAGCAAGTGGTCTTCCCACAGCTATGGTCCTCTGGCAGTCTGAAAGCTTTGCGCACAAGCCGCTTGCTAAGCGCCTTCCTTTGCCTTTAGGCAGTGCTCGTGCACGACAAGCCTGGGGCGTGAATGCTCACTACCTCGCACACACGTTTCGTTGTGCCCGTTGCCAAGCGCTCTGGAAGCACTGTTTATGACGCAAGCGGAACGCCTCTTGTGCTTCCATTCTCAGAGCTCCTGAGTAAAGCACTCTGCGACCGTAGGCGCGAATGCCAGAGGAAAACATTACCACTGCGTCTGGCAGGGAGAAACTGTACCTGGAGAACACTTTTGTCTGCAGCATGCACCTGCACCTTACATACCCATGGATTTTCAGCACATTCAAATGCATGCCAGGCTCTTCCTAACGCAAGCTGAAAGCTGCTGTCAGAAGGCTTCGCTCCTTGTCAGATCGAAGCAGCAGCACGCACCTTCGAGTTTGGCAGGAACTAAAGAGCCGCAGAAGAGCATGGTCTAGCAACAAGGGGATAGGAAAATGCATTTCCTTCATGTGCCCTTGTCGTCGCCTCACAGCAGGTAGCAGCATAAAGCAGATGCGGCTGAAGTTCTTCTGGGCGACAGCTAACATCAATCGAGCAGGTGGTCTTCCCACAGCTATGGTCCTCTGGCAGTCTGAAAGCTTTGCGCACAAGCCGTCTGCTAAGCACCTTCATTTGCCTTTAGGCAGTGCTCGTGCACGACAAGCCTGGGGCGTGAATGCTCACTACCCCGCACACACGTTTCGTTGTGCCCGTTGCCAAGCGCTCTGGAAGCACTGTTTATGACGCAAGCGGAACGCCTCTTGTGCTTCCATTCTCAGAGCTCCTGAGTTAAGCACTCTGCGACCGTAGGCGCGAATGCCAGAGGAAAACATTTCCACTGCGTCTGGCAGGGAGAAACTGTACCTGGAGAACACTTTTGTCTGCAGCTTGCGCCTGCACCTTACATACCCATGGATTTTCAGCACATTCAAATGCATGCCAGGCTCTTCCTTACCCAAGCTGAAAGCTGCTGTCCGAAGGCTTGGCTCCTTGTCAGATCGAAGCAGCAGCACGCACCTTCGAGTTTGGCAGGAACTAAAGAGCCGCAGAAGAGCATGGTCTAGCAACAAGGGGATAGGAAAATGCATTTCCTTCATGTGCCCTTGTCGTCGCCTCACAGCAGGTAGCAGCATAAAGCAGATGCGGCTGAAGTTCTTCCGGGCGACAGCTAACATCAATCGAGCAAGTGGTCTTCCCACAGCTATGGTCCTCTGGCAGTCTGAAAGCTTTGCGCACAAGCCGCTTGCTAAGCGCCTTCCTTTGCCTTTAGGCAGTGCTCGTGCACAACAAGCCTCGGGCGTGAATGCTCACTACCTCGCACACACATTTCGCTGTGCCCGTTGCCAAGCGCTCTGGAAGCGCTGTTTATGACGCAAGCGGAACGCCTCTTGCGCTTCCATTCTCAGAGCTCCTGAGTTAAGCAATCTGCGACCCTTGGTGCGAATGCCAGAGGAAAACATTTCCACTGAGTCTAGCAGGGAGAAACTGTACCTGGAGAACACTTTTGTCTGCAGCTTGCGCCTGCACCTTACATACCCATGGAATTTCAGCACATTCAAATGCATGCCAGGCTCTTCCTTACCCAAGCTGAAAGCTGCTGTCCGAAGGCTTGGCTCCTTGTCAGATGGAAGCAGCAGCACGCACCTTTAAGTTTGGCAAGTATTAAAGAGCCTCAGAAGACCATGGTCTAGCAACAAGGGGATAGGAAAATGCATTTCCTTCATGTGCCCTTGTCGTCGCCTCACAACAGGTAGCAGCATAAAGCAGATGCGGCTGAAGTTCTTCCGGGCGACAGCTAACATCAATCGAGCAAGTGGTCTTCCCACAGCTATGGTCCTCTGGCAGTCTGAAAGCTTTGCGCACAAGCCGCTTGCTAAGCGCCTTCCTTTGCCTTTAGGCAGTGCTCGTGCAAAACAAGCCTGGGGCGTGAATGCTCACTACCCCGCACACACATTTCGCTGTGCCCGTTGCCAAGCGCTCTGGAAGCACTGTTTATGACGCAAGCGGAACGCCTCTTGCGCTTCCATTCTCAGAGCTCCTGAGTAAAGCACTCTGCGACCCTTGGTGCGAATGCCAGAGGAAAACATTTCCACTGAGTCTGGCAGGGAGAAACTGTACCTGGAGAACACTTTTGTCTGCAGCTTGCACCTGCACCTTACATACCCATGGATTTTCAGCACATTCAAATGCATGCCAGGCTCTTCCTAATGCAAGCTGAAAGCTGCTGTCTGAAGGCTTCGCTCCTTGTCAGATCGAAGCAGCAGCACACACCTTCGAGTTTGGCAGGAACTAAAGAGCCGCAGAAGAGCATGGTCTAGCAACAAGGGGATAGGAAAATGCATTTCCTTCATGTGCCCTTGTCGTCGCCTAACAACAGGTAGCAGCATAAAGCAGATGCGGCTGAAGTTCTTCCGGGCGACAGCTAACATCAATCGAGCAAGTGGTCTTCCCACAGCTATGGTCCTCTGGCAGTCTGAAAGCTTTGCGCACAAGCCGCTTGCTAAGCGCCTTCCTTTGCCTTTAGGCAGTGCTCGTGCAAAACAAGCCTGGGGCGTGAATGCTCTCTACCCCGCACACACATTTCGCTGTGCCCGTTGCCAAGCGCTCTGGAAGCACTGTTTATGACGCAAGCGGAACGCCTCTTGCGCTTCCATTCTCAGAGCTCCTGAGTAAAGCACTCTGCGACCCTTGGTGCGAATGCCAGAGGAAAACATTTCCACTGAGTCTGGCAGGGAGAAACTGTACCTGGAGAACACTTTTGTCTGCAGCTTGCACCTGCACCTTACATACCCATGGATTTTCAGCACATTCAAATGCATGCCAGGCTCTTCCTAATGCAAGCTGAAAGCTGCTGTCTGAAGGCTTCGCTCCTTGTCAGATCGAAGCAGCAGCACACACCTTCGAGTTTGGCAGGAACTAAAGAGCCGCAGAAGACCATGGTCTAGCAACAAGGGGATAGGAAAATGCATTTGCTTCATGTGCCCTTGTCGTCGCCTCACAACAGGTAGCAGCATAAAGCAGATGCGGCCGAAGTTCTTCCGGGCGACAGCTAACATCAATCGAGCAAGTGGTCTTCCCACAGCTATGGTCCTCTGGCAGTCTGAAAGCTTTGCGCACAAGCCGCTTGCTAAGCGCCTTCCTTTGCCTTTAGGCAGTGCTCGTGCACGACAAGCCTGGGGCGTGAATGCTCTCTACCCCGCACACACATTTCGCTGTGCCCGTTGCCAAGCGCTCTGGAAGCACTGTTTATGACGCAAGCGGAACGCCTCTTGCGCTTCCATTCTCAGAGCTCCTGAGTAAAGCACTCTGCGACCCTTGGTGCGAATGCCAGAGGAAAACATTTCCACTGCGTCTGGCAGGGAGAAACTGTACCTGGAGAACACTTTTGTCTGCAGCTTGCACCTGCACCTTACATACCCATGGATTTTCAGCACATTCAAATGCATGCCAGGCTCTTCCTTCCGCAAGCTGAAAGCTGCTGTCAGAAGGCTTCGCTCCTTGTCAGATGGAAGCAGCAGCACGCACCTTCGAGTTTGGCAGGAACTAAAGAGCCGCAGAAGAGCATGGTCAAGCAACAAGGGGATAAGAAAATGCATTTCCTTCATGTGCCCTTGTCGCCGCCTCACAAAAGGTAGCAGCATAAAGCAGATGCGGCTGAAGTTCTTCCGGGCGACAGCTAACATCAATCGAGCAAGCGGTCTTCCCACAGCTATGGTCCTCTGGCAGTCTGAAAGCTTTGCGCACAAGCCGCTTGCTAAGCACCTTCATTTGCCTTTAGGCAGTGCTCATGCTTTACCAGCCTGGGGCGAGAATGGTCACTACCGCGCACACACGTTTCGCTGTGCCCGTTGCCAAGCGCTCTGGAAGCGCTGTTTATGACGCAAGCGGAACGCCTCTTGCGCTTCCATTCTCAGAGCTCCTGAGTTAAGCAATCTGCGACCCTTGGTGCGAATGCCAGAGGAAAACATTTCCACTGTGTCTGGCAGGGAGAAACTGCACCTGGAGAACACTTTTGTCTGCAGCTTGCACCTGCACCTTACATACCCATGGATTTTCAGCACATTCAAATGCATGCCAGGCTCTTCCTTACCCAAGCTGAAAGCTGCTGTCCGAAGGCTTGGCTCCTTGTCAGATGGAAGCAGCAGCACGCACCTTTAAGTTTGGCAAGTACTAAAGAGCCTCAGAAGACCATGGTCTAGCAACAAGGGGATAGGAAAATGCATTTGCTTCATGTGCCCTTGTCGTCGCCTCACAACAGGTAGCAGCATAAAGCAGATGCGGCTGAAGTTCTTCCGGGCGACAGCTAACATCAATCGAGCAAGTGGTCTTCCCACAGCTATGGTCCTCTGGCAGTCTGAAAGCTTTGCGCACAAGCCGCTTGCTAAGCGCCTTCCTTTGCCTTTAGGCAGTGCTCGTGCAAAACAAGCCTGGGGCGTGAATGCTCACTACCCCGCACACACATTTCGCTGTGCCCGTTGCCAAGCGCTCTGGAAGCACTGTTTATGACGCAAGCGGAACGCCTCTTGCGCTTCCATTCTCAGAGCTCCTGAGTAAAGCACTCTGCGACCCTTGGTGCGAATGCCAGAGGAAAACATTTCCACTGAGTCTGGCAGGGAGAAACTGTACCTGGAGAACACTTTTGTCTGCAGCTTGCACCTGCACCTTACATACCCATGGATTTTCAGCACATTCAAATGCATGCCAGGCTCTTCCTAATGCAAGCTGAAAGCTGCTGTCTGAAGGCTTCGCTCCTTGTCAGATCGAAGCAGCAGCACACACCTTCGAGTTTGGCAGGAACTAAAGAGCCGCAGAAGAGCATGGTCTAGCAACAAGGGGATAGGAAAATGCATTTGCTTCATGTGCCCTTGTCGTCGCCTCACAACAGGTAGCAGCATAAAGCAGATGCGGCTGAAGTTCTTCCAGGCGACAGCTAACATCAATCGAGCAAGTGGTCTTCCCACAGCTATGGTCCTCTGGCAGTCTGAAAGCTTTGCGCACAAGCCGCTTGCTAAGCGCCTTCCTTTGCCTTTAGGCAGTGCTCGTGCACAACAAGCCTCGGGCGTGAATGCTCACTACCTCGCACACACATTTCGCTGTGCCCGTTGCCAAGCGCTCTGGAAGCGCTGTTTATGACGCAAGCGGAACGCCTCTTGCGCTTCCATTCTCAGAGCTCCTGAGTTAAGCAATCTGCGACCCTTGGTGCGAATGCCAGAGGAAAACATTTCCACTGAGTCTAGCAGGGAGAAACTGTACCTGGAGAACACTTTTGTCTGCAGCTTGCGCCTGCACCTTACATACCCATGGAATTTCAGCACATTCAAATGCATGCCAGGCTCTTCCTTACCCAAGCTGAAAGCTGCTGTCCGAAGGCTTGGCTCCTTGTCAGATGGAAGCAGCAGCACGCACCTTTAAGTTTGGCAAGTACTAAAGAGCCTCAGAAGACCATGGTCTAGCAACAAGGGGATAGGAAAATGCATTTCCTTCATGTGCCCTTGTCGTCGCCTCACAACAGGTAGCAGCATAAAGCAGATGCGGCTGAAGTTCTTCCGGGCGACAGCTAACATCAATCGAGCAAGTGGTCTTCCCACAGCTATGGTCCTCTGGCAGTCTGAAAGCTTTGCGCACAAGCCGCTTGCTAAGCGCCTTCCTTTGCCTTTAGGCAGTGCTCGTGCACGACAAGCCTCGGGCGTGAATGCTCACTACCCCGCACACACATTTCGCTGTGCCCGTTGCCAAGCGCTCTGGAAGCACTGTTTATGACGCAAGCGGAACGCCTCTTGCGCTTCCATTCTCAGAGCTCCTGAGTAAAGCAATCTGCGACCCTTGGTGCGAATGCCAGAGGAAAACATTTCCACTGTGTCTGGCAGGGAGAAACTGTACCTGGAGAACACTTTTGTCTGCAGCTTGCACCTGCACCTTACATACCCATGGATTTTCAGCACATTCAAATGCATGCCAGGCTCTTCTTTATGCAAGCTGAAAGCTGCTGTCAGAAGGCTTGGCTCCTTGTCAGATCGAAGCAGCAGCACGCACCTTCGAGTTTGGCAGGAACTAAAGAGCCGCAGAAGAGCATGGTCTAGCAACAAGGGGATAGGAAAATGCATTTGCTTCATGTGCCCTTGTCGTCGCCTAACAACATGTAGCAGCATAAAGCAGATGCGGCTGAAGTTCTTCCGGGCGACAGCTAACATCAATCGAGCAAGGGGTCTTCCCACAGCTATGGTCCTCTGGCAGTCTGAAAGCTTTGCGCACAAGCCGCTTGCTAAGCGCCTTCCTTTGCCTTTAGGCAGTGCTCGTGCACAACAAGCCTGGGGCGTGAATGCTCACTACCTCGCACACACATTTCGCTGTGCCCGTTGCCAAGCGCTCTGGAAGCGCTGTTTATGACGCAAGCGGAACGCCTCTTGCGCTTCCATTCTCAGAGCTCCTGAGTTAAGCAATCTGCGACCCTTGGTGCGAATGCCAGAGGAAAACATTTCCACTGAGTCTAGCAGGGAGAAACTGTACCTGGAGAACACTTTTGTCTGCAGCTTGCGCCTGCACCTTACATACCCATGGAATTTCAGCACATTCAAATGCATGCCAGGCTCTTCCTTACCCAAGCTGAAAGCTGCTGTCCGAAGGCTTGGCTCCTTGTCAGATGGAAGCAGCAGCACGTACCTTTAAGTTTGGCAAGTACTAAAGAGCCTCAGAAGACCATGGTCTAGCAACAAGGGGATAGGAAAATGCATTTGCTTCATGTGCCCTTGTCGTCGCCTCACAACAGGTAGCAGCATAAAGCAGATGCGGCTGAAGTTCTTCCGGGCGACAGCTAACATCAATCGAGCAAGTGGTCTTCCCACAGCTATGGTCCTCTGGCAGTCTGAAAGCTTTGCGCACAAGCCGCTTGCTAAGCGCCTTCCTTTGCCTTTAGGCAGTGCTCGTGCAAAACAAGCCTGGGGCGTGAATGCTCACTACCCCGCACACACATTTCGCTGTGCCCGTTGCCAAGCGCTCTGGAAGCACTGTTTATGACGCAAGCGGAACGCCTCTTGCGCTTCCATTCTCAGAGCTCCTGAGTAAAGCACTCTGCGACCCTTGGTGCGAATGCCAGAGGAAAACATTTCCACTGAGTCTGGCAGGGAGAAACTGTACCTGGAGAACACTTTTGTCTGCAGCTTGCACCTGCACCTTACATACCCATGGATTTTCAGCACATTCAAATGCATGCCAGGCTCTTCCTAATGCAAGCTGAAAGCTGCTGTCTGAAGGCTTCGCTCCTTGTCAGATCGAAGCAGCAGCACACACCTTCGAGTTTGGCAGGAACTAAAGAGCCGCAGAAGACCATGGTCTAGCAACAAGGGGATAGGAAAATGCATTTGCTTCATGTGCCCTTGTCGTCGCCTCACAACAGGTAGCAGCATAAAGCAGATGCGGCCGAAGTTCTTCCGGGCGACAGCTAACATCAATCGAGCAAGTGGTCTACCCACAGCTATGGTCCTCTGGCAGTCTGAAAGCTTTGCGCACAAGCCGCTTGCTAAGCGCCTTCCTTTGCCTTTAGGCAGTGCTCGTGCACGACAAGCCTGGGGCGTGAATGCTCACTACCCCGCACACACATTTCGCTGTGCCCGTTGCCAAGCGCTCTGGAAGCACTGTTTATGACACAAGCGGAACGCCTCTTGCGCTTCCATTCTCAGAGCTCCTGAGTAAAGCACTCTGCGACCCTTGGTGCGAATGCCAGAGGAAAACATTTCCACTGAGTCTGGCAGGGAGAAACTGTACCTGGAGAACACTTTTGTCTGCAGCTTGCACCTGCACCTTACATACCCATGGATTTTCAGCACATTCAAATGCATGCCAGGCTCTTCCTTCCGCAAGCTGAAAGCTGCTGTCAGAAGGCTTCGCTCCTTGTCAGATGGAAGCAGCAGCACGCACCTTCGAGTTTGGCAGGAACTAAAGAGCCGCAGAAGAGCATGGTCAAGCAACAAGGGGATAAGAAAATGCATTTCCTTCATGTGCCCTTGTCGCCGCCTCACAAAAGGTAGCAGCATAAAGCAGATGCGGCTGAAGTTCTTCCGGGCGACAGCTAACATCAATCGAGCAAGCGGTCTTCCCACAGCTATGGTCCTCTGGCAGTCTGAAAGCTTTGCGCACAAGCCGCTTGCTAAGCACCTTCATTTGCCTTTAGGCAGTGCTCATGCTTTACCAGCCTGGGGCGAGAATGGTCACTACCGCGCACACACGTTTCGCTGTGCCCGTTGCCAAGCGCTCTGGAAGCGCTGTTTATGACGCAAGCGGAACGCCTCTTGCGCTTCCATTCTCAGAGCTCCTGAGTTAAGCAATCTGCGACCCTTGGTGCGAATGCCAGAGGAAAACATTTCCACTGTGTCTGGCAGGGAGAAACTGTACCTGGAGAACACTTTTGTCTGCAGCTTGCACCTGCACCTTACATACCCATGGATTTTCAGCACATTCAAATGCATGCCAGGCTCTTCTTTATGCAAGCTGAAAGCTGCTGTCAGAAGGCTTGGCTCCTTGTCAGATCGAAGCAGCAGCACGCACCTTCGAGTTTGGCAGGAACTAAAGAGCCGCAGAAGAGCATGGTCTAGCAACAAGGGGATAGGAAAATGCATTTGCTTCATGTGCCCTTGTCGTCGCCTAACAACATGTAGCAGCATAAAGCAGATGCGGCTGAAGTTCTTCCGGGCGACAGCTAACATCAATCGAGCAAGTGGTCTTCCCACAGCTATGGTCCTCTGGCAGTCTGAAAGCTTTGCGCACAAGCCGCTTGCTAAGCGCCTTCCTTTGCCTTTAGGCAGTGCTCGTGCACGACAAGCCTGGGGCGTGAATGCTCACTACCTCGCACACACGTTTCGTTGTGCCCGTTGCCAAGCGCTCTGGAAGCACTGTTTATGACGCAAGCGGAACGCCTCTTGTGCTTCCATTCTCAGAGCTCCTGAGTTAAGCACTCTGCGACCGTAGGCGCGAATGCCAGAGGAAAACATTACCACTGCGTCTGGCAGGGAGAAACTGTACCTGGAGAACACTTTTGTCTGCAGCATGCACCTGCACCTTACATACCCATGGATTTTCAGCACATTCAAATGCATGCCAGGCTCTTCCTAACGCAAGCTGAAAGCTGCTGTCAGAAGGCTTCGCTCCTTGTCAGATCGAAGCAGCAGCACGCACCTTCGAGTTTGGCAGGAACTAAAGAGCCGCAGAAGAGCATGGTCTAGCAACAAGGGGATAGGAAAATGCATTTGCTTCATGTGCCCTTGTCGCCGCCTCACAACAGGTAGCAGCATAAAGCAGATGCGGCTGAAGTTCTTCCGGGCGACAGCTAACATCAATCGAGCAAGTGGTCTACCCACAGCTATGGTCCTCTGGCAGTCTGAAAGCTTTGCGCACAAGCCGCTTGCTAAGCGCCTTCCTTTGCCTTTAGGCAGTGCTCGTGCACAACAAGCCTCGGGCGTGAATGCTCACTACCCCGCACACACATTTCGCTGTGCCCGTTGCCAGGCGCTCTGGAAGCACTGTTTATGAGGCACGCGGAACGCCTCTTGCGCTTCCATTCTCAGAGCTCCTGAGTTAAGCAATCTGCGACCCTTGGTGCGAATGCCAGAGGAAAACATTTCCACTGTGTCTGGCAGGGAGAAACTGTACCTGGAGAACACTTTTGTCTGCAGCTTGCACCTGCACCTTACATACCCATGGATTTTCAGCACATTCAAATGCATGCCAGGCTCTTCTTTATGCAAGCTGAAAGCTGCTGTCAGAAGGCTTGGCTCCTTGTCAGATCGAAGCAGCAGCACGCACCTTCGAGTTTGGCAGGAACTAAAGAGCCGCAGAAGAGCATGGTCTAGCAACAAGGGGATAGGAAAATGCATTTCCTTCATGTGCCCTTGTCGTCGCCTCACAGCAGGTAGCAGCATAAAGCAGATGCGGCTGAAGTTCTTCCGGGCGACAGCTAACATCAATCGAGCAGGTGGTCTTCCCACAGCTATGGTCCTCTGGCAGTCTGAAAGCTTTGCGCACAAGCCGTCTGCTAAGCACCTTCATTTGCCTTTAGGCAGTGCTCGTGCACGACAAGCCTGGGGCGTGAATGCTCACTACCCCGCACACACGTTTCGTTGTGCCCGTTGCCAAGCGCTCTGGAAGCACTGTTTATGACGCAAGCGGAACGCCTCTTGTGCTTCCATTCTCAGAGCTCCTGAGTTAAGCACTCTGCGACCGTAGGCGCGAATGCCAGAGGAAAACATTTCCACTGCGTCTGGCAGGGAGAAACTGTACCTGGAGAACACTTTTGTCTGCAGCTTGCGCCTGCACCTTACATACCCATGGATTTTCAGCACATTCAAATGCATGCCAGGCTCTTCCTTACCCAAGCTGAAAGCTGCTGTCCGAAGGCTTGGCTCCTTGTCAGATCGAAGCAGCAGCACGCACCTTCGAGTTTGGCAGGAACTAAAGAGCCGCAGAAGAGCATGGTCTAGCAACAAGGGGATAGGAAAATGCATTTCCTTCATGTGCCCTTGTCGTCGCCTCACAGCAGGTAGCAGCATAAAGCAGATGCGGCTGAAGTTCTTCCGGGCGACAGCTAACATCAATCGAGCAAGTGGTCTTCCCACAGCTATGGTCCTCTGGCAGTCTGAAAGCTTTGCGCACAAGCCGCTTGCTAAGCGCCTTCCTTTGCCTTTAGGCAGTGCTCGTGCACAACAAGCCTCGGGCGTGAATGCTCACTACCTCGCACACACATTTCGCTGTGCCCGTTGCCAAGCGCTCTGGAAGCGCTGTTTATGACGCAAGCGGAACGCCTCTTGCGCTTCCATTCTCAGAGCTCCTGAGTTAAGCAATCTGCGACCCTTGGTGCGAATGCCAGAGGAAAACATTTCCACTGAGTCTAGCAGGGAGAAACTGTACCTGGAGAACACTTTTGTCTGCAGCTTGCGCCTGCACCTTACATACCCATGGAATTTCAGCACATTCAAATGCATGCCAGGCTCTTCCTTACCCAAGCTGAAAGCTGCTGTCCGAAGGCTTGGCTCCTTGTCAGATGGAAGCAGCAGCACGCACCTTTAAGTTTGGCAAGTATTAAAGAGCCTCAGAAGACCATGGTCTAGCAACAAGGGGATAGGAAAATGCATTTCCTTCATGTGCCCTTGTCGTCGCCTCACAACAGGTAGCAGCATAAAGCAGATGCGGCTGAAGTTCTTCCGGGCGACAGCTAACATCAATCGAGCAAGTGGTCTTCCCACAGCTATGGTCCTCTGGCAGTCTGAAAGCTTTGCGCACAAGCCGCTTGCTAAGCGCCTTCCTTTGCCTTTAGGCAGTGCTCGTGCAAAACAAGCCTGGGGCGTGAATGCTCACTACCCCGCACACACATTTCGCTGTGCCCGTTGCCAAGCGCTCTGGAAGCACTGTTTATGACGCAAGCGGAACGCCTCTTGCGCTTCCATTCTCAGAGCTCCTGAGTAAAGCACTCTGCGACCCTTGGTGCGAATGCCAGAGGAAAACATTTCCACTGAGTCTGGCAGGGAGAAACTGTACCTGGAGAACACTTTTGTCTGCAGCTTGCACCTGCACCTTACATACCCATGGATTTTCAGCACATTCAAATGCATGCCAGGCTCTTCCTAATGCAAGCTGAAAGCTGCTGTCTGAAGGCTTCGCTCCTTGTCAGATCGAAGCAGCAGCACACACCTTCGAGTTTGGCAGGAACTAAAGAGCCGCAGAAGAGCATGGTCTAGCAACAAGGGGATAGGAAAATGCATTTCCTTCATGTGCCCTTGTCGTCGCCTAACAACAGGTAGCAGCATAAAGCAGATGCGGCTGAAGTTCTTCCGGGCGACAGCTAACATCAATCGAGCAAGTGGTCTTCCCACAGCTATGGTCCTCTGGCAGTCTGAAAGCTTTGCGCACAAGCCGCTTGCTAAGCGCCTTCCTTTGCCTTTAGGCAGTGCTCGTGCAAAACAAGCCTGGGGCGTGAATGCTCTCTACCCCGCACACACATTTCGCTGTGCCCGTTGCCAAGCGCTCTGGAAGCACTGTTTATGACGCAAGCGGAACGCCTCTTGCGCTTCCATTCTCAGAGCTCCTGAGTAAAGCACTCTGCGACCCTTGGTGCGAATGCCAGAGGAAAACATTTCCACTGAGTCTGGCAGGGAGAAACTGTACCTGGAGAACACTTTTGTCTGCAGCTTGCACCTGCACCTTACATACCCATGGATTTTCAGCACATTCAAATGCATGCCAGGCTCTTCCTAATGCAAGCTGAAAGCTGCTGTCTGAAGGCTTCGCTCCTTGTCAGATCGAAGCAGCAGCACACACCTTCGAGTTTGGCAGGAACTAAAGAGCCGCAGAAGACCATGGTCTAGCAACAAGGGGATAGGAAAATGCATTTGCTTCATGTGCCCTTGTCGTCGCCTCACAACAGGTAGCAGCATAAAGCAGATGCGGCCGAAGTTCTTCCGGGCGACAGCTAACATCAATCGAGCAAGTGGTCTACCCACAGCTATGGTCCTCTGGCAGTCTGAAAGCTTTGCGCACAAGCCGCTTGCTAAGCGCCTTCCTTTGCCTTTAGGCAGTGCTCGTGCACGACAAGCCTGGGGCGTGAATGCTCTCTACCCCGCACACACATTTCGCTGTGCCCGTTGCCAAGCGCTCTGGAAGCACTGTTTATGACGCAAGCGGAACGCCTCTTGCGCTTCCATTCTCAGAGCTCCTGAGTAAAGCACTCTGCGACCCTTGGTGCGAATGCCAGAGGAAAACATTTCCACTGCGTCTGGCAGGGAGAAACTGTACCTGGAGAACACTTTTGTCTGCAGCTTGCACCTGCACCTTACATACCCATGGATTTTCAGCACATTCAAATGCATGCCAGGCTCTTCCTTCCGCAAGCTGAAAGCTGCTGTCAGAAGGCTTCGCTCCTTGTCAGATGGAAGCAGCAGCACGCACCTTCGAGTTTGGCAGGAACTAAAGAGCCGCAGAAGAGCATGGTCAAGCAACAAGGGGATAAGAAAATGCATTTCCTTCATGTGCCCTTGTCGCCGCCTCACAAAAGGTAGCAGCATAAAGCAGATGCGGCTGAAGTTCTTCCGGGCGACAGCTAACATCAATCGAGCAAGCGGTCTTCCCACAGCTATGGTCCTCTGGCAGTCTGAAAGCTTTGCGCACAAGCCGCTTGCTAAGCACCTTCATTTGCCTTTAGGCAGTGCTCATGCTTTACCAGCCTGGGGCGAGAATGGTCACTACCGCGCACACACGTTTCGCTGTGCCCGTTGCCAAGCGCTCTGGAAGCGCTGTTTATGACGCAAGCGGAACGCCTCTTGCGCTTCCATTCTCAGAGCTCCTGAGTTAAGCAATCTGCGACCCTTGGTGCGAATGCCAGAGGAAAACATTTCCACTGTGTCTGGCAGGGAGAAACTGCACCTGGAGAACACTTTTGTCTGCAGCTTGCACCTGCACCTTACATACCCATGGATTTTCAGCACATTCAAATGCATGCCAGGCTCTTCCTTACCCAAGCTGAAAGCTGCTGTCCGAAGGCTTGGCTCCTTGTCAGATGGAAGCAGCAGCACGCACCTTTAAGTTTGGCAAGTACTAAAGAGCCTCAGAAGACCATGGTCTAGCAACAAGGGGATAGGAAAATGCATTTGCTTCATGTGCCCTTGTCGTCGCCTCACAACAGGTAGCAGCATAAAGCAGATGCGGCTGAAGTTCTTCCGGGCGACAGCTAACATCAATCGAGCAAGTGGTCTTCCCACAGCTATGGTCCTCTGGCAGTCTGAAAGCTTTGCGCACAAGCCGCTTGCTAAGCGCCTTCCTTTGCCTTTAGGCAGTGCTCGTGCAAAACAAGCCTGGGGCGTGAATGCTCACTACCCCGCACACACATTTCGCTGTGCCCGTTGCCAAGCGCTCTGGAAGCACTGTTTATGACGCAAGCGGAACGCCTCTTGCGCTTCCATTCTCAGAGCTCCTGAGTAAAGCACTCTGCGACCCTTGGTGCGAATGCCAGAGGAAAACATTTCCACTGAGTCTGGCAGGGAGAAACTGTACCTGGAGAACACTTTTGTCTGCAGCTTGCACCTGCACCTTACATACCCATGGATTTTCAGCACATTCAAATGCATGCCAGGCTCTTCCTAATGCAAGCTGAAAGCTGCTGTCTGAAGGCTTCGCTCCTTGTCAGATCGAAGCAGCAGCACACACCTTCGAGTTTGGCAGGAACTAAAGAGCCGCAGAAGAGCATGGTCTAGCAACAAGGGGATAGGAAAATGCATTTGCTTCATGTGCCCTTGTCGTCGCCTCACAACAGGTAGCAGCATAAAGCAGATGCGGCTGAAGTTCTTCCAGGCGACAGCTAACATCAATCGAGCAAGTGGTCTTCCCACAGCTATGGTCCTCTGGCAGTCTGAAAGCTTTGCGCACAAGCCGCTTGCTAAGCGCCTTCCTTTGCCTTTAGGCAGTGCTCGTGCACAACAAGCCTCGGGCGTGAATGCTCACTACCTCGCACACACATTTCGCTGTGCCCGTTGCCAAGCGCTCTGGAAGCGCTGTTTATGACGCAAGCGGAACGCCTCTTGCGCTTCCATTCTCAGAGCTCCTGAGTTAAGCAATCTGCGACCCTTGGTGCGAATGCCAGAGGAAAACATTTCCACTGAGTCTAGCAGGGAGAAACTGTACCTGGAGAACACTTTTGTCTGCAGCTTGCGCCTGCACCTTACATACCCATGGAATTTCAGCACATTCAAATGCATGCCAGGCTCTTCCTTACCCAAGCTGAAAGCTGCTGTCCGAAGGCTTGGCTCCTTGTCAGATGGAAGCAGCAGCACGCACCTTTAAGTTTGGCAAGTACTAAAGAGCCTCAGAAGACCATGGTCTAGCAACAAGGGGATAGGAAAATGCATTTCCTTCATGTGCCCTTGTCGTCGCCTCACAACAGGTAGCAGCATAAAGCAGATGCGGCTGAAGTTCTTCCGGGCGACAGCTAACATCAATCGAGCAAGTGGTCTTCCCACAGCTATGGTCCTCTGGCAGTCTGAAAGCTTTGCGCACAAGCCGCTTGCTAAGCGCCTTCCTTTGCCTTTAGGCAGTGCTCGTGCAAAACAAGCCTGGGGCGTGAATGCTCACTACCCCGCACACACATTTCGCTGTGCCCGTTGCCAAGCGCTCTGGAAGCACTGTTTATGACGCAAGCGGAACGCCTCTTGCGCTTCCATTCTCAGAGCTCCTGAGTAAAGCACTCTGCGACCCTTGGTGCGAATGCCAGAGGAAAACATTTCCACTGAGTCTGGCAGGGAGAAACTGTACCTGGAGAACACTTTTGTCTGCAGCTTGCACCTGCACCTTACATACCCATGGATTTTCAGCACATTCAAATGCATGCCAGGCTCTTCCTAATGCAAGCTGAAAGCTGCTGTCTGAAGGCTTCGCTCCTTGTCAGATCGAAGCAGCAGCACACACCTTCGAGTTTGGCAGGAACTAAAGAGCCGCAGAAGACCATGGTCTAGCAACAAGGGGATAGGAAAATGCATTTGCTTCATGTGCCCTTGTCGTCGCCTCACAACAGGTAGCAGCATAAAGCAGATGCGGCCGAAGTTCTTCCGGGCGACAGCTAACATCAATCGAGCAAGTGGTCTACCCACAGCTATGGTCCTCTGGCAGTCTGAAAGCTTTGCGCACAAGCCGCTTGCTAAGCGCCTTCCTTTGCCTTTAGGCAGTGCTCGTGCACGACAAGCCTGGGGCGTGAATGCTCACTACCCCGCACACACATTTCGCTGTGCCCGTTGCCAAGCGCTCTGGAAGCACTGTTTATGACACAAGCGGAACGCCTCTTGCGCTTCCATTCTCAGAGCTCCTGAGTAAAGCACTCTGCGACCCTTGGTGCGAATGCCAGAGGAAAACATTTCCACTGAGTCTGGCAGGGAGAAACTGTACCTGGAGAACACTTTTGTCTGCAGCTTGCACCTGCACCTTACATACCCATGGATTTTCAGCACATTCAAATGCATGCCAGGCTCTTCCTTCCGCAAGCTGAAAGCTGCTGTCAGAAGGCTTCGCTCCTTGTCAGATGGAAGCAGCAGCACGCACCTTCGAGTTTGGCAGGAACTAAAGAGCCGCAGAAGAGCATGGTCAAGCAACAAGGGGATAAGAAAATGCATTTCCTTCATGTGCCCTTGTCGCCGCCTCACAAAAGGTAGCAGCATAAAGCAGATGCGGCTGAAGTTCTTCCGGGCGACAGCTAACATCAATCGAGCAAGCGGTCTTCCCACAGCTATGGTCCTCTGGCAGTCTGAAAGCTTTGCGCACAAGCCGCTTGCTAAGCACCTTCATTTGCCTTTAGGCAGTGCTCATGCTTTACCAGCCTGGGGCGAGAATGGTCACTACCGCGCACACACGTTTCGCTGTGCCCGTTGCCAAGCGCTCTGGAAGCGCTGTTTATGACGCAAGCGGAACGCCTCTTGCGCTTCCATTCTCAGAGCTCCTGAGTTAAGCAATCTGCGACCCTTGGTGCGAATGCCAGAGGAAAACATTTCCACTGTGTCTGGCAGGGAGAAACTGTACCTGGAGAACACTTTTGTCTGCAGCTTGCACCTGCACCTTACATACCCATGGATTTTCAGCACATTCAAATGCATGCCAGGCTCTTCTTTATGCAAGCTGAAAGCTGCTGTCAGAAGGCTTGGCTCCTTGTCAGATCGAAGCAGCAGCACGCACCTTCGAGTTTGGCAGGAACTAAAGAGCCGCAGAAGAGCATGGTCTAGCAACAAGGGGATAGGAAAATGCATTTGCTTCATGTGCCCTTGTCGTCGCCTAACAACATGTAGCAGCATAAAGCAGATGCGGCTGAAGTTCTTCCGGGCGACAGCTAACATCAATCGAGCAAGTGGTCTTCCCACAGCTATGGTCCTCTGGCAGTCTGAAAGCTTTGCGCACAAGCCGCTTGCTAAGCGCCTTCCTTTGCCTTTAGGCAGTGCTCGTGCACGACAAGCCTGGGGCGTGAATGCTCACTACCTCGCACACACGTTTCGTTGTGCCCGTTGCCAAGCGCTCTGGAAGCACTGTTTATGACGCAAGCGGAACGCCTCTTGTGCTTCCATTCTCAGAGCTCCTGAGTTAAGCACTCTGCGACCGTAGGCGCGAATGCCAGAGGAAAACATTACCACTGCGTCTGGCAGGGAGAAACTGTACCTGGAGAACACTTTTGTCTGCAGCATGCACCTGCACCTTACATACCCATGGATTTTCAGCACATTCAAATGCATGCCAGGCTCTTCCTAACGCAAGCTGAAAGCTGCTGTCAGAAGGCTTCGCTCCTTGTCAGATCGAAGCAGCAGCACGCACCTTCGAGTTTGGCAGGAACTAAAGAGCCGCAGAAGAGCATGGTCTAGCAACAAGGGGATAGGAAAATGCATTTGCTTCATGTGCCCTTGTCGCCGCCTCACAACAGGTAGCAGCATAAAGCAGATGCGGCTGAAGTTCTTCCGGGCGACAGCTAACATCAATCGAGCAAGTGGTCTACCCACAGCTATGGTCCTCTGGCAGTCTGAAAGCTTTGCGCACAAGCCGCTTGCTAAGCGCCTTCCTTTGCCTTTAGGCAGTGCTCGTGCACAACAAGCCTCGGGCGTGAATGCTCACTACCCCGCACACACATTTCGCTGTGCCCGTTGCCAGGCGCTCTGGAAGCACTGTTTATGAGGCACGCGGAACGCCTCTTGCGCTTCCATTCTCAGAGCTCCTGAGTTAAGCAATCTGCGACCCTTGGTGCGAATGCCAGAGGAAAACATTTCCACTGTGTCTGGCAGGGAGAAACTGTACCTGGAGAACACTTTTGTCTGCAGCTTGCACCTGCACCTTACATACCCATGGATTTTCAGCACATTCAAATGCATGCCAGGCTCTTCTTTATGCAAGCTGAAAGCTGCTGTCAGAAGGCTTGGCTCCTTGTCAGATCGAAGCAGCAGCACGCACCTTCGAGTTTGGCAGGAACTAAAGAGCCGCAGAAGAGCATGGTCTAGCAACAAGGGGATAGGAAAATGCATTTCCTTCATGTGCCCTTGTCGTCGCCTCACAGCAGGTAGCAGCATAAAGCAGATGCGGCTGAAGTTCTTCCGGGCGACAGCTAACATCAATCGAGCAGGTGGTCTTCCCACAGCTATGGTCCTCTGGCAGTCTGAAAGCTTTGCGCACAAGCCGTCTGCTAAGCACCTTCATTTGCCTTTAGGCAGTGCTCGTGCACGACAAGCCTGGGGCGTGAATGCTCACTACCCCGCACACACGTTTCGTTGTGCCCGTTGCCAAGCGCTCTGGAAGCACTGTTTATGACGCAAGCGGAACGCCTCTTGTGCTTCCATTCTCAGAGCTCCTGAGTTAAGCACTCTGCGACCGTAGGCGCGAATGCCAGAGGAAAACATTTCCACTGCGTCTGGCAGGGAGAAACTGTACCTGGAGAACACTTTTGTCTGCAGCTTGCGCCTGCACCTTACATACCCATGGATTTTCAGCACATTCAAATGCATGCCAGGCTCTTCCTTACCCAAGCTGAAAGCTGCTGTCCGAAGGCTTGGCTCCTTGTCAGATCGAAGCAGCAGCACGCACCTTCGAGTTTGGCAGGAACTAAAGAGCCGCAGAAGAGCATGGTCTAGCAACAAGGGGATAGGAAAATGCATTTCCTTCATGTGCCCTTGTCGTCGCCTCACAGCAGGTAGCAGCATAAAGCAGATGCGGCTGAAGTTCTTCCGGGCGACAGCTAACATCAATCGAGCAAGTGGTCTTCCCACAGCTATGGTCCTCTGGCAGTCTGAAAGCTTTGCGCACAAGCCGCTTGCTAAGCGCCTTCCTTTGCCTTTAGGCAGTGCTCGTGCACAACAAGCCTCGGGCGTGAATGCTCACTACCTCGCACACACATTTCGCTGTGCCCGTTGCCAAGCGCTCTGGAAGCGCTGTTTATGACGCAAGCGGAACGCCTCTTGCGCTTCCATTCTCAGAGCTCCTGAGTTAAGCAATCTGCGACCCTTGGTGCGAATGCCAGAGGAAAACATTTCCACTGAGTCTAGCAGGGAGAAACTGTACCTGGAGAACACTTTTGTCTGCAGCTTGCGCCTGCACCTTACATACCCATGGAATTTCAGCACATTCAAATGCATGCCAGGCTCTTCCTTACCCAAGCTGAAAGCTGCTGTCCGAAGGCTTGGCTCCTTGTCAGATGGAAGCAGCAGCACGCACCTTTAAGTTTGGCAAGTATTAAAGAGCCTCAGAAGACCATGGTCTAGCAACAAGGGGATAGGAAAATGCATTTCCTTCATGTGCCCTTGTCGTCGCCTCACAACAGGTAGCAGCATAAAGCAGATGCGGCTGAAGTTCTTCCGGGCGACAGCTAACATCAATCGAGCAAGTGGTCTTCCCACAGCTATGGTCCTCTGGCAGTCTGAAAGCTTTGCGCACAAGCCGCTTGCTAAGCGCCTTCCTTTGCCTTTAGGCAGTGCTCGTGCAAAACAAGCCTGGGGCGTGAATGCTCACTACCCCGCACACACATTTCGCTGTGCCCGTTGCCAAGCGCTCTGGAAGCACTGTTTATGACGCAAGCGGAACGCCTCTTGCGCTTCCATTCTCAGAGCTCCTGAGTAAAGCACTCTGCGACCCTTGGTGCGAATGCCAGAGGAAAACATTTCCACTGAGTCTGGCAGGGAGAAACTGTACCTGGAGAACACTTTTGTCTGCAGCTTGCACCTGCACCTTACATACCCATGGATTTTCAGCACATTCAAATGCATGCCAGGCTCTTCCTAATGCAAGCTGAAAGCTGCTGTCTGAAGGCTTCGCTCCTTGTCAGATCGAAGCAGCAGCACACACCTTCGAGTTTGGCAGGAACTAAAGAGCCGCAGAAGAGCATGGTCTAGCAACAAGGGGATAGGAAAATGCATTTCCTTCATGTGCCCTTGTCGTCGCCTAACAACAGGTAGCAGCATAAAGCAGATGCGGCTGAAGTTCTTCCGGGCGACAGCTAACATCAATCGAGCAAGTGGTCTTCCCACAGCTATGGTCCTCTGGCAGTCTGAAAGCTTTGCGCACAAGCCGCTTGCTAAGCGCCTTCCTTTGCCTTTAGGCAGTGCTCGTGCAAAACAAGCCTGGGGCGTGAATGCTCTCTACCCCGCACACACATTTCGCTGTGCCCGTTGCCAAGCGCTCTGGAAGCACTGTTTATGACGCAAGCGGAACGCCTCTTGCGCTTCCATTCTCAGAGCTCCTGAGTAAAGCACTCTGCGACCCTTGGTGCGAATGCCAGAGGAAAACATTTCCACTGAGTCTGGCAGGGAGAAACTGTACCTGGAGAACACTTTTGTCTGCAGCTTGCACCTGCACCTTACATACCCATGGATTTTCAGCACATTCAAATGCATGCCAGGCTCTTCCTAATGCAAGCTGAAAGCTGCTGTCTGAAGGCTTCGCTCCTTGTCAGATCGAAGCAGCAGCACACACCTTCGAGTTTGGCAGGAACTAAAGAGCCGCAGAAGACCATGGTCTAGCAACAAGGGGATAGGAAAATGCATTTGCTTCATGTGCCCTTGTCGTCGCCTCACAACAGGTAGCAGCATAAAGCAGATGCGGCCGAAGTTCTTCCGGGCGACAGCTAACATCAATCGAGCAAGTGGTCTACCCACAGCTATGGTCCTCTGGCAGTCTGAAAGCTTTGCGCACAAGCCGCTTGCTAAGCGCCTTCCTTTGCCTTTAGGCAGTGCTCGTGCACGACAAGCCTGGGGCGTGAATGCTCTCTACCCCGCACACACATTTCGCTGTGCCCGTTGCCAAGCGCTCTGGAAGCACTGTTTATGACGCAAGCGGAACGCCTCTTGCGCTTCCATTCTCAGAGCTCCTGAGTAAAGCACTCTGCGACCCTTGGTGCGAATGCCAGAGGAAAACATTTCCACTGCGTCTGGCAGGGAGAAACTGTACCTGGAGAACACTTTTGTCTGCAGCTTGCACCTGCACCTTACATACCCATGGATTTTCAGCACATTCAAATGCATGCCAGGCTCTTCCTTCCGCAAGCTGAAAGCTGCTGTCAGAAGGCTTCGCTCCTTGTCAGATGGAAGCAGCAGCACGCACCTTCGAGTTTGGCAGGAACTAAAGAGCCGCAGAAGAGCATGGTCAAGCAACAAGGGGATAAGAAAATGCATTTCCTTCATGTGCCCTTGTCGCCGCCTCACAAAAGGTAGCAGCATAAAGCAGATGCGGCTGAAGTTCTTCCGGGCGACAGCTAACATCAATCGAGCAAGCGGTCTTCCCACAGCTATGGTCCTCTGGCAGTCTGAAAGCTTTGCGCACAAGCCGCTTGCTAAGCACCTTCATTTGCCTTTAGGCAGTGCTCATGCTTTACCAGCCTGGGGCGAGAATGGTCACTACCGCGCACACACGTTTCGCTGTGCCCGTTGCCAAGCGCTCTGGAAGCGCTGTTTATGACGCAAGCGGAACGCCTCTTGCGCTTCCATTCTCAGAGCTCCTGAGTTAAGCAATCTGCGACCCTTGGTGCGAATGCCAGAGGAAAACATTTCCACTGTGTCTGGCAGGGAGAAACTGCACCTGGAGAACACTTTTGTCTGCAGCTTGCACCTGCACCTTACATACCCATGGATTTTCAGCACATTCAAATGCATGCCAGGCTCTTCCTTACCCAAGCTGAAAGCTGCTGTCCGAAGGCTTGGCTCCTTGTCAGATGGAAGCAGCAGCACGCACCTTTAAGTTTGGCAAGTACTAAAGAGCCTCAGAAGACCATGGTCTAGCAACAAGGGGATAGGAAAATGCATTTGCTTCATGTGCCCTTGTCGTCGCCTCACAACAGGTAGCAGCATAAAGCAGATGCGGCTGAAGTTCTTCCGGGCGACAGCTAACATCAATCGAGCAAGTGGTCTTCCCACAGCTATGGTCCTCTGGCAGTCTGAAAGCTTTGCGCACAAGCCGCTTGCTAAGCGCCTTCCTTTGCCTTTAGGCAGTGCTCGTGCAAAACAAGCCTGGGGCGTGAATGCTCACTACCCCGCACACACATTTCGCTGTGCCCGTTGCCAAGCGCTCTGGAAGCACTGTTTATGACGCAAGCGGAACGCCTCTTGCGCTTCCATTCTCAGAGCTCCTGAGTAAAGCACTCTGCGACCCTTGGTGCGAATGCCAGAGGAAAACATTTCCACTGAGTCTGGCAGGGAGAAACTGTACCTGGAGAACACTTTTGTCTGCAGCTTGCACCTGCACCTTACATACCCATGGATTTTCAGCACATTCAAATGCATGCCAGGCTCTTCCTAATGCAAGCTGAAAGCTGCTGTCTGAAGGCTTCGCTCCTTGTCAGATCGAAGCAGCAGCACACACCTTCGAGTTTGGCAGGAACTAAAGAGCCGCAGAAGAGCATGGTCTAGCAACAAGGGGATAGGAAAATGCATTTGCTTCATGTGCCCTTGTCGTCGCCTCACAACAGGTAGCAGCATAAAGCAGATGCGGCTGAAGTTCTTCCAGGCGACAGCTAACATCAATCGAGCAAGTGGTCTTCCCACAGCTATGGTCCTCTGGCAGTCTGAAAGCTTTGCGCACAAGCCGCTTGCTAAGCGCCTTCCTTTGCCTTTAGGCAGTGCTCGTGCACAACAAGCCTCGGGCGTGAATGCTCACTACCTCGCACACACATTTCGCTGTGCCCGTTGCCAAGCGCTCTGGAAGCGCTGTTTATGACGCAAGCGGAACGCCTCTTGCGCTTCCATTCTCAGAGCTCCTGAGTTAAGCAATCTGCGACCCTTGGTGCGAATGCCAGAGGAAAACATTTCCACTGAGTCTAGCAGGGAGAAACTGTACCTGGAGAACACTTTTGTCTGCAGCTTGCGCCTGCACCTTACATACCCATGGAATTTCAGCACATTCAAATGCATGCCAGGCTCTTCCTTACCCAAGCTGAAAGCTGCTGTCCGAAGGCTTGGCTCCTTGTCAGATGGAAGCAGCAGCACGCACCTTTAAGTTTGGCAAGTACTAAAGAGCCTCAGAAGACCATGGTCTAGCAACAAGGGGATAGGAAAATGCATTTCCTTCATGTGCCCTTGTCGTCGCCTCACAACAGGTAGCAGCATAAAGCAGATGCGGCTGAAGTTCTTCCGGGCGACAGCTAACATCAATCGAGCAAGTGGTCTTCCCACAGCTATGGTCCTCTGGCAGTCTGAAAGCTTTGCGCACAAGCCGCTTGCTAAGCGCCTTCCTTTGCCTTTAGGCAGTGCTCGTGCAAAACAAGCCTGGGGCGTGAATGCTCACTACCCCGCACACACATTTCGCTGTGCCCGTTGCCAAGCGCTCTGGAAGCACTGTTTATGACGCAAGCGGAACGCCTCTTGCGCTTCCATTCTCAGAGCTCCTGAGTAAAGCACTCTGCGACCCTTGGTGCGAATGCCAGAGGAAAACATTTCCACTGAGTCTGGCAGGGAGAAACTGTACCTGGAGAACACTTTTGTCTGCAGCTTGCACCTGCACCTTACATACCCATGGATTTTCAGCACATTCAAATGCATGCCAGGCTCTTCCTAATGCAAGCTGAAAGCTGCTGTCTGAAGGCTTCGCTCCTTGTCAGATCGAAGCAGCAGCACACACCTTCGAGTTTGGCAGGAACTAAAGAGCCGCAGAAGACCATGGTCTAGCAACAAGGGGATAGGAAAATGCATTTGCTTCATGTGCCCTTGTCGTCGCCTCACAACAGGTAGCAGCATAAAGCAGATGCGGCCGAAGTTCTTCCGGGCGACAGCTAACATCAATCGAGCAAGTGGTCTACCCACAGCTATGGTCCTCTGGCAGTCTGAAAGCTTTGCGCACAAGCCGCTTGCTAAGCGCCTTCCTTTGCCTTTAGGCAGTGCTCGTGCACGACAAGCCTGGGGCGTGAATGCTCACTACCCCGCACACACATTTCGCTGTGCCCGTTGCCAAGCGCTCTGGAAGCACTGTTTATGACACAAGCGGAACGCCTCTTGCGCTTCCATTCTCAGAGCTCCTGAGTAAAGCACTCTGCGACCCTTGGTGCGAATGCCAGAGGAAAACATTTCCACTGAGTCTGGCAGGGAGAAACTGTACCTGGAGAACACTTTTGTCTGCAGCTTGCACCTGCACCTTACATACCCATGGATTTTCAGCACATTCAAATGCATGCCAGGCTCTTCCTTCCGCAAGCTGAAAGCTGCTGTCAGAAGGCTTCGCTCCTTGTCAGATGGAAGCAGCAGCACGCACCTTCGAGTTTGGCAGGAACTAAAGAGCCGCAGAAGAGCATGGTCAAGCAACAAGGGGATAAGAAAATGCATTTCCTTCATGTGCCCTTGTCGCCGCCTCACAAAAGGTAGCAGCATAAAGCAGATGCGGCTGAAGTTCTTCCGGGCGACAGCTAACATCAATCGAGCAAGCGGTCTTCCCACAGCTATGGTCCTCTGGCAGTCTGAAAGCTTTGCGCACAAGCCGCTTGCTAAGCACCTTCATTTGCCTTTAGGCAGTGCTCATGCTTTACCAGCCTGGGGCGAGAATGGTCACTACCGCGCACACACGTTTCGCTGTGCCCGTTGCCAAGCGCTCTGGAAGCGCTGTTTATGACGCAAGCGGAACGCCTCTTGCGCTTCCATTCTCAGAGCTCCTGAGTTAAGCAATCTGCGACCCTTGGTGCGAATGCCAGAGGAAAACATTTCCACTGTGTCTGGCAGGGAGAAACTGTACCTGGAGAACACTTTTGTCTGCAGCTTGCACCTGCACCTTACATACCCATGGATTTTCAGCACATTCAAATGCATGCCAGGCTCTTCTTTATGCAAGCTGAAAGCTGCTGTCAGAAGGCTTGGCTCCTTGTCAGATCGAAGCAGCAGCACGCACCTTCGAGTTTGGCAGGAACTAAAGAGCCGCAGAAGAGCATGGTCTAGCAACAAGGGGATAGGAAAATGCATTTGCTTCATGTGCCCTTGTCGTCGCCTAACAACATGTAGCAGCATAAAGCAGATGCGGCTGAAGTTCTTCCGGGCGACAGCTAACATCAATCGAGCAAGTGGTCTTCCCACAGCTATGGTCCTCTGGCAGTCTGAAAGCTTTGCGCACAAGCCGCTTGCTAAGCGCCTTCCTTTGCCTTTAGGCAGTGCTCGTGCACGACAAGCCTGGGGCGTGAATGCTCACTACCCTGCACACACATTTCGCTGTGCCCGTTGCCAAGCGCTCTGGAAGCACTGTTTATGACGCAAGCGGAACGCCTCTTGTGCTTCCATTCTCAGAGCTCCTGAGTTAAGCACTCTGCGACCGTAGGCGCGAATGCCAGAGGAAAACATTACCACTGCGTCTGGCAGGGAGAAACTGTACCTGGAGAACACTTTTGTCTGCAGCATGCACCTGCACCTTACATACCCATGGATTTTCAGCACATTCAAATGCATGCCAGGCTCTTCCTAACGCAAGCTGAAAGCTGCTGTCAGAAGGCTTCGCTCCTTGTCAGATCGAAGCAGCAGCACGCACCTTCGAGTTTGGCAGGAACTAAAGAGCCGCAGAAGAGCATGGTCTAGCAACAAGGGGATAGGAAAATGCATTTGCTTCATGTGCCCTTGTCGCCGCCTCACAACAGGTAGCAGCATAAAGCAGATGCGGCTGAAGTTCTTCCGGGCAACAGCTAACATCAATCGAGCAAGTGGTCTACCCACAGCTATGGTCCTCTGGCAGTCTGAAAGCTTTGCGCACAAGCCGCTTGCTAAGCGCCTTCCTTTGCCCTTAGGCAGTGCTCGTGCACGACAAGCCTCGGGCGTGAATGCTCACTACCGCGCACACACATTTCGCTGTGCCCGTTGCCAGGCGCTCTGGAAGCACTGTTTATGAGGCACGCGGAACGCCTCTTGCGCTTCCATTCTCAGAGCTCCTGAGTTAAGCAATCTGCGACCCTTGGTGCGAATGCCAGAGGAAAACATTTCCACTGTGTCTGGCAGGGAGAAACTGTACCTGGAGAACACTTTTGTCTGCAGCTTGCACCTGCACCTTACATACCCATGGATTTTCAGCACATTCAAATGCATGCCAGGCTCTTCTTTATGCAAGCTGAAAGCTGCTGTCAGAAGGCTTGGCTCCTTGTCAGATCGAAGCAGCAGCACGCACCTTCGAGTTTGGCAGGAACTAAAGAGCCGCAGAAGAGCATGGTCTAGCAACAAGGGGATAGGAAAATGCATTTGCTTCATGTGCCCTTGTCGTCGCCTAACAACATGTAGCAGCATAAAGCAGATGCGGCTGAAGTTCTTCCGGGCGACAGCTAACATCAATCGAGCAAGGGGTCTTCCCACAGCTATGGTCCTCTGGCAGTCTGAAAGCTTTGCGCACAAGCCGCTTGCTAAGCGCCTTCCTTTGCCTTTAGGCAGTGCTCGTGCACAACAAGCCTGGGGCGTGAATGCTCACTACCTCGCACACACATTTCGCTGTGCCCGTTGCCAAGCGCTCTGGAAGCGCTGTTTATGACGCAAGCGGAACGCCTCTTGCGCTTCCATTCTCAGAGCTCCTGAGTTAAGCAATCTGCGACCCTTGGTGCGAATGCCAGAGGAAAACATTTCCACTGAGTCTAGCAGGGAGAAACTGTACCTGGAGAACACTTTTGTCTGCAGCTTGCGCCTGCACCTTACATACCCATGGAATTTCAGCACATTCAAATGCATGCCAGGCTCTTCCTTACCCAAGCTGAAAGCTGCTGTCCGAAGGCTTGGCTCCTTGTCAGATGGAAGCAGCAGCACGCACCTTTAAGTTTGGCAAGTACTAAAGAGCCTCAGAAGACCATGGTCTAGCAACAAGGGGATAGGAAAATGCATTTGCTTCATGTGCCCTTGTCGTCGCCTCACAACAGGTAGCAGCATAAAGCAGATGCGGCTGAAGTTCTTCCGGGCGACAGCTAACATCAATCGAGCAAGTGGTCTTCCCACAGCTATGGTCCTCTGGCAGTCTGAAAGCTTTGCGCACAAGCCGCTTGCTAAGCGCCTTCCTTTGCCTTTAGGCAGTGCTCGTGCAAAACAAGCCTGGGGCGTGAATGCTCACTACCCCGCACACACATTTCGCTGTGCCCGTTGCCAAGCGCTCTGGAAGCACTGTTTATGACGCAAGCGGAACGCCTCTTGCGCTTCCATTCTCAGAGCTCCTGAGTAAAGCACTCTGCGACCCTTGGTGCGAATGCCAGAGGAAAACATTTCCACTGAGTCTGGCAGGGAGAAACTGTACCTGGAGAACACTTTTGTCTGCAGCTTGCACCTGCACCTTACATACCCATGGATTTTCAGCACATTCAAATGCATGCCAGGCTCTTCCTAATGCAAGCTGAAAGCTGCTGTCTGAAGGCTTCGCTCCTTGTCAGATCGAAGCAGCAGCACACACCTTCGAGTTTGGCAGGAACTAAAGAGCCGCAGAAGACCATGGTCTAGCAACAAGGGGATAGGAAAATGCATTTGCTTCATGTGCCCTTGTCGTCGCCTCACAACAGGTAGCAGCATAAAGCAGATGCGGCCGAAGTTCTTCCGGGCGACAGCTAACATCAATCGAGCAAGTGGTCTACCCACAGCTATGGTCCTCTGGCAGTCTGAAAGCTTTGCGCACAAGCCGCTTGCTAAGCGCCTTCCTTTGCCTTTAGGCAGTGCTCGTGCACGACAAGCCTGGGGCGTGAATGCTCACTACCCCGCACACACATTTCGCTGTGCCCGTTGCCAAGCGCTCTGGAAGCACTGTTTATGACACAAGCGGAACGCCTCTTGCGCTTCCATTCTCAGAGCTCCTGAGTAAAGCACTCTGCGACCCTTGGTGCGAATGCCAGAGGAAAACATTTCCACTGAGTCTGGCAGGGAGAAACTGTACCTGGAGAACACTTTTGTCTGCAGCTTGCACCTGCACCTTACATACCCATGGATTTTCAGCACATTCAAATGCATGCCAGGCTCTTCCTTCCGCAAGCTGAAAGCTGCTGTCAGAAGGCTTCGCTCCTTGTCAGATGGAAGCAGCAGCACGCACCTTCGAGTTTGGCAGGAACTAAAGAGCCGCAGAAGAGCATGGTCAAGCAACAAGGGGATAAGAAAATGCATTTCCTTCATGTGCCCTTGTCGCCGCCTCACAAAAGGTAGCAGCATAAAGCAGATGCGGCTGAAGTTCTTCCGGGCGACAGCTAACATCAATCGAGCAAGCGGTCTTCCCACAGCTATGGTCCTCTGGCAGTCTGAAAGCTTTGCGCACAAGCCGCTTGCTAAGCACCTTCATTTGCCTTTAGGCAGTGCTCATGCTTTACCAGCCTGGGGCGAGAATGGTCACTACCGCGCACACACGTTTCGCTGTGCCCGTTGCCAAGCGCTCTGGAAGCGCTGTTTATGACGCAAGCGGAACGCCTCTTGCGCTTCCATTCTCAGAGCTCCTGAGTTAAGCAATCTGCGACCCTTGGTGCGAATGCCAGAGGAAAACATTTCCACTGTGTCTGGCAGGGAGAAACTGTACCTGGAGAACACTTTTGTCTGCAGCTTGCACCTGCACCTTACATACCCATGGATTTTCAGCACATTCAAATGCATGCCAGGCTCTTCTTTATGCAAGCTGAAAGCTGCTGTCAGAAGGCTTGGCTCCTTGTCAGATCGAAGCAGCAGCACGCACCTTCGAGTTTGGCAGGAACTAAAGAGCCGCAGAAGAGCATGGTCTAGCAACAAGGGGATAGGAAAATGCATTTGCTTCATGTGCCCTTGTCGTCGCCTAACAACATGTAGCAGCATAAAGCAGATGCGGCTGAAGTTCTTCCGGGCGACAGCTAACATCAATCGAGCAAGTGGTCTTCCCACAGCTATGGTCCTCTGGCAGTCTGAAAGCTTTGCGCACAAGCCGCTTGCTAAGCGCCTTCCTTTGCCTTTAGGCAGTGCTCGTGCACGACAAGCCTGGGGCGTGAATGCTCACTACCTCGCACACACGTTTCGTTGTGCCCGTTGCCAAGCGCTCTGGAAGCACTGTTTATGACGCAAGCGGAACGCCTCTTGTGCTTCCATTCTCAGAGCTCCTGAGTTAAGCACTCTGCGACCGTAGGCGCGAATGCCAGAGGAAAACATTACCACTGCGTCTGGCAGGGAGAAACTGTACCTGGAGAACACTTTTGTCTGCAGCATGCACCTGCACCTTACATACCCATGGATTTTCAGCACATTCAAATGCATGCCAGGCTCTTCCTAACGCAAGCTGAAAGCTGCTGTCAGAAGGCTTCGCTCCTTGTCAGATCGAAGCAGCAGCACGCACCTTCGAGTTTGGCAGGAACTAAAGAGCCGCAGAAGAGCATGGTCTAGCAACAAGGGGATAGGAAAATGCATTTGCTTCATGTGCCCTTGTCGCCGCCTCACAACAGGTAGCAGCATAAAGCAGATGCGGCTGAAGTTCTTCCGGGCGACAGCTAACATCAATCGAGCAAGTGGTCTACCCACAGCTATGGTCCTCTGGCAGTCTGAAAGCTTTGCGCACAAGCCGCTTGCTAAGCGCCTTCCTTTGCCTTTAGGCAGTGCTCGTGCACAACAAGCCTCGGGCGTGAATGCTCACTACCCCGCACACACATTTCGCTGTGCCCGTTGCCAGGCGCTCTGGAAGCACTGTTTATGAGGCACGCGGAACGCCTCTTGCGCTTCCATTCTCAGAGCTCCTGAGTTAAGCAATCTGCGACCCTTGGTGCGAATGCCAGAGGAAAACATTTCCACTGTGTCTGGCAGGGAGAAACTGTACCTGGAGAACACTTTTGTCTGCAGCTTGCACCTGCACCTTACATACCCATGGATTTTCAGCACATTCAAATGCATGCCAGGCTCTTCTTTATGCAAGCTGAAAGCTGCTGTCAGAAGGCTTGGCTCCTTGTCAGATCGAAGCAGCAGCACGCACCTTCGAGTTTGGCAGGAACTAAAGAGCCGCAGAAGAGCATGGTCAAGCAACAAGGGGATAAGAAAATGCATTTCCTTCATGTGCCCTTGTCGCCGCCTCACAAAAGGTAGCAGCATAAAGCAGATGCGGCTGAAGTTCTTCCGGGCGACAGCTAACATCAATCGAGCAAGCGGTCTTCCCACAGCTATGGTCCTCTGGCAGTCTGAAAGCTTTGCGCACAAGCCGCTTGCTAAGCGCCTTCCTTTGCCTTTAGGCAGTGCTCGTGCACAACAAGCCTCGGGCGTGAATGCTCACTACCCCGCACACACATTTCGCTGTGCCCGTTGCCAGGCGCTCTGGAAGCACTGTTTATGAGGCACGCGGAACGCCTCTTGCGCTTCCATTCTCAGAGCTCCTGAGTTAAGCACTCTGCGACCCTTGGTGCGAATGCCAGAGGAAAACATTTCCACTGTGTCTGGCAGGGAGAAACTGTACCTGGAGAACACTTTTGTCTGCAGCTTGCACCTGCACCTTACATACCCATGGATTTTCAGCACATTCAAATGCATGCCAGGCTCTTCTTTATGCAAGCTGAAAGCTGCTGTCAGAAGGCTTGGCTCCTTGTCAGATCGAAGCAGCAGCACGCACCTTCGAGTTTGGCAGGAACTAAAGAGCCGCAGAAGAGCATGGTCAAGCAACAAGGGGATAAGAAAATGCATTTGCTTCATGTGCCCTTGTCGCCGCCTCACAAAAGGTAGCAGCATAAAGCAGATGCGGCTGAAGTTCTTCCGGGCGACAGCTAACATCAATCGAGCAAGCGGTCTTCCCACAGCTATGGTCCTCTGGCAGTCTGAAAGCTTTGCGCACAAGCCGCTTGCTAAGCACCTTCATTTGCCTTTAGGCAGTGCTCCTGCTTTACCAGCCTGGGGCGTGAATGCTCACTACCGCGCACACACGTTTCGCTGTGCCCGTTGCCAAGCGCTCTGGAAGCGCTGTTTATGACGCAAGCGGAACGCCTCTTGCGCTTCCATTCTCAGAGCTCCTGAGTTAAGCAATCTGCGACCCTTGGTGCGAATGCCAGAGGAAAACATTTCCACTGTGTCTGGCAGGGAGAAACTGTACCTGGAGAACACTTTTGTCTGCAGCTTGCACCTGCACCTTACATACCCATGGATTTTCAGCACATTCAAATGCATGCCAGGCTCTTCTTTATGCAAGCTGAAAGCTGCTGTCAGAAGGCTTGGCTCCTTGTCAGATCGAAGCAGCAGCACGCACCTTCGAGTTTGGCAGGAACTAAAGAGCCGCAGAAGAGCATGGTCTAGCAACAAGGGGATAGGAAAATGCATTTGCTTCATGTGCCCTTGTCGTCGCCTAACAACATGTAGCAGCATAAAGCAGATGCGGCTGAAGTTCTTCCGGGCGACAGCTAACATCAATCGAGCAAGTGGTCTTCCCACAGCTATGGTCCTCTGGCAGTCTGAAAGCTTTGCGCACAAGCCGCTTGCTAAGCGCCTTCCTTTGCCTTTAGGCAGTGCTCGTGCACGACAAGCCTGGGGCGTGAATGCTCACTACCTCGCACACACGTTTCGTTGTGCCCGTTGCCAAGCGCTCTGGAAGCACTGTTTATGACGCAAGCGGAACGCCTCTTGTGCTTCCATTCTCAGAGCTCCTGAGTTAAGCACTCTGCGACCGTAGGCGCGAATGCCAGAGGAAAACATTACCACTGCGTCTGGCAGGGAGAAACTGTACCTGGAGAACACTTTTGTCTGCAGCATGCACCTGCACCTTACATACCCATGGATTTTCAGCACATTCAAATGCATGCCAGGCTCTTCCTAACGCAAGCTGAAAGCTGCTGTCAGAAGGCTTCGCTCCTTGTCAGATCGAAGCAGCAGCACGCACCTTCGAGTTTGGCAGGAACTAAAGAGCCGCAGAAGAGCATGGTCTAGCAACAAGGGGATAGGAAAATGCATTTGCTTCATGTGCCCTTGTCGCCGCCTCACAACAGGTAGCAGCATAAAGCAGATGCGGCTGAAGTTCTTCCGGGCGACAGCTAACATCAATCGAGCAAGTGGTCTACCCACAGCTATGGTCCTCTGGCAGTCTGAAAGCTTTGCGCACAAGCCGCTTGCTAAGCGCCTTCCTTTGCCTTTAGGCAGTGCTCGTGCACAACAAGCCTCGGGCGTGAATGCTCACTACCTCGCACACACATTTCGCTGTGCCCGTTGCCAAGCGCTCTGGAAGCGCTGTTTATGACGCAAGCCGAACGCCTCTTGCGCTTCCATTCTCAGAGCTCCTGAGTTAAGCAATCTGCGACCCTTGGTGCGAATGCCAGAGGAAAACATTTCCACTGAGTCTAGCAGGGAGAAACTGTACCTGGAGAACACTTTTGTCTGCAGCTTGCACCTGCACCTTACATACCCATGGAATTTCAGCACATTCAAATGCATGCCAGGCTCTTCCTAATGCAAGCTGAAAGCTGCTGTCTGAAGGCTTCGCTCCTTGTCAGATCGAAGCAGCAGCACACACCTTCGAGTTTGGCAGGAACTAAAGAGCCGCAGAAGAGCATGGTCTAGCAACAAGGGGATAGGAAAATGCATTTGCTTCATGTGCCCTTGTCGTCGCCTAACAACATGTAGCAGCATAAAGCAGATGCGGCTGAAGTTCTTCCGGGCGACAGCTAACATGAATCGAGCAAGTGGTCTTCCCACAGCTATGGTCCTCTGGCAGTCTGAAAGCTTTGCGCACAAGCCGCTTGCTAAGCGCCTTCCTTTGCCTTTAGGCAGTGCTCGTGCACAACAAGCCTCGGGCGTGAATGCTCACTACCTCGCACACACATTTCGCTGTGCCCGTTGCCAAGCGCTCTGGAAGCGCTGTTTATGACGCAAGCGGAACGCCTCTTGCGCTTCCATTCTCAGAGCTCCTGAGTTAAGCAATCTGCGACCCTTGGTGCGAATGCCAGAGGAAAACATTTCCACTGAGTCTAGCAGGGAGAAACTGTACCTGGAGAACACTTTTGTCTGCAGCTTGCGCCTGCACCTTACATACCCATGGAATTTCAGCACATTCAAATGCATGCCAGGCTCTTCCTTACCCAAGCTGAAAGCTGCTGTCCGAAGGCTTGGCTCCTTGTCAGATGGAAGCAGCAGCACGCACCTTTAAGTTTGGCAAGTACTAAAGAGCCTCAGAAGACCATGGTCTAGCAACAAGGGGATAGGAAAATGCATTTGCTTCATGTGCCCTTGTCGTCGCCTCACAACAGGTAGCAGCATAAAGCAGATGCGGCTGAAGTTCTTCCGGGCGACAGCTAACATCAATCGAGCAAGTGGTCTTCCCACAGCTATGGTCCTCTGGCAGTCTGAAAGCTTTGCGCACAAGCCGCTTGCTAAGCGCCTTCCTTTGCCTTTAGGCAGTGCTCGTGCAAAACAAGCCTGGGGCGTGAATGCTCACTACCCCGCACACACATTTCGCTGTGCCCGTTGCCAAGCGCTCTGGAAGCACTGTTTATGACGCAAGCGGAACGCCTCTTGCGCTTCCATTCTCAGAGCTCCTGAGTAAAGCACTCTGCGACCCTTGGTGCGAATGCCAGAGGAAAACATTTCCACTGAGTCTGGCAGGGAGAAACTGTACCTGGAGAACACTTTTGTCTGCAGCTTGCACCTGCACCTTACATACCCATGGATTTTCAGCACATTCAAATGCATGCCAGGCTCTTCCTAATGCAAGCTGAAAGCTGCTGTCTGAAGGCTTCGCTCCTTGTCAGATCGAAGCAGCAGCACACACCTTCGAGTTTGGCAGGAACTAAAGAGCCGCAGAAGACCATGGTCTAGCAACAAGGGGATAGGAAAATGCATTTGCTTCATGTGCCCTTGTCGTCGCCTCACAACAGGTAGCAGCATAAAGCAGATGCGGCTGAAGTTCTTCCGGGCGACAGCTAACATCAATCGAGCAAGTGGTCTACCCACAGCTATGGTCCTCTGGCAGTCTGAAAGCTTTGCGCACAAGCCGCTTGCTAAGCGCCTTCCTTTGCCTTTAGGCAGTGCTCGTGCACGACAAGCCTGGGGCGTGAATGCTCACTACCCCGCACACACATTTCGCTGTGCCCGTTGCCAAGCGCTCTGGAAGCACTGTTTATGACACAAGCGGAACGCCTCTTGCGCTTCCATTCTCAGAGCTCCTGAGTAAAGCACTCTGCGACCCTTGGTGCGAATGCCAGAGGAAAACATTTCCACTGAGTCTGGCAGGGAGAAACTGTACCTGGAGAACACTTTTGTCTGCAGCTTGCACCTGCACCTTACATACCCATGGATTTTCAGCACATTCAAATGCATGCCAGGCTCTTCCTTCCGCAAGCTGAAAGCTGCTGTCAGAAGGCTTCGCTCCTTGTCAGATGGAAGCAGCAGCACGCACCTTCGAGTTTGGCAGGAACTAAAGAGCCGCAGAAGACCATGGTCAAGCAACAAGGGGATAAGAAAATGCATTTGCTTCATGTGCCCTTGTCGCCGCCTCACAAAAGGTAGCAGCATAAAGCAGATGCGGCTGAAGTTCTTCCGGGCGACAGCTAACATCAATCGAGCAAGCGGTCTTCCCACAGCTATGGTCCTCTGGCAGTCTGAAAGCTTTGCGCACAAGCCGCTTGCTAAGCACCTTCATTTGCCTTTAGGCAGTGCTCATGCTTTACCAGCCTGGGGCGAGAATGGTCACTACCGCGCACACACGTTTCGCTGTGCCCGTTGCCAAGCGCTCTGGAAGCGCTGTTTATGACGCAAGCGGAACGCCTCTTGCGCTTCCATTCTCAGAGCTCCTGAGTTAAGCAATCTGCGACCCTTGGTGCGAATGCCAGAGGAAAACATTTCCACTGTGTCTGGCAGGGAGAAACTGTACCTGGAGAACACTTTTGTCTGCAGCTTGCACCTGCACCTTACATACCCATGGATTTTCAGCACATTCAAATGCATGCCAGGCTCTTCTTTATGCAAGCTGAAAGCTGCTGTCAGAAGGCTTGGCTCCTTGTCAGATCGAAGCAGCAGCACGCACCTTCGAGTTTGGCAGGAACTAAAGAGCCGCAGAAGAGCATGGTCTAGCAACAAGGGGATAGGAAAATGCATTTGCTTCATGTGCCCTTGTCGTCGCCTAACAACATGTAGCAGCATAAAGCAGATGCGGCTGAAGTTCTTCCGGGCGACAGCTAACATCAATCGAGCAAGTGGTCTTCCCACAGCTATGGTCCTCTGGCAGTCTGAAAGCTTTGCGCACAAGCCGCTTGCTAAGCGCCTTCCTTTGCCTTTAGGCAGTGCTCGTGCACGACAAGCCTGGGGCGTTAATGCTCACTACCTCGCACACACGTTTCGTTGTGCCCGTTGCCAAGCGCTCTGGAAGCACTGTTTATGACGCAAGCGGAACGCCTCTTGTGCTTCCATTCTCAGAGCTCCTGAGTTAAGCACTCTGCGACCGTAGGCGCGAATGCCAGAGGAAAACATTACCACTGCGTCTGGCAGGGAGAAACTGTACCTGGAGAACACTTTTGTCTGCAGCATGCACCTGCACCTTACATACCCATGGATTTTCAGCACATTCAAATGCATGCCAGGCTCTTCCTAACGCAAGCTGAAAGCTGCTGTCAGAAGGCTTCGCTCCTTGTCAGATCGAAGCAGCAGCACGCACCTTCGAGTTTGGCAGGAACTAAAGAGCCGCAGAAGAGCATGGTCTAGCAACAAGGGGATAGGAAAATGCATTTGCTTCATGTGCCCTTGTCGTCGCCTCACAACAGGTAGCAGCATAAAGCAGATGCGGCTGAAGTTCTTCCGGGCGACAGCTAACATCAATCGAGCAAGTGGTCTACCCACAGCTATGGTCCTCTGGCAGTCTGAAAGCTTTGCGCACAAGCCGCTTGCTAAGCGCCTTCCTTTGCCTTTAGGCAGTGCTCGTGCACAACAAGCCTCGGGCGTGAATGCTCACTACCCCGCACACACATTTCGCTGTGCCCGTTGCCAGGCGCTCTGGAAGCACTGTTTATGAGGCACGCGGAACGCCTCTTGCGCTTCCATTCTCAGAGCTCCTGAGTTAAGCAATCTGCGACCCTTGGTGCGAATGCCAGAGGAAAACATTTCCACTGAGTCTAGCAGGGAGAAACTGTACCTGGAGAACACTTTTGTCTGCAGCTTGCGCCTGCACCTTACATACCCATGGATTTTCAGCACATTCAAATGCATGCCAGGCTCTTCTTTATGCAAGCTGAAAGCTGCTGTCAGAAGGCTTGGCTCCTTGTCAGATCGAAGCAGCAGCACACACCTTCGAGTTTGGCAGGAACTAAAGAGCCGCAGAAGAGCATGGTCTAGCAACAAGGGGATAGGAAAATGCATTTGCTTCATGTGCCCTTGTCGTCGCCTCACAACAGGTAGCAGCATAAAGCAGATGCGGCCGAAGTTCTTCCGGGCGACAGCTAACATCAATCGAGCAAGTGGTCTACCCACAGCTATGGTCCTCTGGCAGTCTGAAAGCTTTGCGCACAAGCCGCTTGCTAAGCGCCTTCCTTTGCCTTTAGGCAGTGCTCGTGCACGACAAGCCTGGGGCGTGAATGCTCACTACCCCGCACACACATTTCGCTGTGCCCATTGCCAAGCGCTCTGGAAGCACTGTTTATGACACAAGCGGAACGCCTCTTGCGCTTCCATTCTCAGAGCTCCTGAGTAAAGCACTCTGCGACCCTTGGTGCGAATGCCAGAGGAAAACATTTCCACTGCGTCTGGCAGGGAGAAACTGTACCTGGAGAACACTTTTGTCTGCAGCTTGCACCTGCACCTTACATACCCATGGATTTTCAGCACATTCAAATGCATGCCAGGCTCTTCCTTCCGCAAGCTGAAAGCTGCTGTCAGAAGGCTTCGCTCCTTGTCAGATGGAAGCAGCAGCACGCACCTTCGAGTTTGGCAGGAACTAAAGAGCCGCAGAAGAGCATGGTCAAGCAACAAGGGGATAAGAAAATGCATTTGCTTCATGTGCCCTTGTCGCCGCCTCACAAAAGGTAGCAGCATAAAGCAGATGCGGCTGAAGTTCTTCCGGGTGACAGCTAACATCAATCGAGCAAGCGGTCTTCCCACAGCTATGGTCCTCTGGCAGTCTGAAAGCTTTGCGCACAAGCCGCTTGCTAAGCACCTTCATTTGCCTTTAGGCAGTGCTCAAGCTTTACCAGCCTGGGGCGAGAATGGTCACTACCGCGCACACACGTTTCGCTGTGCCCGTTGCCAAGCGCTCTGGAAGCGCTGTTTATGACGCAAGCGGAACGCCTCTTGCGCTTCCATTCTCAGAGCTCCTGAGTTAAGCAATCTGCGACCCTTGGTGCGAATGCCAGAGGAAAACATTTCCACTGAGTCTAGCAGGGAGAAACTGCACCTGGAGAACACTTTTGTCTGCAGCTTGCACCTGCACCTTACATACCCATGGATTTTCAGCACATTCAAATGCATGCCAGGCTCTTCCTTACCCAAGCTGAAAGCTGCTGTCCGAAGGCTTGGCTCCTTGTCAGATGGAAGCAGCAGCACGCACCTTTAAGTTTGGCAAGTACTAAAGAGCCTCAGAAGACCATGGTCTAGCAACAAGGGGATAGGAAAATGCATTTGCTTCATGTGCCCTTGTCGTCGCCTCACAACAGGTAGCAGCATAAAGCAGATGCGGCTGAAGTTCTTCCGGGCGACAGCTAACATCAATCGAGCAAGTGGTCTTCCCACAGCTATGGTCCTCTGGCAGTCTGAAAGCTTTGCGCACAAGCCGCTTGCTAAGCGCCTTCCTTTGCCTTTAGGCAGTGCTCGTGCAAAACAAGCCTGGGGCGTGAATGCTCACTACCCCGCACACACATTTCGGTGTGCCCGTTGCCAAGCGCTCTGGAAGCACTGTTTATGACGCAAGCGGAACGCCTCTTGCGCTTCCATTCTCAGAGCTCCTGAGTAAAGCACTCTGCGACCCTTGGTGCGAATGCCAGAGGAAAACATTTCCACTGAGTCTGGCAGGGAGAAACTGTACCTGGAGAACACTTTTGTCTGCAGCTTGCACCTGCACCTTACATACCCATGGATTTTCAGCACATTCAAATGCATGCCAGGCTCTTCCTAATGCAAGCTGAAAGCTGCTGTCTGAAGGCTTCGCTCCTTGTCAGATCGAAGCAGCAGCACACACCTTCGAGTTTGGCAGGAACTAAAGAGCCGCAGAAGAGCATGGTCTAGCAACAAGGGGATAGGAAAATGCATTTGCTTCATGTGCCCTTGTCGTCGCCTAACAACAGGTAGCAGCATAAAGCAGATGCGGCTGAAGTTCTTCCGGGCGACAGCTAACATCAATCGAGCAAGTGGTCTTCCCACAGCTATGGTCCTCTGGCAGTCTGAAAGCTTTGCGCACAAGCCGCTTGCTAAGCGCCTTCCTTTGCCTTTAGGCAGTGCTCGTGCAAAACAAGCCTGGGGCGTGAATGCTCACTACCTCGCACACACATTTCGCTGTGCCCGTTGCCAAGCGCTCTGGAAGCACTGTTTATGAGGCACGCGGAACGCCTCTTGCGCTTCCATTCTCAGAGCTCCTGAGTTAAGCAATCTGCGACCCTTGGTGCGAATGCCAGAGGAAAACATTTCCACTGTGTCTGGCAGGGAGAAACTGTACCTGGAGAACACTTTTGTCTGCAGCTTGCACCTGCACCTTACATACCCATGGATTTTCAGCACATTCAAATGCATGCCAGGCTCTTCTTTATGCAAGCTGAAAGCTGCTGTCAGAAGGCTTGGCTCCTTGTCAGATCGAAGCAGCAGCACGCACCTTCGAGTTTGGCAGGAACTAAAGAGCCGCAGAAGAGCATGGTCTAGCAACAAGGGGATAGGAAAATGCATTTGCTTCATGTGCCCTTGTCGTCGCCTAACAACATGTAGCAGCATAAAGCAGATGCGGCTGAAGTTCTTCCGGGCGACAGCTAACATCAATCGAGCAAGTGGTCTTCCCACAGCTATGGTCCTCTGGCAGTCTGAAAGCTTTGCGCACAAGCCGCTTGCTAAGCGCCTTCCTTTGCCTTTAGGCAGTGCTCGTGCACGACAAGCCTGGGGCGTGAATGCTCACTACCCTGCACACACATTTCGCTGTGCCCGTTGCCAAGCGGTCTGGAAGCACTGTTTATGACGCAAGCGGAACGCCTCTTGTGCTTCCATTCTCAGAGCTCCTGAGTTAAGCACTCTGCGACCGTAGGCGCGAATGCCAGAGGAAAACATTACCACTGCGTCTGGCAGGGAGAAACTGTACCTGGAGAACACTTTTGTCTGCAGCATGCACCTGCACCTTACATACCCATGGATTTTCAGCACATTCAAATGCATGCCAGGCTCTTCCTAACGCAAGCTGAAAGCTGCTGTCAGAAGGCTTCGCTCCTTGTCAGATCGAAGCAGCAGCACGCACCTTCGAGTTTGGCAGGAACTAAAGAGCCGCAGAAGAGCATGGTCTAGCAACAAGGGGATAGGAAAATGCATTTGCTTCATGTGCCCTTGTCGCCGCCTCACAAAAGGTAGCAGCATAAAGCAGATGCGGCTGAAGTTCTTCCGGGCGACAGCTAACATCAATCGAGCAAGTGGTCTACCCACAGCTATGGTCCTCTGGCAGTCTGAAAGCTTTGCGCACAAGCCGCTTGCTAAGCGCCTTCCTTTGCCTTTAGGCAGTGCTCGTGCACAACAAGCCTCGGGCGTGAATGCTCACTACCCCGCACACACATTTCGCTGTGCCCGTTGCCAGGCGCTCTGGAAGCACTGTTTATGAGGCACGCGGAACGCCTCTTGCGCTTCCATTCTCAGAGCTCCTGAGTTAAGCAATCTGCGACCCTTGGTGCGAATGCCAGAGGAAAACATTTCCACTGTGTCTGGCAGGGAGAAACTGTACCTGGAGAACACTTTTGTCTGCAGCTTGCACCTGCACCTTACATACCCATGGATTTTCAGCACATTCAAATGCATGCCAGGCTCTTCTTTATGCAAGCTGAAAGCTGCTGTCAGAAGGCTTGGCTCCTTGTCAGATCGAAGCAGCAGCACGCACCTTCGAGTTTGGCAGGAACTAAAGAGCCGCAGAAGAGCATGGTCTAGCAACAAGGGGATAGGAAAATGCATTTGCTTCATGTGCCCTTGTCGTCGCCTAACAACATGTAGCAGCATAAAGCAGATGCGGCTGAAGTTCTTCCGGGCGACAGCTAACATCAATCGAGCAAGTGGTCTTCCCACAGCTATGGTCCTCTGGCAGTCTGAAAGCTTTGCGCACAAGCCGCTTGCTAAGCGCCTTCCTTTGCCTTTAGGCAGTGCTCGTGCACAACAAGCCTCGGGCGTGAATGCTCACTACCTCGCACACACATTTCGCTGTGCCCGTTGCCAAGCGCTCTGGAAGCACTGTTTATGACGCAAGCGGAACGCCTCTTGCGCTTCCATTCTCAGAGCTCCTGAGTAAAGCACTCTGCGACCCTTGGTGCGAATGCCAGAGGAAAACATTTCCACTGAGTCTGGCAGGGAGAAACTGTACCTGGAGAACACTTTTGTCTGCAGCTTGCACCTGCACCTTACATACCCATGGATTTTCAGCACATTCAAATGCATGCCAGGCTCTTCCTAATGCAAGCTGAAAGCTGCTGTCTGAAGGCTTCGCTCCTTGTCAGATCGAAGCAGCAGCACACACCTTCGAGTTTGGCAGGAACTAAAGAGCCGCAGAAGACCATGGTCTAGCAACAAGGGGATAGGAAAATGCATTTGCTTCATGTGCCCTTGTCGTCGCCTCACAACAGGTAGCAGCATAAAGCAGATGCGGCCGAAGTTCTTCCGGGCGACAGCTAACATCAATCGAGCAAGTGGTCTACCCACAGCTATGGTCCTCTGGCAGTCTGAAAGCTTTGCGCACAAGCCGCTTGCTAAGCGCCTTCCTTTGCCTTTAGGCAGTGCTCGTGCACGACAAGCCTCGGGCGTGAATGCTCACTACCCCGCACACACATTTCGCTGTGCCCGTTGCCAAGCGCTCTGGAAGCACTGTTTATGACACAAGCGGAACGCCTCTTGCGCTTCCATTCTCAGAGCTCCTGAGTAAAGCACTCTGCGACCCTTGGTGCGAATGCCAGAGGAAAACATTTCCACTGCGTCTGGCAGGGAGAAACTGTACCTGGAGAACACTTTTGTCTGCAGCTTGCACCTGCACCTTACATACCCATGGATTTTCAGCACATTCAAATGCATGCCAGGCTCTTCCTTCCGCAAGCTGAAAGCTGCTGTCAGAAGGCTTCGCTCCTTGTCAGATGGAAGCAGCAGCACGCACCTTCGAGTTTGGCAGGAACTAAAGAGCCGCAGAAGAGCATGGTCAAGCAACAAGGGGATAAGAAAATGCATTTCCTTCATGTGCCCTTGTCGCCGCCTCACAAAAGGTAGCAGCATAAAGCAGATGCGGCTGAAGTTCTTCCGGGCGACAGCTAACATCAATCGAGCAAGCGGTCTTCCCACAGCTATGGTCCTCTGGCAGTCTGAAAGCTTTGCGCACAAGCCGCTTGCTAAGCACCTTCATTTGCCTTTAGGCAGTGCTCATGCTTTACCAGCCTGGGGCGAGAATGGTCACTACCGCGCACACACGTTTCGCTGTGCCCGTTGCCAAGCGCTCTGGAAGCGCTGTTTATGACGCAAGCGGAACGCCTCTTGCGCTTCCATTCTCAGAGCTCCTGAGTTAAGCAATCTGCGACCCTTGGTGCGAATGCCAGAGGAAAACATTTCCACTGTGTCTGGCAGGGAGAAACTGTACCTGGAGAACACTTTTGTCTGCAGCTTGCACCTGCACCTTACATACCCATGGATTTTCAGCACATTCAAATGCATGCCAGGCTCTTCTTTATGCAAGCTGAAAGCTGCTGTCAGAAGGCTTGGCTCCTTGTCAGATCGAAGCAGCAGCACGCACCTTCGAGTTTGGCAGGAACTAAAGAGCCGCAGAAGACCATGGTCTAGCAACAAGGGGATAGGAAAATGCATTTGCTTCATGTGCCCTTGTCGTCGCCTAACAACATGTAGCAGCATAAAGCAGATGCGGCTGAAGTTCTTCCGGGCGACAGCTAACATCAATCGAGCAAGTGGTCTTCCCACAGCTATGGTCCTCTGGCAGTCTGAAAGCTTTGCGCACAAGCCGCTTGCTAAGCGCCTTCCTTTGCCTTTAGGCAGTGCTCGTGCACGACAAGCCTGGGGCGTGAATGCTCACTACCTCGCACACACGTTTCGTTGTGCCCGTTGCCAAGCGCTCTGGAAGCACTGTTTATGACGCAAGCGGAACGCCTCTTGTGCTTCCATTCTCAGAGCTCCTGAGTTAAGCACTCTGCGACCGTAGGCGCGAATGCCAGAGGAAAACATTACCACTGCGTCTGGCAGGGAGAAACTGTACCTGGAGAACACTTTTGTCTGCAGCATGCACCTGCACCTTACATACCCATGGATTTTCAGCACATTCAAATGCATGCCAGGCTCTTCCTAACGCAAGCTGAAAGCTGCTGTCAGAAGGCTTCGCTCCTTGTCAGATCGAAGCAGCAGCACGCACCTTCGAGTTTGGCAGGAACTAAAGAGCCGCAGAAGAGCATGGTCTAGCAACAAGGGGATAGGAAAATGCATTTGCTTCATGTGCCCTTGTCGCCGCCTCACAACAGGTAGCAGCATAAAGCAGATGCGGCTGAAGTTCTTCCGGGCGACAGCTAACATCAATCGAGCAAGTGGTCTACCCACAGCTATGGTCCTCTGGCAGTCTGAAAGCTTTGCGCACAAGCCGCTTGCTAAGCGCCTTCCTTTGCCTTTAGGCAGTGCTCGTGCACAACAAGCCTCGGGCGTGAATGCTCACTACCCCGCACACACATTTCGCTGTGCCCGTTGCCAGGCGCTCTGGAAGCACTGTTTATGAGGCACGCGGAACGCCTCTTGCGCTTCCATTCTCAGAGCTCCTGAGTTAAGCAATCTGCGACCCTTGGTGCGAATGCCAGAGGAAAACATTTCCACTGTGTCTGGCAGGGAGAAACTGTACCTGGAGAACACTTTTGTCTGCAGCTTGCACCTGCACCTTACATACCCATGGATTTTCAGCACATTCAAATGCATGCCAGGCTCTTCTTTATGCAAGCTGAAAGCTGCTGTCAGAAGGCTTGGCTCCTTGTCAGATCGAAGCAGCAGCACGCACCTTCGAGTTTGGCAGGAACTAAAGAGCCGCAGAAGAGCATGGTCAAGCAACAAGGGGATAAGAAAATGCATTTCCTTCATGTGCCCTTGTCGCCGCCTCACAAAAGGTAGCAGCATAAAGCAGATGCGGCTGAAGTTCTTCCGGGCGACAGCTAACATCAATCGAGCAAGCGGTCTTCCCACAGCTATGGTCCTCTGGCAGTCTGAAAGCTTTGCGCACAAGCCGCTTGCTAAGCGCCTTCATTTGCCTTTAGGCAGTGCTCGTGCACAACAAGCCTCGGGCGTGAATGCTCACTACCCCGCACACACATTTCGCTGTGCCCGTTGCCAGGCGCTCTGGAAGCACTGTTTATGAGGCACGCGGAACGCCTCTTGCGCTTCCATTCTCAGAGCTCCTGAGTTAAGCAATCTGCGACCCTTGGTGCGAATGCCAGAGGAAAACATTTCCACTGTGTCTGGCAGGGAGAAACTGTACCTGGAGAACACTTTTGTCTGCAGCTTGCACCTGCACCTTACATACCCATGGATTTTCAGCACATTCAAATGCATGCCAGGCTCTTCTTTATGCAAGCTGAAAGCTGCTGTCAGAAGGCTTGGCTCCTTGTCAGATCGAAGCAGCAGCACGCACCTTCGAGTTTGGCAGGAACTAAAGAGCCGCAGAAGAGCATGGTCAAGCAACAAGGGGATAAGAAAATGCATTTCCTTCATGTGCCATTGTCGCCGCCTCACAAAAGGTAGCAGCATAAAGCAGATGCGGCTGAAGTTCTTCCGGGCGACAGCTAACATCAATCGAGCAAGCGGTCTTCCCACAGCTATGGTCCTCTGGCAGTCTGAAAGCTTTGCGCACAAGCCGCTTGCTAAGCACCTTCATTTGCCTTTAGGCAGTGCTCCTGCTTTACCAGCCTGGGGCGAGAATGGTCACTACCGCGCACACACGTTTCGCTGTGCCCGTTGCCAAGCGCTCTGGAAGCGCTGTTTATGACGCAAGCGGAACGCCTCTTGCGCTTCCATTCTCAGAGCTCCTGAGTTAAGCAATCTGCGACCCTTGGTGCGAATGCCAGAGGAAAACATTTCCACTGTGTCTGGCAGGGAGAAACTGTACCTGGAGAACACTTTTGTCTGCAGCTTGCACCTGCACCTTACATACCCATGGATTTTCAGCACATTCAAATGCATGCCAGGCTCTTCTTTATGCAAGCTGAAAGCTGCTGTCAGAAGGCTTGGCTCCTTGTCAGATCGAAGCAGCAGCACGCACCTTCGAGTTTGGCAGGAACTAAAGAGCCGCAGAAGAGCATGGTCTAGCAACAAGGGGATAGGAAAATGCATTTGCTTCATGTGCCCTTGTCGTCGCCTAACAACATGTAGCAGCATAAAGCAGATGCGGCTGAAGTTCTTCCGGGCGACAGCTAACATCAATCGAGCAAGTGGTCTTCCCACAGCTATGGTCCTCTGGCAGTCTGAAAGCTTTGCGCACAAGCCGCTTGCTAAGCGCCTTCCTTTGCCTTTAGGCAGTGCTCGTGCACGACAAGCCTGGGGCGTGAATGCTCACTACCTCGCACACACGTTTCGTTGTGCCCGTTGCCAAGCGCTCTGGAAGCACTGTTTATGACGCAAGCGGAACGCCTCTTGTGCTTCCATTCTCAGAGCTCCTGAGTTAAGCACTCTGCGACCGTAGGCGCGAATGCCAGAGGAAAACATTACCACTGCGTCTGGCAGGGAGAAACTGTACCTGGAGAACACTTTTGTCTGCAGCTTGCACCTGCACCTTACATACCCATGGATTTTCAGCACATTCAAATGCATGCCAGGCTCTTCTTTATGCAAGCTGAAAGCTGCTGTCAGAAGGCTTGGCTCCTTGTCAGATCGAAGCAGCAGCACGCACCTTCGAGTTTGGCAGGAACTAAAGAGCCGCAGAAGAGCATGGTCAAGCAACAAGGGGATAAGAAAATGCATTTCCTTCATGTGCCCTTGTCGCCGCCTCACAAAAGGTAGCAGCATAAAGCAGATGCGGCTGAAGTTCTTCCGGGCGACAGCTAACATCAATCGAGCAAGCGGTCTTCCCACAGCTATGGTCCTCTGGCAGTCTGAAAGCTTTGCGCACAAGCCGCTTGCTAAGCACCTTCATTTGCCTTTAGGCAGTGCTCCTGCTTTACCAGCCTGGGGCGAGAATGGTCACTACCGCGCACACACATTTCGCTGTGCCCGTTGCCAAGCGCTCTGGAAGCGCTGTTTATGACGCAAGCGGAACGCCTCTTGCGCTTCCATTCTCAGAGCTCCTGAGTTAAGCAATCTGCGACCCTTGGTGCGAATGCCAGAGGAAAACATTTCCACTGTGTCTGGCAGGGAGAAACTGTACCTGGAGAACACTTTTGTCTGCAGCTTGCACCTGCACCTTACATACCCATGGATTTTCAGCACATTCAAATGCATGCCAGGCTCTTCTTTATGCAAGCTGAAAGCTGCTGTCAGAAGGCTTGGCTCCTTGTCAGATCGAAGCAGCAGCACGCACCTTCGAGTTTGGCAGGAACTAAAGAGCCGCAGAAGAGCATGGTCTAGCAACAAGGGGATAGGAAAATGCATTTGCTTCATGTGCCCTTGTCGTCGCCTAACAACATGTAGCAGCATAAAGCAGATGCGGCTGAAGTTCTTCCGGGCGACAGCTAACATCAATCGAGCAAGTGGTCTTCCCACAGCTATGGTCCTCTGGCAGTCTGAAAGCTTTGCGCACAAGCCGCTTGCTAAGCGCCTTCCTTTGCCTTTAGGCAGTGCTCGTGCACGACAAGCCTGGGGCGTGAATGCTCACTACCTCGCACACACGTTTCGTTGTGCCCGTTGCCAAGCGCTCTGGAAGCACTGTTTATGACGCAAGCGGAACGCCTCTTGTGCTTCCATTCTCAGAGCTCCTGAGTTAAGCACTCTGCGACCGTAGGCGCGAATGCCAGAGGAAAACATTACCACTGCGTCTGGCAGGGAGAAACTGTACCTGGAGAACACTTTTGTCTGCAGCATGCACCTGCACCTTACATACCCATGGATTTTCAGCACATTCAAATGCATGCCAGGCTCTTCCTAACGCAAGCTGAAAGCTGCTGTCAGAAGGCTTGGCTCCTTGTCAGATGGAAGCAGCAGCACGCACCTTTAAGTTTGGCAAGTACTAAAGAGCCTCAGAAGACCATGGTCTAGCAACAAGGGGATAGGAAAATGCATTTGCTTCATGTGCCCTTGTCGTCGCCTCACAACAGGTAGCAGCATAAAGCAGATGCGGCTGAAGTTCTTCCGGGCGACAGCTAACATCAATCGAGCAAGTGGTCTTCCCACAGCTATGGTCCTCTGGCAGTCTGAAAGCTTTGCGCACAAGCCGCTTGCTAAGCGCCTTCCTTTGCCTTTAGGCAGTGCTCGTGCAAAACAAGCCTGGGGCGTGAATGCTCACTACCCCGCACACACATTTCGCTGTGCCCGTTGCCAAGCGCTCTGGAAGCACTGTTTATGACGCAAGCGGAACGCCTCTTGCGCTTCCATTCTCAGAGCTCCTGAGTAAAGCACTCTGCGACCCTTGGTGCGAATGCCAGAGGAAAACATTTCCACTGAGTCTGGCAGGGAGAAACTGTACCTGGAGAACACTTTTGTCTGCAGCTTGCACCTGCACCTTACATACCCATGGATTTTCAGCACATTCAAATGCATGCCAGGCTCTTCCTAATGCAAGCTGAAAGCTGCTGTCTGAAGGCTTCGCTCCTTGTCAGATCGAAGCAGCAGCACACACCTTCGAGTTTGGCAGGAACTAAAGAGCCGCAGAAGACCATGGTCTAGCAACAAGGGGATAGGAAAATGCATTTGCTTCATGTGCCCTTGTCGTCGCCTCACAACAGGTAGCAGCATAAAGCAGATGCGGCCGAAGTTCTTCCGGGCGACAGCTAACATCAATCGAGCAAGTGGTCTACCCACAGCTATGGTCCTCTGGCAGTCTGAAAGCTTTGCGCACAAGCCGCTTGCTAAGCGCCTTCCTTTGCCTTTAGGCAGTGCTCGTGCACGACAAGCCTGGGGCGTGAATGCTCACTACCCCGCACACACATTTCGCTGTGCCCGTTGCCAAGCGCTCTGGAAGCACTGTTTATGACACAAGCGGAACGCCTCTTGCGCTTCCATTCTCAGAGCTCCTGAGTAAAGCACTCTGCGACCCTTGGTGCGAATGCCAGAGGAAAACATTTCCACTGAGTCTGGCAGGGAGAAACTGTACCTGGAGAACACTTTTGTCTGCAGCTTGCACCTGCACCTTACATACCCATGGATTTTCAGCACATTCAAATGCATGCCAGGCTCTTCCTTCCGCAAGCTGAAAGCTGCTGTCAGAAGGCTTCGCTCCTTGTCAGATGGAAGCAGCAGCACGCACCTTCGAGTTTGGCAGGAACTAAAGAGCCGCAGAAGAGCATGGTCAAGCAACAAGGGGATAAGAAAATGCATTTCCTTCATGTGCCCTTGTCGCCGCCTCACAAAAGGTAGCAGCATAAAGCAGATGCGGCTGAAGTTCTTCCGGGCGACAGCTAACATCAATCGAGCAAGCGGTCTTCCCACAGCTATGGTCCTCTGGCAGTCTGAAAGCTTTGCGCACAAGCCGCTTGCTAAGCACCTTCATTTGCCTTTAGGCAGTGCTCATGCTTTACCAGCCTGGGGCGAGAATGGTCACTACCGCGCACACACGTTTCGCTGTGCCCGTTGCCAAGCGCTCTGGAAGCGCTGTTTATGACGCAAGCGGAACGCCTCTTGCGCTTCCATTCTCAGAGCTCCTGAGTTAAGCAATCTGCGACCCTTGGTGCGAATGCCAGAGGAAAACATTTCCACTGTGTCTGGCAGGGAGAAACTGTACCTGGAGAACACTTTTGTCTGCAGCTTGCACCTGCACCTTACATACCCATGGATTTTCAGCACATTCAAATGCATGCCAGGCTCTTCTTTATGCAAGCTGAAAGCTGCTGTCTGAAGGCTTGGCTCCTTGTCAGATCGAAGCAGCAGCACGCACCTTCGAGTTTGGCAGGAACTAAAGAGCCGCAGAAGAGCATGGTCTAGCAACAAGGGGATAGGAAAATGCATTTGCTTCATGTGCCCTTGTCGTCGCCTAACAACATGTAGCAGCATAAAGCAGATGCGGCTGAAGTTCTTCCGGGCGACAGCTAACATCAATCGAGCAAGTGGTCTTCCCACAGCTATGGTCCTCTGGCAGTCTGAAAGCTTTGCGCACAAGCCGCTTGCTAAGCGCCTTCCTTTGCCTTTAGGCAGTGCTCGTGCACGACAAGCCTGGGGCGTGAATGCTCACTACCTCGCACACACGTTTCGTTGTGCCCGTTGCCAAGCGCTCTGGAAGCACTGTTTATGACGCAAGCGGAACGCCTCTTGTGCTTCCATTCTCAGAGCTCCTGAGTTAAGCACTCTGCGACCGTAGGCGCGAATGCCAGAGGAAAACATTACCACTGCGTCTGGCAGGGAGAAACTGTACCTGGAGAACACTTTTGTCTGCAGCATGCACCTGCACCTTACATACCCATGGATTTTCAGCACATTCAAATGCATGCCAGGCTCTTCCTAACGCAAGCTGAAAGCTGCTGTCAGAAGGCTTGGCTCCTTGTCAGATGGAAGCAGCAGCACGCACCTTTAAGTTTGGCAAGTACTAAAGAGCCTCAGAAGACCATGGTCTAGCAACAAGGGGATAGGAAAATGCATTTGCTTCATGTGCCCTTGTCGTCGCCTCACAACAGGTAGCAGCATAAAGCAGATGCGGCTGAAGTTCTTCCGGGCGACAGCTAACATCAATCGAGCAAGTGGTCTTCCCACAGCTATGGTCCTCTGGCAGTCTGAAAGCTTTGCGCACAAGCCGCTTGCTAAGCGCCTTCCTTTGCCTTTAGGCAGTGCTCGTGCAAAACAAGCCTGGGGCGTGAATGCTCACTACCCCGCACACACATTTCGCTGTGCCCGTTGCCAAGCGCTCTGGAAGCACTGTTTATGACGCAAGCGGAACGCCTCTTGCGCTTCCATTCTCAGAGCTCCTGAGTAAAGCACTCTGCGACCCTTGGTGCGAATGCCAGAGGAAAACATTTCCACTGAGTCTGGCAGGGAGAAACTGTACCTGGAGAACACTTTTGTCTGCAGCTTGCACCTGCACCTTACATACCCATGGATTTTCAGCACATTCAAATGCATGCCAGGCTCTTCCTAATGCAAGCTGAAAGCTGCTGTCTGAAGGCTTCGCTCCTTGTCAGATCGAAGCAGCAGCACACACCTTCGAGTTTGGCAGGAACTAAAGAGCCGCAGAAGACCATGGTCTAGCAACAAGGGGATAGGAAAATGCATTTGCTTCATGTGCCCTTGTCGTCGCCTCACAACAGGTAGCAGCATAAAGCAGATGCGGCCGAAGTTCTTCCGGGCGACAGCTAACATCAATCGAGCAAGTGGTCTTCCCACAGCTATGGTCCTCTGGCAGTCTGAAAGCTTTGCGCACAAGCCGCTTGCTAAGCGCCTTCCTTTGCCTTTAGGCAGTGCTCGTGCACGACAAGCCTGGGGCGTGAATGCTCACTACCCCGCACACACATTTCGCTGTGCCCGTTGCCAAGCGCTCTGGAAGCACTGTTTATGACACAAGCGGAACGCCTCTTGCGCTTCCATTCTCAGAGCTCCTGAGTAAAGCACTCTGCGACCCTTGGTGCGAATGCCAGAGGAAAACATTTCCACTGAGTCTGGCAGGGAGAAACTGTACCTGGAGAACACTTTTGTCTGCAGCTTGCACCTGCACCTTACATACCCATGGATTTTCAGCACATTCAAATGCATGCCAGGCTCTTCCTTCCGCAAGCTGAAAGCTGCTGTCAGAAGGCTTCGCTCCTTGTCAGATGGAAGCAGCAGCACGCACCTTCGAGTTTGGCAGGAACTAAAGAGCCGCAGAAGAGCATGGTCAAGCAACAAGGGGATAAGAAAATGCATTTCCTTCATGTGCCCTTGTCGCCGCCTCACAAAAGGTAGCAGCATAAAGCAGATGCGGCTGAAGTTCTTCCGGGCGACAGCTAACATCAATCGAGCAAGCGGTCTTCCCACAGCTATGGTCCTCTGGCAGTCTGAAAGCTTTGCGCACAAGCCGCTTGCTAAGCACCTTCATTTGCCTTTAGGCAGTGCTCATGCTTTACCAGCCTGGGGCGAGAATGGTCACTACCGCGCACACACGTTTCGCTGTGCCCGTTGCCAAGCGCTCTGGAAGCGCTGTTTATGACGCAAGCGGAACGCCTCTTGCGCTTCCATTCTCAGAGCTCCTGAGTTAAGCAATCTGCGACCCTTGGTGCGAATGCCAGAGGAAAACATTTCCACTGTGTCTGGCAGGGAGAAACTGTACCTGGAGAACACTTTTGTCTGCAGCTTGCACCTGCACCTTACATACCCATGGATTTTCAGCACATTCAAATGCATGCCAGGCTCTTCTTTATGCAAGCTGAAAGCTGCTGTCTGAAGGCTTGGCTCCTTGTCAGATCGAAGCAGCAGCACGCACCTTCGAGTTTGGCAGGAACTAAAGAGCCGCAGAAGAGCATGGTCTAGCAACAAGGGGATAGGAAAATGCATTTCCTTCATGTGCCCTTGTCGTCGCCTAACAACATGTAGCAGCATAAAGCAGATGCGGCTGAAGTTCTTCCGGGCGACAGCTAACATCAATCGAGCAAGTGGTCTTCCCACAGCTATGGTCCTCTGGCAGTCTGAAAGCTTTGCGCACAAGCCGGTTGCTAAGCGCCTTCCTTTGCCTTTAGGCAGTGCTCGTGCACGACAAGCCTGGGGCGTGAATGCTCACTACCTCGCACACACGTTTCGTTGTGCCCGTTGCCAAGCGCTCTGGAAGCACTGTTTATGACGCAAGCGGAACGCCTCTTGTGCTTCCATTCTCAGAGCTCCTGAGTTAAGCACTCTGCGACCGTAGGCGCGAATGCCAGAGGAAAACATTACCACTGCGTCTGGCAGGGAGAAACTGTACCTGGAGAACACTTTTGTCTGCAGCATGCACCTGCACCTTACATACCCATGGATTTTCAGCACATTCAAATGCATGCCAGGCTCTTCCTAACGCAAGCTGAAAGCTGCTGTCAGAAGGCTTCGCTCCTTGTCAGATCGAAGCAGCAGCACGCACCTTCGAGTTTGGCAGGAACTAAAGAGCCGCAGAAGAGCATGGTCTAGCAACAAGGGGATAGGAAAATGCATTTGCTTCATGTGCCCTTGTCGCCGCCTCACAACAGGTAGCAGCATAAAGCAGATGCGGCTGAAGTTCTTCCGGGCGACAGCTAACATCAATCAAGCAAGTGGTCTACCCACAGCTATGGTCCTCTGGCAGTCTGAAAGCTTTGCGCACAAGCCGCTTGCTAAGCGCCTTCCTTTGCCTTTAGGCAGTGCTCGTGCACAACAAGCCTCGGGCGTGAATGCTCACTACCTCGCACACACATTTCGCTGTGCCCGTTGCCAGGCGCTCTGGAAGCACTGTTTATGAGGCACGCGGAACGCCTCTTGCGCTTCCATTCTCAGAGCTCCTGAGTTAAGCAATCTGCGACCCTTGGTGCGAATGCCAGAGGAAAACATTTCCACTGAGTCTAGCAGGGAGAAACTGTACCTGGAGAACACTTTTGTCTGCAGCTTGCGCCTGCACCTTACATACCCATGGATTTTCAGCACATTCAAATGCATGCCAGGCTCTTCTTTATGCAAGCTGAAAGCTGCTGTCAGAAGGCTTGGCTCCTTGTCAGATCGAAGCAGCAGCACGCACCTTCGAGTTTGGCAGGAACTAAAGAGCCGCAGAAGAGCATGGTCTAGCAACAAGGGGATAGGAAAATGCATTTGCTTCATGTGCCCTTGTCGTCGCCTAACAACATGTAGCAGCATAAAGCAGATGCGGCTGAAGTTCTTCCGGGCGACAGCTAACATCAATCGAGCAAGTGGTCTTCCCACAGCTATGGTCCTCTGGCAGTCTGAAAGCTTTGCGCACAAGCCGCTTGCTAAGCGCCTTCCTTTGCCTTTAGGCAGTGCTCGTGCACAACAAGCCTCGGGCGTGAATGCTCACTACCTCGCACACACATTTCGCTGTGCCCGTTGCCAAGCGCTCTGGAAGCGCTGTTTATGACGCAAGCGGAACGCCTCTTGCGCTTCCATTCTCAGAGCTCCTGAGTTAAGCAATCTGCGACCCTTGGTGCGAATGCCAGAGGAAAACATTTCCACTGAGTCTAGCAGGGAGAAACTGTACCTGGAGAACACTTTTGTCTGCAGCTTGCACCTGCACCTTACATACCCATGGAATTTCAGCACATTCAAATGCATGCCAGGCTCTTCCTAATGCAAGCTGAAAGCTGCTGTCTGAAGGCTTCGCTCCTTGTCAGATCGAAGCAGCAGCACACACCTTCGAGTTTGGCAGGAACTAAAGAGCCGCAGAAGAGCATGGTCTAGCAACAAGGGGATAGGAAAATGCATTTGCTTCATGTGCCCTTGTCGTCGCCTCACAACAGGTAGCAGCATAAAGCAGATGCGGCTGAAGTTCTTCCGGGCGACAGCTAACATCAATCGAGCAAGTGGTCTTCCCACAGCTATGGTCCTCTGGCAGTCTGAAAGCTTTGCGCACAAGCCGCTTGCTAAGCGCCTTCCTTTGCCTTTAGGCAGTGCTCGTGCACAACAAGCCTCGGGCGTGAATGCTCACTACCTCGCACACACATTTCGCTGTGCCCGTTGCCAAGCGCTCTGGAAGCGCTGTTTATGACGCAAGCGGAACGCCTCTTGCGCTTCCATTCTCAGAGCTCCTGAGTTAAGCAATCTGCGACCCTTGGTGCGAATGCCAGAGGAAAACATTTCCACTGAGTCTGGCAGGGAGAAACTGTACCTGGAGAACACTTTTGTCTGCAGCTTGCGCCTGCACCTTACATACCCATGGATTTTCAGCACATTCAAATGCATGCCAGGCTCTTCCTTATGCAAGCTGAAAGCTGCTGTCAGAAGGCTTGGCTCCTTGTCAGATCGAAGCAGCAGCACGCACCTTCGAGTTTGGCAGGAACTAAAGAGCCGCAGAAGACCATGGTCTAGCAACAAGGGGATAGGAAAATGCATTTGCTTCATGTGCCCTTGTCGTCGCCTAACAACATGTAGCAGCATAAAGCAGATGCGGCTGAAGTTCTTCCGGGCGACAGCTAACATCAATCGAGCAAGTGGTCTTCCCACAGCTATGGTCCTCTGGCAGTCTGAAAGCTTTGCGCACAAGCCGCTTGCTAAGCGCCTTCCTTTGCCTTTAGGCAGTGCTCGTGCACGACAAGCCTGGGGCGTGAATGCTCACTACCTCGCACACACATTTCGCTGTGCCCGTTGCCAAGCGCTCTGGAAGCACTGTTTATGACGCAAGCGGAACGCCTCTTGTGCTTCCATTCTCAGAGCTCCTGAGTAAAGCACTCTGCGACCGTAGGCGCGAATGCCAGAGGAAAACATTACCACTGCGTCTGGCAGGGAGAAACTGTACCTGGAGAACACTTTTGTCTGCAGCATGCACCTGCACCTTACATACCCATGGATTTTCAGCACATTCAAATGCATGCCAGGCTCTTCCTAACACAAGCTGAAAGCTGCTGTCAGAAGGCTTCGCTCCTTGTCAGATCGAAGCAGCAGCACGCACCTTCGAGTTTGGCAGGAACTAAAGAGCCGCAGAAGAGCATGGTCTAGCAACAAGGGGATAGGAAAATGCATTTGCTTCATGTGCCCTTGTCGCCGCCTCACAACAGGTAGCAGCATAAAGCAGATGCGGCTGAAGTTCTTCCGGGCGACAGCTAACATCAATCGAGCAAGTGGTCTACCCACAGCTATGGTCCTCTGGCAGTCTGAAAGCTTTGCGCACAAGCCGCTTGCTAAGCGCCTTCCTTTGCCTTTAGGCAGTGCTCGTGCACAACAAGCCTCGGGCGTGAATGCTCACTACCTCGCACACACATTTCGCTGTGCCCGTTGCCAGGCGCTCTGGAAGCACTGTTTATGAGGCACGCGGAACGCCTCTTGCGCTTCCATTCTCAGAGCTCCTGAGTAAAGCACTCTGCGACCCTTGGTGCGAATGCCAGAGGAAAACATTTCCACTGCGTCTGGCAGAGAGAAACTGTACCTGGAGAACACCTTTGTCTGCAGCTTGCACCTGCACCTTACATACCCATGGATTTTCAGCACATTCAAATGCATGCCAGGCTCTTCCTAACGCAAGCTGAAAGCTGCTGTCAGAAGGCTTCGCTCATTGTCAGATCGAAGCAGCAGCACGCACCTTCGAGTTTGGCAGGAACTAAAGAGCCGCAGAAGAGCATGGTCTAGCAACAAGGGGATAGGAAAATGCATTTCCTTCATGTGCCCTTGTCGTCGCCTCACAGCAGGTAGCAGCATAAAGCAGATGCGGCTGAAGTTCTTCCGGGCGACAGCTAACATCAATCGAGCAGGTGGTCTTCCCACAGCTATGGTCCTCTGGCAGTCTGAAAGCTTTGCGCACAAGCCGCTTGCTAAGCACCTTCATTTGCCTTTAGGCAGTGCTCGTGCACGACAAGCCTGGGGCGTGAATGCTCACTACCCCGCACACACGTTTCGTTGTGCCCGTTGCCAAGCGCTCTGGAAGCACTGTTTATGACGCAAGCGGAACGCCTCTTGTGCTTCCATTCTCAGAGCTCCTGAGTTAAGCACTCTGCGACCGTAGGCGCGAATGCCAGAGGAAAACATTTCCACTGCGTCTGGCAGGGAGAAACTGTACCTGGAGAACACTTTTGTCTGCAGCTTGCGCCTGCACCTTACATACCCATGGATTTTCAGCACATTCAAATGCATGCCAGGCTCTTCCTTACCCAAGCTGAAAGCTGCTGTCAGAAGGCTTGGCTCCTTGTCAGATCGAAGCAGCAGCACGCACCTTCGAGTTTGGCAGGAACTAAAGAGCCGCAGAAGAGCATGGTCTAGCAACAAGGGGATAGGAAAATGCATTTCCTTCATGTGCCCTTGTCGTCGCCTCACAGCAGGTAGCAGCATAAAGCAGATGCGGCTGAAGTTCTTCCGGGCGACAGCTAACATCAATCGAGCAAGTGGTCTTCCCACAGCTATGGTCCTCTGGCAGTCTGAAAGCTTTGCGCACAAGCCGCTTGCTAAGCGCCTTCCTTTGCCTTTAGGCAGTGCTCGTGCACAACAAGCCTCGGGCGTGAATGCTCACTACCTCGCACACACATTTCGCTGTGCCCGTTGCCAAGCGCTCTGGAAGCGCTGTTTATGACGCAAGCGGAACGCCTCTTGCGCTTCCATTCTCAGAGCTCCTGAGTTAAGCAATCTGCGACCCTTGGTGCGAATGCCAGAGGAAAACATTTCCACTGAGTCTAGCAGGGAGAAACTGTACCTGGAGAACACTTTTGTCTGCAGCTTGCGCCTGCACCTTACATACCCATGGAATTTCAGCACATTCAAATGCATGCCAGGCTCTTCCTTACCCAAGCTGAAAGCTGCTGTCCGAAGGCTTGGCTCCTTGTCAGATGGAAGCAGCAGCACGCACCTTTAAGTTTGGCAAGTACTAAAGAGCCTCAGAAGACCATGGTCTAGCAACAAGGGGATAGGAAAATGCATTTGCTTCATGTGCCCTTGTCGTCGCCTCACAACAGGTAGCAGCATAAAGCAGATGCGGCTGAAGTTCTTCCGGGCGACAGCTAACATCAATCGAGCAAGTGGTCTTCCCACAGCTATGGTCCTCTGGCAGTCTGAAAGCTTTGCGCACAAGCCGCTTGCTAAGCGCCTTCCTTTGCCTTTAGGCAGTGCTCGTGCAAAACAAGCCTGGGGCGTGAATGCTCACTACCCCGCACACACATTTCGCTGTGCCCGTTGCCAAGCGCTCTGGAAGCACTGTTTATGACGCAAGCGGAACGCCTCTTGCGCTTCCATTCTCAGAGCTCCTGAGTAAAGCACTCTGCGACCCTTGGTGCGAATGCCAGAGGAAAACATTTCCACTGAGTCTGGCAGGGAGAAACTGTACCTGGAGAACACTTTTGTCTGCAGCTTGCACCTGCACCTTACATACCCATGGATTTTCAGCACATTCAAATGCATGCCAGGCTCTTCCTAATGCAAGCTGAAAGCTGCTGTCAGAAGGCTTCGCTCCTTGTCAGATCGAAGCAGCAGCACACACCTTCGAGTTTGGCAGGAACTAAAGAGCCGCAGAAGACCATGGTCTAGCAACAAGGGGATAGGAAAATGCATTTGCTTCATGTGCCCTTGTCGTCGCCTAACAACATGTAGCAGCATAAAGCAGATGCGGCTGAAGTTCTTCCGGGCGACAGCTAACATCAATCTGGCAAGTGGTCTTCCCACAGCTATGGTCCTCTGGCAGTCTGAAAGCTTTGCGCACAAGCCGCTTGCTAAGCGCCTTCCTTTGCCTTTAGGCAGTGCTCGTGCACAACAAGCCTCGGGCGTGAATGCTCACTACCTCGCACACACATTTCGCTGTGCCCGTTGCCAAGCGCTCTGGAAGCGCTGTTTATGACGCAAGCGGAACGCCTCTTGCGCTTCCATTCTCAGAGCTCCTGAGTTAAGCAATCTGCGACCCTTGGTGCGAATGCCAGAGGAAAACATTTCCACTGAGTCTAGCAGGGAGAAACTGTACCTGGAGAACACTTTTGTCTGCAGCTTGCGCCTGCACCTTACATACCCATGGAATTTCAGCACATTCAAATGCATGCCAGGCTCTTCCTTACCCAAGCTGAAAGCTGCTGTCCGAAGGCTTGGCTCCTTGTCAGATGGAAGCAGCAGCACGCACCTTTAAGTTTGGCAAGTACTAAAGAGCCTCAGAAGACCATGGTCTAGCAACAAGGGGATAGGAAAATGCATTTCCTTCATGTGCCCTTGTCGTCGCCTCACAACAGGTAGCAGCATAAAGCAGATGCGGCTGAAGTTCTTCCGGGCGACAGCTAACATCAATCGAGCAAGTGGTCTTCCCACAGCTATGGTCCTCTGGCAGTCTGAAAGCTTTGCGCACAAGCCGCTTGCTAAGCGCCTTCCTTTGCCTTTAGGCAGTGCTCGTGCAAAACAAGCCTGGGGCGTGAATGCTCACTACCCCGCACACACATTTCGCTGTGCCCGTTGCCAAGCGCTCTGGAAGCACTGTTTATGACGCAAGCGGAACGCCTCTTGTGCTTCCATTCTCAGAGCTCCTGAGTAAAGCACTCTGCGACCCTTGGTGCGAATGCCAGAGGAAAACATTTCCACTGAGTCTGGCAGGGAGAAACTGTACCTGGAGAACACTTTTGTCTGCAGCTTGCACCTGCACCTTACATACCCATGGATTTTCAGCACATTCAAATGCATGCCAGGCTCTTCCTAATGCAAGCTGAAAGCTGCTGTCTGAAGGCTTCGCTCCTTGTCAGATCGAAGCAGCAGCACACACCTTCGAGTTTGGCAGGAACTAAAGAGCCGCAGAAGAGCATGGTCTAGCAACAAGGGGATAGGAAAATGCATTTGCTTCATGTGCCCTTGTCGTCGCCTAACAACAGTTAGCAGCATAAAGCAGATGCGGCTGAAGTTCTTCCGGGCGACAGCTAACATCAATCGAGCAAGTGGTCTTCCCACAGCTATGGTCCTCTGGCAGTCTGAAAGCTTTGCGCACAAGCCGCTTGCTAAGCGCCTTCCTTTGCCTTTAGGCAGTGCTCGTGCACAACAAGCCTCGGGCGTGAATGCTCACTACCTCGCACACACATTTCGCTGTGCCCGTTGCCAAGCGCTCTGGAAACGCTGTTTATGACGCAAGCGGAACGCCTCTTGCGCTTCCATTCTCAGAGCTCCTGAGTTAAGCAATCTGCGACCCTTGGTGCGAATGCCAGAGGAAAACATTTCCACTGAGTCTAGCAGGGAGAAACTGTACCTGGAGAACACTTTTGTCTGCAGCTTGCGCCTGCACCTTACATACCCATGGAATTTCAGCACATTCAAATGCATGCCAGGCTCTTCCTTACCCAAGCTGAAAGCTGCTGTCCGAAGGCTTGGCTCCTTGTCAGATGGAAGCAGCAGCACGCACCTTTAAGTTTGGCAAGTACTAAAGAGCCTAAGAAGACCATGGTCTAGCAACAAGGGGATAGGAAAATGCATTTGCTTCATGTGCCCTTGTCGTCGCCTCACAACAGGTAGCAGCATAAAGCAGATGCGGCTGAAGTTCTTCCGGGCGACAGCTAACATCAATCGAGCAAGTGGTCTTCCCACAGCTATGGTCCTCTGGCAGTCTGAAAGCTTTGCGCACAAGCCGCTTGCTAAGCGCCTTCCTTTGCCTTTAGGCAGTGCTCGTGCAAAACAAGCCTGGGGCGTGAATGCTCACTACCCCGCACACACATTTCGCTGTGCCCGTTGCCAAGCGCTCTGGAAGCACTGTTTATGACGCAAGCGGAACGCCTCTTGCGCTTCCATTCTCAGAGCTCCTGAGTTAAGCAATCTGCGACCCTTGGTGCGAATGCCAGAGGAAAACATTTCCACTGAGTCTAGCAGGGAGAAACTGTACCTGGAGAACACTTTTGTCTGCAGCTTGCACCTGCACCTTACATACCCATGGAATTTCAGCACATTCAAATGCATGCCAGGCTCTTCCTAATGCAAGCTGAAAGCTGCTGTCTGAAGGCTTCGCTCCTTGTCAGATCGAAGCAGCAGCACACACCTTCGAGTTTGGCAGGAACTAAAGAGCCGCAGAAGACCATGGTCTAGCAACAAGGGGATAGGAAAATGCATTTGCTTCATGTGCCCTTGTCGTCGCCTCACAACAGGTAGCAGCATAAAGCAGATGCGGCCGAAGTTCTTCCGGGCGACAGCTAACATCAATCGAGCAAGTGGTCTACCCACAGCTATGGTCCTCTGGCAGTCTGAAAGCTTTGCGCACAAGCCGCTTGCTAAGCGCCTTCCTTTGCCTTTAGGCAGTGCTCGTGCACGACAAGCCTGGGGCGTGAATGCTCACTACCCCGCACACACATTTCGCTGTGCCCGTTGCCAAGCGCTCTGGAAGCACTGTTTATGACACAAGCGGAACGCCTCTTGCGCTTCCATTCTCAGAGCTCCTGAGTAAAGCACTCTGCGACCCTTGGTGCGAATGCCAGAGGAAAACATTTCCACTGAGTCTGGCAGGGAGAAACTGTACCTGGAGAACACTTTTGTCTGCAGCTTGCACCTGCACCTTACATACCCATGGATTTTCAGCACATTCAAATGCATGCCAGGCTCTTCCTTCCGCAAGCTGAAAGCTGCTGTCAGAAGGCTTCGCTCCTTGTCAGATGGAAGCAGCAGCACGCACCTTCGAGTTTGGCAGGAACTAAAGAGCCGCAGAAGAGCATGGTCAAGCAACAAGGGGATAAGAAAATGCATTTCCTTCATGTGCCCTTGTCGCCGCCTCACAAAAGGTAGCAGCATAAAGCAGATGCGGCTGAAGTTCTTGCGGGCGACAGCTAACATCAATCGAGCAAGCGGTCTTCCCACAGCTATGGTCCTCTGGCAGTCTGAAAGCTTTGCGCACAAGCCGCTTGCGAAGCACCTTCATTTGCCTTTAGGCAGTGCTCATGCTTTACCAGCCTGGGGCGAGAATGGTCACTACCGCGCACACACGTTTCGCTGTGCCCGTTGCCAAGCGCTCTGGAAGCGCTGTTTATGACGCAAGCGGAACGCCTCTTGCGCTTCCATTCTCAGAGCTCCTGAGTTAAGCAATCTGCGACCCTTGGTGCGAATGCCAGAGGAAAACATTTCCACTGTGTCTGGCAGGGAGAAACTGTACCTGGAGAACACTTTTGTCTGCAGCTTGCACCTGCACCTTACATACCCATGGATTTTCAGCACATTCAAATGCATGCCAGGCTCTTCTTTATGCAAGCTGAAAGCTGCTGTCTGAAGGCTTGGCTCCTTGTCAGATGGAAGCAGCAGCACGCACCTTTAAGTTTGGCAAGTACTAAAGAGCCTCAGAAGACCATGGTCTAGCAACAAGGGGATAGGAAAATGCATTTGCTTCATGTGCCCTTGTCGTCGCCTCACAACAGGTAGCAGCATAAAGCAGATGCGGCTGAAGTTCTTCCGGGCGACAGCTAACATCAATCGAGCAAGTGGTCTTCCCACAGCTATGGTCCTCTGGCAGTCTGAAAGCTTTGCGCACAAGCCGCTTGCTAAGCGCCTTCCTTTGCCTTTAGGCAGTGCTCGTGCAAAACAAGCCTGGGGCGTGAATGCTCACTACCCCGCACACACATTTCGCTGTGCCCGTTGCCAAGCGCTCTGGAAGCACTGTTTATGACGCAAGCGGAACGCCTCTTGCGCTTCCATTCTCAGAGCTCCTGAGTAAAGCACTCTGCGACCCTTGGTGCGAATGCCAGAGGAAAACATTTCCACTGAGTCTGGCAGGGAGAAACTGTACCTGGAGAACACTTTTGTCTGCAGCTTGCACCTGCACCTTACATACCCATGGATTTTCAGCACATTCAAATGCATGCCAGGCTCTTCCTAATGCAAGCTGAAAGCTGCTGTCTGAAGGCTTCGCTCCTTGTCAGATCGAAGCAGCAGCACACACCTTCGAGTTTGGCAGGAACTAAAGAGCCGCAGAAGAGCATGGTCTAGCAACAAGGGGATAGGAAAATGCATTTGCTTCATGTGCCCTTGTCGTCGCCTAACAACAGGTAGCAGCATAAAGCAGATGCGGCTGAAGTTCTTCCGGGCGACAGCTAACATCAATCGAGCAAGTGGTCTTCCCACAGCTATGGTCCTCTGGCAGTCTGAAAGCTTTGCGCACAAGCCGCTTGCTAAGCGCCTTCCTTTGCCTTTAGGCACTGCTCGTGCACAACAAGCCTCGGGCGTGAATGCTCACTACCTCGCACACACATTTCGCTGTGCCCGTTGCCAAGCGCTCTGGAAGCGCTGTTTATGACGCAAGCGGAACGCCTCTTGCGCTTCCATTCTCAGAGCTCCTGAGTTAAGCAATCTGCGACCCTTGGTGCGAATGCCAGAGGAAAACATTTCCACTGAGTCTAGCAGGGAGAAACTGTACCTGGAGAACACTTTTGTCTGCAGCTTGCGCCTGCACCTTACATACCCATGGAATTTCAGCACATTCAAATGCATGCCAGGCTCTTCCTTACCCAAGCTGAAAGCTGCTGTCCGAAGGCTTGGCTCCTTGTCAGATGGAAGCAGCAGCACGCACCTTTAAGTTTGGCAAGTACTAAAGAGCCTCAGAAGACCATGGTCTAGCAACAAGGGGATAGGAAAATGCATTTGCTTCATGTGCCCTTGTCGTCGCCTCACAACAGGTAGCAGCATAAAGCAGATGCGGCTGAAGTTCTTCCGGGCGACAGCTAACATCAATCGAGCAAGTGGTCTTCCCACAGCTATGGTCCTCTGGCAGTCTGAAAGCTTTGCGCACAAGCCGCTTGCTAAGCGCCTTCCTTTGCCTTTAGGCAGTGCTCGTGCAAAACAAGCCTGGGGCGTGAATGCTCACTACCCCGCACACACATTTCGCTGTGCCCGTTGCCAGGCGCTCTGGAAGCACTGTTTATGAGGCACGCGGAACGCCTCTTGCGCTTCCATTCTCAGAGCTCCTGAGTTAAGCAATCTGCGACCCTTGGTGCGAATGCCAGAGGAAAACATTTCCACTGTGTCTGGCAGGGAGAAACTGTACCTGGAGAACACTTTTGTCTGCAGCTTGCACCTGCACCTTACATACCCATGGATTTTCAGCACATTCAAATGCATGCCAGGCTCTTCTTTATGCAAGCTGAAAGCTGCTGTCAGAAGGCTTCGCTCCTTGTCAGATCGAAGCAGCAGCACGCACCTTCGAGTTTGGCAGGAACTAAAGAGCCGCAGAAGAGCATGGTCTAGCAACAAGGGGATAGGAAAATGCATTTGCTTCATGTGCCCTTGTCGTCGCCTCACAACAGGTAGCAGCATAAAGCAGATGCGGCTGAAGTTCTTCCGGGCGACAGCTAACATCAATCGAGCAAGTGGTCTTCCCACAGCTATGGTCCTCTGGCAGTCTGAAAGCTTTGCGCACAAGCCGCTTGCTAAGCGCCTTCCTTTGCCTTTAGGCAGTGCTCGTGCACAACAAGCCTCGGGCGTGAATGCTCACTACCTCGCACACACATTTCGCTGTGCCCGTTGCCAAGCGCTCTGGAAGCGCTGTTTATGACGCAAGCGGAACGCCTCTTGCGCTTCCATTCTCAGAGCTCCTGAGTTAAGCAATCTGCGACCCTTGGTGCGAATGCCAGAGGAAAACATTTCCACTGAGTCTAGCAGGGAGAAACTGTACCTGGAGAACACTTTTGTCTGCAGCTTGCGCCTGCACCTTACATACCCATGGAATTTCAGCACATTCAAATGCATGCCAGGCTCTTCCTTACCCAAGCTGAAAGCTGCTGTCCGAAGGCTTGGCTCCTTGTCAGATGGAAGCAGCAGCACGCACCTTTAAGTTTGGCAAGTACTAAAGAGCCTCAGAAGACCATGGTCTAGCAACAAGGGGATAGGAAAATGCATTTGCTTCATGTGCCCTTGTCGTCGCCTCACAACAGGTAGCAGCATAAAGCAGATGCGGCTGAAGTTCTTCCGGGCGACAGCTAACATCAATCGAGCAAGTGGTCTTCCCACAGCTATGGTCCTCTGGCAGTCTGAAAGCTTTGCGCACAAGCCGCTTGCTAAGCGCCTTCCTTTGCCTTTAGGCAGTGCTCGTGCAAAACAAGCCTGGGGCGTCAATGCTCACTACCCCGCACACACATTTCGCTGTGCCCGTTGCCAAGCGCTCTGGAAGCACTGTTTATGACGCAAGCGGAACGCCTCTTGCGCTTCCATTCTCAGAGCTCCTGAGTAAAGCACTCTGCGACCCTTGGTGCGAATGCCAGAGGAAAACATTTCCACTGAGTCTGGCAGGGAGAAACTGTACCTGGAGAACACTTTTGTCTGCAGCTTGCACCTGCACCTTACATACCCATGGATTTTCAGCACATTCAAATGCATGCCAGGCTCTTCCTAATGCAAGCTGAAAGCTGCTGTCTGAAGGCTTCGCTCCTTGTCAGATCGAAGCAGCAGCACACACCTTCGAGTTTGGCAGGAACTAAAGAGCCGCAGAAGAGCATGGTCTAGCAACAAGGGGATAGGAAACTGCATTTGCTTCATGTGCCCTTGTCGCCGCCTCACAACAGGTAGCAGCATAAAGCAGATGCGGCTGAAGTTCTTCCGGGCGACAGCTAACATCAATCGAGCAAGTGGTCTTCCCACAGCTATGGTCCTCTGGCAGTCTGAAAGCTTTGCGCACAAGCCGCTTGCTAAGCGCCTTCCTTTGCCTTTAGGCAGTGCTCGTGCACAACAAGCCTCGGGCGTGAATGCTCACTACCCCGCACACACATTTCGCTGTGCCCGTTGCCAGGCGCTCTGGAAGCACTGTTTATGAGGCACGCGGAACGCCTCTTGCGCTTCCATTCTCAGAGCTCCTGAGTTAAGCAATCTGCGACCCTTGGTGCGAATGCCAGAGGAAAACATTTCCACTGTGTCTGGCAGGGAGAAACTGTACCTGGAGAACACTTTTGTCTGCAGCTTGCACCTGCACCTTACATACCCATGGATTTTCAGCACATTCAAATGCATGCCAGGCTCTTCTTTATGCAAGCTGAAAGCTGCTGTCAGAAGGCTTGGCTCCTTGTCAGATCGAAGCAGCAGCACGCACCTTCGAGTTTGGCAGGAACTAAAGAGCCGCAGAAGAGCATGGTCTAGCAACAAGGGGATAGGAAAATGCATTTGCTTCATGTGCCCTTGTCGTCGCCTAACAACATGTAGCAGGATAAAGCAGATGCGGCTGAAGTTCTTCCGGGCGACAGCTAACATCAATCGAGCAAGTGGTCTTCCCACAGCTATGGTCCTCTGGCAGTCTGAAAGCTTTGCGCACAAGCCGCTTGCTAAGCGCCTTCCTTTGCCTTTAGGCAGTGCTCGTGAACAACAAGCCTCGGGCGTGAATGCTCACTACCTCGCACACACATTTCGCTGTGCCCGTTGCCAAGCGCTCTGGAAGCGCTGTTTATGACGCAAGCGGAACGCCTCTTGCGCTTCCATTCTCAGAGCTCCTGAGTTAAGCAATCTGCGACCCTTGGTGCGAATGCCAGAGGAAAACATTTCCACTGAGTCTAGCAGGGAGAAACTGTACCTGGAGAACACTTTTGTCTGCAGCTTGCACCTGCACCTTACATACCCATGGATTTTCAGCACATTCAAATGCATGCCAGGCTCTTCCTTATGCAAGCTGAAAGCTGCTGTCAGAAGGCTTGGCTCCTTGTCAGATCGAAGCAGCAGCACGCACCTTCGAGTTTGGCAGGAACTAAAGAGCCGCAGAAGAGCATGGTCTAGCAACAAGGGGATAGGAAAATGCATTTCCTTCATGTGCCCTTGTCGTCGCCTAACAACATGTAGCAGCATAAAGCAGATGCGGCTGAAGTTCTTCCGGGCGACAGCTAACATCAATCGAGCAAGTGGTCTTCCCACAGCTATGGTCCTCTGGCAGTCTGAAAGCTTTGCGCACAAGCCGCTTGCTAAGCGCCTTCCTTTGCCTTTAGGCAGTGCTCGTGCACAACAAGCCTCGGGCGTGAATGCTCACTACCCCGCACACACATTTCGCTGTGCCCGTTGCCAGGCGCTCTGGAAGCACTGTTTATGAGGCACGCGGAACGCCTCTTGCGCTTCCATTCTCAGAGCTCCTGAGTTAAGCAATCTGCGACCCTTGGTGCGAATGCCAGAGGAAAACATTTCCACTGAGTCTAGCAGGGAGAAACTGTACCTGGAGAACACTTTTGTCTGCAGCTTGCGCCTGCACCTTACATACCCATGGATTTTCAGCACATTCAAATGCATGCCAGGCTCTTCTTTATGCAAGCTGAAAGCTGCTGTCAGAAGGCTTGGCTCCTTGTCAGATCGAAGCAGCAGCACACACCTTCGAGTTTGGCAGGAACTAAAGAGCCGCAGAAGAGCATGGTCTAGCAACAAGGGGATAGGAAAATGCATTTGCTTCATGTGCCCTTGTCGTCGCCTCACAACAGGTAGCAGCATAAAGCAGATGCGGCCGAAGTTCTTCCGGGCGACAGCTAACATCAATCGAGCAAGTGGTCTACCCACAGCTATGGTCCTCTGGCAGTCTGAAAGCTTTGCGCACAAGCCGCTTGCTAAGCGCCTTCCTTTGCCTTTAGGCAGTGCTCGTGCACGACAAGCCTGGGGCGTGAATGCTCACTACCCCGCACACACATTTCGCTGTGCCCATTGCCAAGCGCTCTGGAAGCACTGTTTATGACACAAGCGGAACGCCTCTTGCGCTTCCATTCTCAGAGCTCCTGAGTAAAGCACTCTGCGACCCTTGGTGCGAATGCCAGAGGAAAACATTTCCACTGAGTCTGGCAGGGAGAAACTGTACCTGGAGAACACTTTTGTCTGCAGCTTGCACCTGCACCTTACATACCCATGGATTTTCAGCACATTCAAATGCATGCCAGGCTCTTCCTTCCGCAAGCTGAAAGCTGCTGTCAGAAGGCTTCGCTCCTTGTCAGATGGAAGCAGCAGCACGCACCTTCGAGTTTGGCAGGAACTAAAGAGCCGCAGAAGAGCATGGTCAAGCAACAAGGGGATAAGAAAATGCATTTCCTTCATGTGCCCTTGTCGCCGCCTCACAAAAGGTAGCAGCATAAAGCAGATGCGGCTGAAGTTCTTCCGGGCGACAGCTAACATCAATCGAGCAAGCGGTCTTCCCACAGCTATGGTCCTCTGGCAGTCTGAAAGCTTTGCGCACAAGCCGCTTGCTAAGCACCTTCATTTGCCTTTAGGCAGTGCTCATGCTTTACCAGCCTGGGGCGAGAATGGTCACTACCGCGCACACACGTTTCGCTGTGCCCGTTGCCAAGCGCTCTGGAAGCGCTGTTTATGACGCAAGCGGAACGCCTCTTGCGCTTCCATTCTCAGAGCTCCTGAGTTAAGCAATCTGCGACCCTTGGTGCGAATGCCAGAGGAAAACATTTCCACTGTGTCTGGCAGGGAGAAACTGCACCTGGAGAACACTTTTGTCTGCAGCTTGCACCTGCACCTTACATACCCATGGATTTTCAGCACATTCAAATGCATGCCAGGCTCTTCTTTATGCAAGCTGAAAGCTGCTGTCAGAAGGCTTGGCTCCTTGTCAGATCGAAGCAGCAGCACGCACCTTCGAGTTTGGCAGGAACTAAAGAGCCGCAGAAGAGCATGGTCTAGCAACAAGGGGATAGGAAAATGCATTTGCTTCATGTGCCCTTGTCGTCGCCTAACAACATGTAGCAGCATAAAGCAGATGCGGCTGAAGTTCTTCCGGGCGACAGCTAACATCAATCGAGCAAGTGGTCTTCCCACAGCTATGGTCCTCTGGCAGTCTGAAAGCTTTGCGCACAAGCCGCTTGCTAAGCGCCTTCCTTTGCCTTTAGGCAGTGCTCGTGCACGACAAGCCTGGGGCGTGAATGCTCACTACCTCGCACACACGTTTCGTTGTGCCCGTTGCCAAGCGCTCTGGAAGCACTGTTTATGACGCAAGCGGAACGCCTCTTGTGCTTCCATTCTCAGAGCTCCTGAGTTAAGCACTCTGCGACCGTAGGCGCGAATGCCAGAGGAAAACATTACCACTGCGTCTGGCAGGGAGAAACTGTACCTGGAGAACACTTTTGTCTGCAGCATGCACCTGCACCTTACATACCCATGGATTTTCAGCACATTCAAATGCATGCCAGGCTCTTCCTAACGCAAGCTGAAAGCTGCTGTCAGAAGGCTTCGCTCCTTGTCAGATCGAAGCAGCAGCACGCACCTTCGAGTTTGGCAGGAACTAAAGAGCCGCAGAAGAGCATGGTCTAGCAACAAGGGGATAGGAAAATGCATTTGCTTCATGTGCCCTTGTCGCCGCCTCACAACAGGTAGCAGCATAAAGCAGATGCGGCTGAAGTTCTTCCGGGCGACAGCTAACATCAATCGAGCAAGTGGTCTACCCACAGCTATGGTCCTCTGGCAGTCTGAAAGCTTTGCGCACAAGCCGCTTGCTAAGCGCCTTCCTTTGCCTTTAGGCAGTGCTCGTGCACAACAAGCCTCGGGCGTGAATGCTCACTACCCCGCACACACATTTCGCTGTGCCCGTTGCCAGGCGCTCTGGAAGCACTGTTTATGACGCAAGCGGAACGCCTCTTGCGCTTCCATTCTCAGAGCTCCTGAGTTAAGCAATCTGCGACCCTTGGTGCGAATGCCAGAGGAAAACATTTCCACTGTGTCTGGCAGGGAGAAACTGTACCTGGAGAACACTTTTGTCTGCAGCTTGCACCTGCACCTTACATACCCATGGATTTTCAGCACATTCAAATGCATGCCAGGCTCTTCTTTATGCAAGCTGAAAGCTGCTGTCAGAAGGCTTCGCTCCTTGTCAGATCGAAGCAGCAGCACGCACCTTCGAGTTTGGCAGGAACTAAAGAGCCGCAGAAGAGCATGGTCTAGCAACAAGGGGATAGGAAAATGCATTTGCTTCATGTGCCCTTGTCGTCGCCTCACAACAGGTAGCAGCATAAAGCAGATGCGGCTGAAGTTCTTCCGGGCGACAGCTAACATCAATCGAGCAAGTGGTCTTCCCACAGCTATGGTCCTCTGGCAGTCTGAAAGCTTTGCGCACAAGCCGCTTGCTAAGCGCCTTCCTTTGCCTTTAGGCAGTGCTCGTGCACAACAAGCCTCGGGCGTGAATGCTCACTACCTCGCACACACATTTCGCTGTGCCCGTTGCCAAGCGCTCTGGAAGCGCTGTTTATGACGCAAGCGGAACGCCTCTTGCGCTTCCATTCTCAGAGCTCCTGAGTTAAGCAATCTGCGACCCTTGGTGCGAATGCCAGAGGAAAACATTTCCACTGAGTCTAGCAGGGAGAAACTGTACCTGGAGAACACTTTTGTCTGCAGCTTGCGCCTGCACCTTACATACCCATGGAATTTCAGCACATTCAAATGCATGCCAGGCTCTTCCTTACCCAAGCTGAAAGCTGCTGTCCGAAGGCTTGGCTCCTTGTCAGATGGAAGCAGCAGCACGCACCTTTAAGTTTGGCAAGTACTAAAGAGCCTCAGAAGACCATGGTCTAGCAACAAGGGGATAGGAAAATGCATTTGCTTCATGTGCCCTTGTCGTCGCCTCACAACAGGTAGCAGCATAAAGCAGATGCGGCTGAAGTTCTTCCGGGCGACAGCTAACATCAATCGAGCAAGTGGTCTTCCCACAGCTATGGTCCTCTGGCAGTCTGAAAGCTTTGCGCACAAGCCGCTTGCTAAGCGCCTTCCTTTGCCTTTAGGCAGTGCTCGTGCAAAACAAGCCTGGGGCGTCAATGCTCACTACCCCGCACACACATTTCGCTGTGCCCGTTGCCAAGCGCTCTGGAAGCACTGTTTATGACGCAAGCGGAACGCCTCTTGCGCTTCCATTCTCAGAGCTCCTGAGTAAAGCACTCTGCGACCCTTGGTGCGAATGCCAGAGGAAAACATTTCCACTGAGTCTGGCAGGGAGAAACTGTACCTGGAGAACACTTTTGTCTGCAGCTTGCACCTGCACCTTACATACCCATGGATTTTCAGCACATTCAAATGCATGCCAGGCTCTTCCTAATGCAAGCTGAAAGCTGCTGTCTGAAGGCTTCGCTCCTTGTCAGATCGAAGCAGCAGCACACACCTTCGAGTTTGGCAGGAACTAAAGAGCCGCAGAAGAGCATGGTCTAGCAACAAGGGGATAGGAAAATGCATTTGCTTCATGTGCCCTTGTCGCCGCCTCACAACAGGTAGCAGCATAAAGCAGATGCGGCTGAAGTTCTTCCGGGCGACAGCTAACATCAATCGAGCAAGTGGTCTTCCCACAGCTATGGTCCTCTGGCAGTCTGAAAGCTTTGCGCACAAGCCGCTTGCTAAGCGCCTTCCTTTGCCTTTAGGCAGTGCTCGTGCACAACAAGCCTCGGGCGTGAATGCTCACTACCCCGCACACACATTTCGCTGTGCCCGTTGCCAGGCGCTCTGGAAGCACTGTTTATGAGGCACGCGGAACGCCTCTTGCGCTTCCATTCTCAGAGCTCCTGAGTTAAGCAATCTGCGACCCTTGGTGCGAATGCCAGAGGAAAACATTTCCACTGTGTCTGGCAGGGAGAAACTGTACCTGGAGAACACTTTTGTCTGCAGCTTGCACCTGCACCTTACATACCCATGGATTTTCAGCACATTCAAATGCATGCCAGGCTCTTCCTTATGCAAGCTGAAAGCTGCTGTCAGAAGGCTTGGCTCCTTGTCAGATCGAAGCAGCAGCACGCACCTTCGAGTTTGGCAGGAACTAAAGAGCCGCAGAAGAGCATGGTCTAGCAACAAGGGGATAGGAAAATGCATTTCCTTCATGTGCCCTTGTCGTCGCCTAACAACATGTAGCAGCATAAAGCAGATGCGGCTGAAGTTCTTCCGGGCGACAGCTAACATGAATCGAGCAAGTGGTCTTCCCACAGCTATGGTCCTCTGGCAGTCTGAAAGCTTTGCGCACAAGCCGCTTGCTAAGCGCCTTCCTTTGCCTTTAGGCAGTGCTCGTGCACAACAAGCCTCGGGCGTGAATGCTCACTACCTCGCACACACATTTCGCTGTGCCCGTTGCCAAGCGCTCTGGAAGCGCTGTTTATGACGCAAGCGGAACGCCTCTTGCGCTTCCATTCTCAGAGCTCCTGAGTTAAGCACTCTGCGACCGTAGGCGCGAATGCCAGAGGAAAACATTACCACTGCGTCTGGCAGGGAGAAACTGTACCTGGAGAACACTTTTGTCTGCAGCATGCACCTGCACCTTACATACCCATGGATTTTCAGCACATTCAAATGCATGCCAGGCTCTTCCTAACGCAAGCTGAAAGCTGCTGTCAGAAGGCTTCGCTCCTTGTCAGATCGAAGCAGCAGCACGCACCTTCGAGTTTGGCAGGAACTAAAGAGCCGCAGAAGAGCATGGTCTAGCAACAAGGGGATAGGAAAATGCATTTGCTTCATGTGCCCTTGTCGCCGCCTCACAACAGGTAGCAGCATAAAGCAGATGCGGCTGAAGTTCTTCCGGGCGACAGCTAACATCAATCGAGCAAGTGGTCTACCCACAGCTATGGTCCTCTGGCAGTCTGAAAGCTTTGCGCACAAGCCGCTTGCTAAGCGCCTTCCTTTGCCTTTAGGCAGTGCTCGTGCACAACAAGCCTCGGGCGTGAATGCTCACTACCCCGCACACACATTTCGCTGTGCCCGTTGCCAGGCGCTCTGGAAGCACTGTTTATGAGGCACGCGGAACGCCTCTTGCGCTTCCATTCTCAGAGCTCCTGAGTTAAGCAATCTGCGACCCTTGGTGCGAATGCCAGAGGAAAACATTTCCACTGTGTCTGGCAGGGAGAAACTGTACCTGGAGAACACTTTTGTCTGCAGCTTGCGCCTGCACCTTACATACCCATGGATTTTCAGCACATTCAAATGCATGCCAGGCTCTTCTTTATGCAAGCTGAAAGCTGCTGTCAGAAGGCTTGGCTCCTTGTCAGATCGAAGCAGCAGCACACACCTTCGAGTTTGGCAGGAACTAAAGAGCCGCAGAAGAGCATGGTCTAGCAACAAGGGGATAGGAAAATGCATTTGCTTCATGTGCCCTTGTCGTCGCCTCACAACAGGTAGCAGCATAAAGCAGATGCGGCCGAAGTTCTTCCGGGCGACAGCTAACATCAATCGAGCAAGTGGTCTACCCACAGCTATGGTCCTCTGGCAGTCTGAAAGCTTTGCGCACAAGCCGCTTGCTAAGCGCCTTCCTTTGCCTTTAGGCAGTGCTCGTGCACGACAAGCCTGGGGCGTGAATGCTCACTACCCCGCACACACATTTCGCTGTGCCCATTGCCAAGCGCTCTGGAAGCACTGTTTATGACACAAGCGGAACGCCTCTTGCGCTTCCATTCTCAGAGCTCCTGAGTAAAGCACTCTGCGACCCTTGGTGCGAATGCCAGAGGAAAACATTTCCACTGAGTCTGGCAGGGAGAAACTGTACCTGGAGAACACTTTTGTCTGCAGCTTGCACCTGCACCTTACATACCCATGGATTTTCAGCACATTCAAATGCATGCCAGGCTCTTCCTTCCGCAAGCTGAAAGCTGCTGTCAGAAGGCTTCGCTCCTTGTCAGATGGAAGCAGCAGCACGCACCTTCGAGTTTGGCAGGAACTAAAGAGCCGCAGAAGAGCATGGTCAAGCAACAAGGGGATAAGAAAATGCATTTCCTTCATGTGCCCTTGTCGCCGCCTCACAAAAGGTAGCAGCATAAAGCAGATGCGGCTGAAGTTCTTCCGGGCGACAGCTAACATGAATCGAGCAAGTGGTCTTCCCACAGCTATGGTCCTCTGGCAGTCTGAAAGCTTTGCGCACAAGCCGCTTGCTAAGCGCCTTCCTTTGCCTTTAGGCAGTGCTCGTGCACAACAAGCCTCGGGCGTGAATGCTCACTACCTCGCACACACATTTCGCTGTGCCCGTTGCCAAGCGCTCTGGAAGCGCTGTTTATGACGCAAGCGGAACGCCTCTTGCGCTTCCATTCTCAGAGCTCCTGAGTTAAGCACTCTGCGACCGTAGGCGCGAATGCCAGAGGAAAACATTACCACTGCGTCTGGCAGGGAGAAACTGTACCTGGAGAACACTTTTGTCTGCAGCATGCACCTGCACCTTACATACCCATGGATTTTCAGCACATTCAAATGCATGCCAGGCTCTTCCTAACGCAAGCTGAAAGCTGCTGTCAGAAGGCTTCGCTCCTTGTCAGATCGAAGCAGCAGCACGCACCTTCGAGTTTGGCAGGAACTAAAGAGCCGCAGAAGAGCATGGTCTAGCAACAAGGGGATAGGAAAATGCATTTGCTTCATGTGCCCTTGTCGCCGCCTCACAACAGGTAGCAGCATAAAGCAGATGCGGCTGAAGTTCTTCCGGGCGACAGCTAACATCAATCGAGCAAGTGGTCTACCCACAGCTATGGTCCTCTGGCAGTCTGAAAGCTTTGCGCACAAGCCGCTTGCTAAGCGCCTTCCTTTGCCTTTAGGCAGTGCTCGTGCACAACAAGCCTCGGGCGTGAATGCTCACTACCCCGCACACACATTTCGCTGTGCCCGTTGCCAGGCGCTCTGGAAGCACTGTTTATGAGGCACGCGGAACGCCTCTTGCGCTTCCATTCTCAGAGCTCCTGAGTTAAGCAATCTGCGACCCTTGGTGCGAATGCCAGAGGAAAACATTTCCACTGAGTCTAGCAGGGAGAAACTGTACCTGGAGAACACTTTTGTCTGCAGCTTGCGCCTGCACCTTACATACCCATGGATTTTCAGCACATTCAAATGCATGCCAGGCTCTTCTTTATGCAAGCTGAAAGCTGCTGTCAGAAGGCTTGGCTCCTTGTCAGATCGAAGCAGCAGCACACACCTTCGAGTTTGGCAGGAACTAAAGAGCCGCAGAAGAGCATGGTCTAGCAACAAGGGGATAGGAAAATGCATTTGCTTCATGTGCCCTTGTCGTCGCCTCACAACAGGTAGCAGCATAAAGCAGATGCGGCCGAAGTTCTTCCGGGCGACAGCTAACATCAATCGAGCAAGTGGTCTACCCACAGCTATGGTCCTCTGGCAGTCTGAAAGCTTTGCGCACAAGCCGCTTGCTAAGCGCCTTCCTTTGCCTTTAGGCAGTGCTCGTGCACGACAAGCCTGGGGCGTGAATGCTCACTACCCCGCACACACATTTCGCTGTGCCCATTGCCAAGCGCTCTGGAAGCACTGTTTATGACACAAGCGGAACGCCTCTTGCGCTTCCATTCTCAGAGCTCCTGAGTAAAGCACTCTGCGACCCTTGGTGCGAATGCCAGAGGAAAACATTTCCACTGAGTCTGGCAGGGAGAAACTGTACCTGGAGAACACTTTTGTCTGCAGCTTGCACCTGCACCTTACATACCCATGGATTTTCAGCACATTCAAATGCATGCCAGGCTCTTCCTTCCGCAAGCTGAAAGCTGCTGTCAGAAGGCTTCGCTCCTTGTCAGATGGAAGCAGCAGCACGCACCTTCGAGTTTGGCAGGAACTAAAGAGCCGCAGAAGAGCATGGTCAAGCAACAAGGGGATAAGAAAATGCATTTCCTTCATGTGCCCTTGTCGCCGCCTCACAAAAGGTAGCAGCATAAAGCAGATGCGGCTGAAGTTCTTCCGGGCGACAGCTAACATCAATCGAGCAAGTGGTCTACCCACAGCTATGGTCCTCTGGCAGTCTGAAAGCTTTGCGCACAAGCCGCTTGCTAAGAGCCTTCCTTTGCCTTTAGGCAGTGCTCGTGCACAACAAGCCTCGGGCGTGAATGCTCACTACCTCGCACACACATTTCGCTGTGCCCGTTGCCAAGCGCTCTGGAAGCGCTGTTTATGACGCAAGCGGAACGCCTCTTGCGCTTCCATTCTCAGAGCTCCTGAGTTAAGCAATCTGCGACCCTTGGTGCGAATGCCAGAGGAAAACATTTCCACTGAGTCTAGCAGGGAGAAACTGTACCTGGAGAACACTTTTGTCTGCAGCTTGCGCCTGCACCTTACATACCCATGGAATTTCAGCACATTCAAATGCATGCCAGGCTCTTCCTTACCCAAGCTGAAAGCTGCTGTCCGAAGGCTTGGCTCCTTGTCAGATGGAAGCAGCAGCACGCACCTTTAAGTTTGGCAAGTACTAAAGAGCCTCAGAAGACCATGGTCTAGCAACAAGGGGATAGGAAAATGCATTTGCTTCATGTGCCCTTGTCGTCGCCTCACAACAGGTAGCAGCATAAAGCAGATGCGGCTGAAGTTCTTCCGGGCGACAGCTAACATCAATCGAGCAAGTGGTCTTCCCACAGCTATGGTCCTCTGGCAGTCTGAAAGCTTTGCGCACAAGCCGCTTGCTAAGCACCTTCATTTGCCTTTAGGCAGTGCTCATGCTTTACCAGCCTGGGGCGAGAATGGTCACTACCGCGCACACACGTTTCGCTGTGCCCGTTGCCAAGCGCTCTGGAAGCGCTGTTTATGACGCAAGCGGAACGCCTCTTGCGCTTCCATTCTCAGAGCTCCTGAGTTAAGCAATCTGCGACCCTTGGTGCGAATGCCAGAGGAAAACATTTCCACTGTGTCTGGCAGGGAGAAACTGTACCTGGAGAACACTTTTGTCTGCAGCTTGCACCTGCACCTTACATACCCATGGATTTTCAGCACATTCAAATGCATGCCAGGCTCTTCTTTATGCAAGCTGAAAGCTGCTGTCAGAAGGCTTGGCTCCTTGTCAGATCGAAGCAGCAGCACGCACCTTCGAGTTTGGCAGGAACTAAAGAGCCGCAGAAGAGCATGGTCTAGCAACAAGGGGATAGGAAAATGCATTTGCTTCATGTGCCCTTGTCGTCGCCTAACAACATGTAGCAGCATAAAGCAGATGCGGCTGAAGTTCTTCCGGGCGACAGCTAACATCAATCGAGCAAGTGGTCTTCCCACAGCTATGGTCCTCTGGCAGTCTGAAAGCTTTGCGCACAAGCCGCTTGCTAAGCGCCTTCCTTTGCCTTTAGGCAGTGCTCGTGCACGACAAGCCTGGGGCGTGAATGCTCACTACCCTGCACACACATTTCGCTGTGCCCGTTGCCAAGCGCTCTGGAAGCACTGTTTATGACGCAAGCGGAACGCCTCTTGTGCTTCCATTCTCAGAGCTCCTGAGTTAAGCACTCTGCGACCGTAGGCGCGAATGCCAGAGGAAAACATTACCACTGCGTCTGGCAGGGAGAAACTGTACCTGGAGAACACTTTTGTCTGCAGCATGCACCTGCACCTTACATACCCATGGATTTTCAGCACATTCAAATGCATGCCAGGCTCTTCCTAACGCAAGCTGAAAGCTGCTGTCAGAAGGCTTCGCTCCTTGTCAGATCGAAGCAGCAGCACGCACCTTCGAGTTTGGCAGGAACTAAAGAGCCGCAGAAGAGCATGGTCTAGCAACAAGGGGATAGGAAAATGCATTTGCTTCATGTGCCCTTGTCGCCGCCTCACAAAAGGTAGCAGCATAAAGCAGATGCGGCTGAAGTTCTTCCGGGCGACAGCTAACATCAATCGAGCAAGTGGTCTACCCACAGCTATGGTCCTCTGGCAGTCTGAAAGCTTTGCGCACAAGCCGCTTGCTAAGCGCCTTCCTTTGCCTTTAGGCAGTGCTCGTGCACAACAAGCCTCGGGCGTGAATGCTCACTACCCCGCACACACATTTCGCTGTGCCCGTTGCCAGGCGCTCTGGAAGCACTGTTTATGAGGCACGCGGAACGCCTCTTGCGCTTCCATTCTCAGAGCTCCTGAGTTAAGCAATCTGCGACCCTTGGTGCGAATGCCAGAGGAAAACATTTCCACTGTGTCTGGCAGGGAGAAACTGTACCTGGAGAACACTTTTGTCTGCAGCTTGCACCTGCACCTTACATACCCATGGATTTTCAGCACATTCAAATGCATGCCAGGCTCTTCCTAACGCAAGCTGAAAGCTGCTGTCTGAAGGCTTCGCTCCTTGTCAGATCGAAGCAGCAGCACGCACCTTCGAGTTTGGCAGGAACTAAAGAGCCGCAGAAGAGCATGGTCTAGCAACAAGGGGATAGGAAAATGCATTTGCTTCATGTGCCCTTGTCGTCGCCTAACAACAGGTAGCAGCATAAAGCAGATGCGGCTGAAGTTCTTCCGGGCGACAGCTAACATCAATCGAGCAAGTGGTCTACCCACAGCTATGGTCCTCTGGCAGTCTGAAAGCTTTGCGCACAAGCCGCTTGCTAAGCGCCTTCCTTTGCCTTTAGGCAGTGCTCGTGCACAACAAGCCTCGGGCGTGAATGCTCACTACCTCGCACACACATTTCGCTGTGCCCGTTGCCAAGCGCTCTGGAAGCGCTGTTTATGACGCAAGCGGAACGCCTCTTGCGCTTCCATTCTCAGAGCTCCTGAGTTAAGCAATCTGCGACCCTTGGTGCGAATGCCAGAGGAAAACATTTCCACTGTGTCTGGCAGGGAGAAACTGTACCTGGAGAACACTTTTGTCTGCAGCTTGCGCCTGCACCTTACATACCCATGGAATTTCAGCACATTCAAATGCATGCCAGGCTCTTCCTTACCCAAGCTGAAAGCTGCTGTCCGAAGGCTTGGCTCCTTGTCAGATGGAAGCAGCAGCACGCACCTTTAAGTTTGGCAAGTACTAAAGAGCCTCAGAAGACCATGGTCTAGCAACAAGGGGATAGGAAAATGCATTTGCTTCATGTGCCCTTGTCGTCGCCTCACAACAGGTAGCAGCATAAAGCAGATGCGGCTGAAGTTCTTCCGGGCGACAGCTAACATCAATCGAGCAAGTGGTCTTCCCACAGCTATGGTCCTCTGGCAGTCTGAAAGCTTTGCGCACAAGCCGCTTGCTAAGCACCTTCATTTGCCTTTAGGCAGTGCTCATGCTTTACCAGCCTGGGGCGAGAATGGTCACTACCGCGCACACACGTTTCGCTGTGCCCGTTGCCAAGCGCTCTGGAAGCGCTGTTTATGACGCAAGCGGAACGCCTCTTGCGCTTCCATTCTCAGAGCTCCTGAGTTAAGCAATCTGCGACCCTTGGTGCGAATGCCAGAGGAAAACATTTCCACTGTGTCTGGCAGGGAGAAACTGTACCTGGAGAACACTTTTGTCTGCAGCTTGCACCTGCACCTTACATACCCATGGATTTTCAGCACATTCAAATGCATGCCAGGCTCTTCTTTATGCAAGCTGAAAGCTGCTGTCAGAAGGCTTGGCTCCTTGTCAGATCGAAGCAGCAGCACGCACCTTCGAGTTTGGCAGGAACTAAAGAGCCGCAGAAGAGCATGGTCTAGCAACAAGGGGATAGGAAAATGCATTTGCTTCATGTGCCCTTGTCGTCGCCTAACAACATGTAGCAGCATAAAGCAGATGCGGCTGAAGTTCTTCCGGGCGACAGCTAACATCAATCGAGCAAGTGGTCTTCCCACAGCTATGGTCCTCTGGCAGTCTGAAAGCTTTGCGCACAAGCCGCTTGCTAAGCGCCTTCCTTTGCCTTTAGGCAGTGCTCGTGCACGACAAGCCTGGGGCGTGAATGCTCACTACCCTGCACACACATTTCGCTGTGCCCGTTGCCAAGCGCTCTGGAAGCACTGTTTATGACGCAAGCGGAACGCCTCTTGTGCTTCCATTCTCAGAGCTCCTGAGTTAAGCACTCTGCGACCGTAGGCGCGAATGCCAGAGGAAAACATTACCACTGCGTCTGGCAGGGAGAAACTGTACCTGGAGAACACTTTTGTCTGCAGCATGCACCTGCACCTTACATACCCATGGATTTTCAGCACATTCATATGCATGCCAGGCTCTTCCTAACGCAAGCTGAAAGCTGCTGTCAGAAGGCTTCGCTCCTTGTCAGATCGAAGCAGCAGCACGCACCTTCGAGTTTGGCAGGAACTAAAGAGCCGCAGAAGAGCATGGTCTAGCAACAAGGGGATAGGAAAATGCATTTGCTTCATGTGCCCTTGTCGCCGCCTCACAAAAGGTAGCAGCATAAAGCAGATGCGGCTGAAGTTCTTCCGGGCGACAGCTAACATCAATCGAGCAAGTGGTCTACCCACAGCTATGGTCCTCTGGCAGTCTGAAAGCTTTGCGCACAAGCCGCTTGCTAAGCGCCTTCCTTTGCCTTTAGGCAGTGCTCGTGCACAACAAGCCTCGGGCGTGAATGCTCACTACCCCGCACACACATTTCGCTGTGCCCGTTGCCAGGCGCTCTGGAAGCACTGTTTATGAGGCACGCGGAACGCCTCTTGCGCTTCCATTCTCAGAGCTCCTGAGTTAAGCAATCTGCGACCCTTGGTGCGAATGCCAGAGGAAAACATTTCCACTGTGTCTGGCAGGGAGAAACTGTACCTGGAGAACACTTTTGTCTGCAGCTTGCACCTGCACCTTACATACCCATGGATTTTCAGCACATTCAAATGCATGCCAGGCTCTTCTTTATGCAAGCTGAAAGCTGCTGTCAGAAGGCTTCGCTCCTTGTCAGATCGAAGCAGCAGCACGCACCTTCGAGTTTGGCAGGAACTAAAGAGCCGCAGAAGAGCATGGTCTAGCAACAAGGGGATAGGAAAATGCATTTGCTTCATGTGCCCTTGTCGTCGCCTAACAACATGTAGCAGCATAAAGCAGATGCGGCTGAAGTTCTTCCGGGCGACAGCTAACATCAATCGAGCAAGTGGTCTTCCCACAGCTATGGTCCTCTGGCAGTCTGAAAGCTTTGCGCACAAGCCGCTTGCTAAGCGCCTTCCTTTGCCTTTAGGCAGTGCTCGTGCACAACAAGCCTGGGGCGTGAATGCTCACTACCTCGCACACACATTTCACTGTGCCCGTTGCCAAGCGCTCTGGAAGCACTGTTTATGACGCAAGCGGAACGCCTCTTGCGCTTCCATTCTCAGAGCTCCTGAGTAAAGCACTCTGCGACCCTTGGTGCGAATGCCAGAGGAAAACATTTCCACTGAGTCTGGCAGGGAGAAACTGTACCTGGAGAACACTTTTGTCTGCAGCTTGCACCTGCACCTTACATACCCATGGATTTTCAGCACATTCAAATGCATGCCAGGCTCTTCCTAATGCAAGCTGGAAGCTGCTGTCTGAAGGCTTCGCTCCTTGTCAGATCGAAGCAGCAGCACACACCTTCGAGTTTGGCAGGAACTAAAGAGCCGCAGAAGACCATGGTCTAGCAACAAGGGGATAGGAAAATGCATTTGCTTCATGTGCCCTTGTCGTCGCCTCACAACAGGTAGCAGCATAAAGCAGATGCGGCCGAAGTTCTTCCGGGCGACAGCTAACATCAATCGAGCAAGTGGTCTACCCACAGCTATGGTCCTCTGGCAGTCTGAAAGCTTTGCGCACAAGCCGCTTGCTAAGCGCCTTCCTTTGCCTTTAGGCAGTGCTCGTGCACGACAAGCCTCGGGCGTGAATGCTCACTACCCCGCACACACATTTCGCTGTGCCCGTTGCCAAGCGCTCTGGAAGCACTGTTTATGACACAAGCGGAACGCCTCTTGCGCTTCCATTCTCAGAGCTCCTGAGTAAAGCACTCTGCGACCCTTGGTGCGAATGCCAGAGGAAAACATTTCCACTGAGTCTGGCAGGGAGAAACTGTACCTGGAGAACACTTTTGTCTGCAGCTTGCACCTGCACCTTACATACCCATGGATTTTCAGCACATTCAAATGCATGCCAGGCTCTTCTTTATGCAAGCTGAAAGCTGCTGTCAGAAGGCTTGGCTCCTTGTCAGATCGAAGCAGCAGCACGCACCTTCGAGTTTGGCAGGAACTAAAGAGCCGCAGAAGAGCATGGTCTAGCAACAAGGGGATAGGAAAATGCATTTGCTTCATGTGCCCTTGTCGTCGCCTAACAACATGTAGCAGCATAAAGCAGATGCGGCTGAAGTTCTCCCGGGCGACAGCTAACATCAATCGAGCAAGTGGTCTTCCCACAGCTATGGTCCTCTGGCAGTCTGAAAGCTTTGCGCACAAGCCGCTTGCTAAGCGCCTTCCTTTGCCTTTAGGCAGTGCTCGTGCACGACAAGCCTGGGGCGTGAATGCTCACTACCTCGCACACACGTTTCGTTGTGCCCGTTGCCAAGCGCTCTGGAAGCACTGTTTATGACGCAAGCGGAACGCCTCTTGTGCTTCCATTCTCAGAGCTCCTGAGTTAAGCACTCTGCGACCGTAGGCGCGAATGCCAGAGGAAAACATTACCACTGCGTCTGGCAGGGAGAAACTGTACCTGGAGAACACTTTTGTCTGCAGCATGCACCTGCACCTTACATACCCATGGATTTTCAGCACATTCAAATGCATGCCAGGCTCTTCCTAACGCAAGCTGAAAGCTGCTGTCAGAAGGCTTCGCTCCTTGTCAGATCGAAGCAGCAGCACGCACCTTCGAGTTTGGCAGGAACTAAAGAGCCGCAGAAGAGCATGGTCTAGCAACAAGGGGATAGGAAAATGCATTTGCTTCATGTGCCCTTGTCGTCGCCTCACAACAGGTAGCAGCATAAAGCAGATGCGGCTGAAGTTCTTCCGGGCGACAGCTAACATCAATCGAGCAAGTGGTCTACCCACAGCTATGGTCCTCTGGCAGTCTGAAAGCTTTGCGCACAAGCCGCTTGCTAAGCGCCTTCCTTTGCCTTTAGGCAGTGCTCGTGCACAACAAGCCTCGGGCGTGAATGCTCACTACCCCGCACACACATTTCGCTGTGCCCGTTGCCAGGCGCTCTGGAAGCACTGTTTATGAGGCACGCGGAACGCCTCTTGCGCTTCCATTCTCAGAGCTCCTGAGTTAAGCAATCTGCGACCCTTGGTGCGAATGCCAGAGGAAAACATTTCCACTGTGTCTGGCAGGGAGAAACTGTACCTGGAGAACACTTTTGTCTGCAGCTTGCACCTGCACCTTACATACCCATGGATTTTCAGCACATTCAAATGCATGCCAGGCTCTTCTTTATGCAAGCTGAAAGCTGCTGTCAGAAGGCTTGGCTCCTTGTCAGATCGAAGCAGCAGCACGCACCTTCGAGTTTGGCAGGAACTAAAGAGCCGCAGAAGAGCATGGTCAAGCAACAAGGGGATAAGAAAATGCATTTCCTTCATGTGCCGTTGTCGCCGCCTCAAAAAAGGTAGCAGCATAAAGCAGATGCGGCTGAAGTTCTTCCGGGCGACAGCTAACATCAATCGAGCAAGCGGTCTTCCCACAGCTATGGTCCTCTGGCAGTCTGAAAGCTTTGCGCACAAGCCGCTTGCTAAGCGCCTTCCTTTGCCTTTAGGCAGTGCTCGTGCACAACAAGCCTCGGGCGTGAATGCTCACTACCCCGCACACACATTTCGCTGTGCCCGTTGCCAAGCGCTCTGGAAGCACTGTTTATGACACAAGCGGAACGCCTCTTGCGCTTCCATTCTCAGAGCTCCTGAGTAAAGCACTCTGCGACCCTTGGTGCGAATGCCAGAGGAAAACATTTCCACTGAGTCTGGCAGGGAGAAACTGTACCTGGAGAACACTTTTGTCTGCAGCTTGCACCTGCACCTTACATACCCATGGATTTTCAGCACATTCAAATGCATGCCAGGCTCTTCCTTCCGCAAGCTGAAAGCTGCTGTCAGAAGGCTTCGCTCCTTGTCAGATCGAAGCAGCAGCACGCACCTTCGAGTTTGGCAGGAACTAAAGAGCCGCAGAAGAGCATGGTCAAGCAACAAGGGGATAAGAAAATGCATTTCCTTCATGTGCCCTTGTCGCCGCCTCACAAAAGGTAGCAGCATAAAGCAGATGCGGCTGAAGTTCTTCCGGGCGACAGCTAACATCAATCGAGCAAGCGGTCTTCCCACAGCTATGGTCCTCTGGCAGTCTGAAAGCTTTGCGCACAAGCCGCTTGCTAAGCACCTTCATTTGCCTTTAGGCAGTGCTCATGCTTTACCAGCCTGGGGCGAGAATGGTCACTACCGCGCACACACGTTTCGCTGTGCCCGTTGCCAAGCGCTCTGGAAGCGCTGTTTATGACGCAAGCGGAACGCCTCTTGCGCTTCCATTCTCAGAGCTCCTGAGTTAAGCAATCTGCGACCCTTGGTGCGAATGCCAGAGGAAAACATTTCCACTGTGTCTGGCAGGGAGAAACTGTACCTGGAGAACACTTTTGTCTGCAGCTTGCACCTGCACCTTACATACCCATGGATTTTCAGCACATTCAAATGCATGCCAGGCTCTTCTTTATGCAAGCTGAAAGCTGCTGTCAGAAGGCTTGGCTCCTTGTCAGATCGAAGCAGCAGCACGCACCTTCGAGTTTGGCAGGAACTAAAGAGCCGCAGAAGAGCATGGTCTAGCAACAAGGGGATAGGAAAATGCATTTGCTTCATGTGCCCTTGTCGTCGCCTAACAACATGTAGCAGCATAAAGCAGATGCGGCTGAAGTTCTTCCGGGCGACAGCTAACATCAATCGAGCAAGTGGTCTTCCCACAGCTATGGTCCTCTGGCAGTCTGAAAGCTTTGCGCACAAGCCGCTTGCTAAGCGCCTTCCTTTGCCTTTAGGCAGTGCTCGTGCACGACAAGCCTGGGGCGTGAATGCTCACTACCCCGCACACACATTTCGCTGTGCCCGTTGCCAGGCGCTCTGGAAGCACTGTTTATGAGGCACGCGGAACGCCTCTTGCGCTTCCATTCTCAGAGCTCCTGAGTTAAGCAATCTGCGACCCTTGGTGCGAATGCCAGAGGAAAACATTTCCACTGTGTCTGGCAGGGAGAAACTGTACCTGGAGAACACTTTTGTCTGCAGCTTGCACCTGCACCTTACATACCCATGGATTTTCAGCACATTCAAATGCATGCCAGGCTCTTCTTTATGCAAGCTGAAAGCTGCTGTCAGAAGGCTTGGCTCCTTGTCAGATCGAAGCAGCAGCACGCACCTTCGAGTTTGGCAGGAACTAAAGAGCCGCAGAAGAGCATGGTCTAGCAACAAGGGGATAGGAAAATGCATTTGCTTCATGTGCCCTTGTCGTCGCCTAACAACATGTAGCAGCATAAAGCAGATGCGGCTGAAGTTCTTCCGGGCGACAGCTAACATCAATCGAGCAAGTGGTCTTCCCACAGCTATGGTCCTCTGGCAGTCTGAAAGCTTTGCGCACAAGCCGCTTGCTAAGCGCCTTCCTTTGCCTTTAGGCAGTGCTCGTGCACGACAAGCCTCGGGCGTGAATGCTCACTACCTCGCACACACGTTTCGTTGTGCCCGTTGCCAAGCGCTCTGGAAGCACTGTTTATGACGCAAGCGGAACGCCTCTTGTGCTTCCATTCTCAGAGCTCCTGAGTTAAGCAATCTGCGACCCTTGGTGCGAATGCCAGAGGAAAACATTTCCACTGAGTCTAGCAGGGAGAAACTGTACCTGGAGAACACTTTTGTCTGCAGCTTGCGCCTGCACCTTACATACCCATGGAATTTCAGCACATTCAAATGCATGCCAGGCTCTTCCTTACCCAAGCTGAAAGCTGCTGTCCGAAGGCTTGGCTCCTTGTCAGATGGAAGCAGCAGCACGCACCTTTAAGTTTGGCAAGTACTAAAGAGCCTCAGAAGACCATGGTCTAGCAACAAGGGGATAGGAAAATGCATTTGCTTCATGTGCCCTTGTCGTCGCCTCACAACAGGTAGCAGCATAAAGCAGATGCGGCTGAAGTTCTTCCGGGCGACAGCTAACATCAATCGAGCAAGTGGTCTTCCCACAGCTATGGTCCTCTGGCAGTCTGAAAGCTTTGCGCACAAGCCGCTTGCTAAGCGCCTTCCTTTGCCTTTAGGCAGTGCTCGTGCAAAACAAGCCTGGGGCGTGAATGCTCACTACCCCGCACACACATTTCGCTGTGCCCGTTGCCAAGCGCTCTGGAAGCACTGTTTATGACGCAAGCGGAACGCCTCTTGCGCTTCCATTCTCAGAGCTCCTGAGTAAAGCACTCTGCGACCCTTGGTGCGAATGCCAGAGGAAAACATTTCCACTGAGTCTGGCAGGGAGAAACTGTACCTGGAGAACACTTTTGTCTGCAGCTTGCACCTGCACCTTACATACCCATGGATTTTCAGCACATTCAAATGCATGCCAGGCTCTTCCTAATGCAAGCTGAAAGCTGCTGTCTGAAGGCTTCGCTCCTTGTCAGATCGAAGCAGCAGCACACACCTTCGAGTTTGGCAGGAACTAAAGAGCCGCAGAAGACCATGGTCTAGCAACAAGGGGATAGGAAAATGCATTTGCTTCATGTGCCCTTGTCGTCGCCTCACAACAGGTAGCAGCATAAAGCAGATGCGGCCGAAGTTCTTCCGGGCGACAGCTAACATCAATCGAGCAAGTGGTCTACCCACAGCTATGGTCCTCTGGCAGTCTGAAAGCTTTGCGCACAAGCCGCTTGCTAAGCGCCTTCCTTTGCCTTTAGGCAGTGCTCGTGCACGACAAGCCTGGGGCGTGAATGCTCACTACCCCGCACACACATTTCGCTGTGCCCGTTGCCAAGCGCTCTGGAAGCACTGTTTATGACACAAGCGGAACGCCTCTTGCGCTTCCATTCTCAGAGCTCCTGAGTAAAGCACTCTGCGACCCTTGGTGCGAATGCCAGAGGAAAACATTTCCACTGAGTCTGGCAGGGAGAAACTGTACCTGGAGAACACCTTTGTCTGCAGCTTGCACCTGCACCTTACATACCCATGGATTTTCAGCACATTCAAATGCATGCCAGGCTCTTCCTTCCGCAAGCTGAAAGCTGCTGTCAGAAGGCTTCGCTCCTTGTCAGATGGAAGCAGCAGCACGCACCTTCGAGTTTGGCAGGAACTAAAGAGCCGCAGAAGAGCATGGTCAAGCAACAAGGGGATAAGAAAATGCATTTCCTTCATGTGCCCTTGTCGCCGCCTCACAAAAGGTAGCAGCATAAAGCAGATGCGGCTGAAGTTCTTCCGGGCGACAGCTAACATCAATCGAGCAAGCGGTCTTCCCACAGCTATGGTCCTCTGGCAGTCTGAAAGCTTTGCGCACAAGCCGCTTGCTAAGCACCTTCATTTGCCTTTAGGCAGTGCTCATGCTTTACCAGCCTGGGGCGAGAATGGTCACTACCGCGCACACACGTTTCGCTGTGCCCGTTGCCAAGCGCTCTGGAAGCGCTGTTTATGACGCAAGCGGAACGCCTCTTGCGCTTCCATTCTCAGAGCTCCTGAGTTAAGCAATCTGCGACCCTTGGTGCGAATGCCAGAGGAAAACATTTCCACTGTGTCTGGCAGGGAGAAACTGTACCTGGAGAACACTTTTGTCTGCAGCTTGCACCTGCACCTTACATACCCATGGATTTTCAGCACATTCAAATGCATGCCAGGCTCTTCTTTATGCAAGCTGAAACCTGCTGTCTGAAGGCTTGGCTCCTTGTCAGATCGAAGCAGCAGCACGCACCTTCGAGTTTGGCAGGAACTAAAGAGCCGCAGAAGAGCATGGTCTAGCAACAAGGGGATAGGAAAATGCATTTCCTTCATGTGCCCTTGTCGTCGCCTAACAACATGTAGCAGCATAAAGCAGATGCGGCTGAAGTTCTTCCGGGCGACAGCTAACATCAATCGAGCAAGTGGTCTTCCCACAGCTATGGTCCTCTGGCAGTCTGAAAGCTTTGCGCACAAGCCGCTTGCTAAGCGCCTTCCTTTGCCTTTAGGCAGTGCTCGTGCAAAACAAGCCTGGGGCGTGAATGCTCACTACCTCGCACACACGTTTCGTTGTGCCCGTTGCCAAGCGCTCTGGAAGCACTGTTTATGACGCAAGCGGAACGCCTCTTGTGCTTCCATTCTCAGAGCTCCTGAGTTAAGCACTCTGTGACCGTAGGCGCGAATGCCAGAGGAAAACATTACCACTGCGTCTGGCAGGGAGAAACTGTACCTGGAGAACACTTTTGTCTGCAGCATGCACCTGCACCTTACATACCCATGGATTTTCAGCACATTCAAATGCATGCCAGGCTCTTCCTAACGCAAGCTGAAAGCTGCTGTCAGAAGGCTTCGCTCCTTGTCAGATCGAAGCAGCAGCACGCACCTTCGAGTTTGGCAGGAACTAAAGAGCCGCAGAAGAGCATGGTCTAGCAACAAGGGGATAGGAAAATGCATTTGCTTCATGTGCCCTTGTCGCCGCCTCACAGCAGGTAGCAGCATAAAGCAGATGCGGCTGAAGTTCTTCCGGGCGACAGCTAACATCAATCGAGCAAGTGGTCTACCCACAGCTATGGTCCTCTGGCAGTCTGAAAGCTTTGCGCACAAGCCGCTTGCTAAGCGCCTTCCTTTGCCTTTAGGCAGTGCTCGTGCACAACAAGCCTCGGGCGTGAATGCTCACTACCCCGCACACACATTTCGCTGTGCCCGTTGCCAGGCGCTCTGGAAGCACTGTTTATGAGGCACGCGGAACGCCTCTTGCGCTTCCATTCTCAGAGCTCCTGAGTTAAGCAATCTGCGACCCTTGGTGCGAATGCCAGAGGAAAACATTTCCACTGAGTCTAGCAGGGAGAAACTGTACCTGGAGAACACTTTTGTCTGCAGCTTGCGCCTGCACCTTACATACCCATGGATTTTCAGCACATTCAAATGCATGCCAGGCTCTTCCTAACGCAAGCTGAAAGCTGCTGTCAGAAGGCTTGGCTCCTTGTCAGATCGAAGCAGCAGCACGCACCTTCGAGTTTGGCAGGAACTAAAGAGCCGCAGAAGAGCATGGTCTAGCAACAAGGGGATAGGAAAATGCATTTGCTTCATGTGCCCTTGTCGTCGCCTAACAACATGTAGCAGCATAAAGCAGATGCGGCTGAAGTTCTTCCGGGCGACAGCTAACATCAATCGAGCAAGTGGTCTTCCCACAGCTATGGTCCTCTGGCAGTCTGAAAGCTTTGCGCACAAGCCGCTTGCTAAGCGCCTTCCTTTGCCTTTAGGCAGTGCTCGTGCACAACAAGCCTCGGGCGTGAATGCTCACTACCTCGCACACACATTTCGCTGTGCCCGTTGCCAAGCGCTCTGGAAGCGCTGTTTATGACGCAAGCGGAACGCCTCTTGCGCTTCCATTCTCAGAGCTCCTGAGTTAAGCAATCTGCGACCCTTGGTGCGAATGCCAGAGGAAAACATTTCCACTGAGTCTAGCAGGGAGAAACTGTACCTGGAGAACACTTTTGTCTGCAGCTTGCACCTGCACCTTACATACCCATGGAATTTCAGCACATTCAAATGCATGCCAGGCTCTTCCTAATGCAAGCTGAAAGCTGCTGTCTGAAGGCTTCGCTCCTTGTCAGATCGAAGCAGCAGCACACACCTTCGAGTTTGGCAGGAACTAAAGAGCCGCAGAAGAGCATGGTCTAGCAACAAGGGGATAGGAAAATGCATTTGCTTCATGTGCCCTTGTCGTCGCCTCACAACAGGTAGCAGCATAAAGCAGATGCGGCTGAAGTTCTTCCGGGCGACAGCTAACATCAATCGAGCAAGTGGTCTTCCCACAGCTATGGTCCTCTGGCAGTCTGAAATCTTTGCGCACAAGCCGCTTGCTAAGCGCCTTCCTTTGCCTTTAGGCAGTGCTCGTGCACAACAAGCCTCGGGCGTGAATGCTCACTACCTCGCACACACATTTCGCTGTGCCCGTTGCCAAGCGCTCTGGAAGCGCTGTTTATGACGCAAGCGGAACGCCTCTTGCGCTTCCATTCTCAGAGCTCCTGAGTTAAGCAATCTGCGACCCTTGGTGCGAATGCCAGAGGAAAACATTTCCACTGAGTCTAGCAGGGAGAAACTGTACCTGGAGAACACTTTTGTCTGCAGCTTGCGCCTGCACCTTACATACCCATGGATTTTCAGCACATTCAAATGCATGCCAGGCTCTTCCTTATGCAAGCTGAAAGCTGCTGTCAGAAGGCTTGGCTCCTTGTCAGATCGAAGCAGCAGCACGCACCTTCGAGTTTGGCAGGAACTAAAGAGCCGCAGAAGACCATGGTCTAGCAACAAGGGGATAGGAAAATGCATTTGCTTCATGTGCCCTTGTCGTCGCCTAACAACATGTAGCAGCATAAAGCAGATGCGGCTGAAGTTCTTCCGGGCGACAGCTAACATCAATCGAGCAAGTGGTCTTCCCACAGCTATGGTCCTCTGGCAGTCTGAAAGCTTTGCGCACAAGCCGCTTGCTAAGCGCCTTCCTTTGCCTTTAGGCAGTGCTCGTGCACGACAAGCCTGGGGCGTGAATGCTCACTACCTCGCACACACGTTTCGTTGTGCCCGTTGCCAAGCGCTCTGGAAGCACTGTTTATGACGCAAGCGGAACGCCTCTTGTGCTTCCATTCTCAGAGCTCCTGAGTAAAGCACTCTGCGACCGTAGGCGCGAATGCCAGAGGAAAACATTACCACTGCGTCTGGCAGGGAGAAACTGTACCTGGAGAACACTTTTGTCTGCAGCATGCACCTGCACCTTACATACCCATGGATTTTCAGCACATTCAAATGCATGCCAGGCTCTTCCTAACACAAGCTGAAAGCTGCTGTCAGAAGGCTTCGCTCCTTGTCAGATCGAAGCAGCAGCACGCACCTTCGAGTTTGGCAGGAACTAAAGAGCCGCAGAAGAGCATGGTCTAGCAACAAGGGGATAGGAAAATGCATTTGCTTCATGTGCCCTTGTCGCCGCCTCACAACAGGTAGCAGCATAAAGCAGATGCGGCTGAAGTTCTTCCGGGCGACAGCTAACATCAATCGAGCAAGTGGTCTACCCACAGCTATGGTCCTCTGGCAGTCTGAAAGCTTTGCGCACAAGCCGCTTGCTAAGCGCCTTCCTTTGCCTTTAGGCAGTGCTCGTGCACAACAAGCCTCGGGCGTGAATGCTCACTACCCCGCACACACATTTCGCTGTGCCCGTTGCCAGGCGCTCTGGAAGCACTGTTTATGAGGCACGCGGAACGCCTCTTGCGCTTCCATTCTCAGAGCTCCTGAGTAAAGCACTCTGCGACCCTTCGTGCGAATGCCAGAGGAAAACATTTCCACTGCGTCTGGCAGAGAGAAACTGTACCTGGAGAACACCTTTGTCTGCAGCTTGCACCTGCACCTTACATACCCATGGATTTTCAGCACATTCAAATGCATGCCAGGCTCTTCCTAACGCAAGCTGAAAGCTGCTGTCAGAAGGCTTCGCTCATTGTCAGATCGAAGCAGCAGCACGCACCTTCGAGTTTGGCAGGAACTAAAGAGCCGCAGAAGAGCATGGTCTAGCAACAAGGGGATAGGAAAATGCATTTCCTTCATGTGCCCTTGTCGTCGCCTCACAGCAGGTAGCAGCATAAAGCAGATGCGGCTGAAGTTCTTCCGGGCGACAGCTAACATCAATCGAGCAGGTGGTCTTCCCACAGCTATGGTCCTCTGGCAGTCTGAAAGCTTTGCGCACAAGCCGCTTGCTAAGCACCTTCATTTGCCTTTAGGCAGTGCTCGTGCACGACAAGCCTGGGGCGTGAATGCTCACTACCCCGCACACACGTTTCGTTGTGCCCGTTGCCAAGCGCTCTGGAAGCACTGTTTATGACGCAAGCGGAACGCCTCTTGTGCTTCCATTCTCAGAGCTCCTGAGTAAAGCACTCTGCGACCGTAGGCGCGAATGCCAGAGGAAAACATTACCACTGCGTCTGGCAGGGAGAAACTGTACCTGGAGAACACTTTTGTCTGCAGCATGCACCTGCACCTTACATACCCATGGATTTTCAGCACATTCAAATGCATGCCAGGCTCTTCCTAACACAAGCTGAAAGCTGCTGTCAGAAGGCTTCGCTCCTTGTCAGATCGAAGCAGCAGCACGCACCTTCGAGTTTGGCAGGAACTAAAGAGCCGCAGAAGAGCATGGTCTAGCAACAAGGGGATAGGAAAATGCATTTGCTTCATGTGCCCTTGTCGCCGCCTCACAACAGGTAGCAGCATAAAGCAGATGCGGCTGAAGTTCTTCCGGGCGACAGCTAACATCAATCGAGCAAGTGGTCTACCCACAGCTATGGTCCTCTGGCAGTCTGAAAGCTTTGCGCACAAGCCGCTTGCTAAGCGCCTTCCTTTGCCTTTAGGCAGTGCTCGTGCACAACAAGCCTCGGGCGTGAATGCTCACTACCCCGCACACACATTTCGCTGTGCCCGTTGCCAGGCGCTCTGGAAGCACTGTTTATGAGGCACGCGGAACGCCTCTTGCGCTTCCATTCTCAGAGCTCCTGAGTAAAGCACTCTGCGACCCTTGGTGCGAATGCCAGAGGAAAACATTTCCACTGCGTCTGGCAGAGAGAAACTGTACCTGGAGAACACCTTTGTCTGCAGCTTGCACCTGCACCTTACATACCCATGGATTTTCAGCACATTCAAATGCATGCCAGGCTCTTCCTAACGCAAGCTGAAAGCTGCTGTCAGAAGGCTTCGCTCATTGTCAGATCGAAGCAGCAGCACGCACCTTCGAGTTTGGCAGGAACTAAAGAGCCGCAGAAGAGCATGGTCTAGCAACAAGGGGATAGGAAAATGCATTTCCTTCATGTGCCCTTGTCGTCGCCTCACAGCAGGTAGCAGCATAAAGCAGATGCGGCTGAAGTTCTTCCGGGCGACAGCTAACATCAATCGAGCAGGTGGTCTTCCCACAGCTATGGTCCTCTGGCAGTCTGAAAGCTTTGCGCACAAGCCGCTTGCTAAGCGCCTTCCTTTGCCTTTAGGCAGTGCTCGTGCACAACAAGCCTCGGGCGTGAATGCTCACTACCCCGCACACACATTTCGCTGTGCCCGTTGCCAGGCGCTCTGGAAGCACTGTTTATGAGGCACGCGGAACGCCTCTTGCGCTTCCATTCTCAGAGCTCCTGAGTTAAGCAATCTGCGACCCTTGGTGCGAATGCCAGAGGAAAACATTTCCACTGAGTCTAGCAGGGAGAAACTGTACCTGGAGAACACTTTTGTCTGCAGCTTGCGCCTGCACCTTACATACCCATGGATTTTCAGCACATTCAAATGCATGCCAGGCTCTTCTTTATGCAAGCTGAAAGCTGCTGTCAGAAGGCTTGGCTCCTTGTCAGATCGAAGCAGCAGCACGCACCTTCGAGTTTGGCAGGAACTAAAGAGCCGCAGAAGAGCATGGTCTAGCAACAAGGGGATAGGAAAATGCATTTGCTTCATGTGCCCTTGTCGTCGCCTAACAACATGTAGCAGCATAAAGCAGATGCGGCTGAAGTTCTTCCGGGCGACAGCTAACATCAATCGAGCAAGTGGTCTTCCCACAGCTATGGTCCTCTGGCAGTCTGAAAGCTTTGCGCACAAGCCGCTTGCTAAGCGCCTTCCTTTGCCTTTAGGCAGTGCTCGTGCACAACAAGCCTCGGGCGTGAATGCTCACTACCTCGCACACACATTTCGCTGTGCCCGTTGCCAAGCGCTCTGGAAGCGCTGTTTATGACGCAAGCGGAACGCCTCTTGCGCTTCCATTCTCAGAGCTCCTGAGTTAAGCACTCTGCGACCGTAGGCGCGAATGCCAGAGGAAAACATTACCACTGCGTCTGGCAGGGAGAAACTGTACCTGGAGAACACTTTTGTCTGCAGCATGCACCTGCACCTTACATACCCATGGATTTTCAGCACATTCAAATGCATGCCAGGCTCTTCCTAACACAAGCTGAAAGCTGCTGTCAGAAGGCTTCGCTCCTTGTCAGATTGAAGCAGCAGCACGCACCTTCGAGTTTGGCAGGAACTAAAGAGCCGCAGAAGAGCATGGTCTAGCAACAAGGGGATAGGAAAATGCATTTGCTTCATGTGCCCTTGTCGTCGCCTCACAACAGGTAGCAGCATAAAGCAGATGCGGCTGAAGTTCTTCCGGGCGACAGCTAACATCAATCGAGCAAGTGGTCTTCCCACAGCTATGGTCCTCTGGCAGTCTGAAAGCTTTGCGCACAAGCCGCTTGCTAAGCGCCTTCCTTTGCCTTTAGGCAGTGCTCGTGCACAACAAGCCTCGGGCGTGAATGCTCACTACCTCGCACACACATTTCGCTGTGCCCGTTGCCAAGCGCTCTGGAAGCGCTGTTTATGACGCAAGCGGAACGCCTCTTGCGCTTCCATTCTCAGAGCTCCTGAGTTAAGCAATCTGCGACCCTTGGTGCGAATGCCAGAGGAAAACATTTCCACTGAGTCTAGCAGGGAGAAACTGTACCTGGAGAACACTTTTGTCTGCAGCTTGCACCTGCACCTTACATACCCATGGAATTTCAGCACATTCAAATGCATGCCAGGCTCTTCCTAATGCAAGCTGAAAGCTGCTGTCTGAAGGCTTCGCTCCTTGTCAGATCGAAGCAGCAGCACACACCTTCGAGTTTGGCAGGAACTAAAGAGCCGCAGAAGAGCATGGTCTAGCAACAAGGGGATAGGAAAATGCATTTGCTTCATGTGCCCTTGTCGTCGCCTCACAACAGGTAGCAGCATAAAGCAGATGCGGCTGAAGTTCTTCCGGGCGACAGCTAACATCAATCGAGCAAGTGGTCTTCCCACAGCTATGGTCCTCTGGCAGTCTGAAATCTTTGCGCACAAGCCGCTTGCTAAGCGCCTTCCTTTGCCTTTAGGCAGTGCTCGTGCACAACAAGCCTCGGGCGTGAATGCTCACTACCTCGCACACACATTTCGCTGTGCCCGTTGCCAAGCGCTCTGGAAGCGCTGTTTATGACGCAAGCGGAACGCCTCTTGCGCTTCCATTCTCAGAGCTCCTGAGTTAAGCAATCTGCGACCCTTGGTGCGAATGCCAGAGGAAAACATTTCCACTGAGTCTAGCAGGGAGAAACTGTACCTGGAGAACACTTTTGTCTGCAGCTTGCGCCTGCACCTTACATACCCATGGATTTTCAGCACATTCAAATGCATGCCAGGCTCTTCCTTATGCAAGCTGAAAGCTGCTGTCAGAAGGCTTGGCTCCTTGTCAGATCGAAGCAGCAGCACGCACCTTCGAGTTTGGCAGGAACTAAAGAGCCGCAGAAGACCATGGTCTAGCAACAAGGGGATAGGAAAATGCATTTGCTTCATGTGCCCTTGTCGTCGCCTAACAACATGTAGCAGCATAAAGCAGATGCGGCTGAAGTTCTTCCGGGCGACAGCTAACATCAATCGAGCAAGTGGTCTTCCCACAGCTATGGTCCTCTGGCAGTCTGAAAGCTTTGCGCACAAGCCGCTTGCTAAGCGCCTTCCTTTGCCTTTAGGCAGTGCTCGTGCACGACAAGCCTGGGGCGTGAATGCTCACTACCTCGCACACACGTTTCGTTGTGCCCGTTGCCAAGCGCTCTGGAAGCACTGTTTATGACGCAAGCGGAACGCCTCTTGTGCTTCCATTCTCAGAGCTCCTGAGTAAAGCACTCTGCGACCGTAGGCGCGAATGCCAGAGGAAAACATTACCACTGCGTCTGGCAGGGAGAAACTGTACCTGGAGAACACTTTTGTCTGCAGCATGCACCTGCACCTTACATACCCATGGATTTTCAGCACATTCAAATGCATGCCAGGCTCTTCCTAACACAAGCTGAAAGCTGCTGTCAGAAGGCTTCGCTCCTTGTCAGATCGAAGCAGCAGCACGCACCTTCGAGTTTGGCAGGAACTAAAGAGCCGCAGAAGAGCATGGTCTAGCAACAAGGGGATAGGAAAATGCATTTGCTTCATGTGCCCTTGTCGCCGCCTCACAACAGGTAGCAGCATAAAGCAGATGCGGCTGAAGTTCTTCCGGGCGACAGCTAACATCAATCGAGCAAGTGGTCTACCCACAGCTATGGTCCTCTGGCAGTCTGAAAGCTTTGCGCACAAGCCGCTTGCTAAGCGCCTTCCTTTGCCTTTAGGCAGTGCTCGTGCACAACAAGCCTCGGGCGTGAATGCTCACTACCCCGCACACACATTTCGCTGTGCCCGTTGCCAGGCGCTCTGGAAGCACTGTTTATGAGGCACGCGGAACGCCTCTTGCGCTTCCATTCTCAGAGCTCCTGAGTAAAGCACTCTGCGACCCTTCGTGCGAATGCCAGAGGAAAACATTTCCACTGCGTCTGGCAGAGAGAAACTGTACCTGGAGAACACCTTTGTCTGCAGCTTGCACCTGCACCTTACATACCCATGGATTTTCAGCACATTCAAATGCATGCCAGGCTCTTCCTAACGCAAGCTGAAAGCTGCTGTCAGAAGGCTTCGCTCATTGTCAGATCGAAGCAGCAGCACGCACCTTCGAGTTTGGCAGGAACTAAAGAGCCGCAGAAGAGCATGGTCTAGCAACAAGGGGATAGGAAAATGCATTTCCTTCATGTGCCCTTGTCGTCGCCTCACAGCAGGTAGCAGCATAAAGCAGATGCGGCTGAAGTTCTTCCGGGCGACAGCTAACATCAATCGAGCAGGTGGTCTTCCCACAGCTATGGTCCTCTGGCAGTCTGAAAGCTTTGCGCACAAGCCGCTTGCTAAGCACCTTCATTTGCCTTTAGGCAGTGCTCGTGCACGACAAGCCTGGGGCGTGAATGCTCACTACCCCGCACACACGTTTCGTTGTGCCCGTTGCCAAGCGCTCTGGAAGCACTGTTTATGACGCAAGCGGAACGCCTCTTGTGCTTCCATTCTCAGAGCTCCTGAGTAAAGCACTCTGCGACCGTAGGCGCGAATGCCAGAGGAAAACATTACCACTGCGTCTGGCAGGGAGAAACTGTACCTGGAGAACACTTTTGTCTGCAGCATGCACCTGCACCTTACATACCCATGGATTTTCAGCACATTCAAATGCATGCCAGGCTCTTCCTAACACAAGCTGAAAGCTGCTGTCAGAAGGCTTCGCTCCTTGTCAGATCGAAGCAGCAGCACGCACCTTCGAGTTTGGCAGGAACTAAAGAGCCGCAGAAGAGCATGGTCTAGCAACAAGGGGATAGGAAAATGCATTTGCTTCATGTGCCCTTGTCGCCGCCTCACAACAGGTAGCAGCATAAAGCAGATGCGGCTGAAGTTCTTCCGGGCGACAGCTAACATCAATCGAGCAAGTGGTCTACCCACAGCTATGGTCCTCTGGCAGTCTGAAAGCTTTGCGCACAAGCCGCTTGCTAAGCGCCTTCCTTTGCCTTTAGGCAGTGCTCGTGCACAACAAGCCTCGGGCGTGAATGCTCACTACCCCGCACACACATTTCGCTGTGCCCGTTGCCAGGCGCTCTGGAAGCACTGTTTATGAGGCACGCGGAACGCCTCTTGCGCTTCCATTCTCAGAGCTCCTGAGTAAAGCACTCTGCGACCCTTGGTGCGAATGCCAGAGGAAAACATTTCCACTGCGTCTGGCAGAGAGAAACTGTACCTGGAGAACACCTTTGTCTGCAGCTTGCACCTGCACCTTACATACCCATGGATTTTCAGCACATTCAAATGCATGCCAGGCTCTTCCTAACGCAAGCTGAAAGCTGCTGTCAGAAGGCTTCGCTCATTGTCAGATCGAAGCAGCAGCACGCACCTTCGAGTTTGGCAGGAACTAAAGAGCCGCAGAAGAGCATGGTCTAGCAACAAGGGGATAGGAAAATGCATTTCCTTCATGTGCCCTTGTCGTCGCCTCACAGCAGGTAGCAGCATAAAGCAGATGCGGCTGAAGTTCTTCCGGGCGACAGCTAACATCAATCGAGCAGGTGGTCTTCCCACAGCTATGGTCCTCTGGCAGTCTGAAAGCTTTGCGCACAAGCCGCTTGCTAAGCGCCTTCCTTTGCCTTTAGGCAGTGCTCGTGCACAACAAGCCTCGGGCGTGAATGCTCACTACCCCGCACACACATTTCGCTGTGCCCGTTGCCAGGCGCTCTGGAAGCACTGTTTATGAGGCACGCGGAACGCCTCTTGCGCTTCCATTCTCAGAGCTCCTGAGTTAAGCAATCTGCGACCCTTGGTGCGAATGCCAGAGGAAAACATTTCCACTGAGTCTAGCAGGGAGAAACTGTACCTGGAGAACACTTTTGTCTGCAGCTTGCGCCTGCACCTTACATACCCATGGATTTTCAGCACATTCAAATGCATGCCAGGCTCTTCTTTATGCAAGCTGAAAGCTGCTGTCAGAAGGCTTGGCTCCTTGTCAGATCGAAGCAGCAGCACGCACCTTCGAGTTTGGCAGGAACTAAAGAGCCGCAGAAGAGCATGGTCTAGCAACAAGGGGATAGGAAAATGCATTTGCTTCATGTGCCCTTGTCGTCGCCTAACAACATGTAGCAGCATAAAGCAGATGCGGCTGAAGTTCTTCCGGGCGACAGCTAACATCAATCGAGCAAGTGGTCTTCCCACAGCTATGGTCCTCTGGCAGTCTGAAAGCTTTGCGCACAAGCCGCTTGCTAAGCGCCTTCCTTTGCCTTTAGGCAGTGCTCGTGCACAACAAGCCTCGGGCGTGAATGCTCACTACCTCGCACACACATTTCGCTGTGCCCGTTGCCAAGCGCTCTGGAAGCGCTGTTTATGACGCAAGCGGAACGCCTCTTGCGCTTCCATTCTCAGAGCTCCTGAGTTAAGCACTCTGCGACCGTAGGCGCGAATGCCAGAGGAAAACATTACCACTGCGTCTGGCAGGGAGAAACTGTACCTGGAGAACACTTTTGTCTGCAGCATGCACCTGCACCTTACATACCCATGGATTTTCAGCACATTCAAATGCATGCCAGGCTCTTCCTAACACAAGCTGAAAGCTGCTGTCAGAAGGCTTCGCTCCTTGTCAGATTGAAGCAGCAGCACGCACCTTCGAGTTTGGCAGGAACTAAAGAGCCGCAGAAGAGCATGGTCTAGCAACAAGGGGATAGGAAAATGCATTTGCTTCATGTGCCCTTGTCGTCGCCTCACAACAGGTAGCAGCATAAAGCAGATGCGGCTGAAGTTCTTCCGGGCGACAGCTAACATCAATCGAGCAAGTGGTCTTCCCACAGCTATGGTCCTCTGGCAGTCTGAAAGCTTTGCGCACAAGCCGCTTGCTAAGCGCCTTCCTTTGCCTTTAGGCAGTGCTCGTGCACAACAAGCCTCGGGCGTGAATGCTCACTACCTCGCACACACATTTCGCTGTGCCCGTTGCCAAGCGCTCTGGAAGCGCTGTTTATGACGCAAGCGGAACGCCTCTTGCGCTTCCATTCTCAGAGCTCCTGAGTTAAGCAATCTGCGACCCTTGGTGCGAATGCCAGAGGAAAACATTTCCACTGAGTCTAGCAGGGAGAAACTGTACCTGGAGAACACTTTTGTCTGCAGCTTGCGCCTGCACCTTACATACCCATGGATTTTCAGCACATTCAAATGCATGCCAGGCTCTTCCTTATGCAAGCTGAAAGCTGCTGTCAGAAGGCTTGGCTCCTTGTCAGATCGAAGCAGCAGCACGCACCTTCGAGTTTGGCAGGAACTAAAGAGCCGCAGAAGACCATGGTCTAGCAACAAGGGGATAGGAAAATGCATTTGCTTCATGTGCCCTTGTCGTCGCCTAACAACATGTAGCAGCATAAAGCAGATGCGGCTGAAGTTCTTCCGGGCGACAGCTAACATCAATCGAGCAAGTGGTCTTCCCACAGCTATGGTCCTCTGGCAGTCTGAAAGCTTTGCGCACAAGCCGCTTGCTAAGCGCCTTCCTTTGCCTTTAGGCAGTGCTCGTGCACGACAAGCCTGGGGCGTGAATGCTCACTACCTCGCACACACGTTTCGTTGTGCCCGTTGCCAAGCGCTCTGGAAGCACTGTTTATGACGCAAGCGGAACGCCTCTTGTGCTTCCATTCTCAGAGCTCCTGAGTAAAGCACTCTGCGACCGTAGGCGCGAATGCCAGAGGAAAACATTACCACTGCGTCTGGCAGGGAGAAACTGTACCTGGAGAACACTTTTGTCTGCAGCATGCACCTGCACCTTACATACCCATGGATTTTCAGCACATTCAAATGCATGCCAGGCTCTTCCTAACACAAGCTGAAAGCTGCTGTCAGAAGGCTTCGCTCCTTGTCAGATCGAAGCAGCAGCACGCACCTTCGAGTTTGGCAGGAACTAAAGAGCCGCAGAAGAGCATGGTCTAGCAACAAGGGGATAGGAAAATGCATTTGCTTCATGTGCCCTTGTCGTCGCCTCACAACAGGTAGCAGCATAAAGCAGATGCGGCTGAAGTTCTTCCGGGCGACAGCTAACATCAATCGAGCAAGTGGTCTTCCCACAGCTATGGTCCTCTGGCAGTCTGAAAGCTTTGCGCACAAGCCGCTTGCTAAGCGCCTTCCTTTGCCTTTAGGCAGTGCTCGTGCACAACAAGCCTCGGGCGTGAATGCTCACTACCTCGCACACACATTTCGCTGTGCCCGTTGCCAAGCGCTCTGGAAGCGCTGTTTATGACGCAAGCGGAACGCCTCTTGCGCTTCCATTCTCAGAGCTCCTGAGTTAAGCAATCTGCGACCCTTGGTGCGAATGCCAGAGGAAAACATTTCCACTGAGTCTAGCAGGGAGAAACTGTACCTGGAGAACACTTTTGTCTGCAGCTTGCGCCTGCACCTTACATACCCATGGATTTTCAGCACATTCAAATGCATGCCAGGCTCTTCCTTATGCAAGCTGAAAGCTGCTGTCAGAAGGCTTGGCTCCTTGTCAGATCGAAGCAGCAGCACGCACCTTCGAGTTTGGCAGGAACTAAAGAGCCGCAGAAGACCATGGTCTAGCAACAAGGGGATAGGAAAATGCATTTGCTTCATGTGCCCTTGTCGTCGCCTAACAACATGTAGCAGCATAAAGCAGATGCGGCTGAAGTTCTTCCGGGCGACAGCTAACATCAATCGAGCAAGTGGTCTTCCCACAGCTATGGTCCTCTGGCAGTCTGAAAGCTTTGCGCACAAGCCGCTTGCTAAGCGCCTTCCTTTGCCTTTAGGCAGTGCTCGTGCACGACAAGCCTGGGGCGTGAATGCTCACTACCTCGCACACACGTTTCGTTGTGCCCGTTGCCAAGCGCTCTGGAAGCACTGTTTATGACGCAAGCGGAACGCCTCTTGTGCTTCCATTCTCAGAGCTCCTGAGTAAAGCACTCTGCGACCGTAGGCGCGAATGCCAGAGGAAAACATTACCACTGCGTCTGGCAGGGAGAAACTGTACCTGGAGAACACTTTTGTCTGCAGCATGCACCTGCACCTTACATACCCATGGATTTTCAGCACATTCAAATGCATGCCAGGCTCTTCCTAACACAAGCTGAAAGCTGCTGTCAGAAGGCTTCGCTCCTTGTCAGATCGAAGCAGCAGCACGCACCTTCGAGTTTGGCAGGAACTAAAGAGCCGCAGAAGAGCATGGTCTAGCAACAAGGGGATAGGAAAATGCATTTGCTTCATGTGCCCTTGTCGTCGCCTCACAACAGGTAGCAGCATAAAGCAGATGCGGCTGAAGTTCTTCCGGGCGACAGCTAACATCAATCGAGCAAGTGGTCTTCCCACAGCTATGGTCCTCTGGCAGTCTGAAAGCTTTGCGCACAAGCCGCTTGCTAAGCGCCTTCCTTTGCCTTTAGGCAGTGCTCGTGCACAACAAGCCTCGGGCGTGAATGCTCACTACCTCGCACACACATTTCGCTGTGCCCGTTGCCAAGCGCTCTGGAAGCGCTGTTTATGACGCAAGCGGAACGCCTCTTGCGCTTCCATTCTCAGAGCTCCTGAGTAAAGCACTCTGCGACCCTTGGTGCGAATGCCAGAGGAAAACATTTCCACTGCGTCTGGCAGAGAGAAACTGTACCTGGAGAACACCTTTGTCTGCAGCTTGCACCTGCACCTTACATACCCATGGATTTTCAGCACATTCAAATGCATGCCAGGCTCTTCCTAACGCAAGCTGAAAGCTGCTGTCAGAAGGCTTCGCTCATTGTCAGATCGAAGCAGCAGCACGCACCTTCGAGTTTGGCAGGAACTAAAGAGCCGCAGAAGAGCATGGTCTAGCAACAAGGGGATAGGAAAATGCATTTCCTTCATGTGCCCTTGTCGTCGCCTCACAGCAGGTAGCAGCATAAAGCAGATGCGGCTGAAGTTCTTCCGGGCGACAGCTAACATCAATCGAGCAAGTGGTCTTCCCACAGCTATGGTCCTCTGGCAGTCTGAAAGCTTTGCGCACAAGCCGCTTGCTAAGCGCCTTCCTTTGCCTTTAGGCAGTGCTCGTGCACAACAAGCCTCGGGCGTGAATGCTCACTACCTCGCACACACATTTCGCTGTGCCCGTTGCCAAGCGCTCTGGAAGCGCTGTTTATGACGCAAGCGGAACGCCTCTTGCGCTTCCATTCTCAGAGCTCCTGAGTTAAGCAATCTGCGACCCTTGGTGCGAATGCCAGAGGAAAACATTTCCACTGAGTCTAGCAGGGAGAAACTGTACCTGGAGAACACTTTTGTCTGCAGCTTGCGCCTGCACCTTACATACCCATGGAATTTCAGCACATTCAAATGCATGCCAGGCTCTTCCTTACCCAAGCTGAAAGCTGCTGTCCGAAGGCTTGGCTCCTTGTCAGATGGAAGCAGCAGCACGCACCTTTAAGTTTGGCAAGTACTAAAGAGCCTCAGAAGACCATGGTCTAGCAACAAGGGGATAGGAAAATGCATTTGCTTCATGTGCCCTTGTCGTCGCCTCACAACAGGTAGCAGCATAAAGCAGATGCGGCTGAAGTTCTTCCGGGCGACAGCTAACATCAATCGAGCAAGTGGTCTTCCCACAGCTATGGTCCTCTGGCAGTCTGAAAGCTTTGCGCACAAGCCGCTTGCTAAGCGCCTTCCTTTGCCTTTAGGCAGTGCTCGTGCAAAACAAGCCTGGGGCGTGAATGCTCACTACCCCGCACACACATTTCGCTGTGCCCGTTGCCAAGCGCTCTGGAAGCACTGTTTATGACGCAAGCGGAACGCCTCTTGCGCTTCCATTCTCAGAGCTCCTGAGTAAAGCACTCTGCGACCCTTGGTGCGAATGCCAGAGGAAAACATTTCCACTGAGTCTGGCAGGGAGAAACTGTACCTGGAGAACACTTTTGTCTGCAGCTTGCACCTGCACCTTACATACCCATGGATTTTCAGCACATTCAAATGCATGCCAGGCTCTTCCTAATGCAAGCTGAAAGCTGCTGTCTGAAGGCTTCGCTCCTTGTCAGATCGAAGCAGCAGCACACACCTTCGAGTTTGGCAGGAACTAAAGAGCCGCAGAAGACCATGGTCTAGCAACAAGGGGATAGGAAAATGCATTTGCTTCATGTGCCCTTGTCGTCGCCTAACAACATGTAGCAGCATAAAGCAGATGCGGCTGAAGTTCTTCCGGGCGACAGCTAACATCAATCGAGCAAGTGGTCTTCCCACAGCTATGGTCCTCTGGCAGTCTGAAAGCTTTGCGCACAAGCCGCTTGCTAAGCGCCTTCCTTTGCCTTTAGGCAGTGCTCGTGCACAACAAGCCTCGGGCGTGAATGCTCACTACCTCGCACACACATTCCGCTGTGCCCGTTGCCAAGCGCTCTGGAAGCGCTGTTTATGACGCAAGCGGAACGCCTCTTGCGCTTCCATTCTCAGAGCTCCTGAGTTAAGCAATCTGCGACCCTTGGTGCGAATGCCAGAGGAAAACATTTCCACTGAGTCTAGCAGGGAGAAACTGTACCTGGAGAACACTTTTGTCTGCAGCTTGCGCCTGCACCTTACATACCCATGGAATTTCAGCACATTCAAATGCATGCCAGGCTCTTCCTTACCCAAGCTGAAAGCTGCTGTCCGAAGGCTTGGCTCCTTGTCAGATGGAAGCAGCAGCACGCACCTTTAAGTTTGGCAAGTACTAAAGAGCCTCAGAAGACCATGGTCTAGCAACAAGGGGATAGGAAAATGCATTTGCTTCATGTGCCCTTGTCGTCGCCTAACTACATGTAGCAGCATAAAGCAGATGCGGCTGAAGTTCTTCCGGGCGACAGCTAACATCAATCGAGCAAGTGGTCTTCCCACAGCTATGGTCCTCTGGCAGTCTGAAAGCTTTGCGCACAAGCCGCTTGCTAAGCGCCTTCCTTTGCCTTTAGGCAGTGCTCGTGCAAAACAAGCCTGGGGCGTGAATGCTCACTACCCCACACACACATTTCGCTGTGCCCGTTGCCAAGCGCTCTGGAAGCACTGTTTATGACGCAAGCGGAACGCCTCTTGCGCTTCCATTCTCAGAGCTCCTGAGTAAAGCACTCTGCGACCCTTGGTGCGAATGCCAGAGGAAAACATTTCCACTGAGTCTGGCAGGGAGAAACTGTACCTGGAGAACACTTTTGTCTGCAGCTTGCACCTGCACCTTACATACCCATGGATTTTCAGCACATTCAAATGCATGCCAGGCTCTTCCTAATGCAAGCTGAAAGCTGCTGTCTGAAGGCTTCGCTCCTTGTCAGATCGAAGCAGCAGCACACACCTTCGAGTTTGGCAGGAACTAAAGAGCCGCAGAAGAGCATGGTCAAGCAACAAGGGGATAAGAAAATGCATTTCCTTCATGTGCCCTTGTCGCCGCCTCACAAAAGGTAGCAGCATAAAGCAGATGCGGCTGAAGTTCTTCCGGGCGACAGCTAACATCAATCGAGCAAGCGGTCTTCCCACAGCTATGGTCCTCTGGCAGTCTGAAAGCTTTGCGCACAAGCCGCTTGCTAAGCACCTTCATTTGCCTTTAGGCAGTGCTCATGCTTTACCAGCCTGGGGCGAGAATGGTCACTACCGCGCACACACGTTTCGTTGTGCCCGTTGCCAAGCGCTCTGGAAGCGCTGTTTATGACGCAAGCGGAACGCCTCTTGCGCTTCCATTCTCAGAGCTCCTGAGTTAAGCAATCTGCGACCCTTGGTGCGAATGCCAGAGGAAAACATTTCCACTGTGTCTGGCAGGGAGAAACTGTACCTGGAGAACACTTTTGTCTGCAGCTTGCACCTGCACCTTACATACCCATGGATTTTCAGCACATTCAAATGCATGCCAGGCTCTTCTTTATGCAAGCTGAAAGCTGCTGTCAGAAGGCTTGGCTCCTTGTCAGATCGAAGCAGCAGCACGCACCTTCGAGTTTGGCAGGAACTAAAGAGCCGCAGAAGAGCATGGTCTAGCAACAAGGGGATAGGAAAATGCATTTGCTTCATGTGCCCTTGTCGTCGCCTAACAACATGTAGCAGGATAAAGCAGATGCGGCTGAAGTTCTTCCGGGCGACAGCTAACATCAATCGAGCAAGTGGTCTTCCCACAGCTATGGTCCTCTGGCAGTCTGAAAGCTTTGCGCACAAGCCGCTTGCTAAGCGCCTTCCTTTGCCTTTAGGCAGTGCTCGTGCACGACAAGCCTGGGGCGTGAATGCTCACTACCTCGCACACACGTTTCGTTGTGCCCGTTGCCAAGCGCTCTGGAAGCACTGTTTATGACGCAAGCGGAACGCCTCTTGTGCTTCCATTCTCAGAGCTCCTGAGTTAAGCACTCTGCGACCGTAGGCGCGAATGCCAGAGGAAAACATTACCACTGCGTCTGGCAGGGAGAAACTGTACCTGGAGAACACTTTTGTCTGCAGCATGCACCTGCACCTTACATACCCATGGATTTTCAGCACATTCAAATGCATGCCAGGCTCTTCCTAACGCAAGCTGAAAGCTGCTGTCAGAAGGCTTCGCTCCTTGTCAGATCGAAGCAGCAGCACGCACCTTCGAGTTTGGCAGGAACTAAAGAGCCGCAGAAGAGCATGGTCTAGCAACAAGGGGATAGGAAAATGCATTTGCTTCATGTGCCCTTGTCGCCGCCTCACAACAGGTAGCAGCATAAAGCAGATGCGGCTGAAGTTCTTCCGGGCGACAGCTAACATCAATCGAGCAAGTGGTCTACCCACAGCTATGGTCCTCTGGCAGTCTGAAAGCTTTGCGCACAAGCCGCTTGCTAAGCGCCTTCCTTTGCCTTTAGGCAGTGCTCGTGCACAACAAGCCTCGGGCGTGAATGCTCACTACCCCGCACACACATTTCGCTGTGCCCGTTGCCAGGCGCTCTGGAAGCACTGTTTATGAGGCACGCGGAACGCCTCTTGCGCTTCCATTCTCAGAGCTCCTGAGTTAAGCAATCTGCGACCCTTGGTGCGAATGCCAGAGGAAAACATTTCCACTGTGTCTGGCAGGGAGAAACTGTACCTGGAGAACACTTTTGTCTGCAGCTTGCACCTGCACCTTACATACCCATGGATTTTCAGCACATTCAAATGCATGCCAGGCTCTTCCTAACACAAGCTGAAAGCTGCTGTCAGAAGGCTTCGCTCCTTGTCAGATCGAAGCAGCAGCACGCACCTTCGAGTTTGGCAGGAACTAAAGAGCCGCAGAAGAGCATGGTCTAGCAACAAGGGGATAGGAAAATGCATTTGCTTCATGTGCCCTTGTCGTCGCCTCACAACAGGTAGCAGCATAAAGCAGATGCGGCTGAAGTTCTTCCGGGCGACAGCTAACATCAATCGAGCAAGTGGTCTTCCCACAGCTATGGTCCTCTGGCAGTCTGAAAGCTTTGCGCACAAGCCCCTTGCTAAGCGCCTTCCTTTGCCTTTAGGCAGTGCTCGTGCACAACAAGCCTCGGGCGTGAATGCTCACTACCTCGCACACACATTTCGCTGTGCCCGTTGCCAAGCGCTCTGGAAGCGCTGTTTATGACACAAGCGGAACGCCTCTTGCGCTTCCATTCTCAGAGCTCCTGAGTTAAGCAATCTGCGACCCTTGGTGCGAATGCCAGAGGAAAACATTTCCACTGAGTCTAGCAGGGAGAAACTGTACCTGGAGAACACTTTTGTCTGCAGCTTGCACCTGCACCTTACATACCCATGGAATTTCAGCACATTCAAATGCATGCCAGGCTCTTCCTAATGCAAGCTGAAAGCTGCTGTCTGAAGGCTTCGCTCCTTGTCAGATGGAAGCAGCAGCACGCACCTTTAAGTTTGGCAAGTACTAAAGAGCCTCAGAAGACCATGGTCTAGCAACAAGGGGATAGGAAAATGCATTTGCTTCATGTGCCCTTGTCGTCGCCTCACAACAGGTAGCAGCATAAAGCAGATGCGGCTGAAGTTCTTCCGGGCGACAGCTAACATCAATCGAGCAAGTGGTCTTCCCACAGCTATGGTCCTCTGGCAGTCTGAAAGCTTTGCGCACAAGCCGCTTGCTAAGCGCCTTCCTTTGCCTTTAGGCAGTGCTCGTGCAAAACAAGCCTGGGGCGTGAATGCTCACTACCCCGCACACACATTTCGCTGTGCCCGTTGCCAAGCGCTCTGGAAGCACTGTTTATGACGCAAGCGGAACGCCTCTTGCGCTTCCATTCTCAGAGCTCCTGAGTAAAGCACTCTGCGACCCTTGGTGCGAATGCCAGAGGAAAACATTTCCACTGAGTCTGGCAGGGAGAAACTGTACCTGGAGAACACTTTTGTCTGCAGCTTGCACCTGCACCTTACATACCCATGGATTTTCAGCACATTCAAATGCATGCCAGGCTCTTCCTAATGCAAGCTGAAAGCTGCTGTCTGAAGGCTTCGCTCCTTGTCAGATCGAAGCAGCAGCACACACCTTCGAGTTTGGCAGGAACTAAAGAGCCGCAGAAGACCATGGTCTAGCAACAAGGGGATAGGAAAATGCATTTGCTTCATGTGCCCTTGTCGCCGCCTCACAAAAGGTAGCAGCATAAAGCAGATGCGGCTGAAGTTCTTCCGGGCGACAGCTAACATCAATCGAGCAAGCGGTCTTCCCACAGCTATGGTCCTCTGGCAGTCTGAAAGCTTTGCGCACAAGCCGCTTGCTAAGCGCCTTCCTTTGCCTTTAGGCAGTGCTCGTGCAAAACAAGCCTCGGGCGTGAATGCTCACTACCCCGCACACACATTTCGCTGTGCCCGTTGCCAGGCGCTCTGGAAGCACTGTTTATGAGGCACGCGGAACGCCTCTTGCGCTTCCATTCTCAGAGCTCCTGAGTTAAGCAATCTGCGACCCTTGGTGCGAATGCCAGAGGAAAACATTTCCACTGTGTCTGGCAGGGAGAAACTGTACCTGGAGAACACTTTTGTCTGCAGCTTGCACCTGCACCTTACATACCCATGGATTTTCAGCACATTCAAATGCATGCCAGGCTCTTCTTTATGCAAGCTGAAAGCTGCTGTCAGAAGGCTTGGCTCCTTGTCAGATCGAAGCAGCAGCACGCACCTTCGAGTTTGGCAGGAACTAAAGAGCCGCAGAAGAGCATGGTCTAGCAACAAGGGGATAGGAAAATGCATTTGCTTCATGTGCCCTTGTCGTCGCCTAACAACATGTAGCAGCATAAAGCAGATGCGGCTGAAGTTCTTCCGGGCGACAGCTAACATCAATCGAGCAAGTGGTCTTCCCACAGCTATGGTCCTCTGGCAGTCTGAAAGCTTTGCGCACAAGCCGCTTGCTAAGCGCCTTCCTTTGCCTTTAGGCAGTGCTCGTGCACAACAAGCCTCGGGCGTGAATGCTCACTACCTCGCACACACATTTCGCTGTGCCCGTTGCCAAGCGCTCTGGAAGCGCTGTTTATGACGCAAGCGGAACGCCTCTTGCGCTTCCATTCTCAGAGCTCCTGAGTTAAGCAATCTGCGACCCTTGGTGCGAATGCCAGAGGAAAACATTTCCACTGAGTCTAGCAGGGAGAAACTGTACCTGGAGAACACTTTTGTCTGCAGCTTGCACCTGCACCTTACATACCCATGGAATTTCAGCACATTCAAATGCATGCCAGGCTCTTCCTAATGCAAGCTGAAAGCTGCTGTCTGAAGGCTTCGCTCCTTGTCAGATCGAAGCAGCAGCACACACCTTCGAGTTTGGCAGGAACTAAAGAGCCGCAGAAGAGCATGGTCTAGCAACAAGGGGATAGGAAAATGCATTTGCTTCATGTGCCCTTGTCGTCGCCTCACAACATGTAGCAGCATAAAGCAGATGCGGCTGAAGTTCTTCCGGGCGACAGCTAACATCAATCGAGCAAGTGGTCTTCCCACAGCTATGGTCCTCTGGCAGTCTGAAAGCTTTGCGCACAAGCCGCTTGCTAAGCGCCTTCCTTTGCCTTTAGGCAGTGCTCGTGCACAACAAGCCTCGGGCGTGAATGCTCACTACCTCGCACACACATTTCGCTGTGCCCGTTGCCAAGCGCTCTGGAAGCACTGTTTATGACGCAAGCGGAACGCCTCTTGCGCTTCCATTCTCAGAGCTCCTGAGTTAAGCAATCTGCGACCCTTGGTGCGAATGCCAGAGGAAAACATTTCCACTGAGTCTAGCAGGGAGAAACTGTACCTGAAGAACACTTTTGTCTGCAGCTTGCGCCTGCACCTTACATACCCATGGATTTTCAGCACATTCAAATGCATGCCAGGCTCTTCCTTATGCAAGCTGAAAGCTGCTGTCAGAAGGCTTGGCTCCTTGTCAGATCGAAGCAGCAGCACGCACCTTCGAGTTTGGCAGGAACTAAAGAGCCGCAGAAGAGCATGGTCTAGCAACAAGGGGATAGGAAAATGCATTTGCTTCATGTGCCCTTGTCGCCGCCTCACAGCAGGTAGCAGCATAAAGCAGATGCGGCTGAAGTTCTTCCGGGCGACAGCTAACATCAATCGAGCAAGTGGTCTTCCCACAGCTATGGTCCTCTGGCAGTCTGAAAGCTTTGCGCACAAGCCGCTTGCTAAGCGCCTTCCTTTGCCTTTAGGCAGTGCTCGTGCAAAACAAGCCTGGGGCGTGAATGCTCACTACCCCGCACACACATTTCGCTGTGCCCATTGCCAAGCGCTCTGGAAGCACTGTTTATGACGCAAGCGGAACGCCTCTTGCGCTTCCATTCTCAGAGCTCCTGAGTAAAGCACTCTGCGACCCTTGGTGCGAATGCCAGAGGAAAACATTTCCACTGAGTCTGGCAGGGAGAAACTGTACCTGGAGAACACTTTTGTCTGCAGCTTGCACCTGCACCTTACATACCCATGGATTTTCAGCACATTCAAATGCATGCCAGGCTCTTCCTAATGCAAGCTGAAAGCTGCTGTCTGAAGGCTTCGCTCCTTGTCAGATCGAAGCAGCAGCACACACCTTCGAGTTTGGCAGGAACTAAAGAGCCGCAGAAGAGCATGGTCTAGCAACAAGGGGATAGGAAAATGCATTTGCTTCATGTGCCCTTGTCGTCGCCTAACAACATGTAGCAGCATAAAGCAGATGCGGCTGAAGTTCTTCCGGGCGACAGCTAACATCAATCGAGCAAGTGGTCTTCCCACAGCTATGGTCCTCTGGCAGTCTGAAAGCTTTGCGCACAAGCCGCTTGCTAAGCGCCTTCCTTTGCCTTTAGGCAGTGCTCGTGCACAACAAGCCTCGGGCGTGAATGCTCACTACCTCGCACACACATTTCGCTGTGCCCGTTGCCAAGCGCTCTGGAAGCGCTGTTTATGACGCAAGCGGAACGCCTCTTGCGCTTCCATTCTCAGAGCTCCTGAGTTAAGCAATCTGCGACCCTTGGTGCGAATGCCAGAGGAAAACATTTCCACTGAGTCTAGCAGGGAGAAACTGTACCTGGAGAACACTTTTGTCTGCAGCTTGCACCTGCACCTTACATACCCATGGAATTTCAGCACATTCAAATGCATGCCAGGCTCTTCCTAATGCAAGCTGAAAGCTGCTGTCTGAAGGCTTCGCTCCTTGTCAGATCGAAGCAGCAGCACACACCTTCGAGTTTGGCAGGAACTAAAGAGCCGCAGAAGAGCATGGTCTAGCAACAAGGGGATAGGAAAATGCATTTGCTTCATGTGCCCTTGTCGTCGCCTAACAACATGTAGCAGCATAAAGCAGATGCGGCTGAAGTTCTTCCGGGCGACAGCTAACATCAATCGAGCAAGTGGTCTTCCCACAGCTATGGTCCTCTGGCAGTCTGAAAGCTTTGCGCACAAGCCGCTTGCTAAGCGCCTTCCTTTGCCTTTAGGCAGTGCTCGTGCACAACAAGCCTCGGGCGTGAATGCTCACTACCTCGCACACACATTTCGCTGTGCCCGTTGCCAAGCGCTCTGGAAGCGCTGTTTATGACGCAAGCGGAACGCCTCTTGCGCTTCCATTCTCAGAGCTCCTGAGTTAAGCAATCTGCGACCCTTGGTGCGAATGCCAGAGGAAAACATTTCCACTGTGTCTGGCAGGGAGAAACTGTACCTGGAGAACACTTTTGTCTGCAGCTTGCACCTGCACCTTACATACCCATGGATTTTCAGCACATTCAAATGCATGCCAGGCTCTTCTTTATGCAAGCTGAAAGCTGCTGTCAGAAGGCTTGGCTCCTTGTCAGATCGAAGCAGCAGCACGCACCTTCGAGTTTGGCAGGAACTAAAGAGCCGCAGAAGAGCATGGTCTAGCAACAAGGGGATAGGAAAATGCATTTGCTTCATGTGCCCTTGTCGTCGCCTAACAACATGTAGCAGCATAAAGCAGATGCGGCTGAAGTTCTTCCGGGCGACAGCTAACATCAATCGAGCAAGTGGTCTTCCCACAGCTATGGTCCTCTGGCAGTCTGAAAGCTTTGCGCACAAGCCGCTTGCTAAGCGCCTTCCTTTGCCTTTAGGCAGTGCTCGTGCACAACAAGCCTCGGGCGTGAATGCTCACTACCTCGCACACACATTTCGCTGTGCCCGTTGCCAAGCGCTCTGGAAGCGCTGTTTATGACGCAAGCGGAACGCCTCTTGCGCTTCCATTCTCAGAGCTCCTGAGTTAAGCAATCTGCGACCCTTGGTGCGAATGCCAGAGGAAAACATTTCCACTGAGTCTAGCAGGGAGAAACTGTACCTGGAGAACACTTTTGTCTGCAGCTTGCACCTGCACCTTACATACCCATGGAATTTCAGCACATTCAAATGCATGCCAGGCTCTTCCTAATGCAAGCTGAAAGCTGCTGTCTGAAGGCTTCGCTCCTTGTCAGATCGAAGCAGCAGCACACACCTTCGAGTTTGGCAGGAACTAAAGAGCCGCAGAAGAGCATGGTCTAGCAACAAGGGGATAGGAAAATGCATTTGCTTCATGTGCCCTTGTCGTCGCCTCACAACATGTAGCAGCATAAAGCAGATGCGGCTGAAGTTCTTCCGGGCGACAGCTAACATCAATCGAGCAAGTGGTCTTCCCACAGCTATGGTCCTCTGGCAGTCTGAAAGCTTTGCGCACAAGCCGCTTGCTAAGCGCCTTCCTTTGCCTTTAGGCAGTGCTCGTGCACAACAAGCCTCGGGCGTGAATGCTCACTACCTCGCACACACATTTCGCTGTGCCCGTTGCCAAGCGCTCTGGAAGCACTGTTTATGACGCAAGCGGAACGCCTCTTGCGCTTCCATTCTCAGAGCTCCTGAGTTAAGCAATCTGCGACCCTTGGTGCGAATGCCAGAGGAAAACATTTCCACTGAGTCTAGCAGGGAGAAACTGTACCTGAAGAACACTTTTGTCTGCAGCTTGCGCCTGCACCTTACATACCCATGGATTTTCAGCACATTCAAATGCATGCCAGGCTCTTCCTTATGCAAGCTGAAAGCTGCTGTCAGAAGGCTTGGCTCCTTGTCAGATCGAAGCAGCAGCACGCACCTTCGAGTTTGGCAGGAACTAAAGAGCCGCAGAAGAGCATGGTCTAGCAACAAGGGGATAGGAAAATGCATTTGCTTCATGTGCCCTTGTCGCCGCCTCACAGCAGGTAGCAGCATAAAGCAGATGCGGCTGAAGTTCTTCCGGGCGACAGCTAACATCAATCGAGCAAGTGGTCTTCCCACAGCTATGGTCCTCTGGCAGTCTGAAAGCTTTGCGCACAAGCCGCTTGCTAAGCGCCTTCCTTTGCCTTTAGGCAGTGCTCGTGCAAAACAAGCCTGGGGCGTGAATGCTCACTACCCCGCACACACATTTCGCTGTGCCCATTGCCAAGCGCTCTGGAAGCACTGTTTATGACGCAAGCGGAACGCCTCTTGCGCTTCCATTCTCAGAGCTCCTGAGTAAAGCACTCTGCGACCCTTGGTGCGAATGCCAGAGGAAAACATTTCCACTGAGTCTGGCAGGGAGAAACTGTACCTGGAGAACACTTTTGTCTGCAGCTTGCACCTGCACCTTACATACCCATGGATTTTCAGCACATTCAAATGCATGCCAGGCTCTTCCTAATGCAAGCTGAAAGCTGCTGTCTGAAGGCTTCGCTCCTTGTCAGATCGAAGCAGCAGCACACACCTTCGAGTTTGGCAGGAACTAAAGAGCCGCAGAAGAGCATGGTCTAGCAACAAGGGGATAGGAAAATGCATTTGCTTCATGTGCCCTTGTCGTCGCCTAACAACATGTAGCAGCATAAAGCAGATGCGGCTGAAGTTCTTCCGGGCGACAGCTAACATCAATCGAGCAAGTGGTCTTCCCACAGCTATGGTCCTCTGGCAGTCTGAAAGCTTTGCGCACAAGCCGCTTGCTAAGCGCCTTCCTTTGCCTTTAGGCAGTGCTCGTGCACAACAAGCCTCGGGCGTGAATGCTCACTACCTCGCACACACATTTCGCTGTGCCCGTTGCCAAGCGCTCTGGAAGCGCTGTTTATGACGCAAGCGGAACGCCTCTTGCGCTTCCATTCTCAGAGCTCCTGAGTTAAGCAATCTGCGACCCTTGGTGCGAATGCCAGAGGAAAACATTTCCACTGAGTCTAGCAGGGAGAAACTGTACCTGGAGAACACTTTTGTCTGCAGCTTGCACCTGCACCTTACATACCCATGGAATTTCAGCACATTCAAATGCATGCCAGGCTCTTCCTAATGCAAGCTGAAAGCTGCTGTCTGAAGGCTTCGCTCCTTGTCAGATCGAAGCAGCAGCACACACCTTCGAGTTTGGCAGGAACTAAAGAGCCGCAGAAGAGCATGGTCTAGCAACAAGGGGATAGGAAAATGCATTTGCTTCATGTGCCCTTGTCGTCGCCTAACAACATGTAGCAGCATAAAGCAGATGCGGCTGAAGTTCTTCCGGGCGACAGCTAACATCAATCGAGCAAGTGGTCTTCCCACAGCTATGGTCCTCTGGCAGTCTGAAAGCTTTGCGCACAAGCCGCTTGCTAAGCGCCTTCCTTTGCCTTTAGGCAGTGCTCGTGCACAACAAGCCTCGGGCGTGAATGCTCACTACCTCGCACACACATTTCGCTGTGCCCGTTGCCAAGCGCTCTGGAAGCGCTGTTTATGACGCAAGCGGAACGCCTCTTGCGCTTCCATTCTCAGAGCTCCTGAGTTAAGCAATCTGCGACCCTTGGTGCGAATGCCAGAGGAAAACATTTCCACTGAGTCTAGCAGGGAGAAACTGTACCTGAAGAACACTTTTGTCTGCAGCTTGCGCCTGCACCTTACATACCCATGGATTTTCAGCACATTCAAATGCATGCCAGGCTCTTCCTTATGCAAGCTGAAAGCTGCTGTCAGAAGGCTTGGCTCCTTGTCAGATCGAAGCAGCAGCACGCACCTTCGAGTTTGGCAGGAACTAAAGAGCCGCAGAAGAGCATGGTCTAGCAACAAGGGGATAGGAAAATGCATTTGCTTCATGTGCCCTTGTCGCCGCCTCACAGCAGGTAGCAGCATAAAGCAGATGCGGCTGAAGTTCTTCCGGGCGACAGCTAACATCAATCGAGCAAGTGGTCTTCCCACAGCTATGGTCCTCTGGCAGTCTGAAAGCTTTGCGCACAAGCCGCTTGCTAAGCGCCTTCCTTTGCCTTTAGGCAGTGCTCGTGCAAAACAAGCCTGGGGCGTGAATGCTCACTACCCCGCACACACATTTCGCTGTGCCCATTGCCAAGCGCTCTGGAAGCACTGTTTATGACGCAAGCGGAACGCCTCTTGCGCTTCCATTCTCAGAGCTCCTGAGTAAAGCACTCTGCGACCCTTGGTGCGAATGCCAGAGGAAAACATTTCCACTGAGTCTGGCAGGGAGAAACTGTACCTGGAGAACACTTTTGTCTGCAGCTTGCACCTGCACCTTACATACCCATGGATTTTCAGCACATTCAAATGCATGCCAGGCTCTTCCTAATGCAAGCTGAAAGCTGCTGTCTGAAGGCTTCGCTCCTTGTCAGATCGAAGCAGCAGCACACACCTTCGAGTTTGGCAGGAACTAAAGAGCCGCAGAAGAGCATGGTCTAGCAACAAGGGGATAGGAAAATGCATTTGCTTCATGTGCCCTTGTCGTCGCCTAACAACATGTAGCAGCATAAAGCAGATGCGGCTGAAGTTCTTCCGGGCGACAGCTAACATCAATCGAGCAAGTGGTCTTCCCACAGCTATGGTCCTCTGGCAGTCTGAAAGCTTTGCGCACAAGCCGCTTGCTAAGCGCCTTCCTTTGCCTTTAGGCAGTGCTCGTGCACAACAAGCCTCGGGCGTGAATGCTCACTACCTCGCACACACATTTCGCTGTGCCCGTTGCCAAGCGCTCTGGAAGCGCTGTTTATGACGCAAGCGGAACGCCTCTTGCGCTTCCATTCTCAGAGCTCCTGAGTTAAGCAATCTGCGACCCTTGGTGCGAATGCCAGAGGAAAACATTTCCACTGAGTCTAGCAGGGAGAAACTGTACCTGGAGAACACTTTTGTCTGCAGCTTGCACCTGCACCTTACATACCCATGGAATTTCAGCACATTCAAATGCATGCCAGGCTCTTCCTAATGCAAGCTGAAAGCTGCTGTCTGAAGGCTTCGCTCCTTGTCAGATCGAAGCAGCAGCACACACCTTCGAGTTTGGCAGGAACTAAAGAGCCGCAGAAGAGCATGGTCTAGCAACAAGGGGATAGGAAAATGCATTTGCTTCATGTGCCCTTGTCGTCGCCTAACAACATGTAGCAGCATAAAGCAGATGCGGCTGAAGTTCTTCCGGGCGACAGCTAACATCAATCGAGCAAATGGTCTTCCCACAGCTATGGTCCTCTGGCAGTCTGAAAGCTTTGCGCACAAGCCGCTTGCTAAGCGCCTTCCTTTGCCTTTAGGCAGTGCTCGTGCACAACAAGCCTCGGGCGTGAATGCTCACTACCTCGCACACACATTTCGCTGTGCCCGTTGCCAAGCGCTCTGGAAGCGCTGTTTATGACGCAAGCGGAACGCCTCTTGCGCTTCCATTCTCAGAGCTCCTGAGTTAAGCAATCTGCGACCCTTGGTGCGAATGCCAGAGGAAAACATTTCCACTGAGTCTAGCAGGGAGAAACTGTACCTGGAGAACACTTTTGTCTGCAGCTTGCGCCTGCACCTTACATACCCATGGAATTTCAGCACATTCAATTGCATGCCAGGCTCTTCCTTACCCAAGCTGAAAGCTGCTGTCCGAAGGCTTGGCTCCTTGTCAGATGGAAGTAGCAGCACGCACCTTTAAGTTTGGCAAGTACTAAAGAGCCTCAGAAGACCATGGTCTAGCAACAAGGGGATAGGAAAATGCATTTGCTTCATGTGCCCTTGTCGTCGCCTCACAACAGGTAGCAGCATAAAGCAGATGCGGCTGAAGTTCTTCCGGGCGACAGCTAACATCAATCGAGCAAGTGGTCTTCCCACAGCTATGGTCCTCTGGCAGTCTGAAAGCTTTGCGCACAAGCCGCTTGCTAAGCGCCTTCCTTTGCCTTTAGGCAGTGCTCGTGCAAAACAAGCCTGGGGCGTGAATGCTCACTACCCCGCACACACATTTCGCTGTGCCCGTTGCCAAGCGCTCTGGAAGCACTGTTTATGACGCAAGCGGAACGCCTCTTGCGCTTCCATTCTCAGAGCTCCTGAGTAAAGCACTCTGCGACCCTTGGTGCGAATGCCAGAGGAAAACATTTCCACTGAGTCTGGCAGGGAGAAACTGTACCTGGAGAACACTTTTGTCTGCAGCTTGCACCTGCACCTTACATACCCATGGATTTTCAGCACATTCAAATGCATGCCAGGCTCTTCCTAACGCAAGCTGAAAGATGCTGTCAGAAGGCTTCGCTCCTTGTCAGATCGAAGCAGCAGCACGCACCTTCGAGTTTGGCAGGAACTAAAGAGCCGCAGAAGAGCATGGTCTAGCAACAAGGGGATAGGAAAATGCATTTCCTTCATGTGCCCTTGTCGTCGCCTCACAACAGGTAGCAGCATAAAGCAGATGCGGCTGAAGTTCTTCCGGGCGACAGCTAACATCAATCGAGCAGGTGGTCTTCCCACAGCTATGGTCCTCTGGCAGTCTGAAAGCTTTGCGCACAAGCCGCTTGCTAAGCACCTTCATTTGCCTTTAGGCAGTGCTCATGCTTTACCAGCCTGGGGCGAGAATGGTCACTACCGCGCACACACGTTTCGTTGTGCCCGTTGCCAAGCGCTCTGGAAGCACTGTTTATGACGCAAGCGGAACGCCTCTTGCGCTTCCATTCTCAGAGTTCCTGAGTTAAGCACTCTGCGACCGTAGGCGCGAATGCCAGAGGAAAACATTTCCACTGCGTCTGGCAGGGAGAAACTGTACCTGGAGAACACTTTTGTCTGCAGCTTGCACCTGCACCTTACATACCCATGGATTTTCAGCACATTCAAATGCATGCCAGGCTCTTCCTTATGCAAGCTGAAAGCTGCTGTCTGAAGGCTTCGCTCCTTGTCAGATCGAAGCAGCAGCACACACCTTCGAGTTTGGCAGGAACTAAAGAGCCGCAGAAGAGCATGGTCTAGCAACAAGGGGATAGGAAAATGCATTTGCTTCATGTGCCCTTGTCGTCGCCTCACAACAGGTAGCAGCATAAAGCAGATGCGGCTGAAGTTCTTCCGGGCGACAGCTAACATCAATCGAGCAAGTGGTCTTCCCACAGCTATGGTCCTCTGGCAGTCTGAAAGCTTTGCGCACAAGCCGCTTGCTAAGCGCCTTCCTTTGCCTTTAGGCAGTGCTCGTGCACAACAAGCCTCGGGCGTGAATGCTCACTACCTCGCACACACATTTCGCTGTGCCCGTTGCCAAGCGCTCTGGAAGCGCTGTTTATGACGCAAGCGGAACGCCTCTTGCGCTTCCATTCTCAGAGCTCCTGAGTTAAGCAATCTGCGACCCTTGGTGCGAATGCCAGAGGAAAACATTTCCACTGAGTCTAGCAGGGAGAAACTGTACCTGGAGAACACTTTTGTCTGCAGCTTGCGCCTGCACCTTACATACCCATGGAATTTCAGCACATTCAAATGCATGCCAGGCTCTTCCTTACCCAAGCTGAAAGCTGCTGTCCGAAGGCTTGGCTCCTTGTCAGATGGAAGCAGCAGCACGCACCTTTAAGTTTGGCAAGTACTAAAGAGCCTCAGAAGACCATGGTCTAGCAACAAGTGGATAGGAAAATGCATTTGCTTCATGTGCCCTTGTCGTCGCCTCACAACAGGTAGCAGCATAAAGCAGATGCGGCTGAAGTTCTTCCGGGCGACAGCTAACATCAATCGAGCAAGTGGTCTTCCCACAGCTATGGTCCTCTGGCAGTCTGAAAGCTTTGCGCACAAGCCGCTTGCTAAGCGCCTTCCTTTGCCTTTAGGCAGTGCTCGTGCAAAACAAGCCTGGGGCGTGAATGCTCACTACCCCGCACACACATTTCGCTGAGCCCGTTGCCAAGCGCTCTGGAAGCACTGTTTATGACGCAAGCGGAACGCCTCTTGCGCTTCCATTCTCAGAGCTCCTGAGTAAAGCACTCTGCGACCCTTGGTGCGAATGCCAGAGGAAAACATTTCCACTGTGTCTGGCAGGGAGAAACTGTACCTGGAGAACACTTTTGTCTGCAGCTTGCACCTGCACCTTACATACCCATGGATTTTCAGCACATTCAAATGCATGCCAGGCTCTTCCTAACGCAAGCTGAAAGCTGCTGTCAGAAGGCTTCGCTCCTTGTCAGATCGAAGCAGCAGCACGCACCTTCGAGTTTGGCAGGAACTAAAGAGCCGCAGAAGAGCATGGTCTAGCAACAAGGGGATAGGAAAATGCATTTCCTTCATGTGCCCTTGTCGCCGCCTCACAACGGGTAGCAGCATAAAGCAGATGCGGCTGAAGTTCTTCCGGGCGACAGCTAACATCAATCGAGCAAGTGGTCTACCCACAGCTATGGTCCTCTGGCAGTCTGAAAGCTTTGCGCACAAGCCGCTTGCTAAGCGCCTTCCTTTGCCTTTAGGCAGTGCTCGTGCACAACAAGCCTCGGGCGTGTATGCTCACTACCCCGCACACACATTTCGCTGTGCCCGTTGCCAGGCGCTCTGGAAGCACTGTTTATGAGGCACGCGGAACGCCTCTTGCGCTTCCATTCTCAGAGCTCCTGAGTAAAGCACTCTGCGACCCTTGGTGCGAATGCCAGAGGAAAACATTTCCACTGCGTCTGGCAGAGAGAAACTGTACCTGGAGAACACCTTTGTCTGCAGCTTGCACCTGCACCTTACATACCCATGGATTTTCAGCACATTCAAATGCATGCCAGGCTCTTCCTAACGCAAGCTGAAGGCTGCTGTCAGAAGGCTTCGCTCCTTGTCAGATCGAAGCAGCAGCACGCACCTTCGAGTTTGGCAGGAACTAAAGAGCCGCAGAAGAGCATGGTCTAGCAACAAGGGGATAGGAAAATGCATTTCCTTCATGTGCCCTTGTCGTCGCCTCACAGCAGGTAGCAGCATAAAGCAGATGCGGCTGAAGTTCTTCCGGGCGACAGCTAACATCAATCGAGCAGGTGGTCTTCCCACAGCTATGGTCCTCTGGCAGTCTGAAAGCTTTGCGCACAAGCCGCTTGCTAAGCACCTTCATTTGCCTTTAGGCAGTGCTCGTGCACGACAAGCCTGGGGCGTGAATGCTCACTACCCCGCACACACGTTTCGTTGTGCCCGTTGCCAAGCATTCTGGAAGCACTGTTTATGACGCAAGCGGAACGCCTCTTGTGCTTCCATTCTCAGAGCTCCTGAGTTAAGCACTCTGCGACCGTAGGCGCGAATGCCAGAGGAAAACATTTCCACTGCGTCTGGCAGGGAGAAACTGTACCTGGAGAACACTTTTGTCTGCAGCTTGCGCCTGCACCTTACATACCCATGGATTTTCAGCACATTCAAATGCATGCCAGGCTCTTCCTTATGCAAGCTTAAAGCTGCTGTCAGAAGGCTTGGCTCCTTGTCAGATCGAAGCAGCAGCACGCACCTTCGAGTTTGGCAGGAACTAAAGAGCCGCAGAAGAGCATGGTCTAGCAACAAGGGGATAGGAAAATGCATTTCCTTCATGTGCCCTTGTCGTCGCCTCACAGCAGGTAGCAGCATAAAGCAGATGCGGCTGAAGTTCTTCCGGGCGACAGCTAACATCAATCGAGCAAGTGGTCTACCCACAGCTATGGTCCTCTGGCAGTCTGAAAGCTTTGCGCACAAGCCGCTTGCTAAGCGCCTTCCTTTGCCTTTAGGCAGTGCTCGTGCAAAACAAGCCTGGGGCGTGAATGCTCACTACCCCGCACACACATTTCGCTGTGCCCGTTGCCAAGCGCTCTGGAAGCACTGTTTATGACGCAAGCGGAACGCCTCTTGCGCTTCCATTCTCAGAGCTCCTGAGTAAAGCACTCAGCGACCCTTGGTGCGAATGCCAGAGGAAAACATTTCCACTGAGTCTGGCAGGGAGAAACTGTACCTGGAGAACACTTTTGTCTGCAGCTTGCACCTGCACCTTACATACCCATGGATTTTCAGCACATTCAAATGCATGCCAGGCTCTTCCTAATGCAAGCTGAAAGCTGCTGTCTGAAGGCTTCGCTCCTTGTCAGATCGAAGCAGCAGCACACACCTTCGAGTTTGGCAGGAACTAAAGAGCCGCAGAAGAGCATGGTCTAGCAACAAGGGGATAGGAAAATGCATTTGCTTCATGTGCCCTTGTCGTCGCCTAACAACATGTAGCAGCATAAAGCAGATGCGGCTGAAGTTCTTCCGGGCGACAGCTAACATCAATCGAGCAAGTGGTCTTCCCACAGCTATGGTCCTCTGGCAGTCTGAAAGCTTTGCGCACAAGCCGCTTGCTAAGCGCCTTCCTTTGCCTTTAGGCAGTGCTTGTGCACAACAAGCCTCGGGCGTGAATGCTCACTACCTCGCACACACATTTCGCTGTGCCCGTTGCCAAGCGCTCTGGAAGCGCTGTTTATGACGCAAGCGGAACGCCTCTTGCGCTTCCATTCTCAGAGCTCCTGAGTTAAGCAATCTGCGACCCTTGGTGCGAATGCCAGAGGAAAACATTTCCACTGAGTCTAGCAGGGAGAAACTGTACCTGGAGAACACTTTTGTCTGCAGCTTGCGCCTGCACCTTACATACCCATGGAATTTCAGCACATTCAAATGCATGCCAGGCTCTTCCTAATGCAAGCTGAAAGCTGCTGTCTGAAGGCTTCGCTCCTTGTCAGATCGAAGCAGCAGCACACACCTTCGAGTTTGGCAGGAACTAAAGAGCCGCAGAAGAGCATGGTCTAGCAACAAGGGGATAGGAAAATGCATTTGCTTCATGTGCCCTTGTCGTCGCCTAACAACATGTAGCAGCATAAAGCAGATGCGGCTGAAGTTCTTCCGGGCGACAGCTAACATCAATCGAGCAAGTGGTCTTCCCACAGCTATGGTCCTCTGGCAGTCTGAAAGCTTTGCGCACAAGCCGCTTGCTAAGCGCCTTCCTTTGCCTTTAGGCAGTGCTCGTGCACGACAAGCCTCGGGCGTGAATGCTCACTACCTCGCACACACATTTCGCTGTGCCCGTTGCCAAGCGCTCTGGAAGCGCTGTTTATGACGCAAGCGGAACGCCTCTTGCGCTTCCATTCTCAGAGCTCCTGAGTTAAGCAATCTGCGGCCCTTGGTGCGAATGCCAGAGGAAAACATTTCCACTGAGTCTAGCAGGGAGAAACTGTACCTGGAGAACACTTTTGTCTGCAGCTTGCGCCTGCACCTTACATACCCATGGAATTTCAGCACATTCAAATGCATGCCAGGCTCTTCCTTACCCAAGCTGCAAGCTGCTGTCCGAAGGCTTGGCTCCTTGTCAGATGGAAGCAGCAGCACGCACCTTTAAGTTTGGCAAGTACTAAAGAGCCTCAGAAGACCATGGTCTAGCAACAAGGGGATAGGAAAATGCATTTGCTTCATGTGCCCTTGTCGTCGCCTCACAACAGGTAGCAGCATAAAGCAGATGCGGCTGAAGTTCTTCCGGGCGACAGCTAACATCAATCGAGCAAGTGGTCTTCCCACAGCTATGGTCCTCTGGCAGTCTGAAAGCTTTGCGCACAAGCCGCTTGCTAAGCGCCTTCCTTTGCCTTTAGGCAGTGCTCGTGCAAAACAAGCCTGGGGCGTGAATGCTCACTACCCCGCACACACATTTCGCTGTGCCCGTTGCCAAGCGCTCTGGAAGCACTGTTTATGACGCAAGCGGAACGCCTCTTGCGCTTCCATTCTCAGAGCTCCTGAGTAAAGCACTCTGCGACCCTTGGTGCGAATGCCAGAGGAAAACATTTCCACTGAGTCTGGCAGGGAGAAACTGTACCTGGAGAACACTTTTGTCTGCAGCTTGCACCTGCACCTTACATACCCATGGATTTTCAGCACATTCAAATGCATGCCAGGCTCTTCCTAATGCAAGCTGAAAGCTGCTGTCTGAAGGCTTCGCTCCTTGTCAGATCGAAGCAGCAGCACACACCTTCGAGTTTGGCAGGAACTAAAGAGCCGCAGAAGAGCATGGTCTAGCAACAAGGGGATAGGAAAATGCATTTGCTTCATGTGCCCTTGTCGTCGCCTAACAACATGTAGCAGCATAAAGCAGATGCGGCTGAAGTTCTTCCGGGCGACAGCTAACATCAATCGAGCAAGTGGTCTTCCCACAGCTATGGTCCTCTGGCAGTCTGAAAGCTTTGCGCACAAGCCGCTTGCTAAGCGCCTTCCTTTGCCTTTAGGCAGTGCTCGTGCACAACAAGCCTCGGGCGTGAATGCTCACTACCTCGCACACACATTTCGCTGTGCCCGTTGCCAAGCGCTCTGGAAGCGCTGTTTATGACGCAAGCGGAACGCCTCTTGCGCTTCCATTCTCAGAGCTCCTGAGTTAAGCAATCTGCGACCCTTGGTGCGAATGCCAGAGGAAAACATTTCCACTGAGTCTAGCAGGGAGAAACTGTACCTGGAGAACACTTTTGTCTGCAGCTTGCGCCTGCACCTTACATACCCATGGAATTTCAGCACATTCAAATGCATGCCAGGCTCTTCCTTACCCAAGCTGAAAGCTGCTGTCCGAAGGCTTGGCTCCTTGTCAGATGGAAGCAGCAGCACGCACCTTTAAGTTTGGCAAGTACTAAAGAGCCTCAGAAGACCATGGTCTAGCAACAAGGGGATAGGAAAATGCATTTGCTTCATGTGGCCTTGTCGTCGCCTCACAACAGGTAGCAGCATAAAGCAGATGCGGCTGAAGTTCTTCCGGGCGACAGCTAACATCAATCGAGCAAGTGGTCTTCCCACAGCTATGGTCCTCTGGCAGTCTGAAAGCTTTGCGCACAAGCCGCTTGCTAAGCGCCTTCCTTTGCCTTTAGGCAGTGCTCGTGCAAAACAAGCCTGGGGCGTGAATGCTCACTACCCCGCACACACATTTCGCTGTGCCCGTTGCCAAGCGCTCTGGAAGCACTGTTTATGACGCAAGCGGAACGCCTCTTGCGCTTCCATTCTCAGAGCTCCTGAGTAAAGCACTCTGCGACCCTTGGTGCGAATGCCAGAGGAAAACATTTCCACTGAGTCTGGCAGGGAGAAACTGTACCTGGAGAACACTTTTGTCTGCAGCTTGCACCTGCACCTTACATACCCATGGATTTTCAGCACATTCAAATGCATGCCAGGCTCTTCCTAACGCAAGCTGAAAGCTGCTGTCAGAAGGCTTCGCTCCTTGTCAGATCGAAGCAGCAGCACGCACCTTCGAGTTTGGCAGGAACTAAAGAGCCGCAGAAGAGCATGGTCTAGCAACAAGGGGATAGGAAAATGCATTTGCTTCATGTGCCCTTGTCGCCGCCTCACAACAGGTAGCAGCATAAAGCAGATGCGGCTGAAGTTCTTCCGGGCGACAGCTAACATCAATCGAGCAAGTGGTCTTCCCACAGCTATGGTCCTCTGGCAGTCTGAAAGCTTTGCGCACAAGCCGCTTGCTAAGCGCCTTCCTTTGCCTTTAGGCAGTGCTCGTGCAAAACAAGCCTGGGGCGTGAATGCTCACTACCCCGCACACACATTTCGCTGTGCCCGTTGCCAAGCGCTCTGGAAGCACTGTTTATGACGCAAGCGGAACGCCTCTTGCGCTTCCATTCTCAGAGCTCCTGAGTAAAGCACTCTGCGACCCTTGGTGCGAATGCCAGAGGAAAACATTTCCACTGAGTCTGGCAGGGAGAAACTGTACCTGGAGAACACTTTTGTCTGCAGCTTGCACCTGCACCTTACATACCCATGGATTTTCAGCACATTCAAATGCATGCCAGGCTCTTCCTAACGCAAGCTGAAAGATGCTGTCAGAAGGCTTCGCTCCTTGTCAGATGGAAGCAGCAGCACGCACCTTCGAGTTTGGCAGGAACTAAAGAGCCGCAGAAGAGCATGGTCTAGCAACAAGGGGATAGGAAAATGCATTTGCTTCATGTGCCCTTGTCGTCGCCTCACAACAGGTAGCAGCATAAAGCAGATGCGGCTGAAGTTCTTCCGGGCGACAGCTAACATCAATCGAGCAAGCGGTCTTCCCACAGCTATGGTCCTCTGGCAGTCTGAAAGCTTTGCGCACAAGCCGCTTGCTAAGCACCTTCATTTGCCTTTAGGCAGTGCTCATGCTTTACCAGCCTGGGGCGAGAATGGTCACTACCGCGCACACACGTTTCGTTGTGCCCGTTGCCAAGCGCTCTGGAAGCACTGTTTATGACGCAAGCGGAACGCCTCTTGCGCTTCCATTCTCAGAGCTCCTGAGTTAAGCACTCTGCGACCGTAGGCGCGAATGCCAGAGGAAAACATTTCCACTGCGTCTGGCAGGGAGAAACTGTACCTGGAGAACACTTTTGTCTGCAGCTTGCACCTGCACCTTACATACCCATGGATTTTCAGCAGATTCAAATGCATGCCAGGCTCTTCCTAACGCAAGCTGAAAGCTGCTGTCTGAAGGCTTCGCTCCTTGTCAGATCGAAGCAGCAGCACACACCTTCGAGTTTGGCAGGAACTAAAGAGCCGCAGAAGACCATGGTCTAGCAACAAGGGGATAGGAAAATGCATTTGCTTCATTTGCCCTTGTCGTCGCCTCACAACAGGTAGCAGCATAAAGCAGATGCGGCTGAAGTTCTTCCGGGCGACAGCTAACATCAATCGAGCAAGTGGTCTTCCCACAGCTATGGTCCTCTGGCAGTCTGAAAGCTTTGCGCACAAGCCGCTTGCTAAGCGCCTTCCTTTGCCTTTAGGCAGTGCTCGTGCACAACAAGCCTCGGGCGTGAATGCTCACTACCTCGCACACACATTTCGCTGTGCCCGTTGCCAAGCGCTCTGGAAGCGCTGTTTATGACGCAAGCGGAACGCCTCTTGCGCTTCCATTCTCAGAGCTCCTGAGTTAAGCAATCTGCGACCCTTGGTGCGAATGCCAGAGGAAAACATTTCCACTGAGTCTAGCAGGGAGAAACTGTACCTGGAGAACACTTTTGTCTGCAGCTTGCGCCTGCACCTTACATACCCATGGAATTTCAGCACATTCAAATGCATGCCAGGCTCTTCCTTACCCAAGCTGAAAGCTGCTGTCCGAAGGCTTGGCTCCTTGTCAGATGGAAGCAGCAGCACGCACCTTTAAGTTTGGCAAGTACTAAAGAGCCTCAGAAGACCATGGTCTAGCAACAAGGGGATAGGAAAATGCATTTGCTTCATGTGCCCTTGTCGTCGCCTAACTACATGTAGCAGCATAAAGCAGATGCGGCTGAAGTTCTTCCGGGCGACAGCTAACATCAATCGAGCAAGTGGTCTTCCCACAGCTATGGTCCTCTGGCAGTCTGAAAGCTTTGCGCACAAGCCGCTTGCTAAGCGCCTTCCTTTGCCTTTAGGCAGTGCTCGTGCAAAACAAGCCTGGGGCGTGAATGCTCACTACCCCGCACACACATTTCGCTGTGCCCGTTGCCAAGCGCTCTGGAAGCACTGTTTATGACGCAAGCGGAACGCCTCTTGCGATTCCATTCTCAGAGCTCCTGAGTTAAGCACTCTGCGACCGTAGGCGCGAATGCCAGAGGAAAACATTTCCACTGCGTCTGGCAGAGAGAAACTGTACCTGGAGAACACTTTTGTCTGCAGCTTGCACCTGCACCTTACATACCCATGGAATTTCAGCACATTCAAATGCATGCCAGGCTCTTCCTTACCCAAGCTGAAAGCTGCTGTCCGAAGGCTTGGCTCCTTGTCAGATGGAAGCAGCAGCACGCACCTTTAAGTTTGGCAAATACTAAAGAGCCTCAGAAGACCATGGTCTAGCAACAAGGGGATAGGAAAATGCATTTGCTTCATGTGCCCTTGTCGTCGCCTAACTACATGTAGCAGCATAACGCAGATGCGGCTGAAGTTCTTCCGGGCGACAGCTAACATCAATCGAGCAAGTGGTCTTCCCACAGCTATGGTCCTCTGGCAGTCTGAAAGCTTTGCGCACAAGCCGCTTGCTAAGCGCCTTCCTTTGCCTTTAGGCAGTGCTCGTGCAAAACAAGCCTGGGGCGTGAATGCTCACTACCCCGCACACACATTTCGCTGTGCCCGTTGCCAAGCGCTCTGGAAGCACTGTTTATGACGCAAGTGGAACGCCTCCTGCGCTTCCATTCTCAGAGCTCCTGAGTAAAGCAATCTGCGACCCTTGGTGCGAATGCCAGAGGAAAACATTTCCACTGAGTCTGGCAGGGAGAAACTGTACCTGGAGAACACTTTTGTCTGCAGCTTGCACCTGCACCTTACATACCCATGGATTTTCAGCACATTCAAATGCATGCCAGGCTCTTCCTAACGCAAGCTGAAAGCTGCTGTCAGAAGGCTTGGCTCCTTGTCAGATCGAAGCAGCAGCACGCACCTTCGAGTTTGGCAGGAACTAAAGAGCCGCAGAAGAGCATGGTCTAGCAACAAGGGGATAGGAAAATGCATTTGCTTCATGTGCCCTTGTCGTCGCCTCACAACAGGTAGCAGCATAAAGCAGATGCGGCTGAAGTTCTTCCGGGCGACAGCTAACATCAATCGAGCAAGCGGTCTTCCCACAGCTATGGTCCTCTGGCAGTCTGAAAGCTTTGCGCACAAGCCGCTTGCTAAGCGCCTTCCTTTGCCTTTAGGCAGTGCTCGTGCACAACAAGCCTCGGGCGTGAATATTCACTACCCCGCACACACGTTTCGCTGTGCCCGTTGCCAAGAGCTCTGGAAGCGCTGTTTATGACGCAAGCGGAACGCCTCTTGCGCTTCCATTCTCAGAGCTCCTGAGTTAAGCACTCTGCGACCGTAGGCGCGAATGCCAGAGGAAAACATTTCCACTGCGTCTGGCAGGGAGAAACTGTACCTGGAGAACACTTTTGTCTGCAGCTTGCACCTGCACCTTACATACCCATGGATTTTCAGCAGATTCAAATGCATGCCAGGCTCTTCCTAACGCAAGCTGAAAGCTGCTGTCTGAAGGCTTCGCTCCTTGTCAGATCGAAGCAGCAGCACACACCTTCGAGTTTGGCAGGAACTAAAGAGCCGCAGAAGACCATGGTCTAGCAACAAGGGGATAGGAAAATGCATTTGCTTCATTTGCCCTTGTCGTCGCCTCACAACAGGTAGCAGCATAAAGCAGATGCGGCTGAAGTTCTTCCGGGCGACAGCTAACATCAATCGAGCAAGTGGTCTTCCCACAGCTATGGTCCTCTGGCAGTCTGAAAGCTTTGCGCACAAGCCGCTTGCTAAGCGCCTTCCTTTGCCTTTAGGCAGTGCTCGTGCACAACAAGCCTCGGGCGTGAATGCTCACTACCTCGCACACACATTTCGCTGTGCCCGTTGCCAAGCGCTCTGGAAGCGCTGTTTATGACGCAAGCGGAACGCCTCTTGCGCTTCCATTCTCAGAGCTCCTGAGTTAAGCAATCTGCGACCCTTGGTGCGAATGCCAGAGGAAAACATTTCCACTGAGTCTAGCAGGGAGAAACTGTACCTGGAGAACACTTTTGTCTGCAGCTTGCGCCTGCACCTTACATACCCATGGAATTTCAGCACATTCAAATGCATGCCAGGCTCTTCCTTACCCAAGCTGAAAGCTGCTGTCCGAAGGCTTGGCTCCTTGTCAGATGGAAGCAGCAGCACGCACCTTTAAGTTTGGCAAGTACTAAAGAGCCTCAGAAGACCATGGTCTAGCAACAAGGGGATAGGAAAATGCATTTGCTTCATGTGCCCTTGTCGTCGCCTAACTACATGTAGCAGCATAAAGCAGATGCGGCTGAAGTTCTTCCGGGCGACAGCTAACATCAATCGAGCAAGTGGTCTTCCCACAGCTATGGTCCTCTGGCAGTCTGAAAGCTTTGCGCACAAGCCGCTTGCTAAGCGCCTTCCTTTGCCTTTAGGCAGTGCTCGTGCAAAACAAGCCTGGGGCGTGAATGCTCACTACCCCGCACACACATTTCGCTGTGCCCGTTGCCAAGCGCTCTGGAAGCACTGTTTATGACGCAAGCGGAACGCCTCTTGCGATTCCATTCTCAGAGCTCCTGAGTTAAGCACTCTGCGACCGTAGGCGCGAATGCCAGAGGAAAACATTTCCACTGCGTCTGGCAGAGAGAAACTGTACCTGGAGAACACTTTTGTCTGCAGCTTGCACCTGCACCTTACATACCCATGGAATTTCAGCACATTCAAATGCATGCCAGGCTCTTCCTTACCCAAGCTGAAAGCTGCTGTCCGAAGGCTTGGCTCCTTGTCAGATGGAAGCAGCAGCACGCACCTTTAAGTTTGGCAAATACTAAAGAGCCTCAGAAGACCATGGTCTAGCAACAAGGGGATAGGAAAATGCATTTGCTTCATGTGCCCTTGTCGTCGCCTAACTACATGTAGCAGCATAACGCAGATGCGGCTGAAGTTCTTCCGGGCGACAGCTAACATCAATCGAGCAAGTGGTCTTCCCACAGCTATGGTCCTCTGGCAGTCTGAAAGCTTTGCGCACAAGCCGCTTGCTAAGCGCCTTCCTTTGCCTTTAGGCAGTGCTCGTGCAAAACAAGCCTGGGGCGTGAATGCTCACTACCCCGCACACACATTTCGCTGTGCCCGTTGCCAAGCGCTCTGGAAGCACTGTTTATGACGCAAGTGGAACGCCTCCTGCGCTTCCATTCTCAGAGCTCCTGAGTAAAGCAATCTGCGACCCTTGGTGCGAATGCCAGAGGAAAACATTTCCACTGAGTCTGGCAGGGAGAAACTGTACCTGGAGAACACTTTTGTCTGCAGCTTGCACCTGCACCTTACATACCCATGGATTTTCAGCACATTCAAATGCATGCCAGGCTCTTCCTAACGCAAGCTGAAAGCTGCTGTCAGAAGGCTTGGCTCCTTGTCAGATCGAAGCAGCAGCACGCACCTTCGAGTTTGGCAGGAACTAAAGAGCCGCAGAAGAGCATGGTCTAGCAACAAGGGGATAGGAAAATGCATTTGCTTCATGTGCCCTTGTCGTCGCCTCACAACAGGTAGCAGCATAAAGCAGATGCGGCTGAAGTTCTTCCGGGCGACAGCTAACATCAATCGAGCAAGCGGTCTTCCCACAGCTATGGTCCTCTGGCAGTCTGAAAGCTTTGCGCACAAGCCGCTTGCTAAGCGCCTTCCTTTGCCTTTAGGCAGTGCTCGTGCACAACAAGCCTCGGGCGTGAATATTCACTACCCCGCACACACGTTTCGCTGTGCCCGTTGCCAAGACCTCTGGAAGCGCTGTTTATGACGCAAGCGGAACGCCTCTTGCGCTTCCATTCTCAGAGCTCCTGAGTTAAGCACTCTGCGACCGTAGGCGCGAATGCCAGAGGAAAACATTTCCACTGCGTCTGGCAGGGAGAAACTGTACCTGGAGAACACTTTTGTCTGCAGCTTGCACCTGCACCTTACATACCCATGGATTTTCAGCACATTCAAATGCATGCCAGGCTCTTCCTTATGCAAGCTGAAAGCTGCTGTCAGAAGGCTTGGCTCCTTGTCAGATCGAAGCAGCAGCACGCACCTTCGAGTTTGGCAGGAACTAAAGAGCCGCAGAAGAGCATGGTCTAGCAACAAGGGGATAGGAAAATGCATTTGCTTCATGTGCCCTTGTCGTCGCCTCACAGCAGGTAGCAGCATAAAGCAGATGCGGCTGAAGTTCTTCCGGGCGACAGCTAACATCAATCGAGCAAGTGGTCTTCCCACAGCTATGGTCCTCTGGCAGTCTGAAGGCTTTGCGCACAAGCCGCTTGCTAAGCGCCGTCCTTTGCCTTTAGGCAGTGCTCGTGCAAAACAAGCCTGGGGCGTGAATGCTCACTACCCCGCACACACATTTCGCTGTGCCCGTTGCCAAGCGCTCTGGAAGCACTGTTTATGACGCAAGCGGAACGCCTCTTGCGCTTCCATTCTCAGAGCTCCTGAGTTAAGCACTCTGCGACCGTAGGCGCGAATGCCAGAGGAAAACATTTCCACTGCGTCTGGCAGGGAGAAACTGTACCTGGAGAACACTTTTGTCTGCAGCTTGCGCCTGCACCTTACATACCCATGGAATTTCAGCACATTCAAATGCATGCCAGGCTCTTCCTTACCCAAGCTGAAAGCTGCTGTCCGAAGGCTTGGCTCCTTGTCAGATGGAAGCAGCAGCACGCACCTTTAAGTTTGGCAAATACTAAAGAGCCTCAGAAGAGCATGGTCTAGCAACAAGGGGATAGGAAAATGCATTTGCTTCATGTGCCCTTGTCGTCGCCTAACTACATGTAGCAGCATAAAGCAGATGCGGCTGAAGTTCTTCCGGGCGACAGCTAACATCAATCGAGCAAGTGGTCTTCCCACAGCTATGGTCCTCTGGCAGTCTGAAAGCTTTGCGCACAAGCCGCTTGCTAAGCGCCTTCCTTTGCCTTTAGGCAGTGCTCGTGCACGACAAGCCTGGGGCGTGAATGCTCACTACCCCGCACACACATTTCGCTGTGCCCGTTGCCAAGCGCTCTGGAAGCACTGTTTATGACGCAAGCGGAACGCCTCTTGAGCTTCCATTCTCAGAGCTCCTGAGTAAAGCACTCTGCGACCCTTGGTGCGAATGCCAGAGGAAAACATTTCCACTGAGTCTGGCAGGGAGAAACTGTACCTGGAGAACACTTTTGTCTGCAGCTTGCACCTGCACCTTACATACCCATGGATTTTCAGCACATTCAAATGCATGCCAGGCTCTTCCTAACGCAAGCTGAAAGCTGCTGTCTGAAGGCTTCGCTCCTTGTCAGATCGAAGCAGCAGCACACACCTTCGAGTTTGGCAGGAACTAAAGAGCCGCAGAAGAGCATGGTCTAGCAACAAGGGGATAGGAAAATGCATTTGCTTCATGTGCCCTTGTCGTCGCCTCACAACAGGTAGCAGCATAAAGCAGATGCGGCTGAAGTTCTTCCGGGCGACAGCTAACATCAATCGAGCAAGTGGTCTTCCCACAGCTATGGTCCTCTGGCAGTCTGAAAGCTTTGCGCACAAGCCGCTTGCTAAGCGCCTTCCTTTGCCTTTAGGCAGTGCTCGTGCACAACAAGCCTCGGGCGTGAATGCTCACTACATCGCACACACATTTCGCTGTGCCCGTTGCCAAGCGCTCTGGAAGCGCTGTTTATGACGCAAGCGGAACGCCTCTTGCGCTTCCATTCTCAGAGCTCCTGAGTTAAGCAATCTGCGACCCTTGGTGCGAATGCCAGAGGAAAACATTTCCACTGAGTCTGGCAGGGAGAAACTGTACCTGGAGAACACTTTTGTCTGCAGCTTGCACCTGCACCTTACATACCCATGGATTTTCAGCACATTCAAATGCATGCCAGGCTCTTCCTAAGGCAAGCTGAAAGCTGCTGTCTGAAGGCTTCGCTCCTTGTCAGATCGAAGCAGCAGCACGCACCTTCGAGTTTGGCAGGAACTAAAGAGCCGCAGAAGAGCATGGTCTAGCAACAAGGGGATAGGAAAATGCATTTGCTTCATGTGCCCTTGTCGTCGCCTCACAACAGGTAGCAGCATAAAGCAGATGCGGCTGAAGTTCTTCCGGGCGACAGCTAACATCAATCGAGCAAGTGGTCTTCCCACAGCTATGGTCCTCTGGCAGTCTGAAAGCTTTGCGCACAAGCCGCTTGCTAAGCGCCGTCCTTTGCCTTTAGGCAGTGCTCATGCTTTACCAGCCTGGGGCGAGAATGGTCACTACCGCGCACACACGTTTCGCTGTGCCCGTTGCCAAGCGCTCTGGAAGCACTGTTTATGACGCATGCCGAACGCCTCTTGCGCTTCCATTCTCAGAGCTCCTGAGTTAAGCAATCTGCGACCCTTGGTGCGAATGCCAGAGGAAAACATTTCCACTGAGTCTGGCAGGGAGAAACTGTACCTGGAGAACACCTTTGTCTGGAGCTTGCACCTGCACCTTACACACCCACGGATATGCAGCACATTCAAATACATACCGAGCTCATTCTTACGCAAGCTGAAAGCTGCTGTCAGAAGTCTGTTCTCCTTGTCAGATCGAAGCAGCAGCACGCACCTTCGAGTTTGGCAGGAACTAAAGAGCCGCAGAAGAGCATGGTCAAGCAACAAGGGGATAGGAAAATGCATTTGCTTCATGTGCCCTTGTCGTCGCCTCACAACAGGTAGCAGCATAAAGCAGATGCGGCTGAAGTTCTTCCGGGCGACAGCTAACATCAATCGAGCAAGTGGTCTTCCCACAGCTATGGTCCTCTGGCAGTCTGAAAGCTTTGCGCACAAGCCGCTTGCTAAGCGCCTTCCTTTGCCTTTAGGCAGTGCTCGTGCAAAACAAGCCTGGGGCGTGAATGCTCACTACCCCGCGCACACATTTCGCTGTGCCCGTTGCCAAGCGCTCTGGAAGCACTGTTTATGACGCAAGCGGAACGCCTCTTGCGCTTCCATTCTCAGAGCTCCTGAGTTAAGCACTCTGCGACCGTAGGCGCGAATGCCAGAGGAAAACATTTCCACTGCGTCTGGCAGGGAGAAACTGTACCTGGAGAACACTTTTGTCTGCAGCTTGCGCCTGCACCTTACATACCCATGGAATTTCAGCACATTCAAATGCATGCCAGGCTCTTCCTTACCCAAGCTGAAAGCTGCTGTCCGAAGGCTTGGCTCCTTGTCAGATGGAAGCAGCAGCACGCACCTTTAAGTTTGGCAAATACTAAAGAGCCTCAGAAGAGCATGGTCTAGCAACAAGGGGATAGGAAAATGCATTTGCTTCATGTGCCCTTGTCGTCCCCTAACTACATGTAGCAGCATAAAGCAGATGCGGCTGAAGTTCTTCCGGGCGACAGCTAACATCAATCGAGCAAGTGGTCTTCCCACAGCTATGGTCCTCTGGCAGTCTGAAAGCTTTGCGCACAAGCCGCTTGCTAAGCGCCTTCCTTTGCCTTTAGGCAGTGCTCGTGCACGACAAGCCTGGGGCGTGAATGCTCACTACCCCGCACACACATTTCGCTGTGCCCGTTGCCAAGCGCTCTGGAAGCACTGTTTATGACGCAAGCGGAACGCCTCTTGCGCTTCCATTCTCAGAGCTCCTGAGTAAAGCACTCTGCGACCCTTGGTGCGAATGCCAGAGGAAAACATTTCCACTGAGTCTGGCAGGGAGAAACTGTACCTGGAGAACACTTTTGTCTGCAGCTTGCACCTGCACCTTACATACCCATGGATTTTCAGCACATTCAAATGCATGCCAGGCTCTTCCTAACGCAAGCTGAAAGCTGCTGTCAGAAGGCTTCGCTCCTTGTCAGATCGAAGCAGCAGCACGCACCTTCGAGTTTGGCAGGAACTAAAGAGCCGCAGAAGAGCATGGTCTAGCAACAAGGGGATAGGAAAATGCATTTGCTTCATGTGCCCTTGTCGTCGCCTCACAACAGGTAGCAGCATAAAGCAGATGCGGCTGAAGTTCTTCCGGGCGACAGCTAACATCAATCGAGCAAGCGGTCTTCCCACAGCTATGGTCCTCTGGCAGTCTGAAAGCTTTGCGCACAAGCCGCTTGCTAAGCGCCTTCCTTTGCCTTTAGGCAGTGCTCGTGCACAACAAGCCTCGGGCGTGAATATTCACTACCCCGCACACACGTTTCGCTGTGCCCGTTACCAAGAGCTCTGGAAGCACTGTTTATGACGCAAGCGGAACGCCTCTTGCGCTTCCATTCTCAGAGCTCCTGAGTAAAGCACTCTGCGACCCTTGGTGCGAATGCCAGAGGAAAACATTTCCACTGCGTCTGGCAGAGAGAAACTGTACCTGGAGAACACTTTTGTCTGCAGCTTGCACCTGCACCTTACATACCCATGGATTTTCAGCACATTCAAATGCATGCCAGGCTCTTCCTAACGCAACCTGAAAGCTGCTGTCAGAAGGCTTCGCTCCTTGTCAGATCGAAGCAGCAGCACGCACCTTCGAGTTTGGCAGGAACTAAAGAGCCGCAGAAGAGCATGGTCTAGCAACAAGGGGATAGGAAAATGCATTTCCTTCATGTGCCCTTGTCGTCGCCTCACAGCAGGTAGCAGCATAAAGCAGATGCGGCTGAAGTTCTTCCGGGCGACAGCTAACATCAATCGAGCAGGTGGTCTTCCCACAGCTATGGTCCTCTGGCAGTCTGAAAGCTTTGCGCACAAGCCGCTTGCTAAGCACCTTCATTTGCCTTTAGGCAGTGCTCGTGCACGACAAGCCTGGGGCGTGAATGCTCACTACCCCGCACACACGTTTCGTTGTGCCCGTTGCCAAGCGCTCTGGAAGCACTGTTTATGACGCAAGCGGAACGCCTCTTGTGCTTCCATTCTCAGAGCTCCTGAGTTAAGCACTCTGCGACCATAGGCGCGAATGCCAGAGGAAAACATTTCCACTGCGTCTGGCAGGGAGAAACTGTACCTGGAGAACACTTTTGTCTGCAGCTTGCGCCTGCACCTTACATACCCATGGATTTTCAGCACATTCAAATGCATGCCAGGCTCTTCCTTATGCAAGCTGAAAGCTGCTGTCAGAAGGCTTGGCTCCTTGTCAGATCGAAGCAGCAGCACGCACCTTCGAGTTTGGCAGGAACTAAAGAGCCGCAGAAGAGCATGGTCTAGCAACAAGGGGATAGGAAAATGCATTTGCTTCATGTGCCCTTGTCGTCGCCTCACAACAGGTAGCAGCATAAAGCAGATGCGGCTGAAGTTCTTCCGGGCGACAGCTAACATCAATCGAGCAAGTGGTCTTCCCACAGCTATGGTCCTCTGGCAGTCTGAAAGCTTTGCGCACAAGCCGCTTGCTAAGCGCCTTCCTTTGCCTTTAGGCAGTGCTCGTGCACAACAAGCCCCGGGCGTGAATGCTCACTACCTCGCACACACATTTCGCTGTGCCCGTTGCCAAGCGCTCTGGAAGCGCTGTTTATGACGCAAGCGGAACGCCTCTTGCGCTTCCATTCTCAGAGCTCCTGAGTTAAGCAATCTGCGACCCTTGGTGCGAATGCCAGAGGAAAACATTTCCACTGAGTCTAGCAGGGAGAAACTGTACCTGGAGAACACCTTTGTCTGCAGCTTGCGCCTACACCTTACATACCCATGGAATTTCAGCACATTCAAATGCATGCCAGGCTCTTCCTTACCCAAGCTGAAAGCTGCTGTCCGAAGGCTTGGCTCCTTGTCAGATGGAAGCAGCAGCACGCACCTTTAAGTTTGGCAAGTACTAAAGAGCCTCAGAAGACCATGGTCTAGCAACAAGGGGATAGGAAAATGCATTTGCTTCATGTGCCCTTGTCGTCGCCTCACAACAGGTAGCAGCATAAAGCAGATGCGGCTGAAGTTCTTCCGGGCGACAGCTAACATCAATCGAGCAAGCGGTCTTCCCACAGCTATGGTCCTCTGGCAGTCTGAAAGCTTTGCGCACAAGCCGCTTGCTAAGCGCCTTCCTTTGCCTTTAGGCAGTGCTCGTGCAAAACAAGCCTGGGGCGTGAATGCTCACTACCCCGCACACACGTTTCGTTGTGCCCGTTGCCAAGCGCTCTGGAAGCACTGTTTATGACGCAAGCGGAACGCCTCTTGTGCTTCCATTCTCAGAGCTCCTGAGTTAAGCACTCTGCGACCGTAGGCGCGAATGCCAGAGGAAAACATTTCCACTGCGTCTGGCAGGGAGAAACTGTACCTGGAGAACACTTTTGTCTGCAGCTTGCACCTGCACCTTACATACCCATGGATTTTCAGCACATTCAAATGCATGCCAGGCTCTTCCTAACGCAAGCTGAAAGCTGCTGTCTGAAGGCTTCGCTCCTTGTCAGATCGAAGCAGCAGCACGCACCTTTAAGTTTGGCAAATACTAAAGAGCCTCAGAAGACCATGGTCTAGCAACAAGGGGATAGGAAAATGCATTTGCTTCATGTGCCCTTGTCGTCCCCTAACTACATGTAGCAGCATAAAGCAGATGCGGCTGAAGTTCTTCCGGGCGACAGCTAACATCAATCGAGCAAGTGGTCTTCCCACAGCTATGGTCCTCTGGCAGTCTGAAAGCTTTGCGCACAAGCCGCTTGCTAAGCGCCTTCCTTTGCCTTTAGGCAGTGCTCGTGCACGACAAGCCTGGGGCGTGAATGCTCACTACCCCGCACACACATTTCGCTGTGCCCGTTGCCAAGCGCTCTGGAAGCACTGTTTATGACGCAAGCGGAACGCCTCTTGTGCTTCCATTCTCAGAGCTCCTGAGTTAAGCACTCTGCGACCCTTGGTGCGAATGCCAGAGGAAAACATTTCCACTGCGTCTGGCAGGGAGAAACTGTACCTGGAGAACACTTTTGTCTGCAGCTTGCGCCTGCACCTTACATACCCATGGAATTTCAGCACATTCAAATGCATGCCAGGCTCTTCCTTACCCAAGCTGAAAGCTGCTGTCCGAAGGCTTGGCTCCTTGTCAGATGGAAGCAGCAGCACGCACCTTTAAGTTTGGCAAATACTAAAGAGCCTCAGAAGACCATGGTCTAGCAACAAGGGGATAGGAAAATGCATTTGCTTCATGTGCCCTTGTCGTCGCCTAACTACATGTAGCAGCATAAAGCAGATGCGGCTGAAGTTCTTCCGGGCGACAGCTAACATCAATCGAGCAAGTGGTCTTCCCACAGCTATGGTCCTCTGGCAGTCTGAAAGCTTTGCGCACAAGCCGCTTGCTAAGCGCCTTCCTTTGCCTTTAGGCAGTGCTCGTGCACAACAAGCCTCGGGCGTGAATGCTCACTACCCCGCACACACATTTCGCTGTGCCCGTTGCCAAGCGCTCTGGAAGCACTGTTTATGACGCAAGCGGAACGCCTCTTGCGCTTCCATTCTCAGAGCTCCTGAGTAAAGCACTCTGCGACCCTTGGTGCGAATGCCAGAGGAAAACATTTCCACTGAGTCTGGCAGGGAGAAACTGTACCTGGAGAACACTTTTGTCTGCAGCTTGCACCTGCACCTTACATACCCATGGATTTTCAGCACATTCAAATGCATGCCAGGCTCTTCCTAACGCAAGCTGAAAGCTGCTGTCAGAAGGCTTGGCTCCTTGTCAGATCGAAGCAGCAGCACGCACCTTCGAGTTTGGCAGGAACTAAAGAGCCGCAGAAGAGCATGGTCTAGCAACAAGGGGATAGGAAAATGCATTTGCTTCATGTGCCCTTGTCGTCGCCTCACAACAGGTAGCAGCATAAAGCAGATGCGGCTGAAGTTCTTCCGGGCGACAGCTAACATCAATCGAGCAAGCGGTCTTCCCACAGCTATGGTCCTCTGGCAGTCTGAAAGCTTTGCGCACAAGCCGCTTGCTAAGCGCCTTCCTTTGCCTTTAGGCAGTGCTCGTGCACAACAAGCCTCGGGCGTGAATATTCACTACCCCGCACACACGTTTCGCTGTGCCCGTTGCCAAGAGCTCTGGAAGCGCTGTTTATGACGCAAGCGGAACGCCTCTTGCGCTTCCATTCTCAGAGCTCCTGAGTTAAGCACTCTGCGACCGTAGGCGCGAATGCCAGAGGAAAACATTTCCACTGCGTCTGGCAGGGAGAAACTGTACCTGGAGAACACTTTTGTCTGCAGCTTGCACCTGCACCTTACATACCCATGGATTTTCAGCACATTCAAATGCATGCCAGGCTCTTCCTTATGCAAGCTGAAAGCTGCTGTCAGAAGGCTTGGCTCCTTGTCAGATCGAAGCAGCAGCACGCACCTTCGAGTTTGGCAGGAACTAAAGAGCCGCAGAAGAGCATGGTCTAGCAACAAGGGGATAGGAAAATGCATTTGCTTCATGTGCCCTTGTCGTCGCCTCACAGCAGGTAGCAGCATAAAGCAGATGCGGCTGAAGTTCTTCCGGGCGACAGCTAACATCAATCGAGCAAGTGGTCTTCCCACAGCTATGGTCCTCTGGCAGTCTGAAGGCTTTGCGCACAAGCCGCTTGCTAAGCGCCGTCCTTTGCCTTTAGGCAGTGCTCGTGCAAAACAAGCCTGGGGCGTGAATGCTCACTACCCCGCACACACATTTCGCTGTGCCCGTTGCCAAGCGCTCTGGAAGCACTGTTTATGACGCAAGCGGAACGCCTCTTGCGCTTCCATTCTCAGAGCTCCTGAGTTAAGCACTCTGCGACCGTAGGCGCGAATGCCAGAGGAAAACATTTCCACTGCGTCTGGCAGGGAGAAACTGTACCTGGAGAACACTTTTGTCTGCAGCTTGCGCCTGCACCTTACATACCCATGGAATTTCAGCACATTCAAATGCATGCCAGGCTCTTCCTTACCCAAGCTGAAAGCTGCTGTCCGAAGGCTTGGCTCCTTGTCAGATGGAAGCAGCAGCACGCACCTTTAAGTTTGGCAAATACTAAAGAGCCTCAGAAGACCATGGTCTAGCAACAAGGGGATAGGAAAATGCATTTGCTTCATGTGCCCTTGTCGTCGCCTAACTACATGTAGCAGCATAAAGCAGATGCGGCTGAAGTTCTTCCGGGCGACAGCTAACATCAATCGAGCAAGTGGTCTTCCCACAGCTATGGTCCTCTGGCAGTCTGAAAGCTTTGCGCACAAGCCGCTTGCTAAGCGCCTTCCTTTGCCTTTAGGCAGTGCTCGTGCACGACAAGCCTGGGGCGTGAATGCTCACTACCCCGCACACACATTTTGCTGTGCCCGTTGCCAAGCGCTCTGGAAGCACTGTTTATGACGCAAGCGGAACGCCTCTTGAGCTTCCATTCTCAGAGCTCCTGAGTTAAGCAATCTGCGACCCTTGGTGCGAATGCCAGAGGAAAACATTTCCACTGAGTCTGGCAGGGAGAAACTGTACCTGGAGAACACTTTTGTCTGCAGCTTGCACCTGCACCTTACATACCCATGGATTTTCAGCACATTCAAATGCATGCCAGGCTCTTCCTAACGCAAGCTGAAAGCTGCTGTCTGAAGGCTTCGCTCCTTGTCAGATCGAAGCAGCAGCACACACCTTCGAGTTTGGCAGGAACTAAAGAGACGCAGAAGAGCATGGTCTAGCAACAAGGGGATAGGAAAATGCATTTGCTTCATGTGCCCTTGTCGTCGCCTCACAACAGGTAGCAGCATAAAGCAGATGCGGCTGAAGTTCTTCCGGGCGACAGCTAACATCAATCGAGCAAGTGGTCTTCCCACAGCTATGGTCCTCTGGCAGTCTGAAAGCTTTGCGCACAAGCCGCTTGCTAAGCGCCGTCCTTTGCCTTTAGGCAGTGCTCATGCTTTACCAGCCTGGGGCGAGAATGGTCACTACCGCGCACACACGTTTCGCTGTGCCCGTTGCCAAGCGCTCTGGAAGCACTGTTTATGACGCAAGCCGAACGCCTCTTGCGCTTCCATTCTCAGAGCTCCTGAGTTAAGCAATCTGCGACCCTTGGTGCGAATGCCAGAGGAAAACATTTCCACTGAGTCTGGCAGGGAGAAACTGTACCTGGAGAACACCTTTGTCTGGAGCTTGCACCTGCACCTTACACACCCACGGATATGCAGCACATTCAAATACATACCGAGCTCATTCTTACGCAAGCTGAAAGCTGCTGTCAGAAGTCTGTTCTCCTTGTCAGATCGAAGCAGCAGCACGCACCTTTGAGTTTGGCAGGAACTAAAGAGCCGCAGAAGAGCATGGTCAAGCAACAAGGGGATAGGAAAATGCATTTGCTTCATGTGCCCTTGTCGTCGCCTCACAACAGGTAGCAGCATAAAGCAGATGCGGCTGAAGTTCTTCCGGGCGACAGCTAACATCAATCGAGCAAGTGGTCTTCCCACAGCTATGGTCCTCTGGCAGTCTGAAAGCTTTGCGCACAAGCCGCTTGCTAAGCGCCTTCCTTTGCCTTTAGGCAGTGCTCGTGCAAAACAAGCCTGGGGCGTGAATGCTCACTACCCCGCACACACATTTCGCTGTGCCCGTTGCCAAGCGCTCTGGAAGCACTGTTTATGACGCAAGCGGAACGCCTCTTGCGCTTCCATTCTCAGAGCTCCTGAGTTAAGCACTCTGCGACCGTAGGCGCGAATGCCAGAGGAAAACATTTCCACTGCGTCTGGCAGGGAGAAACTGTACCTGGAGAACACTTTTGTCTGCAGCTTGCGCCTGCACCTTACATACCCATGGAATTTCAGCACATTCAAATGCATGCCAGGCTCTTCCTTACCCAAGCTGAAAGCTGCTGTCCGAAGGCTTGGCTCCTTGTCAGATGGAAGCAGCAGCACGCACCTTTAAGTTTGGCAAATACTAAAGAGCCTCAGAAGAGCATGGTCTAGCAACAAGGGGATAGGAAAATGCATTTGCTTCATGTGCCCTTGTCGTCGCCTAACTACATGTAGCAGCATAAAGCAGATGCGGCTGAAGTTCTTCCGGGCGACAGCTAACATCAATCGAGCAAGTGGTCTTCCCACAGCTATGGTCCTCTGGCAGTCTGAAAGCTTTGCGCACAAGCCGCTTGCTAAGCGCCTTCCTTTGCCTTTAGGCAGTGCTCGTGCACGACAAGCCTGGGGCGTGAATGCTCACTACCCCGCACACACATTTCGCTGTGCCCGTTGCCAAGCGCTCTGGAAGCACTGTTTATGACGCAAGCGGAACGCCTCTTGCGCTTCCATTCTCAGAGCTCCTGAGTAAAGCACTCTGCGACCCTTGGTGCGAATGCCAGAGGAAAACATTTCCACTGAGTCTGGCAGGGAGAAACTGTACCTGGAGAACACTTTTGTCTGCAGCTTGCACCTGCACCTTACATACCCATGGATTTTCAGCACATTCAAATGCATGCCAGGCTCTTCCTAACGCAAGCTGAAAGCTGCTGTCAGAAGGCTTCGCTCCTTGTCAGATCGAAGCAGCAGCACGCACCTTCGAGTTTGGCAGGAACTAAAGAGCCGCAGAAGAGCATGGTCTAGCAACAAGGGGATAGGAAAATGCATTTGCTTCATGTGCCCTTGTCGTCGCCTCACAACAGGTAGCAGCATAAAGCAGATGCGGCTGAAGTTCTTCCGGGCGACAGCTAACATCAATCGAGCAAGCGGTCTTCCCACAGCTATGGTCCTCTGGCAGTCTGAAAGCTTTGCGCACAAGCCGCTTGCTAAGCGCCTTCCTTTGCCTTTAGGCAGTGCTCGTGCACAACAAGCCTCGGGCGTGAATATTCACTACCCCGCACACACGTTTCGCTGTGCCCGTTACCAAGAGCTCTGGAAGCGCTGTTTATGACGCAAGCGGAACGCCTCTTGCGCTTCCATTCTCAGAGCTCCTGAGTAAAGCACTCTGCGACCCTTGGTGCGAATGCCAGAGGAAAACATTTCCACTGCGTCTGGCAGAGAGAAACTGTACCTGGAGAACACTTTTGTCTGCAGCTTGCACCTGCACCTTACATACCCATGGATTTTCAGCACATTCAAATGCATGCCAGGCTCTTCCTAACGCAACCTGAAAGCTGCTGTCAGAAGGCTTGGCTCCTTGTCAGATCGAAGCAGCAGCACGCACCTTCGAGTTTGGCAGGAACTAAAGAGCCGCAGAAGAGCATGGTCTAGCAACAAGGGGATAGGAAAATGCATTTGCTTCATGTGCCCTTGTCGTCGCCTCACAACAGGTAGCAGCATAAAGCAGATGCGGCTGAAGTTCTTCCGGGCGACAGCTAACATCAATCGAGCAAGTGGTCTTCCCACAGCTATGGTCCTCTGGCAGTCTGAAAGCTTTGCGCACAAGCCGCTTGCTAAGCGCCTTCCTTTGCCTTTAGGCAGTGCTCGTGCACAACAAGCCCCGGGCGTGAATGCTCACTACCTCGCACACACATTTCGCTGTGCCCGTTGCCAAGCGCTCTGGAAGCGCTGTTTATGACGCAAGCGGAACGCCTCTTGCGCTTCCATTCTCAGAGCTCCTGAGTTAAGCAATCTGCGACCCTTGGTGCGAATGCCAGAGGAAAACATTTCCACTGAGTCTAGCAGGGAGAAACTGTACCTGGAGAACACTTTTGTCTGCAGCTTGCGCCTGCACCTTACATACCCATGGAATTTCAGCACATTCAAATGCATGCCAGGCTCTTCCTTACCCAAGCTGAAAGCTGCTGTCCGAAGGCTTGGCTCCTTGTCAGATGGAAGCAGCAGCACGCACCTTTAAGTTTGGCAAATACTAAAGAGCCTCAGAAGAGCATGGTCTAGCAACAAGGGGATAGGAAAATGCATTTGCTTCATGTGCCCTTGTCGTCGCCTCACAACAGGTAGCAGCATAAAGCAGATGCGGCTGAAGTTCTTCCGGGCGACAGCTAACATCAATCGAGCAAGTGGTCTTCCCACAGCTATGGTCCTCTGGCAGTCTGAAAGCTTTGCGCACAAGCCGCTTGCTAAGCGCCTTCCTTTGCCTTTAGGCAGTGCTCGTGCACGACAAGCCTGGGGCGTGAATGCTCACTACCCCGCACACACATTTCGCTGTGCCCGTTGCCAAGCGCTCTGGAAGCACTGTTTATGACGCAAGCGGAACGCCTCTTGTGCTTCCATTCTCAGAGCTCCTGAGTTAAGCACTCTGTGACCGTAGGCGCGAATGCCAGAGGAAAACATTTCCACTGCGTCTGGCAGGGAGAAACTGTACCTGGAGAACACTTTTGTCTGCAGCTTGCGCCTGCACCTTACATACCCATGGAATTTCAGCACATTCAAATGCATGCCAGGCTCTTCCTTACCCAAGCTGAAAGCTGCTGTCCGAAGGCTTGGCTCCTTGTCAGATGGAAGCAGCAGCACGCACCTTTAAGTTTGGCAAATACTAAAGAGCCTCAGAAGAGCATGGTCTAGCAACAAGGGGATAGGAAAATGCATTTGCTTCATGTGCCCTTGTCGTCGCCTAACTACATGTAGCAGCATAAAGCAGATGCGGCTGAAGTTCTTCCGGGCGACAGCTAACATCAATCGAGCAAGTGGTCTTCCCACAGCTATGGTCCTCTGGCAGTCTGAAAGCTTTGCGCACAAGCCGCTTGCTAAGCGCCTTCCTTTGCCTTTAGGCAGTGCTCGTGCAAAACAAGCCTGGGGCGTGAATGCTCACTACCTCGCACACACGTTTCGTTGTGCCCGTTGCCAAGCGCTCTGGAAGCACTGTTTATGACGCAAGCGGAACGCCTCTTGTGCTTCCATTCTCAGAGCTCCTGAGTTAAGCACTCTGCAAGCGTAGGCGCGAATGCCAGAGGAAAACATTTCCACTGCGTCTGGCAGGGAGAAAGTGTACCTGGAGAACACTTTTGTCTGCAGCTTGCACCTGCACCTTACATACCCATGGATTTTCAGCACATTCAAATGCATGCCAGGCTCTTCCTAACGCAAGCTGAAAGCTGCTGTCAGAAGGCTTCGCTCCTTGTCAGATCGAAGCAGCAGCACGCACCTTCGAGTTTGGCAGGAACTAAAGAGCCGCAGAAGAGCATGGTCTAGCAACAAGGGGATAGGAAAATGCATTTGCTTCATGTGCCCTTGTCGTCGCCTCACAGCAGGTAGCAGCATAAAGCAGATGCGGCTGAAGTTCTTCCGGGCGACAGCTAACATCAATCGAGCAGGTGGTCTTCCCACAGCTATGGTCCTCTGGCAGTCTGAAAGCTTTGCGCACAAGCCGCTTGCTAAGCACCTTCATTTGCCTTTAGGCAGTGCTCATGCTTTACCAGCCTGGGCCGAGAATGGTCACTACCGCGCACACACGTTTCGTTGTGCCCGTTGCCAAGCGCTCTGGAAGCACTGTTTATGACGCAAGCGGAACGCCTCTTGTGCTTCCATTCTCAGAGCTCCTGAGTTAAGCACTCTGCGACCGTAGGCGCGAATGCCAGAGGAAAACATTTCCACTGCGTCTGGCAGGGAGAAACTGTACCTGGAGAACACTTTTGTCTGCAGCTTGCACCTGCACCTTACATACCCATGGATTTTCAGCACATTCAAATGCATGCCAGGCTCTTCCTAACGCAAGCTGAAAGCTGCTGTCTGAAGGCTTCGCTCCTTGTCAGATCGAAGCAGCAGCACACACCTTCGAGTTTGGCAGGAACTAAAGAGCCGCAGAAGACCATGGTCTAGCAACAAGGGGATAGGAAAATGCATTTGCTTCATGTGCCCTTGTCGTCGCCTCACAACAGGTAGCAGCATAAAGCAGATGCGGCTGAAGTTCTTCCGGGCGACAGCTAACATCAATCGAGCAAGTGGTCTTCCCACAGCTATGGTCCTCTGGCAGTCTGAAAGCTTTGCGCACAAGCCGCTTGCTAAGCGCCGTCCTTTGCCTTTAGGCAGTGCTCATGCTTTACCAGCCTGGGGCGAGAATGGTCACTACCGCGCACACACGTTTCGCTGTGCCCGTTGCCAAGCGCTCTGGAAGCACTGTTTATGACGCAAGCCGAACGCCTCTTGTGCTTCCATTCTCAGAGCTCCTGAGTTAAGCAATCTGCGACCCTTGGTGCGAATGCCAGAGGAAAACATTTCCACTGAGTCTGGCAGGGAGAAACTGTACCTGGAGAACACCTTTGTCTGCAGCTTGCACCTGCACCTTACACACCCACGGATATGCAGCACATTCAAATACATACCGAGCTCATTCTTACGCAAGCTGAAAGCTGCTGTCAGAAGTCTGTTCTCCTTGTCAGATCGAAGCAGCAGCACGCACCTTCGAGTTTGGCAGGAACTAAAGAGCCGCAGAAGAGCATGGTCTAGCAACAAGGGGATAGGAAAATGCATTTCCTTCATGTGCCCTTGTCGTCGCCTCACAGCAGGTAGCAGCATAAAGCAGATGCGGCTGAAGTTCTTCCGGGCGACAGCTAACATCAATCGAGCAGGTGGTCTTCCCACAGCTATGGTCCTCTGGCAGTCTGAAAGCTTTGCGCACAAGCCGCTTGCTAAGCACCTTCATTTGCCTTTAGGCAGTGCTCATGCTTTACCAGCCTGGGCCGAGAATGGTCACTACCGCGCACACACGTTTCGTTGTGCCCGTTGCCAAGCGCTCTGGAAGCACTGTTTATGACGCAAGCGGAACGCCTCTTGTGCTTCCATTCTCAGAGCTCCTGAGTTAAGCACTCTGCGACCGTAGGCGCGAATGCCAGAGGAAAACATTTCCACTGCGTCTGGCAGGGAGAAACTGTACCTGGAGAACACTTTTGTCTGCAGCTTGCACCTGCACCTTACATACCCATGGATTTTCAGCACATTCAAATGCATGCCAGGCTCTTCCTAACGCAACCTGAAAGCTGCTGTCAGAAGGCTTCGCTCCTTGTCAGATCGAAGCAGCAGCACGCACCTTCGAGTTTGGCAGGAACTAAAGAGCCGCAGAAGAGCATGGTCTAGCAACAAGGGGATAGGAAAATGCATTTGCTTCATGTGCCCTTGTCGTCGCCTAACTACATGTAGCAGCATAAAGCAGATGCGGCTGAAGTTCTTCCGGGCGACAGCTAACATCAATCGAGCAAGTGGTCTTCCCACAGCTATGGTCCTCTTGCAGTCTGAAAGCTTTGCGCACAAGCCGCTTGCTAAGCGCCTTCCTTTGCCTTTAGGCAGTGCTCGTGCAAAACAAGCCTGGGGCGTGAATGCTCACTACCCCGCACACACATTTCGCTGTGCCCGTTGCCAAGCGCTCTGGAAGCACTGTTTATGACGCAAGCGGAACGCCTCTTGTGCTTCCATTCTCAGAGCTCCTGAGTTAAGCACTCTGTGACCGTAGGCGCGAATGCCAGAGGAAAACATTTCCACTGCGTCTGGCAGGGAGAAACTGTACCTGGAGAACACTTTTGTCTGCAGCTTGCACCTGCACCTTACATACCCATGGATTTTCAGCACATTCAAATGCATGCCAGGCTCTTCCTAACGCAAGCTGAAAGCTGCTGTCTGAAGGCTTCGCTCCTTGTCAGATCGAAGCAGCAGCACGCACCTTCGAGTTTGGCAGGAACTAAAGAGCCGCAGAAGAGCATGGTCTAGCAACAAGGGGATAGGAAAATGCATTTGCTTCATGTGCCCTTGTCGTCGCCTCACAACAGGTAGCAGCATAAAGCAGATGCGGCTGAAGTTCTTCCGGGCGACAGCTAACATCAATCGAGCAAGTGGTCTTCCCACAGCTATGGTCCTCTGGCAGTCTGAAAGCTTTGCGCACAAGCCGCTTGCTAAGCGCCTTCCTTTGCCTTTAGGCAGTGCTCGTGCACAACAAGCCTCGGGCGTGAATGCTCTCTACATCGCACACACATTTCGCTGTGCCCGTTGCCAAGCGCTCTGGAAGCGCTGTTTATGACGCAAGCGGAACGCCTCTTGCGCTTCCATTCTCAGAGCTCCTGAGTTAAGCAATCTGCGACCCTTGGTGCGAATGCCAGAGGAAAACATTTCCACTGAGTCTAGCAGGGAGAAACTGTACCTGGAGAACACTTTTGTCTGCAGCTTGCGCCTGCACCTTACATACCCATGGAATTTCAGCACATTCAAATGCATGCCAGGCTCTTCCTTACCCAAGCTGAAAGCTGCTGTCCGAAGGCTTGGCTCCTTGTCAGATGGAAGCAGCAGCACGCACCTTTAAGTTTGGCAAGTACTAAAGAGCCTCAGAAGACCATGGTCTAGCAACAAGGGGATAGGAAAATGCATTTGCTTCATGTGCCCTTGTCGTCGCCTCACAACAGGTAGCAGCATAAAGCAGATGCGGCTGAAGTTCTTCCGGGCGACAGCTAACATCAATCGAGCAGGTGGTCTTCCCACAGCTATGGTCCTCTGGCAGTCTGAAAGCTTTGCGCACAAGCCGCTTGCTAAGCACCTTCATTTGCCTTTAGGCAGTGCTCATGCTTTACCAGCCTGGGCCGAGAATGGTCACTACCGCGCACACACGTTTCGTTGTGCCCGTTGCCAAGCGCTCTGGAAGCACTGTTTATGACGCAAGCGGAACGCCTCTTGTGCTTCCATTCTCAGAGCTCCTGAGTTAAGCACTCTGCGACCGTAGGCGCGAATGCCAGAGGAAAACATTTCCACTGCGTCTGGCAGGGAGAAACTGTACCTGGAGAACACTTTTGTCTGCAGCTTGCACCTGCACCTTACATACCCATGGATTTTCAGCACATTCAAATGCATGCCAGGCTCTTCCTAACGCAAGCTGAAAGCTGCTGTCTGAAGGCTTCGCTCCTTGTCAGATCGAAGCAGCAGCACGCACCTTTAAGTTTGGCAAATACTAAAGAGCCTCAGAAGACCATGGTCTAGCAACAAGGGGATAGGAAAATGCATTTGCTTCATGTGCCCTTGTCGTCGCCTCACAACAGGTAGCAGCATAAAGCAGATGCGGCTGAAGTTCTTCCGGGCGACAGCTAACATCAATCGAGCAAGTGGTCTTCCCACAGCTATGGTCCTCTGGCAGTCTGAAAGCTTTGCGCACAAGCCGCTTGCTAAGCGCCTTCCTTTGCCTTTAGGCAGTGCTCATGCTTTACCAGCCTGGGGCGAGAATGGTCACTACCGCGCACGCACGTTTCGCTGTGCCCGTTGCCAAGCGCTCTGGAAGCACTGTTTATGACGCAAGCCGAACGCCTCTTGCGCTTCCATTCTCAGAGCTCCTGAGTTAAGCAATCTGCGACCCTTGGTGCGAATGCCAGAGGAAAACATTTCCACTGAGTCTGGCAGGGAGAAACTGTACCTGGAGAACACCTTTGTCTGGAGCTTGCACCTGCACCTTACACACCCACGGATATGCAGCACATTCAAATACATACCGAACTCATTCTTACGCAAGCTGAAAGCTGCTGTCAGAAGTCTGTTCTCCTTGTCAGATCGAAGCAGCAGCACGCACCTTCGAGTTTGGCAGGAACTAAAGAGCCGCAGAAGAGCATGGTCTAGCAACAAGGGGATAGGAAAATGCATTTCCTTCATGTGCCCTTGTCGTCGCCTCACAGCAGGTAGCAGCATAAAGCAGATGCGGCTGAAGTTCTTCCGGGCGACAGCTAACATCAATCGAGCAGGTGGTCTTCCCACAGCTATGGTCCTCTGGCAGTCTGAAAGCTTTGCGCACAAGCCGCTTGCTAAGCACCTTCATTTGCCTTTAGGCAGTGCTCATGCTTTACCAGCCTGGGGCGAGAATGGTCACTACCGCGCACACACGTTTCGTTGTGCCCGTTGCCAAGCGCTCTGGAAGCACTGTTTATGACGCAAGCGGAACGCCTCTTGTGCTTCCATTCTCAGAGCTCCTGAGTTAAGCACTCTGCGACCGTAGGCGCGAATGCCAGAGGAAAACATTTCCACTGCGTCTGGCAGGGAGAAACTGTACCTGGAGAACACTTTTGTCTGCAGCTTGCACCTGCACCTTACATACCCATGGATTTTCAGCACATTCAAATGCATGCCAGGCTCTTCCTAACGCAAGCTGAAAGCTGCTGTCTGAAGGCTTCGCTCCTTGTCAGATCGAAGCAGCAGCACACACCTTCGAGTTTGGCAGGAACTAAAGAGCCGCAGAAGACCATGGTCTAGCAACAAGGGGATAGGAAAATGCATTTGCTTCATGTGCCCTTGTCGTCGCCTAACTACATGTAGCAGCATAAAGCAGATGCGGCTGAAGTTCTTCCGGGCGACAGCTAACATCAATCGAGCAAGTGGTCTTCCCACAGCTATGGTCCTCTGGCAGTCTGAAAGCTTTGCGCACAAGCTGCTTGCTAAGCGCCTTCCTTTGCCTTTAGGCAGTGCTCGTGCACGACAAGCCTGGGGCGTGAATGCTCACTACCCCGCACACACATTTCGCTGTGCCCGTTGCCAAGCGCTCTGGAAGCACTGTTTATGACGCAAGCGGAACGCCTCTTGCGCTTCCATTCTCAGAGCTCCTGAGTAAAGCACTCTGCGACCCTTGGTGCGAATGCCAGAGGAAAACATTTCCACTGAGTCTGGCAGGGAGAAACTGTACCTGGAGAACACTTTTGTCTGCAGCTTGCGCCTGCACCTTACATACCCATGGATTTTCAGCACATTCAAATGCATGCCAGGCTCTTCCTAATGCAAGCTGAAAGCTGCTGTCAGAAGGCTTCGCTCCTTGTCAGATCGAAGCAGCAGCACGCACCTTCGAGTTTGGCAGGAACAAAAGAGCCGGAGAAGAGCATGGTCTAGCAACAAGGGGATAGGAAAATGCATTTGCTTCATGTGCCCTTGTCGTCGCCTCACAACAGGTAGCAGCATAAAGCAGATGCGGCTGAAGTTCTTCCGGGCGACAGCTAACATCAATCGAGCAAGTGGTCTTCCCACAGCTATGGTCCTCTGGCAGTCTGAAAGCTTTGCGCACAAGCCGCTTGCTAAGCGCCTTCCTTTGCCTTTAGGCAGTGCTCGTGCAAAACAAGCCTGGGGCGTGAATGCTCACTACCCCGCACACACATTTCGCTGTGCCCGTTGCCAAGCGCTCTGGAAGCACTGTTTATGACGCAAGCGGAACGCCTCTTGCGCTTCCATTCTCAGAGCTCCTGAGTTAAGCACTCTGCGACCGTAGGCGCGAATGCCAGAGGAAAACATTTCCACTGAGTCTGGCAGGGAGAAACTGTACCTGGAGAACACTTTTGTCTGCAGCTTGCGCCTGCACCTTACATACCCATGGAATTTCAGCACATTCAAATGCATGCCAGGCTCTTCCTTACCCAAGCTGAAAGCTGCTGTCCGAAGGCTTGGCTCCTTGTCAGATGGAAGCAGCAGCACGCACCTTTAAGTTTGGCAAATACTAAAGAGCCTCAGAAGAGCATGGTCTAGCAACAAGGGGATAGGAAAATGCATTTGCTTCATGTGCCCTTGTCGTCGCCTCACAGCAGGTAGCAGCATAAAGCAGATGCGGCTGAAGTTCTTCCGGGCGACAGCTAACATCAATCGAGCAGGTGGTCTTCCCACAGCTATGGTCCTCTGGCAGTCTGAAAGCTTTGCGCACAAGCCGCTTGCTAAGCACCTTCATTTGCCTTTAGGCAGTGCTCGTGCACGACAAGCCTGGGGCGTGAATGCTCACTACCCCGCACACACGTTTCGTTGTGCCCGTTGCCAAGCGCTCTGGAAGCACTGTTTATGACGCAAGCGGAACGCCTCTTGTGCTTCCATTCTCAGAGCTCCTGAGTTAAGCACTCTGCGACCGTAGGCGCGAATGCCAGAGGAAAACATTTCCACTGCGTCTGGCAGGGAGAAACTGTACCTGGAGAACACTTTTGTCTGCAGCTTGCGCCTGCACCTTACATACCCATGGATTTTCAGCACATTCAAATGCATGCCAGGCTCTTCCTTATGCAAGCTGAAAGCTGCTGTCAGAAGGCTTGGCTCCTTGTCAGATCGAAGCAGCAGCACGCACCTTCGAGTTTGGCAGGAACTAAAGAGCCGCAGAAGAGCATGGTCTAGCAACAAGGGGATAGGAAAATGCATTTGCTTCATGTGCCCTTGTCGTCGCCTCACAACAGGTAGCAGCATAAAGCAGATGCGGCTGAAGTTCTTCCGGGCGACAGCTAACATCAATCGAGCAAGTGGTCTTCCCACAGCTATGGTCCTCTGGCAGTCTGAAAGCTTTGCGCACAAGCCGCTTGCTAAGCGCCTTCCTTTGCCTTTAGGCAGTGCTCGTGCACAACAAGCCCCGGGCGTGAATGCTCACTACCTCGCACACACATTTCGCTGTGCCCGTTGCCAAGCGCTCTGGAAGCGCTGTTTATGACGCAAGCGGAACGCCTCTTGCGCTTCCATTCTCAGAGCTCCTGAGTTAAGCAATCTGCGACCCTTGGTGCGAATGCCAGAGGAAAACATTTCCACTGAGTCTAGCAGGGAGAAACTGTACCTGGAGAACACCTTTGTCTGCAGCTTGCGCCTGCACCTTACATACCCATGGAATTTCAGCACATTCAAATGCATGCCAGGCTCTTCCTTACCCAAGCTGAAAGCTGCTGTCCGAAGGCTTGGCTCCTTGTCAGATCGAAGCAGCAGCACGCACCTTTAAGTTTGGCAAGTACTAAAGAGCCTCAGAAGACCATGGTCTAGCAACAAGGGGATAGGAAAATGCATTTGCTTCATGTGCCCTTGTCGTCGCCTCACAACAGGTAGCAGCATAAAGCAGATGCGGCTGAAGTTCTTCCGGGCGACAGCTAACATCAATCGAGCAAGTGGTCTTCCCACAGCTATGGTCCTCTGGCAGTCTGAAAGCTTTGCGCACAAGCCGCTTGCTAAGCGCCTTCCTTTGCCTTTAGGCAGTGCTCGTGCAAAACAAGCCTGGGGCGTGAATGCTCACTACCTCGCACACACGTTTCGTTGTGCCCGTTGCCAAGCGCTCTGGAAGCACTGTTTATGACGCAAGCGGAACGCCTCTTGTGCTTCCATTCTCAGAGCTCCTGAGTTAAGCACTCTGCAACCGTAGGCGCGAATGCCAGAGGAAAACATTACCACTGCGTCTGGCAGGGAGAAACTGTACCTGGAGAACACTTTTGTCTGCAGCTTGCACCTGCACCTTACATACCCATGGATTTTCAGCACATTCAAATGCATGCCAGGCTCTTCCTAACGCAAGCTGAAAGCTGCTGTCAGAAGGCTTCGCTCCTTGTCAGATCGAAGCAGCAGCACGCACCTTCGAGTTTGGCAGGAACTAAAGAGCCGCAGAAGAGCATGGTCTAGCAACAAGGGGATAGGAAAATGCATTTGCTTCATGTGCCCTTGTCGTCGCCTCACAGCAGGTAGCAGCATAAAGCAGATGCGGCTGAAGTTCTTCCGGGCGACAGCTAACATCAATCGAGCAGGTGGTCTTCCCACAGCTATGGTCCTCTGGCAGTCTGAAAGCTTTGCGCACAAGCCGCTTGCTAAGCACCTTCATTTGCCTTTAGGCAGTGCTCATGCTTTACCAGCCTGGGCCGAGAATGGTCACTACCGCGCACACACGTTTCGTTGTGCCCGTTGCCAAGCGCTCTGGAAGCACTGTTTATGACGCAAGCGGAACGCCTCTTGTGCTTCCATTCTCAGAGCTCCTGAGTTAAGCACTCTGCGACCGTAGGCGCGAATGCCAGAGGAAAACATTTCCACTGCGTCTGGCAGGGAGAAACTGTACCTGGAGAACACTTTTGTCTGCAGCTTGCACCTGCACCTTACATACCCATGGATTTTCAGCACATTCAAATGCATGCCAGGCTCTTCCTAACGCAAGCTGAAAGCTGCTGTCTGAAGGCTTCGCTCCTTGTCAGATCGAAGCAGCAGCACGCACCTTTAAGTTTGGCAAATACTAAAGAGCCTCAGAAGACCATGGTCTAGCAACAAGGGGATAGGAAAATGCATTTGCTTCATGTGCCCTTGTCGTCGCCTAACTACATGTAGCAGCATAAAGCAGATGCGGCTGAAGTTCTTCCGGGCGACAGCTAACATCAATCGAGCAAGTGGTCTTCCCACAGCTATGGTCCTCTGGCAGTCTGAAAGCTTTGCGCACAAGCCGCTTGCTAAGCGCCTTCCTTTGCCTTTAGGCAGTGCTCGTGCACGACAAGCCTGGGGCGTGAATGCTCACTACCCCGCACACACATTTCGCTGTGCCCGTTGCCAAGCGCTCTGGAAGCACTGTTTATGACGCAAGCGGAACGCCTCTTGCGCTTCCATTCTCAGAGCTCCTGAGTAAAGCACTCTGCGACCCTTGGTGCGAATGCCAGAGGAAAACATTTCCACTGAGTCTGGCAGGGAGAAACTGTACCTGGAGAACACTTTTGTCTGCAGCTTGCACCTGCACCTTACATACCCATGGAATTTCAGCACATTCAAATGCATGCCAGGCTCTTCCTAATGCAAGCTGAAAGCTGCTGTCTGAAGGCTTCGCTCCTTGTCAGATCGAAGCAGCAGCACACACCTTCGAGTTTGGCAGGAACTAAAGAGCCGCAGAAGAGCATGGTCTAGCAACAAGGGGATAGGAAAATGCATTTGCTTCATGTGCCCTTGTCGTCGCCTCACAACAGGTAGCAGCATAAAGCAGATGCGGCTGAAGTTCTTCCGGGCGACAGCTAACATCAATCGAGCAAGTGGTCTTCCCACAGCTATGGTCCTCTGGCAGTCTGAAAGCTTTGCGCACAAGCCGCTTGCTAAGCGCCGTCCTTTGCCTTTAGGCAGTGCTCATGCTTTACCAGCCTGGGGCGAGAATGGTCACTACCGCGCACACACGTTTCGCTGTGCCCGTTGCCAAGCGCTCTGGAAGCACTGTTTATGACGCAAGCCGAACGCCTCTTGCGCTTCCATTCTCAGAGCTCCTGAGTTAAGCAATCTGCGACCCTTGGTGCGAATGCCAGAGGAAAACATTTCCACTGAGTCTGGCAGGGAGAAACTGTACCTGGAGAACACCTTTGTCTGCAGCTTGCACCTGCACCTTACACACCCACGGATATGCAGCACATTCAAATACATACCGAGCTCATTCTTACGCAAGCTGAAAGCTGCTGTCAGAAGTCTGTTCTCCTTGTCAGATCGAAGCAGCAGCACGCACCTTCGAGTTTGGCAGGAACTAAAGAGCCGCAGAAGAGCATGGTCTAGCAACAAGGGGATAGGAAAATGCATTTCCTTCATGTGCCCTTGTCGTCGCCTCACAGCAGGTAGCAGCATAAAGCAGATGCGGCTGAAGTTCTTCCGGGCGACAGCTAACATCAATCGAGCAGGTGGTCTTCCCACAGCTATGGTCCTCTGGCAGTCTGAAAGCTTTGCGCACAAGCCGCTTGCTAAGCACCTTCATTTGCCTTTAGGCAGTGCTCATGCTTTACCAGCCTGGGCCGAGAATGGTCACTACCGCGCACACACGTTTCGTTGTGCCCGTTGCCAAGCGCTCTGGAAGCACTGTTTATGACGCAAGCGGAACGCCTCTTGTGCTTCCATTCTCAGAGCTCCTGAGTTAAGCACTCTGCGACCGTAGGCGCGAATGCCAGAGGAAAACATTTCCACTGCGTCTGGCAGGGAGAAACTGTACCTGGAGAACACTTTTGTCTGCAGCTTGCACCTGCACCTTACATACCCATGGATTTTCAGCACATTCAAATGCATGCCAGGCTCTTCCTAACGCAACCTGAAAGCTGCTGTCAGAAGGCTTCGCTCCTTGTCAGATCGAAGCAGCAGCACGCACCTTCGAGTTTGGCAGGAACTAAAGAGCCGCAGAAGAGCATGGTCTAGCAACAAGGGGATAGGAAAATGCATTTGCTTCATGTGCCCTTGTCGTCGCCTAACTACATGTAGCAGCATAAAGCAGATGCGGCTGAAGTTCTTCCGGGCGACAGCTAACATCAATCGAGCAAGTGGTCTTCCCACAGCTATGGTCCTCTTGCAGTCTGAAAGCTTTGCGCACAAGCCGCTTGCTAAGCGCCTTCCTTTGCCTTTAGGCAGTGCTCGTGCAAAACAAGCCTGGGGCGTGAATGCTCACTACCCCGCACACACATTTCGCTGTGCCCGTTGCCAAGCGCTCTGGAAGCACTGTTTATGACGCAAGCGGAACGCCTCTTGTGCTTCCATTCTCAGAGCTCCTGAGTTAAGCACTCTGTGACCGTAGGCGCGAATGCCAGAGGAAAACATTTCCACTGCGTCTGGCAGGGAGAAACTGTACCTGGAGAACACTTTTGTCTGCAGCTTGCACCTGCACCTTACATACCCATGGATTTTCAGCACATTCAAATGCATGCCAGGCTCTTCCTAACGCAAGCTGAAAGCTGCTGTCTGAAGGCTTCGCTCCTTGTCAGATCGAAGCAGCAGCACGCACCTTCGAGTTTGGCAGGAACTAAAGAGCCGCAGAAGAGCATGGTCTAGCAACAAGGGGATAGGAAAATGCATTTGCTTCATGTGCCCTTGTCGTCGCCTCACAACAGGTAGCAGCATAAAGCAGATGCGGCTGAAGTTCTTCCGGGCGACAGCTAACATCAATCGAGCAAGTGGTCTTCCCACAGCTATGGTCCTCTGGCAGTCTGAAAGCTTTGCGCACAAGCCGCTTGCTAAGCGCCTTCCTTTGCCTTTAGGCAGTGCTCGTGCACAACAAGCCTCGGGCGTGAATGCTCTCTACATCGCACACACATTTCGCTGTGCCCGTTGCCAAGCGCTCTGGAAGCACTGTTTATGACGCAAGCGGAACGCCTCTTGCGCTTCCATTCTCAGAGCTCCTGAGTTAAGCAACCTGCGACCGTAGGCGCGAATGCCAGAGGAAAACATTACCACTGCGTCTGGCAGGGAGAAACTGTACCTGGAGAACACTTTTGTCTGCAGCTTGCACCTGCACCTTACATACCCATGGATTTTCAGCACATTCAAATGCATGCCAGGCTCTTCCTAACGCAAGCTGAAAGCTGCTGTCTGAAGGCTTCGCTCCTTGTCAGATCGAAGCAGCAGCACACACCTTCGAGTTTGGCAGGAACTAAAGAGCCGCAGAAGAGCATGGTCTAGCAACAAGGGGATAGGAAAATGCATTTGCTTCATGTGCCCTTGTCGTCGCCTCACAACAGGTAGCAGCATAAAGCAGATGCGGCTGAAGTTCTTCCGGGCGACAGCTAACATCAATCGAGCAAGTGGTCTTCCCACAGCTATGGTCCTCTGGCAGTCTGAAAGCTTTGCGCACAAGCCGCTTGCTAAGCGCCTTCCTTTGCCTTTAGGCAGTGCTCGTGCACAACAAGCCTCGGGCGTGAATGCTCACTACCTCGCACACACATTTCGCTGTGCCCGTTGCCAAGCGCTCTGGAAGCGCTGTTTATGACGCAAGCGGAACGCCTCTTGCGCTTCCATTCTCAGAGCTCCTGAGTTAAGCAATCTGCGACCCTTGGTGCGAATGCCAGAGGAAAACATTTCCACTGAGTCTAGCAGGGAGAAACTGTACCTGGAGAACACTTTTGTCTGCAGCTTGCGCCTGCACCTTACATACCCATGGAATTTCAGCACATTCAAATGCATGCCAGGCTCTTCCTTACCCAAGCTGAAAGCTGCTGTCCGAAGGCTTGGCTCCTTGTCAGATGGAAGCAGCAGCACGCACCTTTAAGTTTGGCAAGTACTAAAGAGCCTCAGAAGACCATGGTCTAGCAACAAGGGGATAGGAAAATGCATTTGCTTCATGTGCCCTTGTCGTCGCCTCACAACAGGTAGCAGCATAAAGCAGATGCGGCTGAAGTTCTTCCGGGCGACAGCTAACATCAATCGAGCAAGTGGCCTTCCCACAGCTATGGTCCTCTGGCAGTCTGAAAGCTTTGCGCACAAGCCGCTTGCTAAGCGCCTTCCTTTGCCTTTAGGCAGTGCTCGTGCAAAACAAGCCTGGGGCGTGAATGCTCACTACCCCGCACACACATTTCGCTGTGCCCGTTGCCAAGCGCTCTGGAAGCACTGTTTATGACGCAAGCGGAACGCCTCTTGCGCTTCCATTCTCAGAGCTCCTGAGTAAAGCACTCTGCGACCCTTGGTGCGAATGCCAGAGGAAAACATTTCCACTGAGTCTGGCAGGGAGAAACTGTACCTGGAGAACACTTTTGTCTGCAGCTTGCACCTGCACCTTACATACCCATGGATTTTCAGCACATTCAAATGCATGCCAGGCTCTTCCTAATGCAAGCTGAAAGCTGCTGTCTGAAGGCTTCGCTCCTTGTCAGATCGAAGCAGCAGCACACACCTTCGAGTTTGGCAGGAACTAAAGAGCCGCAGAAGACCATGGTCTAGCAACAAGGGGATAGGAAAATGCATTTGCTTCATGTGCCCTTGTCGTCGCCTCACAACAGGTAGCAGCATAAAGCAGATGCGGCTGAAGTTCTTCCGGGCGACAGCTAACATCAATCGAGCAAGTGGTCTTCCCACAGCTATGGTCCTCTGGCAGTCTGAAAGCTTTGCGCACAAGCCGCTTGCTAAGCGCCTTCCTTTGCCTTTAGGCAGTGCTCATGCTTTACCAGCCTGGGGCGAGAATGGTCACTACCGCGCACGCACGTTTCGCTGTGCCCGTTGCCAAGCGCTCTGGAAGCACTGTTTATGACGCAAGCCGAACGCCTCTTGCGCTTCCATTCTCAGAGCTCCTGAGTTAAGCAATCTGCGACCCTTGGTGCGAATGCCAGAGGAAAACATTTCCACTGAGTCTGGCAGGGAGAAACTGTACCTGGAGAACACCTTTGTCTGGAGCTTGCACCTGCACCTTACACACCCACGGATATGCAGCACATTCAAATACATACCGAACTCATTCTTACGCAAGCTGAAAGCTGCTGTCAGAAGTCTGTTCTCCTTGTCAGATCGAAGCAGCAGCACGCACCTTCGAGTTTGGCAGGAACTAAAGAGCCGCAGAAGAGCATGGTCTAGCAACAAGGGGATAGGAAAATGCATTTCCTTCATGTGCCCTTGTCGTCGCCTCACAGCAGGTAGCAGCATAAAGCAGATGCGGCTGAAGTTCTTCCGGGCGACAGCTAACATCAATCGAGCAGGTGGTCTTCCCACAGCTATGGTCCTCTGGCAGTCTGAAAGCTTTGCGCACAAGCCGCTTGCTAAGCACCTTCATTTGCCTTTAGGCAGTGCTCATGCTTTACCAGCCTGGGGCGAGAATGGTCACTACCGCGCACACACGTTTCGTTGTGCCCGTTGCCAAGCGCTCTGGAAGCACTGTTTATGACGCAAGCGGAACGCCTCTTGTGCTTCCATTCTCAGAGCTCCTGAGTTAAGCACTCTGCGACCGTAGGCGCGAATGCCAGAGGAAAACATTTCCACTGCGTCTGGCAGGGAGAAACTGTACCTGGAGAACACTTTTGTCTGCAGCTTGCACCTGCACCTTACATACCCATGGATTTTCAGCACATTCAAATGCATGCCAGGCTCTTCCTAACGCAAGCTGAAAGCTGCTGTCTGAAGGCTTCGCTCCTTGTCAGATCGAAGCAGCAGCACACACCTTCGAGTTTGGCAGGAACTAAAGAGCCGCAGAAGACCATGGTCTAGCAACAAGGGGATAGGAAAATGCATTTGCTTCATGTGCCCTTGTCGTCGCCTCACAACAGGTAGCAGCATAAAGCAGATGCGGCTGAAGTTCTTCCGGGCGACAGCTAACATCAATCGAGCAAGTGGTCTTCCCACAGCTATGGTCCTCTGGCAGTCTGAAAGCTTTGCGCACAAGCCGCTTGCTAAGCGCCTTCCTTTGCCTTTAGGCAGTGCTCGTGCACAACAAGCCTCGGGCGTGAATGCTCACTACATCGCACACACATTTCGCTGTGCCCGTTGCCAAGCGCTCTGGAAGCGCTGTTTATGACGCAAGCGGAACGCCTCTTGCGCTTCCATTCTCAGAGCTCCTGAGTTAAGCAATCTGCGACCCTTGGTGCGAATGCCAGAGGAAAACATTTCCACTGAGTCTAGCAGGGAGAAACTGTACCTGGAGAACACTTTTGTCTGCAGCTTGCACCTGCACCTTACATACCCATGGAATTTCAGCACATTCAAATGCATGCCAGGCTCTTCCTTACCCAAGCTGAAAGCTGCTGTCCGAAGGCTTGGCTCCTTGTCAGATGGAAGCAGCAGCACGCACCTTTAAGTTTGGCAAGTACTAAAGAGCCTCAGAAGACCATGGTCTAGCAACAAGGGGATAGGAAAATGCATTTGCTTCATGTGCCCTTGTCGTCGCCTCACAACAGGTAGCAGCATAAAGCAGATGCGGCTGAAGTTCTTCCGGGCGACAGCTAACATCAATCGAGCAAGTGGTCTTCCCACAGCTATGGTCCTCTGGCAGTCTGAAAGCTTTGCGCACAAGCCGCTTGCTAAGCGCCTTCCTTTGCCTTTAGGCAGTGCTCGTGCACGACAAGCCTCGGGCGTGAATGCTCACTACCTCGCACACACGTTTCGTTGTGCCCGTTGCCAAGCGCTCTGGAAGCACTGTTTATGACGCAAGCGGAACGCCTCTTGCGCTTCCATTCTCAGAGCTCCTGAGTAAAGCACTCTGCGACCCTTGGTGCGAATGCCAGAGGAAAACATTTCCACTGCGTCTGGCAGGGAGAAACTGTACCTGGAGAACACTTTTGTCTGCAGCTTGCACCTGCACCTTACATACCCATGGATTTTCAGCACATTCAAATGCATGCCAGGCTCTTCCTAATGCAAGCTGAAAGCTGCTGTCTGAAGGCTTCGCTCCTTGTCAGATCGAAGCAGCAGCACACACCTTCGAGTTTGGCAGGAACTAAAGAGCCGCAGAAGACCATGGTCTAGCAACAAGGGGATAGGAAAATGCATTTGCTTCATGTGCCCTTGTCGTCGCCTCACAACAGGTAGCAGCATAAAGCAGATGCGGCTGAAGTTCTTCCGGGCGACAGCTAACATCAATCGAGCAAGTGGTCTTCCCACAGCTATGGTCCTCTGGCAGTCTGAAAGCTTTGCGCACAAGCCGCTTGCTAAGCGCCTTCCTTTGCCTTTAGGCAGTGCTCGTGCACAACAAATCTCGGGCGTGAATGCTCACTACATCGCACACACATTTCGCTGTGCCCGTTGCCAAGCGCTCTGGAAGCGCTGTTTATGACGCAAGCGGAACGCCTCTTGCGCTTCCATTCTCAGAGCTCCTGAGTTAAGCAATCTGCGACCCTTGGTGCGAATGCCAGAGGAAAACATTTCCACTGAGTCTGGCAGGGAGAAACTGTACCTGGAGAACACTTTTGTCTGCAGCTTGCACCTGCACCTTACATACCCATGGATTTTCAGCACATTCAAATGCATGCCAGGCTCTTCCTAATGCAAGCTGAAAGCTGCTGTCTGAAGGCTTCGCTCCTTGTCAGATCGAAGCAGCAGCACACACCTTCGAGTTTGGCAGGAACTAAAGAGCCGCAGAAGACCATGGTCTAGCAACAAGGGGATAGGAAAATGCATTTGCTTCATGTGCCCTTGTCGTCGCCTCACAACAGGTAGCAGCATAAAGCAGATGCGGCTGAAGTTCTTCCGGGCGACAGCTAACATCAATCGAGCAAGTGGTCTTCCCACAGCTATGGTCCTCTGGCAGTCTGAAAGTTTTGCGCACAAGCCGCTTGCTAAGCGCCGTCCTTTGCCTTTAGGCAGTGCTCATGCTTTACCAGCCTGGGGCGAGAATGGTCACTACCGCGCACACACGTTTCGCTGTGCCCGTTGCCAAGCGCTCTGGAAGCACTGTTTATGACGCAAGCCGAACGCCTCTTGCGCTTCCATTCTCAGAGCTCCTGAGTTAAGCAATCTGCGACCCTTGGTGCGAATGCCAGAGGAAAACATTTCCACTGAGTCTGGCAGGGAGAAACTGTACCTGGAGAACACCTTTGTCTGGAGCTTGCACCTGCACCTTACACACCCACGGATATGCAGCACATTCAAATACATACCGAGCTCATTCTTACGCAAGCTGAAAGCTGCTGTCAGAAGTCTGTTCTCCTTGTCAGATCGAAGCAGCAGCACGCACCTTCGAGTTTGGCAGGAACTAAAGAGCCGCAGAAGAGCATGGTCAAGCAACAAGGGGATAGGAAAATGCATTTGCTTCATGTGCCCTTGTCGTCGCCTCACAACAGGTAGCAGCATAAAGCAGATGCGGCTGAAGTTCTTCCGGGCGACAGCTAACATCAATCGAGCAAGTGGTCTTCCCACAGCTATGGTCCTCTGGCAGTCTGAAAGCTTTGCGCACAAGCCGCTTGCTAAGCGCCTTCCTTTGCCTTTAGGCAGTGCTCGTGCAAAACAAGCCTGGGGCGTGAATGCTCACTACCCCGCACACACATTTCGCTGTGCCCGTTGCCAAGCGCTCTGGAAGCACTGTTTATGACGCAAGCGGAACGCCTCTTGCGCTTCCATTCTCAGAGCTCCTGAGTTAAGCACTCTGCGACCGTAGGCGCGAATGCCAGAGGAAAACATTTCCACTGCGTCTGGCAGGGAGAAACTGTACCTGGAGAACACTTTTGTCTGCAGCTTGCGCCTGCACCTTACATACCCATGGAATTTCAGCACATTCAAATGCATGCCAGGCTCTTCCTTACCCAAGCTGAAAGCTGCTGTCCGAAGGCTTGGCTCCTTGTCAGATGGAAGCAGCAGCACGCACCTTTAAGTTTGGCAAATACTAAAGAGCCTCAGAAGACCATGGTCTAGCAACAAGGGGATAGGAAAATGCATTTGCTTCATGTGCCCTTGTCGTCGCCTAACTACATGTAGCAGCATAAAGCAGATGCGGCTGAAGTTCTTCCGGGCGACAGCTAACATCAATCGAGCAAGTGGTCTTCCCACAGCTATGGTCCTCTGGCAGTCTGAAAGCTTTGCGCACAAGCCGCTTGCTAAGCGCCTTCCTTTGCCTTTAGGCAGTGCTCGTGCACGACAAGCCTGGGGCGTGAATGCTCACTACCCCGCACACACATTTCGCTGTGCCCGTTGCCAAGCGCTCTGGAAGCACTGTTTATGACGCAAGCGGAACGCCTCTTGCGCTTCCATTCTCAGAGCTCCTGAGTAAAGCACTCTGCGACCCTTGGTGCGAATGCCAGAGGAAAACATTTCCACTGAGTCTGGCAGGGAGAAACTGTACCTGGAGAACACTTTTGTCTGCAGCTTGCACCTGCACCTTACATACCCATGGTTTTTCAGCACATTCAAATGCATGCCAGGCTCTTCCTAACGCAAGCTGAAAGCTGCTGTCAGAAGGCTTCGCTCCTTGTCAGATCGAAGCAGCAGCACGCACCTTCGAGTTTGGCAGGAACTAAAGAGCCGCAGAAGAGCATGGTCTAGCAACAAGGGGATAGGAAAATGCATTTGCTTCATGTGCCCTTGTCGTCGCCTCACAACAGGTAGCAGCATAAAGCAGATGCGGCTGAAGTTCTTCCGGGCGACAGCTAACATCAATCGAGCAAGCGGTCTTCCCACAGCTATGGTCCTCTGGCAGTCTGAAAGCTTTGCGCACAAGCCGCTTGCTAAGCGCCTTCCTTTGCCTTTAGGCAGTGCTCGTGCACAACAAGCCTCGGGCGTGAATATTCACTACCCCGCACACACGTTTCGCTGTGCCCGTTACCAAGAGCTCTGGAAGCGCTGTTTATGACGCAAGCGGAACGCCTCTTGCGCTTCCATTCTCAGAGCTCCTGAGTAAAGCACTCTGCGACCCTTGGTGCGAATGCCAGAGGAAAACATTTCCACTGCGTCTGGCAGAGAGAAACTGTACCTGGAGAACACTTTTGTCTGCAGCTTGCACCTGCACCTTACATACCCATGGATTTTCAGCACATTCAAATGCATGCCAGGCTCTTCCTAACGCAACCTGAAAGCTGCTGTCAGAAGGCTTCGCTCCTTGTCAGATCGAAGCAGCAGCACGCACCTTCGAGTTTGGCAGGAACTAAAGAGCCGCAGAAGAGCATGGTCTAGCAACAAGGGGATAGGAAAATGCATTTCCTTCATGTGCCCTTGTCGTCGCCTCACAGCAGGTAGCAGCATAAAGCAGATGCGGCTGAAGTTCTTCCGGGCGACAGCTAACATCAATCGAGCAGGTGGTCTTCCCACAGCTATGGTCCTCTGGCAGTCTGAAAGCTTTGCGCACAAGCCGCTTGCTAAGCACCTTCATTTGCCTTTAGGCAGTGCTCGTGCACGACAAGCCTGGGGCGTGAATGCTCACTACCCCGCACACACGTTTCGTTGTGCCCGTTGCCAAGCGCTCTGGAAGCACTGTTTATGACGCAAGCGGAACGCCTCTTGTGCTTCCATTCTCAGAGCTCCTGAGTTAAGCACTCTGCGACCGTAGGCGCGAATGCCAGAGGAAAACATTTCCACTGCGTCTGGCAGGGAGAAACTGTACCTGGAGAACACTTTTGTCTGCAGCTTGCGCCTGCACCTTACATACCCATGGATTTTCAGCACATTCAAATGCATGCCAGGCTCTTCCTTATGCAAGCTGAAAGCTGCTGTCAGAAGGCTTGGCTCCTTGTCAGATCGAAGCAGCAGCACGCACCTTCGAGTTTGGCAGGAACTAAAGAGCCGCAGAAGAGCATGGTCTAGCAACAAGGGGATAGGAAAATGCATTTGCTTCATGTGCCCTTGTCGTCGCCTCACAACAGGTAGCAGCATAAAGCAGATGCGGCTGAAGTTCTTCCGGGCGACAGCTAACATCAATCGAGCAAGTGGTCTTCCCACAGCTATGGTCCTCTGGCAGTCTGAAAGCTTTGCGCACAAGCCGCTTGCTAAGCGCCTTCCTTTGCCTTTAGGCAGTGCTCGTGCACAACAAGCCCCGGGCGTGAATGCTCACTACCTCGCACACACATTTCGCTGTGCCCGTTGCCAAGCGCTCTGGAAGCGCTGTTTATGACGCAAGCGGAACGCCTCTTGCGCTTCCATTCTCAGAGCTCCTGAGTTAAGCAATCTGCGACCCTTGGTGCGAATGCCAGAGGAAAACATTTCCACTGAGTCTAGCAGGGAGAAACTGTACCTGGAGAACACCTTTGTCTGCAGCTTGCGCCTGCACCTTACATACCCATGGAATTTCAGCACATTCAAATGCATGCCAGGCTCTTCCTTACCCAAGCTGAAAGCTGCTGTCCGAAGGCTTGGCTCCTTGTCAGATGGAAGCAGCAGCACGCACCTTTAAGTTTGGCAAGTACTAAAGAGCCTCAGAAGACCATGGTCTAGCAACAAGGGGATAGGAAAATGCATTTGCTTCATGTGCCCTTGTCGTCGCCTCACAACAGGTAGCAGCATAAAGCAGATGCGGCTGAAGTTCTTCCGGGCGACAGCTAACATCAATCGAGCAAGTGGTCTTCCCACAGCTATGGTCCTCTGGCAGTCTGAAAGCTTTGCGCACAAGCCGCTTGCTAAGCGCCTTCCTTTGCCTTTAGGCAGTGCTCGTGCAAAACAAGCCTGGGGCGTGAATGCTCACTACCTCGCACACACGTTTCGTTGTGCCCGTTGCCAAGCGCTCTGGAAGCACTGTTTATGACGCAAGCGGAACGCCTCTTGTGCTTCCATTCTCAGAGCTCCTGAGTTAAGCACTCTGCGACCGTAGGCGCGAATGCCAGAGGAAAACATTACCACTGCGTCTGGCAGGGAGAAACTGTACCTGGAGAACACTTTTGTCTGCAGCTTGCACCTGCACCTTACATACCCATGGATTTTCAGCACATTCAAATGCATGCCAGGCTCTTCCTAACGCAAGCTGAAAGCTGCTGTCAGAAGGCTTCGCTCCTTGTCAGATCGAAGCAGCAGCACGCACCTTCGAGTTTGGCAGGAACTAAAGAGCCGCAGAAGAGCATGGTCTAGCAACAAGGGGATAGGAAAATGCATTTCCTTCATGTGCCCTTGTCGTCGCCTCACAGCAGGTAGCAGCATAAAGCAGATGCGGCTGAAGTTCTTCCGGGCGACAGCTAACATCAATCGAGCAGGTGGTCTTCCCACAGCTATGGTCCTCTGGCAGTCTGAAAGCTTTGCGCACAAGCCGCTTGCTAAGCACCTTCATTTGCCTTTAGGCAGTGCTCGTGCACGACAAGCCTGGGGCGTGAATGCTCACTACCCCGCACACACATTTCGCTGTGCCCGTTGCCAAGCGCTCTGGAAGCACTGTTTATGACGCAAGCGGAACGCCTCTTGCGCTTCCATTCTCAGAGCTCCTGAGTAAAGCACTCTGCGACCCTTGGTGCGAATGCCAGAGGAAAACATTTCCACTGAGTCTGGCAGGGAGAAACTGTACCTGGAGAACACTTTTGTCTGCAGCTTGCGCCTGCACCTTACATACCCATGGATTTTCAGCACATTCAAATGCATGCCAGGCTCTTCCTAACGCAAGCTGAAAGCTGCTGTCAGAAGGCTTCGCTCCTTGTCAGATCGAAGCAGCAGCACGCACCTTCGAGTTTGGCAGGAACTAAAGAGCCGCAGAAGAGCATGGTCTAGCAACAAGGGGATAGGAAAATGCATTTGCTTCATGTGCCCTTGTCGTCGCCTCACAACAGGTAGCAGCATAAAGCAGATGCGGCTGAAGTTCTTCCGGGCGACAGCTAACATCAATCGAGCAAGTGGTCTTCCCACAGCTATGGTCCTCTGGCAGTCTGAAAGCTTTGCGCACAAGCCGCTTGCTAAGCGCCTTCCTTTGCCTTTAGGCAGTGCTCGTGCAAAACAAGCCTGGGGCGTGAATGCTCACTACCCCGCACACACATTTCGCTGTGCCCGTTGCCAAGCGCTCTGGAAGCACTGTTTATGACGCAAGCGGAACGCCTCTTGCGCTTCCATTCTCAGAGCTCCTGAGTTAAGCACTCTGCGACCCTTGGTGCGAATGCCAGAGGAAAACATTTCCACTGAGTCTGGCAGGGAGAAACTGTACCTGGAGAACACTTTTGTCTGCAGCTTGCACCTGCACCTTACATACCCATGGATTTTCAGCACATTCAAATGCATGCCAGGCTCTTCCTAACGCAAGCTGAAAGCTGCTGTCAGAAGGCTTCGCTCCTTGTCAGATCGAAGCAGCAGCACGCACCTTCGAGTTTGGCAGGAACTAAAGAGCCGCAGAAGAGCATGGTCTAGCAACAAGGGGATAGGAAAATGCATTTGCTTCATGTGCCCTTGTCGTCGCCTCACAACAGGTAGCAGCATAAAGCAGATGCGGCTGAAGTTCTTCCGGGCGACAGCTAACATCAATCGAGCAAGTGGTCTTCCCACAGCTATGGTCCTCTGGCAGTCTGAAAGCTTTGCGCACAAGCCGCTTGCTAAGCGCCTTCCTTTTCCTTTAGGCAGTGCTCGTGCACAACAAGCCACGGGCGTGAATATTCACTACCCCGCACACACGTTTCGCTGTCCCCGTTGCCAAGCGCTCTGGAAGCGCTGTTTATGACGCAAGCGGAACGCCTCTTGCGCTTCCATTCTCAGAGCTCCTGAGTAAAGCACTCTGCGACCCTTGGTGCGAATGCCAGAGGAAAACATTTCCACTGAGTCTGGCAGGGAGAAACTGTACCTGGAGAACACTTTTGTCTGCAGCTTGCACCTGCACCTTACATACCCATGGATTTTCAGCACATTCAAATGCATGCCAGGCTCTTCCTAACGCAACCTGAAAGCTGCTGTCAGAAGGCTTCGCTCCTTGTCAGATCGAAGCAGCAGCACGCACCTTCGAGTTTGGCAGGAACTAAAGAGCCGCAGAAGAGCATGGTCTAGCAACAAGGGGATAGGAAAATGCATTTCCTTCATGTGCCCTTGTCTTTGCCTCACAGCAGGTAGCAGCATAAAGCAGATGCGGCTGAAGTTCTTCCGGGCGACAGCTAACATCAATCGAGCAGGTGGTCTTCCCACAGCTATGGTCCTCTGGCAGTCTGAAAGCTTTGCGCACAAGCCGCTTGCTAAGCACCTTCATTTGCCTTTAGGCAGTGCTCGTGCACGACAAGCCTGGGGCGTGAATGCTCACTACCCCGCACACACGTTTCGTTGTGCCCGTTGCCAAGCGCTCTGGAAGCACTGTTTATGACGCAAGCGGAACGCCTCTTGTGCTTCCATTCTCAGAGCTCCTGAGTTAAGCACTCTGCGACCGTAGGCGCGAATGCCAGAGGAAAACATTTCCACTGCGTCTGGCAGGGAGAAACTGTACCTGGAGAACACTTTTGTCTGCAGCTTGCGCCTGCACCTTACATACCCATGGATTTTCAGCACATTCAAATGCATGCCAGGCTCTTCCTTATGCAAGCTGAAAGCTGCTGTCAGAAGGCTTGGCTCCTTGTCAGATCGAAGCAGCAGCACGCACCTTCGAGTTTGGCAGGAACTAAAGAGCCGCAGAAGAGCATGGTCTAGCAACAAGGGGATAGGAAAATGCATTTGCTTCATGTGCCCTTGTCGTCGCCTCACAACAGGTAGCAGCATAAAGCAGATGCGGCTGAAGTTCTTCCGGGCGACAGCTAACATCAATCGAGCAAGTGGTCTTCCCACAGCTATGGTCCTCTGGCAGTCTGAAAGCTTTGCGCACAAGCCGCTTGCTAAGCGCCTTCCTTTGCCTTTAGGCAGTGCTCGTGCAAAACAAGCCTGGGGCGTGAATGCTCACTACCTCGCACACACGTTTCGTTGTGCCCGTTGCCAAGCGCTCTGGAAGCACTGTTTATGACGCAAGCGGAACGCCTCTTGTGCTTCCATACTCAGAGCTCCTGAGTTAAGCACTCTGCGACCGTAGGCGCGAATGCCAGAGGAAAACATTACCACTGCGTCTGGCAGGGAGAAACTGTACCTGGAGAACACTTTTGTCTGCAGCTTGCACCTGCACCTTACATACCCATGGATTTTCAGCACATTCAAATGCATGCCAGGCTCTTCCTAACGCAAGCTGAAAGCTGCTGTCAGAAGGCTTCGCTCCTTGTCAGATCGAAGCAGCAGCACGCACCTTCGAGTTTGGCAGGAACTAAAGAGCCGCAGAAGAGCATGGTCTAGCAACAAGGGGATAGGAAAATGCATTTCCTTCATGTGCCCTTGTCGTCGCCTCACAGCAGGTAGCAGCATAAAGCAGATGCGGCTGAAGTTCTTCCGGGCGACAGCTAACATCAATCGAGCAGGTGGTCTTCCCACAGCTATGGTCCTCTGGCAGTCTGAAAGCTTTGCGCACAAGCCGCTTGCTAAGCACCTTCATTTGCCTTTAGGCAGTGCTCGTGCACGACAAGCCTGGGGCGTGAATGCTCACTACCCCGCACACACATTTCGCTGTGCCCGTTGCCAAGCGCTCTGGAAGCACTGTTTATGACGCAAGCGGAACGCCTCTTGCGCTTCCATTCTCAGAGCTCCTGAGTAAAGCACTCTGCGACCCTTGGTGCGAATGCCAGAGGAAAACATTTCCACTGAGTCTGGCAGGGAGAAACTGTACCTGGAGAACACTTTTGTCTGCAGCTTGCGCCTGCACCTTACATACCCATGGATTTTCAGCACATTCAAATGCATGCCAGGCTCTTCCTAACGCAAGCTGAAAGCTGCTGTCAGAAGGCTTCGCTCCTTGTCAGATCGAAGCAGCAGCACGCACCTTCGAGTTTGGCAGGAACTAAAGAGCCGCAGAAGAGCATGGTCTAGCAACAAGGGGATAGGAAAATGCATTTGCTTCATGTGCCCTTGTCGTCGCCTCACAACAGGTAGCAGCATAAAGCAGATGCGGCTGAAGTTCTTCCGGGCGACAGCTAACATCAATCGAGCAAGTGGTCTTCCCACAGCTATGGTCCTCTGGCAGTCTGAAAGCTTTGCGCACAAGCCGCTTGCTAAGCGCCTTCCTTTGCCTTTAGGCAGTGCTCGTGCAAAACAAGCCTGGGGCGTGAATGCTCACTACCCCGCACACACATTTCGCTGTGCCCGTTGCCAAGCGCTCTGGAAGCACTGTTTATGACGCAAGCGGAACGCCTCTTGCGCTTCCATTCTCAGAGCTCCTGAGTTAAGCACTCTGCGACCCTTGGTGCGAATGCCAGAGGAAAACATTTCCACTGAGTCTGGCAGGGAGAAACTGTACCTGGAGAACACTTTTGTCTGCAGCTTGCACCTGCACCTTACATACCCATGGATTTTCAGCACATTCAAATGCATGCCAGGCTCTTCCTAACGCAAGCTGAAAGCTGCTGTCAGAAGGCTTCGCTCCTTGTCAGATCGAAGCAGCAGCACGCACCTTCGAGTTTGGCAGGAACTAAAGAGCCGCAGAAGAGCATGGTCTAGCAACAAGGGGATAGGAAAATGCATTTGCTTCATGTGCCCTTGTCGTCGCCTCACAACAGGTAGCAGCATAAAGCAGATGCGGCTGAAGTTCTTCCGGGCGACAGCTAACATCAATCGAGCAAGCGGTCTTCCCACAGCTATGGTCCTCTGGCAGTCTGAAAGCTTTGCGCACAAGCCGCTTGCTAAGCGCCTTCCTTTTCCTTTAGGCAGTGCTCGTGCACAACAAGCCACGGGCGTGAATATTCACTACCCCGCACACACGTTTCGCTGTCCCCGTTGCCAAGCGCTCTGGAAGCGCTGTTTATGACGCAAGCGGAACGCCTCTTGCGCTTCCATTCTCAGAGCTCCTGAGTAAAGCACTCTGCGACCCTTGGTGCGAATGCCAGAGGAAAACATTTCCACTGAGTCTGGCAGGGAGAAACTGTACCTGGAGAACACTTTTGTCTGCAGCTTGCACCTGCACCTTACATACCCATGGATTTTCAGCACATTCAAATGCATGCCAGGCTCTTCCTAACGCAACCTGAAAGCTGCTGTCAGAAGGCTTCGCTCCTTGTCAGATCGAAGCAGCAGCACGCACCTTCGAGTTTGGCAGGAACTAAAGAGCCGCAGAAGAGCATGGTCTAGCAACAAGGGGATAGGAAAATGCATTTCCTTCATGTGCCCTTGTCTTTGCCTCACAGCAGGTAGCAGCATAAAGCAGATGCGGCTGAAGTTCTTCCGGGCGACAGCTAACATCAATCGAGCAGGTGGTCTTCCCACAGCTATGGTCCTCTGGCAGTCTGAAAGCTTTGCGCACAAGCCGCTTGCTAAGCACCTTCATTTGCCTTTAGGCAGTGCTCGTGCACGACAAGCCTGGGGCGTGAATGCTCACTACCCCGCACACACGTTTCGTTGTGCCCGTTGCCAAGCGCTCTGGAAGCACTGTTTATGACGCAAGCGGAACGCCTCTTGTGCTTCCATTCTCAGAGCTCCTGAGTTAAGCACTCTGCGACCGTAGGCGCGAATGCCAGAGGAAAACATTTCCACTGCGTCTGGCAGGGAGAAACTGTACCTGGAGAACACTTTTGTCTGCAGCTTGCGCCTGCACCTTACATACCCATGGATTTTCAGCACATTCAAATGCATGCCAGGCTCTTCCTTATGCAAGCTGAAAGCTGCTGTCAGAAGGCTTGGCTCCTTGTCAGATCGAAGCAGCAGCACGCACCTTCGAGTTTGGCAGGAACTAAAGAGCCGCAGAAGAGCATGGTCTAGCAACAAGGGGATAGGAAAATGCATTTGCTTCATGTGCCCTTGTCGTCGCCTCACAACAGGTAGCAGCATAAAGCAGATGCGGCTGAAGTTCTTCCGGGCGACAGCTAACATCAATCGAGCAAGTGGTCTTCCCACAGCTATGGTCCTCTGGCAGTCTGAAAGCTTTGCGCACAAGCCGCTTGCTAAGCGCCTTCCTTTGCCTTTAGGCAGTGCTCGTGCACAACAAGCCCCGGGCGTGAATGCTCACTACCTCGCACACACATTTCGCTGTGCCCGTTGCCAAGCGCTCTGGAAGCGCTGTTTATGACGCAAGCGGAACGCCTCTTGCGCTTCCATTCTCAGAGCTCCTGAGTTAAGCAATCTGCGACCCTTGGTGCGAATGCCAGAGGAAAACATTTCCACTGAGTCTAGCAGGGAGAAACTGTACCTGGAGAACACCTTTGTCTGCAGCTTGCGCCTGCACCTTACATACCCATGGAATTTCAGCACATTCAAATGCATGCCAGGCTCTTCCTTACCCAAGCTGAAAGCTGCTGTCCGAAGGCTTGGCTCCTTGTCAGATGGAAGCAGCAGCACGCACCTTTAAGTTTGGCAAGTACTAAAGAGCCTCAGAAGACCATGGTCTAGCAACAAGGGGATAGGAAAATGCATTTGCTTCATGTGCCCTTGTCGTCGCCTCACAACAGGTAGCAGCATAAAGCAGATGCGGCTGAAGTTCTTCCGGGCGACAGCTAACATCAATCGAGCAAGTGGTCTTCCCACAGCTATGGTCCTCTGGCAGTCTGAAAGCTTTGCGCACAAGCCGCTTGCTAAGCGCCTTCCTTTGCCTTTAGGCAGTGCTCGTGCAAAACAAGCCTGGGGCGTGAATGCTCACTACCTCGCACACACGTTTCGTTGTGCCCGTTGCCAAGCGCTCTGGAAGCGCTGTTTATGACGCAAGCGGAACGCCTCTTGTGCTTCCATTCTCAGAGCTCCTGAGTTAAGCACTCTGCGACCGTAGGCGCGAATGCCAGAGGAAAACATTTCCACTGCGTCTGGCAGGGAGAAACTGTACCTGGAGAACACTTTTGTCTGCAGCTTGCACCTGCACCTTACATACCCATGGATTTTCAGCACATTCAAATGCATGCCAGGCTCTTCCTAACGCAAGCTGAAAGCTGCTGTCTGAAGGCTTCGCTCCTTCTCAGATCGAAGCAGCAGCACGCACCTTTAAGTTTGGCAAATACTAAAGAGCCTCAGAAGACCATGGTCTAGCAACAAGGGGATAGGAAAATGCATTTGCTTCATGTGCCCTTGTCGTCCCCTAACTACATGTAGCAGCATAAAGCAGATGCGGCTGAAGTTCTTCCGGGCGACAGCTAACATCAATCGAGCAAGTGGTCTTCCCACAGCTATGGTCCTCTGGCAGTCTGAAAGCTTTGCGCACAAGCCGCTTGCTAAGCGCCTTCCTTTGCCTTTAGGCAGTGCTCGTGCACGACAAGCCTGGGGCGTGAATGCTCACTACCCCGCACACACATTTCGCTGTGCCCGTTGCCAAGCGCTCTGGAAGCACTGTTTATGACGCAAGCGGAACGCCTCTTGCGCTTCCATTCTCAGAGCTCCTGAGTAAAGCACTCTGCGACCCTTGGTGCGAATGCCAGAGGAAAACATTTCCACTGAGTCTGGCAGGGAGAAACTGTACCTGGAGAACACTTTTGTATGCAGCTTGCGCCTGCACCTTACATACCCATGGATTTTCAGCACATTCAAATGCATGCCAGGCTCTTCCTAACGCAAGCTGAAAGCTGCTGTCAGAAGGCTTCGCTCCTTGTCAGATCGAAGCAGCAGCACGCACCTTCGAGTTTGGCAGGAACTAAAGAGCCGCAGAAGAGCATGGTCTAGCAACAAGGGGATAGGAAAATGCATTTGCTTCATGTGCCCTTGTCGTCGCCTCACAACAGGTAGCAGCATAAAGCAGATGCGGCTGAAGTTCTTCCGGGCGACAGCTAACATCAATCGAGCAAGTGGTCTTCCCACAGCTATGGTCCTCTGGCAGTCTGAAAGCTTTGCGCACAAGCCGCTTGCTAAGCGCCTTCCTTTGCCTTTAGGCAGTGCTCGTGCAAAACAAGCCTGGGGCGTGAATGCTCACTACCCCGCACACACATTTCGCTGTGCCCGTTGCCAAGCGCTCTGGAAGCACTGTTTATGACGCAAGCGGAACGCCTCTTGCGCTTCCATTCTCAGAGCTCCTGAGTAAAGCACTCTGCGACCCTTGGTGCGAATGCCAGAGGAAAACATTTCCACTGAGTCTGGCAGGGAGAAACTGTACCTGGAGAACACTTTTGTCTGCAGCTTGCACCTGCACCTTACATACCCATGGATTTTCAGCACATTCAAATGCATGCCAGGCTCTTCCTAACGCAAGCTGAAAGCTGCTGTCAGAAGGCTTCGCTCCTTGTCAGATCGAAGCAGCAGCACGCACCTTCGAGTTTGGCAGGAACTAAAGAGCCGCAGAAGAGCATGGTCTAGCAACAAGGGGATAGGAAAATGCATTTGCTTCATGTGCCCTTGTCGTCGCCTCACAACAGGTAGCAGCATAAAGCAGATGCGGCTGAAGTTCTTCCGGGCGACAGCTAACATCAATCGAGCAAGCGGTCTTCCCACAGCTATGGTCCTCTGGCAGTCTGAAAGCTTTGCGCACAAGCCGCTTGCTAAGCGCCTTCCTTTTCCTTTAGGCAGTGCTCGTGCACAACAAGCCACGGGCGTGAATATTCACTACCCCGCACACATGTTTCGCTGTCCCCGTTGCCAAGAGCTCTGGAAGCGCTGTTTATGACGCAAGCGGAACGCCTCTTGCGCTTCCATTCTCAGAGCTCCTGAGTAAAGCACTCTGCGACCCTTGGTGCGAATGCCAGAGGAAAACATTTCCACTGAGTCTGGCAGGGAGAAACTGTACCTGGAGAACACTTTTGTCTGCAGCTTGCACCTGCACCTTACATACCCATGGATTTTCAGCACATTCAAATGCATGCCAGGCTCTTCCTAACGCAACCTGAAAGCTGCTGTCAGAAGGCTTCGCTCCTTGTCAGATCGAAGCAGCAGCACGCACCTTCGAGTTTGGCAGGAACTAAAGAGCCGCAGAAGAGCATGGTCTAGCAACAAGGGGATAGGAAAATGCATTTCCTTCATGTGCCCTTGTCTTTGCCTCACAGCAGGTAGCAGCATAAAGCAGATGCGGCTGAAGTTCTTCCGGGCGACAGCTAACATCAGTCGAGCAGGTGGTCTTCCCACAGCTATGGTCCTCTGGCAGTCTGAAAGCTTTGCGCACAAGCCGCTTGCTAAGCACCTTCATTTGCCTTTAGGCAGTGCTCGTGCACGACAAGCCTGGGGCGTGAATGCTCACTACCCCGCACACACGTTTCGTTGTGCCCGTTGCCAAGCGCTCTGGAAGCACTGTTTATGACGCAAGCGGAACGCCTGTTGTGCTTCCATTCTCAGAGCTCCTGAGTTAAGCACTCTGCGACCGTAGGCGCGAATGCCAGAGGAAAACATTTCCACTGCGTCTGGCAGGGAGAAACTGTACCTGGAGAACACTTTTGTCTGCAGCTTGCGCCTGCACCTTACATACCCATGGATTTTCAGCACATTCAAATGCATGCCAGGCTCTTCCTTATGCAAGCTGAAAGCTGCTGTCAGAAGGCTTGGCTCCTTGTCAGATCGAAGCAGCAGCACGCACCTTCGAGTTTGGCAGGAACTAAAGAGCCGCAGAAGAGCATGGTCTAGCAACAAGGGGATAGGAAAATGCATTTGCTTCATGTGCCCTTGTCGTCGCCTCACAACAGGTAGCAGCATAAAGCAGATGCGGCTGAAGTTCTTCCGGGCGACAGCTAACATCAATCGAGCAAGTGGTCTTCCCACAGCTATGGTCCTCTGGCAGTCTGAAAGCTTTGCGCACAAGCCGCTTGCTAAGCGCCTTCCTTTGCCTTTAGGCAGTGCTCGTGCACAACAAGCCCCGGGCGTGAATGCTCACTACCTCGCACACACATTTCGCTGTGCCCGTTGCCAAGCGCTCTGGAAGCGCTGTTTATGACGCAAGCGGAACGCCTCTTGCGCTTCCATTCTCAGAGCTCCTGAGTTAAGCAATCTGCGACCCTTGGTGCGAATGCCAGAGGAAAACATTTCCACTGAGTCTAGCAGGGAGAAACTGTACCTGGAGAACACCTTTGTCTGCAGCTTGCGCCTGCACCTTACATACCCATGGAATTTCAGCACATTCAAATGCATGCCAGGCTCTTCCTTACCCAAGCTGAAAGCTGCTGTCCGAAGGCTTGGCTCCTTGTCAGATGGAAGCAGCAGCACGCACCTTTAAGTTTGGCAAGTACTAAAGAGCCTCAGAAGACCATGGTCTAGCAACAAGGGGATAGGAAAATGCATTTGCTTCATGTGCCCTTGTCGTCGCCTCACAACAGGTAGCAGCATAAAGCAGATGCGGCTGAAGTTCTTCCGGGCGACAGCTAACATCAATCGAGCAAGTGGTCTTCCCACAGCTATGGTCCTCTGGCAGTCTGAAAGCTTTGCGCACAAGCCGCTTGCTAAGCGCCTTCCTTTGCCTTTAGGCAGTGCTCGTGCAAAACAAGCCTGGGGCGTGAATGCTCACTACCTCGCACACACGTTTCGTTGTGCCCGTTGCCAAGCGCTCTGGAAGCGCTGTTTATGACGCAAGCGGAACGCCTCTTGTGCTTCCATTCTCAGAGCTCCTGAGTTAAGCACTCTGCGACCGTAGGCGCGAATGCCAGAGGAAAACATTTCCACTGCGTCTGGCAGGGAGAAACTGTACCTGGAGAACACTTTTGTCTGCAGCTTGCACCTGCACCTTACATACCCATGGATTTTCAGCACATTCAAATGCATGCCAGGCTCTTCCTAACGCAAGCTGAAAGCTGCTGTCTGAAGGCTTCGCTCCTTCTCAGATCGAAGCAGCAGCACGCACCTTTAAGTTTGGCAAATACTAAAGAGCCTCAGAAGACCATGGTCTAGCAACAAGGGGATAGGAAAATGCATTTGCTTCATGTGCCCTTGTCGTCGCCTCACAACAGGTAGCAGCATAAAGCAGATGCGGCTGAAGTTCTTCCGGGCGACAGCTAACATCAATCGAGCAAGTGGTCTTCCCACAGCTATGGTCCTCTGGCAGTCTGAAAGCTTTGCGCACAAGCCGCTTGCTAAGCGCCTTCCTTTGCCTTTAGGCAGTGCTCGTGCAAAACAAGCCTGGGGCGTGAATGCTCACTACCCCGCACACACATTTCGCTGTGCCCGTTGCCAAGCGCTCTGGAAGCACTGTTTATGACGCAAGCGGAACGCCTCTTGCGCTTCCATTCTCAGAGCTCCTGAGTAAAGCACTCTGCGACCCTTGGTGCGAATGCCAGAGGAAAACATTTCCACTGAGTCTGGCAGGGAGAAACTGTACCTGGAGAACACTTTTGTATGCAGCTTGCGCCTGCACCTTACATACCCATGGATTTTCAGCACATTCAAATGCATGCCAGGCTCTTCCTAACGCAAGCTGAAAGCTGCTGTCAGAAGGCTTCGCTCCTTCTCAGATCGAAGCAGCAGCACGCACCTTTAAGTTTGGCAAATACTAAAGAGCCTCAGAAGACCATGGTCTAGCAACAAGGGGATAGGAAAATGCATTTGCTTCATGTGCCCTTGTCGTCGCCTCACAACAGGTAGCAGCATAAAGCAGATGCGGCTGAAGTTCTTCCGGGCGACAGCTAACATCAATCGAGCAAGTGGTCTTCCCACAGCTATGGTCCTCTGGCAGTCTGAAAGCTTTGCGCACAAGCCGCTTGCTAAGCGCCTTCCTTTGCCTTTAGGCAGTGCTCGTGCACGACAAGCCTGGGGCGTGAATGCTCACTACCCCGCACACACATTTCGCTGTGCCCGTTGCCAAGCGCTCTGGAAGCACTGTTTATGACGCAAGCGGAACGCCTCTTGCGCTTCCATTCTCAGAGCTCCTGAGTAAAGCACTCTGCGACCCTTGGTGCGAATGCCAGAGGAAAACATTTCCACTGAGTCTGGCAGGGAGAAACTGTACCTGGAGAACACTTTTGTATGCAGCTTGCGCCTGCACCTTACATACCCATGGATTTTCAGCACATTCAAATGCATGCCAGGCTCTTCCTAACGCAAGCTGAAAGCTGCTGTCAGAAGGCTTCGCTCCTTGTCAGATCGAAGCAGCAGCACGCACCTTCGAGTTTGGCAGGAACTAAAGAGCCGCAGAAGAGCATGGTCTAGCAACAAGGGGATAGGAAAATGCATTTGCTTCATGTGCCCTTGTCGTCGCCTCACAACAGGTAGCAGCATAAAGCAGATGCGGCTGAAGTTCTTCCGGGCGACAGCTAACATCAATCGAGCAAGTGGTCTTCCCACAGCTATGGTCCTCTGGCAGTCTGAAAGCTTTGCGCACAAGCCGCTTGCTAAGCGCCTTCCTTTGCCTTTAGGCAGTGCTCGTGCAAAACAAGCCTGGGGCGTGAATGCTCACTACCCCGCACACACATTTCGCTGTGCCCGTTGCCAAGCGCTCTGGAAGCACTGTTTATGACGCAAGCGGAACGCCTCTTGCGCTTCCATTCTCAGAGCTCCTGAGTAAAGCACTCTGCGACCCTTGGTGCGAATGCCAGAGGAAAACATTTCCACTGAGTCTGGCAGGGAGAAACTGTACCTGGAGAACACTTTTGTCTGCAGCTTGCACCTGCACCTTACATACCCATGGATTTTCAGCACATTCAAATGCATGCCAGGCTCTTCCTAACGCAAGCTGAAAGCTGCTGTCAGAAGGCTTCGCTCCTTGTCAGATCGAAGCAGCAGCACGCACCTTCGAGTTTGGCAGGAACTAAAGAGCCGCAGAAGAGCATGGTCTAGCAACAAGGGGATAGGAAAATGCATTTGCTTCATGTGCCCTTGTCGTCGCCTCACAACAGGTAGCAGCATAAAGCAGATGCGGCTGAAGTTCTTCCGGGCGACAGCTAACATCAATCGAGCAAGCGGTCTTCCCACAGCTATGGTCCTCTGGCAGTCTGAAAGCTTTGCGCACAAGCCGCTTGCTAAGCGCCTTCCTTTTCCTTTAGGCAGTGCTCGTGCACAACAAGCCACGGGCGTGAATATTCACTACCCCGCACACACGTTTCGCTGTCCCCGTTGCCAAGAGCTCTGGAAGCACTGTTTATGACGCAAGCGGAACGCCTCTTGTGCTTCCATTCTCAGAGCTCCTGAGTTAAGCACTCTGCGACCGTAGGCGCGAATGCCAGAGGAAAACATTTCCACTGCGTCTGGCAGGGAGAAACTGTACCTGGAGAACACTTTTGTCTGCAGCTTGCGCCTGCACCTTACATACCCATGGATTTTCAGCACATTCAAATGCATGCCAGGCTCTTCCTTATGCAAGCTGAAAGCTGCTGTCAGAAGGCTTGGCTCCTTGTCAGATCGAAGCAGCAGCACGCACCTTCGAGTTTGGCAGGAACTAAAGAGCCGCAGAAGAGCATGGTCTAGCAACAAGGGGATAGGAAAATGCATTTGCTTCATGTGCCCTTGTCGTCGCCTCACAACAGGTAGCAGCATAAAGCAGATGCGGCTGAAGTTCTTCCGGGCGACAGCTAACATCAATCGAGCAAGTGGTCTTCCCACAGCTATGGTCCTCTGGCAGTCTGAAAGCTTTGCGCACAAGCCGCTTGCTAAGCGCCTTCCTTTGCCTTTAGGCAGTGCTCGTGCACAACAAGCCCCGGGCGTGAATGCTCACTACATCGCACACACATTTCGCTGTGCCCGTTGCCAAGCGCTCTGGAAGCGCTGTTTATGACTCAAGCGGAACGCCTCTTGCGCTTCCATTCTCAGAGGTCCTGAGTTAAGCAATCTGCGACCCTTGGTGCGAATGCCAGAGGAAAACATTTCCACTGAGTCTAGCAGGGAGAAACTGTACCTGGAGAACACTTTTGTCTGCAGCTTGCGCCTGCACCTTACATACCCATGGAATTTCAGCACATTCAAATGCATGCCAGGCTCTTCCTTACCCAAGCTGAAAGCTGCTGTCCGAAGGCTTGGCTCCTTGTCAGATGGAAGCAGCAGCACGCACCTTTAAGTTTGGCAAGTACTAAAGAGCCTCAGAAGACCATGGTCTAGCAACAAGGGGATAGGAAAATGCATTTGCTTCATGTGCCCTTGTCGTCGCCTCACAACAGGTAGCAGCATAAAGCAGATGCGGCTGAAGTTCTTCCGGGCGACAGCTAACATCAATCGAGCAAGTGGTCTTCCCACAGCTATGGTCCTCTGGCAGTCTGAAAGCTTTGCGCACAAGCCGCTTGCTAAGCGCCTTCCTTTGCCTTTAGGCAGTGCTCGTGCACAACAAGCCCCGGGCGTGAATGCTCACTACCTCGCACACACATTTCGCTGTGCCCGTTGCCAAGCGCTCTGGAAGCGCTGTTTATGACGCAAGCGGAACGCCTCTTGCGCTTCCATTCTCAGAGCTCCTGAGTTAAGCAATCTGCGACCCTTGGTGCGAATGCCAGAGGAAAACATTTCCACTGAGTCTAGCAGGGAGAAACTGTACCTGGAGAACACCTTTGTCTGCAGCTTGCGCCTGCACCTTACATACCCATGGATTTTCAGCACATTCAAATGCATGCCAGGCTCTTCCTTATGCAAGCTGAAAGCTGCTGTCAGAAGGCTTGGCTCCTTGTCAGATCGAAGCAGCAGCACGCACCTTCGAGTTTGGCAGGAACTAAAGAGCCGCAGAAGAGCATGGTCTAGCAACAAGGGGATAGGAAAATGCATTTGCTTCATGTGCCCTTGTCGTCGCCTCACAACAGGTAGCAGCATAAAGCAGATGCGGCTGAAGTTCTTCCGGGCGACAGCTAACATCAATCGAGCAAGTGGTCTTCCCACAGCTATGGTCCTCTGGCAGTCTGAAAGCTTTGCGCACAAGCCGCTTGCTAAGCGCCTTCCTTTGCCTTTAGGCAGTGCTCGTGCAAAACAAGCCTGGGGCGTGAATGCTCACTACCTCGCACACACGTTTCGTTGTGCCCGTTGCCAAGCGCTCTGGAAGCACTGTTTATGACGCAAGCGGAACGCCTCTTGTGCTTCCATACTCAGAGCTCCTGAGTTAAGCACTCTGCGACCGTAGGCGCGAATGCCAGAGGAAAACATTACCACTGCGTCTGGCAGGGAGAAACTGTACCTGGAGAACACTTTTGTCTGCAGCTTGCACCTGCACCTTACATACCCATGGATTTTCAGCACATTCAAATGCATGCCAGGCTCTTCCTAACGCAAGCTGAAAGCTGCTGTCAGAAGGCTTCGCTCCTTGTCAGATCGAAGCAGCAGCACGCACCTTCGAGTTTGGCAGGAACTAAAGAGCCGCAGAAGAGCATGGTCTAGCAACAAGGGGATAGGAAAATGCATTTCCTTCATGTGCCCTTGTCGTCGCCTCACAGCAGGTAGCAGCATAAAGCAGATGCGGCTGAAGTTCTTCCGGGCGACAGCTAACATCAATCGAGCAGGTGGTCTTCCCACAGCTATGGTCCTCTGGCAGTCTGAAAGCTTTGCGCACAAGCCGCTTGCTAAGCACCTTCATTTGCCTTTAGGCAGTGCTCGTGCACGACAAGCCTGGGGCGTGAATGCTCACTACCCCGCACACACATTTCGCTGTGCCCGTTGCCAAGCGCTCTGGAAGCACTGTTTATGACGCAAGCGGAACGCCTCTTGCGCTTCCATTCTCAGAGCTCCTGAGTAAAGCACTCTGCGACCCTTGGTGCGAATGCCAGAGGAAAACATTTCCACTGAGTCTGGCAGGGAGAAACTGTACCTGGAGAACACTTTTGTCTGCAGCTTGCGCCTGCACCTTACATACCCATGGATTTTCAGCACATTCAAATGCATGCCAGGCTCTTCCTAACGCAAGCTGAAAGCTGCTGTCAGAAGGCTTCGCTCCTTGTCAGATCGAAGCAGCAGCACGCACCTTCGAGTTTGGCAGGAACTAAAGAGCCGCAGAAGAGCATGGTCTAGCAACAAGGGGATAGGAAAATGCATTTGCTTCATGTGCCCTTGTCGTCGCCTCACAACAGGTAGCAGCATAAAGCAGATGCGGCTGAAGTTCTTCCGGGCGACAGCTAACATCAATCGAGCAAGTGGTCTTCCCACAGCTATGGTCCTCTGGCAGTCTGAAAGCTTTGCGCACAAGCCGCTTGCTAAGCGCCTTCCTTTGCCTTTAGGCAGTGCTCGTGCAAAACAAGCCTGGGGCGTGAATGCTCACTACCCCGCACACACATTTCGCTGTGCCCGTTGCCAAGCGCTCTGGAAGCACTGTTTATGACGCAAGCGGAACGCCTCTTGCGCTTCCATTCTCAGAGCTCCTGAGTTAAGCACTCTGCGACCCTTGGTGCGAATGCCAGAGGAAAACATTTCCACTGAGTCTGGCAGGGAGAAACTGTACCTGGAGAACACTTTTGTCTGCAGCTTGCACCTGCACCTTACATACCCATGGATTTTCAGCACATTCAAATGCATGCCAGGCTCTTCCTAACGCAAGCTGAAAGCTGCTGTCAGAAGGCTTCGCTCCTTGTCAGATCGAAGCAGCAGCACGCACCTTCGAGTTTGGCAGGAACTAAAGAGCCGCAGAAGAGCATGGTCTAGCAACAAGGGGATAGGAAAATGCATTTGCTTCATGTGCCCTTGTCGTCGCCTCACAACAGGTAGCAGCATAAAGCAGATGCGGCTGAAGTTCTTCCGGGCGACAGCTAACATCAATCGAGCAAGCGGTCTTCCCACAGCTATGGTCCTCTGGCAGTCTGAAAGCTTTGCGCACAAGCCGCTTGCTAAGCGCCTTCCTTTTCCTTTAGGCAGTGCTCGTGCACAACAAGCCACGGGCGTGAATATTCACTACCCCGCACACACGTTTCGCTGTGCCCGTTGCCAAGCGCTCTGGAAGCGCTGTTTATGACGCAAGCGGAACGCCTCTTGCGCTTCCATTCTCAGAGCTCCTGAGTAAAGCACTCTGCGACCCTTGGTGCGAATGCCAGAGGAAAACATTTCCACTGAGTCTGGCAGGGAGAAACTGTACCTGGAGAACACTTTTGTCTGCAGCTTGCACCTGCACCTTACATACCCATGGATTTTCAGCACATTCAAATGCATGCCAGGCTCTTCCTAACGCAACCTGAAAGCTGCTGTCAGAAGGCTTCGCTCCTTGTCAGATCGAAGCAGCAGCACGCACCTTCGAGTTTGGCAGGAACTAAAGAGCCGCAGAAGAGCATGGTCTAGCAACAAGGGGATAGGAAAATGCATTTCCTTCATGTGCCCTTGTCTTTGCCTCACAGCAGGTAGCAGCATAAAGCAGATGCGGCTGAAGTTCTTCCGGGCGACAGCTAACATCAATCGAGCAGGTGGTCTTCCCACAGCTATGGTCCTCTGGCAGTCTGAAAGCTTTGCGCACAAGCCGCTTGCTAAGCACCTTCATTTGCCTTTAGGCAGTGCTCGTGCACGACAAGCCTGGGGCGTGAATGCTCACTACCCCGCACACACGTTTCGTTGTGCCCGTTGCCAAGCGCTCTGGAAGCACTGTTTATGACGCAAGCGGAACGCCTCTTGTGCTTCCATTCTCAGAGCTCCTGAGTTAAGCACTCTGCGACCGTAGGCGCGAATGCCAGAGGAAAACATTTCCACTGCGTCTGGCAGGGAGAAACTGTACCTGGAGAACACTTTTGTCTGCAGCTTGCGCCTGCACCTTACATACCCATGGATTTTCAGCACATTCAAATGCATGCCAGGCTCTTCCTTATGCAAGCTGAAAGCTGCTGTCAGAAGGCTTGGCTCCTTGTCAGATCGAAGCAGCAGCACGCACCTTCGAGTTTGGCAGGAACTAAAGAGCCGCAGAAGAGCATGGTCTAGCAACAAGGGGATAGGAAAATGCATTTGCTTCATGTGCCCTTGTCGTCGCCTCACAACAGGTAGCAGCATAAAGCAGATGCGGCTGAAGTTCTTCCGGGCGACAGCTAACATCAATCGAGCAAGTGGTCTTCCCACAGCTATGGTCCTCTGGCAGTCTGAAAGCTTTGCGCACAAGCCGCTTGCTAAGCGCCTTCCTTTGCCTTTAGGCAGTGCTCGTGCACAACAAGCCCCGGGCGTGAATGCTCACTACCTCGCACACACATTTCGCTGTGCCCGTTGCCAAGCGCTCTGGAAGCGCTGTTTATGACGCAAGCGGAACGCCTCTTGCGCTTCCATTCTCAGAGCTCCTGAGTTAAGCAATCTGCGACCCTTGGTGCGAATGCCAGAGGAAAACATTTCCACTGAGTCTAGCAGGGAGAAACTGTACCTGGAGAACACCTTTGTCTGCAGCTTGCGCCTGCACCTTACATACCCATGGAATTTCAGCACATTCAAATGCATGCCAGGCTCTTCCTTACCCAAGCTGAAAGCTGCTGTCCGAAGGCTTGGCTCCTTGTCAGATGGAAGCAGCAGCACGCACCTTTAAGTTTGGCAAGTACTAAAGAGCCTCAGAAGACCATGGTCTAGCAACAAGGGGATAGGAAAATGCATTTGCTTCATGTGCCCTTGTCGTCGCCTCACAACAGGTAGCAGCATAAAGCAGATGCGGCTGAAGTTCTTCCGGGCGACAGCTAACATCAATCGAGCAAGTGGTCTTCCCACAGCTATGGTCCTCTGGCAGTCTGAAAGCTTTGCGCACAAGCCGCTTGCTAAGCGCCTTCCTTTGCCTTTAGGCAGTGCTCGTGCAAAACAAGCCTGGGGCGTGAATGCTCACTACCTCGCACACACGTTTCGTTGTGCCCGTTGCCAAGCGCTCTGGAAGCGCTGTTTATGACGCAAGCGGAACGCCTCTTGTGCTTCCATTCTCAGAGCTCCTGAGTTAAGCACTCTGCGACCGTAGGCGCGAATGCCAGAGGAAAACATTTCCACTGCGTCTGGCAGGGAGAAACTGTACCTGGAGAACACTTTTGTCTGCAGCTTGCACCTGCACCTTACATACCCATGGATTTTCAGCACATTCAAATGCATGCCAGGCTCTTCCTAACGCAAGCTGAAAGCTGCTGTCTGAAGGCTTCGCTCCTTCTCAGATCGAAGCAGCAGCACGCACCTTTAAGTTTGGCAAATACTAAAGAGCCTCAGAAGACCATGGTCTAGCAACAAGGGGATAGGAAAATGCATTTGCTTCATGTGCCCTTGTCGTCCCCTAACTACATGTAGCAGCATAAAGCAGATGCGGCTGAAGTTCTTCCGGGCGACAGCTAACATCAATCGAGCAAGTGGTCTTCCCACAGCTATGGTCCTCTGGCAGTCTGAAAGCTTTGCGCACAAGCCGCTTGCTAAGCGCCTTCCTTTGCCTTTAGGCAGTGCTCGTGCACGACAAGCCTGGGGCGTGAATGCTCACTACCCCGCACACACATTTCGCTGTGCCCGTTGCCAAGCGCTCTGGAAGCACTGTTTATGACGCAAGCGGAACGCCTCTTGCGCTTCCATTCTCAGAGCTCCTGAGTAAAGCACTCTGCGACCCTTGGTGCGAATGCCAGAGGAAAACATTTCCACTGAGTCTGGCAGGGAGAAACTGTACCTGGAGAACACTTTTGTATGCAGCTTGCGCCTGCACCTTACATACCCATGGATTTTCAGCACATTCAAATGCATGCCAGGCTCTTCCTAACGCAAGCTGAAAGCTGCTGTCAGAAGGCTTGGCTCCTTGTCAGATCGAAGCAGCAGCACGCACCTTCGAGTTTGGCAGGAACTAAAGAGCCGCAGAAGAGCATGGTCTAGCAACAAGGGGATAGGAAAATGCATTTGCTTCATGTGCCCTTGTCGTCGCCTCACAACAGGTAGCAGCATAAAGCAGATGCGGCTGAAGTTCTTCCGGGCGACAGCTAACATCAATCGAGCAAGTGGTCTTCCCACAGCTATGGTCCTCTGGCAGTCTGAAAGCTTTGCGCACAAGCCGCTTGCTAAGCGCCTTCCTTTGCCTTTAGGCAGTGCTCGTGCAAAACAAGCCTGGGGCGTGAATGCTCACTACCCCGCACACACATTTCGCTGTGCCCGTTGCCAAGCGCTCTGGAAGCACTGTTTATGACGCAAGCGGAACGCCTCTTGCGCTTCCATTCTCAGAGCTCCTGAGTTAAGCAATCTGCGACCCTTGGTGCGAATGCCAGAGGAAAACATTTCCACTGAGTCTAGCAGGGAGAAACTGTACCTGGAGAACACCTTTGTCTGCAGCTTGCGCCTGCACCTTACATACCCATGGATTTTCAGCACATTCAAATGCATGCCAGGCTCTTCCTTATGCAAGCTGAAAGCTGCTGTCAGAAGGCTTGGCTCCTTGTCAGATCGAAGCAGCAGCACGCACCTTCGAGTTTGGCAGGAACTAAAGAGCCGCAGAAGAGCATGGTCTAGCAACAAGGGGATAGGAAAATGCATTTGCTTCATGTGCCCTTGTCGTCGCCTCACAACAGGTAGCAGCATAAAGCAGATGCGGCTGAAGTTCTTCCGGGCGACAGCTAACATCAATCGAGCAAGTGGTCTTCCCACAGCTATGGTCCTCTGGCAGTCTGAAAGCTTTGCGCACAAGCCGCTTGCTAAGCGCCTTCCTTTGCCTTTAGGCAGTGCTCGTGCAAAACAAGCCTGGGGCGTGAATGCTCACTACCTCGCACACACGTTTCGTTGTGCCCGTTGCCAAGCGCTCTGGAAGCACTGTTTATGACGCAAGCGGAACGCCTCTTGTGCTTCCATACTCAGAGCTCCTGAGTTAAGCACTCTGCGACCGTAGGCGCGAATGCCAGAGGAAAACATTACCACTGCGTCTGGCAGGGAGAAACTGTACCTGGAGAACACTTTTGTCTGCAGCTTGCACCTGCACCTTACATACCCATGGATTTTCAGCACATTCAAATGCATGCCAGGCTCTTCCTAACGCAAGCTGAAAGCTGCTGTCAGAAGGCTTCGCTCCTTGTCAGATCGAAGCAGCAGCACGCACCTTCGAGTTTGGCAGGAACTAAAGAGCCGCAGAAGAGCATGGTCTAGCAACAAGGGGATAGGAAAATGCATTTCCTTCATGTGCCCTTGTCGTCGCCTCACAGCAGGTAGCAGCATAAAGCAGATGCGGCTGAAGTTCTTCCGGGCGACAGCTAACATCAATCGAGCAGGTGGTCTTCCCACAGCTATGGTCCTCTGGCAGTCTGAAAGCTTTGCGCACAAGCCGCTTGCTAAGCACCTTCATTTGCCTTTAGGCAGTGCTCGTGCACGACAAGCCTGGGGCGTGAATGCTCACTACCCCGCACACACATTTCGCTGTGCCCGTTGCCAAGCGCTCTGGAAGCACTGTTTATGACGCAAGCGGAACGCCTCTTGCGCTTCCATTCTCAGAGCTCCTGAGTAAAGCACTCTGCGACCCTTGGTGCGAATGCCAGAGGAAAACATTTCCACTGAGTCTGGCAGGGAGAAACTGTACCTGGAGAACACTTTTGTCTGCAGCTTGCGCCTGCACCTTACATACCCATGGATTTTCAGCACATTCAAATGCATGCCAGGCTCTTCCTAACGCAAGCTGAAAGCTGCTGTCAGAAGGCTTCGCTCCTTGTCAGATCGAAGCAGCAGCACGCACCTTCGAGTTTGGCAGGAACTAAAGAGCCGCAGAAGAGCATGGTCTAGCAACAAGGGGATAGGAAAATGCATTTGCTTCATGTGCCCTTGTCGTCGCCTCACAACAGGTAGCAGCATAAAGCAGATGCGGCTGAAGTTCTTCCGGGCGACAGCTAACATCAATCGAGCAAGTGGTCTTCCCACAGCTATGGTCCTCTGGCAGTCTGAAAGCTTTGCGCACAAGCCGCTTGCTAAGCGCCTTCCTTTGCCTTTAGGCAGTGCTCGTGCAAAACAAGCCTGGGGCGTGAATGCTCACTACCCCGCACACACATTTCGCTGTGCCCGTTGCCAAGCGCTCTGGAAGCACTGTTTATGACGCAAGCGGAACGCCTCTTGCGCTTCCATTCTCAGAGCTCCTGAGTTAAGCACTCTGCGACCCTTGGTGCGAATGCCAGAGGAAAACATTTCCACTGAGTCTGGCAGGGAGAAACTGTACCTGGAGAACACTTTTGTCTGCAGCTTGCACCTGCACCTTACATACCCATGGATTTTCAGCACATTCAAATGCATGCCAGGCTCTTCCTAACGCAAGCTGAAAGCTGCTGTCAGAAGGCTTCGCTCCTTGTCAGATCGAAGCAGCAGCACGCACCTTCGAGTTTGGCAGGAACTAAAGAGCCGCAGAAGAGCATGGTCTAGCAACAAGGGGATAGGAAAATGCATTTGCTTCATGTGCCCTTGTCGTCGCCTCACAACAGGTAGCAGCATAAAGCAGATGCGGCTGAAGTTCTTCCGGGCGACAGCTAACATCAATCGAGCAAGCGGTCTTCCCACAGCTATGGTCCTCTGGCAGTCTGAAAGCTTTGCGCACAAGCCGCTTGCTAAGCGCCTTCCTTTTCCTTTAGGCAGTGCTCGTGCACAACAAGCCACGGGCGTGAATATTCACTACCCCGCACACACGTTTCGCTGTGCCCGTTGCCAAGCGCTCTGGAAGCGCTGTTTATGACGCAAGCGGAACGCCTCTTGCGCTTCCATTCTCAGAGCTCCTGAGTAAAGCACTCTGCGACCCTTGGTGCGAATGCCAGAGGAAAACATTTCCACTGAGTCTGGCAGGGAGAAACTGTACCTGGAGAACACTTTTGTCTGCAGCTTGCACCTGCACCTTACATACCCATGGATTTTCAGCACATTCAAATGCATGCCAGGCTCTTCCTAACGCAACCTGAAAGCTGCTGTCAGAAGGCTTCGCTCCTTGTCAGATCGAAGCAGCAGCACGCACCTTCGAGTTTGGCAGGAACTAAAGAGCCGCAGAAGAGCATGGTCTAGCAACAAGGGGATAGGAAAATGCATTTCCTTCATGTGCCCTTGTCTTTGCCTCACAGCAGGTAGCAGCATAAAGCAGATGCGGCTGAAGTTCTTCCGGGCGACAGCTAACATCAATCGAGCAGGTGGTCTTCCCACAGCTATGGTCCTCTGGCAGTCTGAAAGCTTTGCGCACAAGCCGCTTGCTAAGCACCTTCATTTGCCTTTAGGCAGTGCTCGTGCACGACAAGCCTGGGGCGTGAATGCTCACTACCCCGCACACACGTTTCGTTGTGCCCGTTGCCAAGCGCTCTGGAAGCACTGTTTATGACGCAAGCGGAACGCCTCTTGTGCTTCCATTCTCAGAGCTCCTGAGTTAAGCACTCTGCGACCGTAGGCGCGAATGCCAGAGGAAAACATTTCCACTGCGTCTGGCAGGGAGAAACTGTACCTGGAGAACACTTTTGTCTGCAGCTTGCGCCTGCACCTTACATACCCATGGATTTTCAGCACATTCAAATGCATGCCAGGCTCTTCCTTATGCAAGCTGAAAGCTGCTGTCAGAAGGCTTGGCTCCTTGTCAGATCGAAGCAGCAGCACGCACCTTCGAGTTTGGCAGGAACTAAAGAGCCGCAGAAGAGCATGGTCTAGCAACAAGGGGATAGGAAAATGCATTTGCTTCATGTGCCCTTGTCGTCGCCTCACAACAGGTAGCAGCATAAAGCAGATGCGGCTGAAGTTCTTCCGGGCGACAGCTAACATCAATCGAGCAAGTGGTCTTCCCACAGCTATGGTCCTCTGGCAGTCTGAAAGCTTTGCGCACAAGCCGCTTGCTAAGCGCCTTCCTTTGCCTTTAGGCAGTGCTCGTGCACAACAAGCCCCGGGCGTGAATGCTCACTACCTCGCACACACATTTCGCTGTGCCCGTTGCCAAGCGCTCTGGAAGCGCTGTTTATGACGCAAGCGGAACGCCTCTTGCGCTTCCATTCTCAGAGCTCCTGAGTTAAGCAATCTGCGACCCTTGGTGCGAATGCCAGAGGAAAACATTTCCACTGAGTCTAGCAGGGAGAAACTGTACCTGGAGAACACCTTTGTCTGCAGCTTGCGCCTGCACCTTACATACCCATGGAATTTCAGCACATTCAAATGCATGCCAGGCTCTTCCTTACCCAAGCTGAAAGCTGCTGTCCGAAGGCTTGGCTCCTTGTCAGATGGAAGCAGCAGCACGCACCTTTAAGTTTGGCAAGTACTAAAGAGCCTCAGAAGACCATGGTCTAGCAACAAGGGGATAGGAAAATGCATTTGCTTCATGTGCCCTTGTCGTCGCCTCACAACAGGTAGCAGCATAAAGCAGATGCGGCTGAAGTTCTTCCGGGCGACAGCTAACATCAATCGAGCAAGTGGTCTTCCCACAGCTATGGTCCTCTGGCAGTCTGAAAGCTTTGCGCACAAGCCGCTTGCTAAGCGCCTTCCTTTGCCTTTAGGCAGTGCTCGTGCAAAACAAGCCTGGGGCGTGAATGCTCACTACCTCGCACACACGTTTCGTTGTGCCCGTTGCCAAGCGCTCTGGAAGCGCTGTTTATGACGCAAGCGGAACGCCTCTTGTGCTTCCATTCTCAGAGCTCCTGAGTTAAGCACTCTGCGACCGTAGGCGCGAATGCCAGAGGAAAACATTTCCACTGCGTCTGGCAGGGAGAAACTGTACCTGGAGAACACTTTTGTCTGCAGCTTGCACCTGCACCTTACATACCCATGGATTTTCAGCACATTCAAATGCATGCCAGGCTCTTCCTAACGCAAGCTGAAAGCTGCTGTCTGAAGGCTTCGCTCCTTCTCAGATCGAAGCAGCAGCACGCACCTTTAAGTTTGGCAAATACTAAAGAGCCTCAGAAGACCATGGTCTAGCAACAAGGGGATAGGAAAATGCATTTGCTTCATGTGCCCTTGTCGTCCCCTAACTACATGTAGCAGCATAAAGCAGATGCGGCTGAAGTTCTTCCGGGCGACAGCTAACATCAATCGAGCAAGTGGTCTTCCCACAGCTATGGTCCTCTGGCAGTCTGAAAGCTTTGCGCACAAGCCGCTTGCTAAGCGCCTTCCTTTGCCTTTAGGCAGTGCTCGTGCACGACAAGCCTGGGGCGTGAATGCTCACTACCCCGCACACACATTTCGCTGTGCCCGTTGCCAAGCGCTCTGGAAGCACTGTTTATGACGCAAGCGGAACGCCTCTTGCGCTTCCATTCTCAGAGCTCCTGAGTAAAGCACTCTGCGACCCTTGGTGCGAATGCCAGAGGAAAACATTTCCACTGAGTCTGGCAGGGAGAAACTGTACCTGGAGAACACTTTTGTATGCAGCTTGCGCCTGCACCTTACATACCCATGGATTTTCAGCACATTCAAATGCATGCCAGGCTCTTCCTAACGCAAGCTGAAAGCTGCTGTCAGAAGGCTTGGCTCCTTGTCAGATCGAAGCAGCAGCACGCACCTTCGAGTTTGGCAGGAACTAAAGAGCCGCAGAAGAGCATGGTCTAGCAACAAGGGGATAGGAAAATGCATTTGCTTCATGTGCCCTTGTCGTCGCCTCACAACAGGTAGCAGCATAAAGCAGATGCGGCTGAAGTTCTTCCGGGCGACAGCTAACATCAATCGAGCAAGTGGTCTTCCCACAGCTATGGTCCTCTGGCAGTCTGAAAGCTTTGCGCACAAGCCGCTTGCTAAGCGCCTTCCTTTGCCTTTAGGCAGTGCTCGTGCAAAACAAGCCTGGGGCGTGAATGCTCACTACCCCGCACACACATTTCGCTGTGCCCGTTGCCAAGCGCTCTGGAAGCACTGTTTATGACGCAAGCGGAACGCCTCTTGCGCTTCCATTCTCAGAGCTCCTGAGTAAAGCACTCTGCGACCCTTGGTGCGAATGCCAGAGGAAAACATTTCCACTGAGTCTGGCAGGGAGAAACTGTACCTGGAGAACACTTTTGTCTGCAGCTTGCACCTGCACCTTACATACCCATGGATTTTCAGCACATTCAAATGCATGCCAGGCTCTTCCTAACGCAAGCTGAAAGCTGCTGTCAGAAGGCTTCGCTCCTTGTCAGATCGAAGCAGCAGCACGCACCTTCGAGTTTGGCAGGAACTAAAGAGCCGCAGAAGAGCATGGTCTAGCAACAAGGGGATAGGAAAATGCATTTGCTTCATGTGCCCTTGTCGTCGCCTCACAACAGGTAGCAGCATAAAGCAGATGCGGCTGAAGTTCTTCCGGGCGACAGCTAACATCAATCGAGCAAGCGGTCTTCCCACAGCTATGGTCCTCTGGCAGTCTGAAAGCTTTGCGCACAAGCCGCTTGCTAAGCGCCTTCCTTTTCCTTTAGGCAGTGCTCGTGCACAACAAGCCACGGGCGTGAATATTCACTACCCCGCACACATGTTTCGCTGTCCCCGTTGCCAAGAGCTCTGGAAGCGCTGTTTATGACGCAAGCGGAACGCCTCTTGCGCTTCCATTCTCAGAGCTCCTGAGTAAAGCACTCTGCGACCCTTGGTGCGAATGCCAGAGGAAAACATTTCCACTGAGTCTGGCAGGGAGAAACTGTACCTGGAGAACACTTTTGTCTGCAGCTTGCACCTGCACCTTACATACCCATGGATTTTCAGCACATTCAAATGCATGCCAGGCTCTTCCTAACGCAACCTGAAAGCTGCTGTCAGAAGGCTTCGCTCCTTGTCAGATCGAAGCAGCAGCACGCACCTTCGAGTTTGGCAGGAACTAAAGAGCCGCAGAAGAGCATGGTCTAGCAACAAGGGGATAGGAAAATGCATTTCCTTCATGTGCCCTTGTCTTTGCCTCACAGCAGGTAGCAGCATAAAGCAGATGCGGCTGAAGTTCTTCCGGGCGACAGCTAACATCAGTCGAGCAGGTGGTCTTCCCACAGCTATGGTCCTCTGGCAGTCTGAAAGCTTTGCGCACAAGCCGCTTGCTAAGCACCTTCATTTGCCTTTAGGCAGTGCTCGTGCACGACAAGCCTGGGGCGTGAATGCTCACTACCCCGCACACACGTTTCGTTGTGCCCGTTGCCAAGCGCTCTGGAAGCACTGTTTATGACGCAAGCGGAACGCCTGTTGTGCTTCCATTCTCAGAGCTCCTGAGTTAAGCACTCTGCGACCGTAGGCGCGAATGCCAGAGGAAAACATTTCCACTGCGTCTGGCAGGGAGAAACTGTACCTGGAGAACACTTTTGTCTGCAGCTTGCGCCTGCACCTTACATACCCATGGATTTTCAGCACATTCAAATGCATGCCAGGCTCTTCCTTATGCAAGCTGAAAGCTGCTGTCAGAAGGCTTGGCTCCTTGTCAGATCGAAGCAGCAGCACGCACCTTCGAGTTTGGCAGGAACTAAAGAGCCGCAGAAGAGCATGGTCTAGCAACAAGGGGATAGGAAAATGCATTTGCTTCATGTGCCCTTGTCGTCGCCTCACAACAGGTAGCAGCATAAAGCAGATGCGGCTGAAGTTCTTCCGGGCGACAGCTAACATCAATCGAGCAAGTGGTCTTCCCACAGCTATGGTCCTCTGGCAGTCTGAAAGCTTTGCGCACAAGCCGCTTGCTAAGCGCCTTCCTTTGCCTTTAGGCAGTGCTCGTGCACAACAAGCCCCGGGCGTGAATGCTCACTACCTCGCACACACATTTCGCTGTGCCCGTTGCCAAGCGCTCTGGAAGCGCTGTTTATGACGCAAGCGGAACGCCTCTTGCGCTTCCATTCTCAGAGCTCCTGAGTTAAGCAATCTGCGACCCTTGGTGCGAATGCCAGAGGAAAACATTTCCACTGAGTCTAGCAGGGAGAAACTGTACCTGGAGAACACCTTTGTCTGCAGCTTGCGCCTGCACCTTACATACCCATGGAATTTCAGCACATTCAAATGCATGCCAGGCTCTTCCTTACCCAAGCTGAAAGCTGCTGTCCGAAGGCTTGGCTCCTTGTCAGATGGAAGCAGCAGCACGCACCTTTAAGTTTGGCAAGTACTAAAGAGCCTCAGAAGACCATGGTCTAGCAACAAGGGGATAGGAAAATGCATTTGCTTCATGTGCCCTTGTCGTCGCCTCACAACAGGTAGCAGCATAAAGCAGATGCGGCTGAAGTTCTTCCGGGCGACAGCTAACATCAATCGAGCAAGTGGTCTTCCCACAGCTATGGTCCTCTGGCAGTCTGAAAGCTTTGCGCACAAGCCGCTTGCTAAGCGCCTTCCTTTGCCTTTAGGCAGTGCTCGTGCAAAACAAGCCTGGGGCGTGAATGCTCACTACCTCGCACACACGTTTCGTTGTGCCCGTTGCCAAGCGCTCTGGAAGCGCTGTTTATGACGCAAGCGGAACGCCTCTTGTGCTTCCATTCTCAGAGCTCCTGAGTTAAGCACTCTGCGACCGTAGGCGCGAATGCCAGAGGAAAACATTTCCACTGCGTCTGGCAGGGAGAAACTGTACCTGGAGAACACTTTTGTCTGCAGCTTGCACCTGCACCTTACATACCCATGGATTTTCAGCACATTCAAATGCATGCCAGGCTCTTCCTAACGCAAGCTGAAAGCTGCTGTCTGAAGGCTTCGCTCCTTCTCAGATCGAAGCAGCAGCACGCACCTTTAAGTTTGGCAAATACTAAAGAGCCTCAGAAGACCATGGTCTAGCAACAAGGGGATAGGAAAATGCATTTGCTTCATGTGCCCTTGTCGTCGCCTCACAACAGGTAGCAGCATAAAGCAGATGCGGCTGAAGTTCTTCCGGGCGACAGCTAACATCAATCGAGCAAGTGGTCTTCCCACAGCTATGGTCCTCTGGCAGTCTGAAAGCTTTGCGCACAAGCCGCTTGCTAAGCGCCTTCCTTTGCCTTTAGGCAGTGCTCGTGCAAAACAAGCCTGGGGCGTGAATGCTCACTACCCCGCACACACATTTCGCTGTGCCCGTTGCCAAGCGCTCTGGAAGCACTGTTTATGACGCAAGCGGAACGCCTCTTGCGCTTCCATTCTCAGAGCTCCTGAGTAAAGCACTCTGCGACCCTTGGTGCGAATGCCAGAGGAAAACATTTCCACTGAGTCTGGCAGGGAGAAACTGTACCTGGAGAACACTTTTGTATGCAGCTTGCGCCTGCACCTTACATACCCATGGATTTTCAGCACATTCAAATGCATGCCAGGCTCTTCCTAACGCAAGCTGAAAGCTGCTGTCAGAAGGCTTCGCTCCTTCTCAGATCGAAGCAGCAGCACGCACCTTTAAGTTTGGCAAATACTAAAGAGCCTCAGAAGACCATGGTCTAGCAACAAGGGGATAGGAAAATGCATTTGCTTCATGTGCCCTTGTCGTCGCCTCACAACAGGTAGCAGCATAAAGCAGATGCGGCTGAAGTTCTTCCGGGCGACAGCTAACATCAATCGAGCAAGTGGTCTTCCCACAGCTATGGTCCTCTGGCAGTCTGAAAGCTTTGCGCACAAGCCGCTTGCTAAGCGCCTTCCTTTGCCTTTAGGCAGTGCTCGTGCACGACAAGCCTGGGGCGTGAATGCTCACTACCCCGCACACACATTTCGCTGTGCCCGTTGCCAAGCGCTCTGGAAGCACTGTTTATGACGCAAGCGGAACGCCTCTTGCGCTTCCATTCTCAGAGCTCCTGAGTAAAGCACTCTGCGACCCTTGGTGCGAATGCCAGAGGAAAACATTTCCACTGAGTCTGGCAGGGAGAAACTGTACCTGGAGAACACTTTTGTATGCAGCTTGCGCCTGCACCTTACATACCCATGGATTTTCAGCACATTCAAATGCATGCCAGGCTCTTCCTAACGCAAGCTGAAAGCTGCTGTCAGAAGGCTTCGCTCCTTGTCAGATCGAAGCAGCAGCACGCACCTTCGAGTTTGGCAGGAACTAAAGAGCCGCAGAAGAGCATGGTCTAGCAACAAGGGGATAGGAAAATGCATTTGCTTCATGTGCCCTTGTCGTCGCCTCACAACAGGTAGCAGCATAAAGCAGATGCGGCTGAAGTTCTTCCGGGCGACAGCTAACATCAATCGAGCAAGTGGTCTTCCCACAGCTATGGTCCTCTGGCAGTCTGAAAGCTTTGCGCACAAGCCGCTTGCTAAGCGCCTTCCTTTGCCTTTAGGCAGTGCTCGTGCAAAACAAGCCTGGGGCGTGAATGCTCACTACCCCGCACACACATTTCGCTGTGCCCGTTGCCAAGCGCTCTGGAAGCACTGTTTATGACGCAAGCGGAACGCCTCTTGCGCTTCCATTCTCAGAGCTCCTGAGTAAAGCACTCTGCGACCCTTGGTGCGAATGCCAGAGGAAAACATTTCCACTGAGTCTGGCAGGGAGAAACTGTACCTGGAGAACACTTTTGTCTGCAGCTTGCACCTGCACCTTACATACCCATGGATTTTCAGCACATTCAAATGCATGCCAGGCTCTTCCTAACGCAAGCTGAAAGCTGCTGTCAGAAGGCTTCGCTCCTTGTCAGATCGAAGCAGCAGCACGCACCTTCGAGTTTGGCAGGAACTAAAGAGCCGCAGAAGAGCATGGTCTAGCAACAAGGGGATAGGAAAATGCATTTGCTTCATGTGCCCTTGTCGTCGCCTCACAACAGGTAGCAGCATAAAGCAGATGCGGCTGAAGTTCTTCCGGGCGACAGCTAACATCAATCGAGCAGGTGGTCTTCCCACAGCTATGGTCCTCTGGCAGTCTGAAAGCTTTGCGCACAAGCCGCTTGCTAAGCACCTTCATTTGCCTTTAGGCAGTGCTCATGCTTTACCAGCCTGGGCCGAGAATGGTCACTACCGCGCACACACGTTTCGTTGTGCCCGTTGCCAAGCGCTCTGGAAGCACTGTTTATGACGCAAGCGGAACGCCTCTTGTGCTTCCATTCTCAGAGCTCCTGAGTTAAGCACTCTGCAACCGTAGGCGCGAATGCCAGAGGAAAACATTTCCACTGCGTCTGGCAGGGAGAAACTGTACCTGGAGAACACTTCTGTCTGCAGCTTGCACCTGCACCTTACATACCCATGGATTTTCAGCACATTCAAATGCATGCCAGGCTCTTCCTAACGCAAGCTGAAAGCTGCTGTCTGAAGGCTTTGCTCCTTGTCAGATCGAAGCAGCAGCACGCACCTTTAAGTTTGGCAAGTACTAAAGAGCCTCAGAAGACCATGGTCTAGCAACAAGGGGATAGGAAAATGCATTTGCTTCATGTGCCCTTGTCGTCGCCTCACAACAGGTAGCAGCATAAAGCAGATGCGGCTGAAGTTCTTCCGGGCGACAGCTAACATCAATCGAGCAAGTGGTCTTCCCACAGCTATGGTCCTCTGGCAGTCTGAAAGCTTTGCGCACAAGCCGCTTGCTAAGCGCCTTCCTTTGCCTTTAGGCAGTGCTCGTGCACAACAAGCCTCGGGCGTGAATGCTCTCTACATCGCACACACATTTCGCTGTGCCCGTTGCCAAGCGCTCTGGAAGCGCTGTTTATGACGCAAGCGGAACGCCTCTTGCGCTTCCATTCTCAGAGCTCCTGAGTTAAGCACTCTGCGACCGTAGGCGCGAATGCCAGAGGAAAACATTACCACTGCGTCTGGTAGGGAGAAACTGTACCTGGAGAACACTTTTGTCTGAAGCTTGCACCTGCACCTTACATACCCATGGATTTTCAGCACATTCAAATGCATGCCAGGCTCTTCCTAACGCAAGCTGAAAGCTGCTGTCAGAAGGCTTCGCTCCTTGTCAGATCGAAGCAGCAGCACGCACCTTCGAGTTTGGCAGGAACTAAAGAGCCGCAGAAGAGCATGGTCTAGCAACAAGGGGATAGGAAAATGCATTTCCTTCATGTGCCCTTGTCGTCGCCTCACAGCAGGTAGCAGCATAAAGCAGATGCGGCTGAAGTTCTTCCGGGCGACAGCTAACATCAATCGAGCAGGTGGTCTTCCCACAGCTATGGTCCTCTGGCAGTCTGAAAGCTTTGCGCACAAGCCGCTTGCTAAGCACCTTCATTTGCCTTTAGGCAGTGCTCATGCTTTACCAGCCTGGGCCGAGAATGGTCACTACCGCGCACACACGTTTCGTTGTGCCCGTTGCCAAGCGCTCTGGAAGCACTGTTTATGACGCAAGCGGAACGCCTCTTGTGCTTCCATTCTCAGAGCTCCTGAGTTAAGCACTCTGCAACCGTAGGCGCGAATGCCAGAGGAAAACATTTCCACTGCGTCTGGCAGGGAGAAACTGTACCTGGAGAACACTTCTGTCTGCAGCTTGCACCTGCACCTTACATACCCATGGATTTTCAGCACATTCAAATGCATGCCAGGCTCTTCCTAACGCAAGCTGAAAGCTGCTGTCTGAAGGCTTTGCTCCTTGTCAGATCGAAGCAGCAGCACGCACCTTTAAGTTTGGCAAGTACTAAAGAGCCTCAGAAGACCATGGTCTAGCAACAAGGGGATAGGAAAATGCATTTGCTTCATGTGCCCTTGTCGTCGCCTCACAACAGGTAGCAGCATAAAGCAGATGCGGCTGAAGTTCTTCCGGGCGACAGCTAACATCAATCGAGCAGGTGGTCTTCCCACAGCTATGGTCCTCTGGCAGTCTGAAAGCTTTGTGCACAAGCCGCTTGCTAAGCACCTTCATTTGCCTTTAGGCAGTGCTCGTGCACGACAAGCCTGGGGCGTGAATGCTCACTACCCCGCACACACGTTTCGTTGTGCCCGTTGCCAAGCGCTCTGGAAGCGCTGTTTATGACGCAAGCGGAACGCCTCTTGTGCTTCCATTCTCAGAGCTCCTGAGTTAAGCACTCTGCGACCGTAGGCGCGAATGCCAGAGGAAAACATTTCCACTGAGTCTGGCAGGGAGAAACTGTACCTGGAGAACACTTTTGTCTGCAGCTTGCGCCTGCACCTTACATACCCATGGATTTTCAGCACATTCAAATGCATGCCAGGCTCTTCCTTATGCAAGCTGAAAGCTGCTGTCAGAAGGCTTGGCTCCTTGTCAGATCGAAGCAGCAGCACGCACCTTCGAGTTTGGCAGGAACTAAAGAGCCGCAGAAGAGCATGGTCTAGCAACAAGGGGATAGGAAAATGCATTTGCTTCATGTGCCCTTGTCGTCGCCTCACAACAGGTAGCAGCATAAAGCAGATGCGGCTGAAGTTCTTCCGGGCGACAGCTAACATCAATCGAGCAAGTGGTCTTCCCACAGCTATGGTCCTCTGGCAGTCTGAAAGCTTTGCGCACAAGCCGCTTGCTAAGCGCCTTCCTTTGCCTTTAGGCAGTGCTCGTGCACAACAAGCCCCGGGCGTGAATGCTCACTACCTCGCACACACATTTCGCTGTGCCCGTTGCCAAGCGCTCTGGAAGCGCTGTTTATGACGCAAGCGGAACGCCTCTTGTGCTTCCATTCTCAGAGCTCCTGAGTTAAGCACTCTGCGACCGTAGGCGCGAATGCCAGAGGAAAACATTTCCACTGAGTCTGGCAGGGAGAAACTGTACCTGGAGAACACCTTTGTCTGCAGCTTGCACCTGCACCTTACACACCCACGGATATGCAGCACATTCAAATACATACCGAGCTCATTCTTACGCAAGCTGAAAGCTGCTGTCAGAAGTCTGTTCTCCTTGTCAGATCGAAGCAGCAGCACGCACCTTCGAGTTTGGCAGGAACTAAAGAGCCGCAGAAGAGCATGGTCTAGCAACAAGGGGATAGGAAAATGCATTTCCTTCATGTGCCCTTGTCGTCGCCTCACAGCAGGTAGCAGCATAAAGCAGATGCGGCTGAAGTTCTTCCGGGCGACAGCTAACATCAATCGAGCAGGTGGTCTTCCCACAGCTATGGTCCTCTGGCAGTCTGAAAGCTTTGCGCACAAGCCGCTTGCTAAGCGCCTTCCTTTGCCTTTAGGCAGTGCTCATGCTTTACCAGCCTGGGCCGAGAATGGTCACTACCGCGCACACACGTTTCGTTGTGCCCCTTGCCAAGCGCTCTGGAAGCACTGTTTATGACGCAAGCGGAACGCCTCTTGTGCTTCCATTCTCAGAGCTCCTGAGTTAAGCACTCTGCGACCGTAGGCGCGAATGCCAGAGGAAAACATTTCCACTGCGTCTGGCAGGGAGAAACTGTACCTGGAGAACACTTTTGTCTGCAGCTTGCACCTGCACCTTACATACCCATGGATTTTCAGCACATTCAAATGCATGCCAGGCTCTTCCTAACGCAAGCTGAAAGCTGCTGTCTGAAGGCTTCGCTCCTTGTCAGATCGAAGCAGCAGCACACACCTTCGAGTTTGGCAGGAACTAAAGAGCCGCAGAAGACCATGGTCTAGCAACAAGGGGATAGGAAAATGCATTTGCTTCATGTGCCCTTGTCGTCGCCTCACAACAGGTAGCAGCATAAAGCAGATGCGGCTGAAGTTCTTCCGGGCGACAGCTAACATCAATCGAGCAAGTGGTCTTCCCACAGCTATGGTCCTCTGGCAGTCTGAAAGCTTTGCGCACAAGCCGCTTGCTAAGCGCCTTCCTTTGCCTTTAGGCAGTGCTCGTGCACGACAAGCCTCGGGCGTGAATGCTCACTACATCGCACACACATTTCGCTGTGCCCGTTGCCAAGCGCTCTGGAAGCACTGTTTATGACGCAAGCGGAACGCCTCTTGTGCTTCCATTCTCAGAGCTCCTGAGTTAAGCACTCTGTGACCGTAGGCGCGAATGCCAGAGGAAAACATTTCCACTGCGTCTGGCAGGGAGAAACTGTACCTGGAGAACACTTTTGTCTGCAGCTTGCGCCTGCACCTTACATACCCATGGAATTTCAGCACATTCAAATGCATGCCAGGCTCTTCCTTACCCAAGCTGAAAGCTGCTGTCCGAAGGCTTGGCTCCTTGTCAGATCGAAGCAGCAGCACGCACCTTTAAGTTTGGCAAATACTAAAGAGCCTCAGAAGACCATGGTCTAGCAACAAGGGGATAGGAAAATGCATTTGCTTCATGTGCCCTTGTCGTCGCCTAACTACATGTAGCAGCATAAAGCAGATGCGGCTGAAGTTCTTCCGGGCGACAGCTAACATCAATCGAGCAAGTGGTCTTCCCACAGCTATGGTCCTCTGGCAGTCTGAAAGCTTTGCGCACAAGCCGCTTGCTAAGCGCCTTCCTTTGCCTTTAGGCAGTGCTCGTGCACGACAAGCCTGGGGCGTGAATGCTCACTACCCCGCACACACATTTCGCTGTGCCCGTTGCCAAGCGCTCTGGAAGCACTGTTTATGACGCAAGCGGAACGCCTCTTGCGCTTCCATTCTCAGAGCTCCTGAGTAAAGCACTCTGCGACCCTTGGTGCGAATGCCAGAGGAAAACATTTCCACTGAGTCTGGCAGGGAGAAACTGTACCTGGAGAACACTTTTGTCTGCAGCTTGCACCTGCACCTTACATACCCATGGATTTTCAGCACATTCAAATGCATGCCAGGCTCTTCCTAACGCAAGCTGAAAGCTGCTGTCAGAAGGCTTCGCTCCTTGTCAGATCGAAGCAGCAGCACGCACCTTCGAGTTTGGCAGGAACTAAAGAGCCGCAGAAGAGCATGGTCTAGCAACAAGGGGATAGGAAAATGCATTTGCTTCATGTGCCCTTGTCGTCGCCTCACAACAGGTAGCAGCATAAAGCAGATGCGGCTGAAGTTCTTCCGGGCGACAGCTAACATCAATCGAGCAAGTGGTCTTCCCACAGCTATGGTCCTCTGGCAGTCTGAAAGCTTTGCGCACAAGCCGCTTGCTAAGCGCCTTCCTTTGCCTTTAGGCAGTGCTCGTGCACAACAAGCCTCGGGCGTGAATGCTCTCTACATCGCACACACATTTCGCTGTGCCCGTTGCCAAGCGCTCTGGAAGCGCTGTTTATGACGCAAGCGGAACGCCTCTTGCGCTTCCATTCTCAGAGCTCCTGAGTTAAGCACTCTGCGACCGTAGGCGCGAATGCCAGAGGAAAACATTACCACTGCGTCTGGTAGGGAGAAACTGTACCTGGAGAACACTTTTGTCTGAAGCTTGCACCTGCACCTTACATACCCATGGATTTTCAGCACATTCAAATGCATGCCAGGCTCTTCCTAACGCAAGCTGAAAGCTGCTGTCAGAAGGCTTCGCTCCTTGTCAGATCGAAGCAGCAGCACGCACCTTCGAGTTTGGCAGGAACTAAAGAGCCGCAGAAGAGCATGGTCTAGCAACAAGGGGATAGGAAAATGCATTTCCTTCATGTGCCCTTGTCGTCGCCTCACAGCAGGTAGCAGCATAAAGCAGATGCGGCTGAAGTTCTTCCGGGCGACAGCTAACATCAATCGAGCAGGTGGTCTTCCCACAGCTATGGTCCTCTGGCAGTCTGAAAGCTTTGCGCACAAGCCGCTTGCTAAGCACCTTCATTTGCCTTTAGGCAGTGCTCATGCTTTACCAGCCTGGGCCGAGAATGGTCACTACCGCGCACACACGTTTCGTTGTGCCCGTTGCCAAGCGCTCTGGAAGCACTGTTTATGACGCAAGCGGAACGCCTCTTGCGCTTCCATTCTCAGAGCTCCTGAGTTAAGCAATCTGCGACCCTTGGTGCGAATGCCAGAGGAAAACATTTCCACTGAGTCTAGCAGGGAGAAACTGTACCTGGAGAACACTTTTGTCTGCAGCTTGCGCCTGCACCTTACATACCCATGGATTTTCAGCACATTCAAATGCATGCCAGGCTCTTCCTAACGCAAGCTGAAAGCTGCTGTCTGAAGGCTTTGCTCCTTGTCAGATCGAAGCAGCAGCACGCACCTTTAAGTTTGGCAAGTACTAAAGAGCCTCAGAAGACCATGGTCTAGCAACAAGGGGATAGGAAAATGCATTTGCTTCATGTGCCCTTGTCGTCGCCTCACAACAGGTAGCAGCATAAAGCAGATGCGGCTGAAGTTCTTCCGGGCGACAGCTAACATCAATCGAGCAAGTGGTCTTCCCACAGCTATGGTCCTCTGGCAGTCTGAAAGCTTTGCGCACAAGCCGCTTGCTAAGCGCCGTCCTTTGCCTTTAGGCAGTGCTCATGCTTTACCAGCCTGGGGCGAGAATGGTCACTACCGCGCACACACGTTTCGCTGTGCCCGTTGCCAAGCGCTCTGGAAGCACTGTTTATGACGCAAGCCGAACGCCTCTTGCGCTTCCATTCTCAGAGCTCCTGAGTTAAGCAATCTGCGACCCTTGGTGCGAATGCCAGAGGAAAACATTTCCACTGAGTCTGGCAGGGAGAAACTGTACCTGGAGAACACCTTTGTCTGGAGCTTGCACCTGCACCTTACACACCCACGGATATGCAGCACATTCAAATACATACCGAGCTCATTCTTACGCAAGCTGAAAGCTGCTGTCAGAAGTCTGTTCTCCTTGTCAGATCGAAGCAGCAGCACGCACCTTCGAGTTTGGCAGGAACTAAAGAGCCGCAGAAGAGCATGGTCTAGCAACAAGGGGATAGGAAAATGCATTTCCTTCATGTGCCCTTGTCGTCGCCTCACAGCAGGTAGCAGCATAAAGCAGATGCGGCTGAAGTTCTTCCGGGCGACAGCTAACATCAATCGAGCAGGTGGTCTTCCCACAGCTATGGTCCTCTGGCAGTCTGAAAGCTTTGCGCACAAGCCGCTTGCTAAGCGCCTTCCTTTGCCTTTAGGCAGTGCTCATGCTTTACCAGCCTGGGCCGAGAATGGTCACTACCGCGCACACACGTTTCGTTGTGCCCGTTGCCAAGCGCTCTGGAAGCACTGTTTATGACGCAAGCGGAACGCCTCTTGTGCTTCCATTCTCAGAGCTCCTGAGTTAAGCACTCTGCGACCGTAGGCGCGAATGCCAGAGGAAAACATTTCCACTGCGTCTGGCAGGGAGAAACTGTACCTGGAGAACACTTTTGTCTGCAGCTTGCACCTGCACCTTACATACCCATGGATTTTCAGCACATTCAAATGCATGCCAGGCTCTTCCTAACGCAAGCTGAAAGCTGCTGTCTGAAGGCTTCGCTCCTTGTCAGATCGAAGCAGCAGCACACACCTTCGAGTTTGGCAGGAACTAAAGAGCCGCAGAAGACCATGGTCTAGCAACAAGGGGATAGGAAAATGCATTTGCTTCATGTGCCCTTGTCGTCGCCTCACAACAGGTAGCAGCATAAAGCAGATGCGGCTGAAGTTCTTCCGGGCGACAGCTAACATCAATCGAGCAAGTGGTCTTCCCACAGCTATGGTCCTCTGGCAGTCTGAAAGCTTTGCGCACAAGCCGCTTGCTAAGCGCCTTCCTTTGCCTTTAGGCAGTGCTCGTGCACAACAAGCCTCGGGCGTGAATGCTCACTACATCGCACACACATTTCGCTGTGCCCGTTGCCAAGCGCTCTGGAAGCGCTGTTTATGACGCAAGCGGAACGCCTCTTGCGCTTCCATTCTCAGAGCTCCTGAGTTAAGCAATCTGCGACCCTTGGTGCGAATGTCAGAGGAAAACATTTCCACTGAGTCTAGCAGGGAGAAACTGTACCTGGAGAACACTTTTGTCTGCAGCTTGCGCCTGCACCTTACATACCCATGGAATTTCAGCACATTCAAATGCATGCCAGGCTCTTCCTTACCCAAGCTGAAAGCTGCTGTCCGAAGGCTTGGCTCCTTGTCAGATGGAAGCAGCAGCACGCACCTTTAAGTTTGGCAAGTACTAAAGAGCCTCAGAAGACCATGGTCTAGCAACAAGGGGATAGGAAAATGCATTTGCTTCATGTGCCCTTGTCGTCGCCTCACAACAGGTAGCAGCATAAAGCAGATGCGGCTGAAGTTCTTCCGGGCGACAGCTAACATCAATCGAGCAAGTGGTCTTCCCACAGCTATGGTCCTCTGGCAGTCTGAAAGCTTTGCGCACAAGCCGCTTGCTAAGCGCCTTCCTTTGCCTTTAGGCAGTGCTCGTGCACGACAAGCCTGGGGCGTGAATGCTCACTACCTCGCACACACGTTTCGTTGTGCCCGTTGCCAAGCGCTCTGGAAGCACTGTTTATGACGCAAGCGGAACGCCTCTTGCGCTTCCATTCTCAGAGCTCCTGAGTAAAGCACTCTGCGACCCTTGGTGCGAATGCCAGAGGAAAACATTTCCACTGAGTCTGGCAGGGAGAAACTGTACCTGGAGAACACTTTTGTCTGCAGCTTGCACCTGCACCTTACATACCCATGGATTTTCAGCACATTCAAATGCATGCCAGGCTCTTCCTAATGCAAGCTGAAAGCTGCTGTCTGAAGGCTTCGCTCCTTGTCAGATCGAAGCAGCAGCACACACCTTCGAGTTTGGCAGGAACTAAAGAGCCGCAGAAGACCATGGTCTAGCAACAAGGGGATAGGAAAATGCATTTGCTTCATGTGCCCTTGTCGTCGCCTCACAACAGGTAGCAGCATAAAGCAGATGCGGCTGAAGTTCTTCCGGGCGACAGCTAACATCAATCGAGCAAGTGGTCTTCCCACAGCTATGGTCCTCTGGCAGTCTGAAAGCTTTGCGCACAAGCCGCTTGCTAAGCGCCGTCCTTTGCCTTTAGGCAGTGCTCGTGCACGACCAGCCTGGGGCGAGAATGGTCACTACCGCGCACACACGTTTCGCTGTGCCCGTTGCCAAGCGCTCTGGAAGCACTGTTTATGACGCAAGCCGAATGCCTCTTGCGCTTCCATTCTCAGAGCTCCTGAGTTAAGCAATCTGCGACCCTTGGTGCGAATGCCAGAGGAAAACATTTCCACTGAGTCTGGCAGGGAGAAACTGTACCTGGAGAACACTTTTGTCTGCAGCTTGCACCTGCACCTTACATACCCATGGAATTTCAGCACATTCAAATGCATGCCAGGCTCTTCCTAACGCAAGCTGAAAGCTGCTGTCAGAAGGCTTCGCTCCTTGTCAGATCGAAGCAGCAGCACGCACCTTCGAGTTTGGCAGGAACTAAAGAGCCGCAGAAGAGCATGGTCTAGCAACAAGGGGATAGGAAAATGCATTTGCTTCATGTGCCCTTGTCGTCGCCTCACAACAGGTAGCAGCATAAAGCAGATGCGGCTGAAGTTCTTCCGGGCGACAGCTAACATCAATCGAGCAAGCGGTCTTCCCACAGCTATGGTCCTCTGGCAGTCTGAAAGCTTTGCGCACAAGCCGCTTGCTAAGCGCCTTCCTTTGCCTTTAGGCAGTGCTCGTGCAAAACAAGCCTGGGGCGTGAATGCTCACTACCCCGCACACACATTTCGCTGTGCCCGTTGCCAAGCGCTCTGGAAGCACTGTTTATGATGCAAGTGGAACGCCTCTTGCGCTTCCATTCTCAGAGCTCCTGAGTTAAGCACTCTGCGACCGTAGGCGCGAATGCCAGAGGAAAACATTTCCACTGCGTCTGGCAGGGAGAAACTGTACCTGGAGAACACTTTTGTCTGCAGCTTGCGCCTGCACCTTACATACCCATGGAATTTCAGCACATTCAAATGCATGCCAGGCTCTTCCTTACCCAAGCTGAAAGCTGCTGTCCGAAGGCTTGGCTCCTTGTCAGATGGAAGCAGCAGCACGCACCTTTAAGTTTGGCAAATACTAAAGAGCCTCAGAAGACCATGGTCTAGCAACAAGGGGATAGGAAAATGCATTTGCTTCATGTGCCCTTGTCGTCGCCTAACTACATGTAGCAGCATAAAGCAGATGCGGCTGAAGTTCTTCCGGGCGACAGCTAACATCAATCGAGCAAGTGGTCTTCCCACAGCTATGGTCCTCTGGCAGTCTGAAAGCTTTGCGCACAAGCCGCTTGCTAAGCGCCTTCCTTTGCCTTTAGGCAGTGCTCGTGCACGACAAGCCTGGGGCGTGAATGCTCACTACCCCGCACACACATTTCGCTGTGCCCGTTGCCAAGCGCTCTGGAAGCACTGTTTATGACGCAAGCGGAACGCCTCTTGCGCTTCCATTCTCAGAGCTCCTGAGTAAAGCACTCTGCGACCCTTGGTGCGAATGCCAGAGGAAAACATTTCCACTGAGTCTGGCAGGGAGAAACTGTACCTGGAGAACACTTTTGTCTGCAGCTTGCACCTGCACCTTACATACCCATGGATTTTCAGCACATTCAAATGCATGCCAGGCTCTTCCTAACGCAAGCTGAAAGCTGCTGTCAGAAGGCTTCGCTCCTTGTCAGATCGAAGCAGCAGCACGTACCTTCGAGTTTGGCAGGAACTAAAGAGCCGCAGAAGAGCATGGTCTAGCAACAAGGGGATAGGAAAATGCATTTGCTTCATGTGCCCTTGTCGTCGCCTCACAACAGGTAGCAGCATAAAGCAGATGCAGCTGAAGTTCTTCCGGGCGACAGCTAACATCAATCGAGCAAGCGGTCTTCCCACAGCTATGGTCCTCTGGCAGTCTGAAAGCTTTGCGCACAAGCCGCTTGCTAAGCGCCTTCCTTTGCCTTTAGGCAGTGCTCGTGCACAACAGCCTCGGGCGTGAATATTCACTACCCCGCACACACGTTTCGCTGTCCCCGTTGCCAAGAGCTCTGGAAGCGCTGTTTATGACGCAAGCGGAACGCCTCTTGCGCTTCCATTCTCAGAGCTCCTGAGTAAAGCACTCTGCGACCCTTGGTGCGAATGCCAGAGGAAAACATTTCCACTGCGTCTGGCAGAGAGAAACTGTACCTGGAGAACACCTTTGTCTGCAGCTTGCGCCTGCACCTTACATACCCATGGAATTTCAGCACATTCAAATGCATGCCAGGCTCTTCCTTACCCAAGCTGAAAGCTGCTGTCCGAAGGCTTCGCTCCTTGTCAGATGGAAGCAGCAGCACGCACCTTTAAGTTTGGCAAGTACTAAAGAGCCTCAGAAGACCATGGTCTAGCAACAAGGGGATAGGAAAATGCATTTGCTTCATGTGCCCTTGTCGTCGCCTCACAACAGGTAGCAGCATAAAGCAGATGCGGCTGAAGTTCTTCCGGGCGACAGCTAACATCAATCGAGCAAGTGGTCTTCCCACAGCTATGGTCCTCTGGCAGTCTGAAAGCTTTGCGCACAAGCCGCTTGCTAAGCGCCTTCCTTTGCCTTTAGGCAGTGCTCGTGCAAAACAAGCCTGGGGCGTGAATGCTCACTACCCCGCACACACATTTCGCTGTGCCCGTTGCCAAGCGCTCTGGAAGCACTGTTTATGACGCAAGCGGAACGCCTCTTGCGCTTCCATTCTCAGAGCTCCTGAGTAAAGCACTCTGCGACCCTTGGTGCGAATGCCAGAGGAAAACATTTCCACTGAGTCTGGCAGGGAGAAACTGTACCTGGAGAACACTTTTGTCTGCAGCTTGCACCTGCACCTTACATACCCATGGATTTTCAGCACATTCAAATGCATGCCAGGCTCTTCCTTATGCAAGCTGAAAGCTGCTGTCAGAAGGCTTGGCTCCTTGTCAGATCGAAGCAGCAGCACGCACCTTCGAGTTTGGCAGGAACTAAAGAGCCGCAGAAGAGCATGGTCTAGCAACAAGGGGATAGGAAAATGCATTTGCTTCATGTGCCCTTGTCGTCGCCTCACAACAGGTAGCAGCATAAAGCAGATGCGGCTGAAGTTCTTCCGGGCGACAGCTAACATCAATCGAGCAAGTGGTCTTCCCACAGCTATGGTCCTCTGGCAGTCTGAAAGCTTTGCGCACAAGCCGCTTGCTAAGCGCCTTCCTTTGCCTTTAGGCAGTGCTCGTGCACGACAAGCCTCGGGCGTGAATGCTCACTACCTCGCACACACGTTTCGTTGTGCCCGTTGCCAAGCGCTCTGGAAGCACTGTTTATGACGCAAGCGGAACGCCTCTTGTGCTTCCATTCTCAGAGCTCCTGAGTTAAGCACTCTGCGACCGTAGGCGCGAATGCCAGAGGAAAACATTACCACTGCGTCTGGCAGGGAGAAACTGTACCTGGAGAACACTTTTGTCTGCAGCTTGCACCTGCACCTTACATACCCATGGATTTTCAGCACATTCAAATGCATGCCAGGCTCTTCCTAATGCAAGCTGAAAGCTGCTGTCAGAAGGCTTTGCTCCTTGTCAGATCGAAGCAGCAGCACGCACCTTCGAGTTTGGCAGGAACTAAAGAGCCGCAGAAGACCATGGTCTAGCAACAAGGGGATAGGAAAATGCATTTGCTTCATGTGCCCTTGTCGTCGCCTCACAACAGGTAGCAGCATAAAGCAGATGCGGCTGAAGTTCTTCCGGGCGACAGCTAACATCAATCGAGCAGGTGGTCTTCCCACAGCTATGGTCCTCTGGCAGTCTGAAAGCTTTGCGCACAAGCCGCTTGCTAAGCGCCTTCCTTTGCCTTTAGGCAGTGCTCGTGCAAAACAAGCCTGGGGCGTGAATGCTCACTACCCCGCACACACATTTCGCTGTGCCCGTTGCCAAGCGCTCTGGAAGCACTGTTTATGACGCAAGCGGAACGCCTCTTGCGCTTCCATTCTCAGAGCTCCTGAGTAAAGCACTCTGCGACCCTTGGTGCAAATGCCAGAGGAAAACATTTCCACTGAGTCTGGCAGGGAGAAACTGTACCTGGAGAACACTTTTGTCTGCAGCTTGCACCTGCACCTTACATACCCATGGATTTTCAGCACATTCAAATGCATGCCAGGCTCTTCCTAATGCAAGCTGAAAGCTGCTGTCTGAAGGCTTCGCTCCTTGTCAGATCGAAGCAGCAGCACGCACCTTCGAGTTTGGCAGGAACTAAAGAGCCGCAGAAGAGCATGGTCTAGCAACAAGGGGATAGGAAAATGCATTTCCTTCATGTGCCCTTGTCGTCGCCTAACTACATGTAGCAGCATAAAGCAGATGCGGCTGAAGTTCTTCCGGGCGACAGCTAACATCAATCGAGCAAGTGGTCTTCCCACAGCTATGGTCCTCTGGCAGTCTGAAAGCTTTGCGCACAAGCCGCTTGCTAAGCGCCTTCCTTTGCCTTTAGGCAGTGCTCGTGCAAAACAAGCCTGGGGCGTGAATGCTCACTACCCCGCACACACATTTCGCTGTGCCCGTTGCCAAGCGCTCTGGAAGCACTGTTTATGACGCAAGCGGAACGCCTCTTGTGCTTCCATTCTCAGAGCTCCTGAGTTAAGCACTCTGTGACCGTAGGCGCGAATGCCAGAGGAAAACATTTCCACTGCGTCTGGCAGGGAGAAACTGTACCTGGAGAACACTTTTGTCTGCAGCTTGCGCCTGCACCTTACATACCCATGGAATTTCAGCACATTCAAATGCATGCCAGGCTCTTCCTTACCCAAGCTGAAAGCTGCTGTCCGAAGGCTTGGCTCCTTGTCAGATGGAAGCAGCAGCACGCACCTTTAAGTTTGGCAAGTACTAAAGAGCCTCAGAAGAGCATGGTCTAGCAACAAGGGGATAGGAAAATGCATTTGCTTCATGTGCCCTTGTCGTCGCCTCACAACAGGTAGCAGCATAAAGCAGATGCGGCTGAAGTTCTTCCGGGCGACAGCTAACATCAATCGAGCAGGTGGTCTTCCCACAGCTATGGTCCTCTGGCAGTCTGAAAGCTTTGCGCACAAGCCGCTTGCTAAGCACCTTCATTTGCCTTTAGGCAGTGCTCATGCTTTACCAGCCTGGGCCGAGAATGGTCACTACCGCGCACACACGTTTCGTTGTGCCCGTTGCCAAGCGCTCTGGAAGCACTGTTTATGACGCAAGCGGAACGCCTCTTGTGCTTCCATTCTCAGAGCTCCTGAGTTAAGCACTCTGCGACCGTAGGCGCGAATGCCAGAGGAAAACATTTCCACTGCGTCTGGCAGGGAGAAACTGTACCTGGAGAACACTTTTGTCTGCAGCTTGCACCTGCACCTTACATACCCATGGATTTTCAGCACATTCAAATGCATGCCAGGCTCTTCCTAACGCAAGCTGAAAGCTGCTGTCCGAAGGCTTGGCTCCTTGTCAGATCGAAGCAGCAGCACGCACCTTTAAGTTTGGCAAGTACTAAAGAGCCTCAGAAGACCATGGTCTAGCAACAAGGGGATAGGAAAATGCATTTGCTTCATGTGCCCTTGTCGTCGCCTCACAACAGGTAGCAGCATAAAGCAGATGCGGCTGAAGTTCTTCCGGGCGACAGCTAACATCAATCGAGCAAGTGGTCTTCCCACAGCTATGGTCCTCTGGCAGTCTGAAAGCTTTGCGCACAAGCCGCTTGCTAAGCGCCTTCCTTTGCCTTTAGGCAGTGCTCGTGCACGACAAGCCTGGGGCGTGAATGCTCACTACCTCGCACACACGTTTCGTTGTGCCCGTTGCCAAGCGCTCTGGAAGCACTGTTTATGACGCAAGCGGAACGCCTCTTGCGCTTCCATTCTCAGAGCTCCTGAGTAAAGCACTCTGCGACCCTTGGTGCGAATGCCAGAGGAAAACATTTCCACTGAGTCTGGCAGGGAGAAACTGTACCTGGAGAACACTTTTGTCTGCAGCTTGCACCTGCACCTTACATACCCATGGATTTTCAGCACATTCAAATGCATGCCAGGCTCTTCCTAATGCAAGCTGAAAGCTGCTGTCTGAAGGCTTCGCTCCTTGTCAGATCGAAGCAGCAGCACACACCTTCGAGTTTGGCAGGAGCTAAAGAGCCGCAGAAGACCATGGTCTAGCAACAAGGGGATAGGAAAATGCATTTGCTTCATGTGCCCTTGTCGTCGCCTCACAACAGGTAGCAGCATAAAGCAGATGCGGCTGAAGTTCTTCCGGGCGACAGCTAACATCAATCGAGCAAGTGGTCTTCCCACAGCTATGGTCCTCTGGCAGTCTGAAAGCTTTGCGCACAAGCCGCTTGCTAAGCGCCGTCCTTTGCCTTTAGGCAGTGCTCGTGCACGACCAGCCTGGGGCGAGAATGGTCACTACCGCGCACACACGTTTCGCTGTGCCCGTTGCCAAGCGCTCTGGAAGCACTGTTTATGACGCAAGCCGAATGCCTCTTGCGCTTCCATTCTCAGAGCTCCTGAGTTAAGCAATCTGCGACCCTTGGTGCGAATGCCAGAGGAAAACATTTCCACTGAGTCTGGCAGGGAGAAACTGTACCTGGAGAACACTTTTGTCTGCAGCTTGCACCTGCACCTTACATACCCATGGATTTTCAGCACATTCAAATGCATGCCAGGCTCTTCCTAACGCAAGCTGAAAGCTGCTGTCAGAAGGCTTGGCTCCTTGTCAGATCGAAGCAGCAGCACGCACCTTCGAGTTTGGCAGGAACTAAAGAGCCGCAGAAGAGCATGGTCTAGCAACAAGGGGATAGGAAAATGCATTTGCTTCATGTGCCCTTGTCGTCGCCTCACAACAGGTAGCAGCATAAAGCAGATGCGGCTGAAGTTCTTCCGGGCGACAGCTAACATCAATCGAGCAAGCGGTCTTCCCACAGCTATGGTCCTCTGGCAGTCTGAAAGCTTTGCGCACAAGCCGCTTGCTAAGCGCCTTCCTTTGCCTTTAGGCAGTGCTCGTGCAAAACAAGCCTGGGGCGTGAATGCTCACTACCCCGCACACACATTTCGCTGTGCCCGTTGCCAAGCGCTCTGGAAGCACTGTTTATGACGCAAGTGGAACGCCTCTTGCGCTTCCATTCTCAGAGCTCCTGAGTTAAGCACTCTGCGACCGTAGGCGCGAATGCCAGAGGAAAACATTTCCACTGCGTCTGGCAGGGAGAAACTGTACCTGGAGAACACTTTTGTCTGCAGCTTGCGCCTGCACCTTACATACCCATGGAATTTCAGCACATTCAAATGCATGCCAGGCTCTTCCTAATGCAAGCTGAAAGCTGCTGTCCGAAGGCTTCGCTCCTTGTCAGATGGAAGCAGCAGCACGCACCTTTAAGTTTGGGAAGTACTAAAGAGCCTCAGAAGACCATGGTCTAGCAACAAGGGGATAGGAAAATGCATTTGCTTCATGTGCCCTTGTCGTCGCCTCACAACAGGTAGCAGCATAAAGCAGATGCGGCTGAAGTTCTTCCGGGCGACAGCTAACATCAATCGAGCAAGTGGTCTTCCCACAGCTATGGTCCTCTGGCAGTCTGAAAGCTTTGCGCACAAGCCGCTTGCTAAGCGCCTTCCTTTGCCTTTAGGCAGTGCTCGTGCAAAACAAGCCTGGGGCGTGAATGCTCACTACCCCGCACACACATTTCGCTGTGCCCGTTGCCAAGCGCTCTGGAAGCACTGTTTATGACGCAAGCGGAACGCCTCTTGCGCTTCCATTCTCAGAGCTCCTGAGTAAAGCACTCTGCGACCCTTGGTGCAAATGCCAGAGGAAAACATTTCCACTGAGTCTGGCAGGGAGAAACTGTACCTGGAGAACACTTTTGTCTGCAGCTTGCACCTGCACCTTACATACCCATGGATTTTCAGCACATTCAAATGCATGCCAGGCTCTTCCTAATGCAAGCTGAAAGCTGCTGTCTGAAGGCTTCGCTCCTTGTCAGATCGAAGCAGCAGCACGCACCTTCGAGTTTGGCAGGAACTAAAGAGCCGCAGAAGAGCATGGTCTAGCAACAAGGGGATAGGAAAATGCATTTCCTTCATGTGCCCTTGTCGTCGCCTAACTACATGTAGCAGCATAAAGCAGATGCGGCTGAAGTTCTTCCGGGCGACAGCTAACATCAATCGAGCAAGTGGTCTTCCCACAGCTATGGTCCTCTGGCAGTCTGAAAGCTTTGCGCACAAGCCGCTTGCTAAGCGCCTTCCTTTGCCTTTAGGCAGTGCTCGTGCAAAACAAGCCTGGGGCGTGAATGCTCACTACCCCGCACACACATTTCGCTGTGCCCGTTGCCAAGCGCTCTGGAAGCACTGTTTATGACGCAAGCGGAACGCCTCTTGTGCTTCCATTCTCAGAGCTCCTGAGTTAAGCACTCTGTGACCGTAGGCGCGAATGCCAGAGGAAAACATTTCCACTGCGTCTGGCAGGGAGAAACTGTACCTGGAGAACACTTTTGTCTGCAGCTTGCGCCTGCACCTTACATACCCATGGAATTTCAGCACATTCAAATGCATGCCAGGCTCTTCCTTACCCAAGCTGAAAGCTGCTGTCCGAAGGCTTGGCTCCTTGTCAGATGGAAGCAGCAGCACGCACCTTTAAGTTTGGCAAGTACTAAAGAGCCTCAGAAGAGCATGGTCTAGCAACAAGGGGATAGGAAAATGCATTTGCTTCATGTGCCCTTGTCGTCGCCTCACAACAGGTAGCAGCATAAAGCAGATGCGGCTGAAGTTCTTCCGGGCGACAGCTAACATCAATCGAGCAGGTGGTCTTCCCACAGCTATGGTCCTCTGGCAGTCTGAAAGCTTTGCGCACAAGCCGCTTGCTAAGCACCTTCATTTGCCTTTAGGCAGTGCTCATGCTTTACCAGCCTGGGCCGAGAATGGTCACTACCGCGCACACACGTTTCGTTGTGCCCGTTGCCAAGCGCTCTGGAAGCACTGTTTATGACGCAAGCGGAACGCCTCTTGTGCTTCCATTCTCAGAGCTCCTGAGTTAAGCACTCTGCGACCGTAGGCGCGAATGCCAGAGGAAAACATTTCCACTGCGTCTGGCAGGGAGAAACTGTACCTGGAGAACACTTTTGTCTGCAGCTTGCACCTGCACCTTACATACCCATGGATTTTCAGCACATTCAAATGCATGCCAGGCTCTTCCTAACGCAAGCTGAAAGCTGCTGTCCGAAGGCTTGGCTCCTTGTCAGATCGAAGCAGCAGCACGCACCTTTAAGTTTGGCAAGTACTAAAGAGCCTCAGAAGACCATGGTCTAGCAACAAGGGGATAGGAAAATGCATTTGCTTCATGTGCCCTTGTCGTCGCCTCACAACAGGTAGCAGCATAAAGCAGATGCGGCTGAAGTTCTTCCGGGCGACAGCTAACATCAATCGAGCAAGTGGTCTTCCCACAGCTATGGTCCTCTGGCAGTCTGAAAGCTTTGCGCACAAGCCGCTTGCTAAGCGCCTTCCTTTGCCTTTAGGCAGTGCTCGTGCACGACAAGCCTGGGGCGTGAATGCTCACTACCTCGCACACACGTTTCGTTGTGCCCGTTGCCAAGCGCTCTGGAAGCACTGTTTATGACGCAAGCGGAACGCCTCTTGCGCTTCCATTCTCAGAGCTCCTGAGTAAAGCACTCTGCGACCCTTGGTGCGAATGCCAGAGGAAAACATTTCCACTGAGTCTGGCAGGGAGAAACTGTACCTGGAGAACACTTTTGTCTGCAGCTTGCACCTGCACCTTACATACCCATGGATTTTCAGCACATTCAAATGCATGCCAGGCTCTTCCTAATGCAAGCTGAAAGCTGCTGTCTGAAGGCTTCGCTCCTTGTCAGATCGAAGCAGCAGCACACACCTTCGAGTTTGGCAGGAGCTAAAGAGCCGCAGAAGACCATGGTCTAGCAACAAGGGGATAGGAAAATGCATTTGCTTCATGTGCCCTTGTCGTCGCCTCACAACAGGTAGCAGCATAAAGCAGATGCGGCTGAAGTTCTTCCGGGCGACAGCTAACATCAATCGAGCAAGTGGTCTTCCCACAGCTATGGTCCTCTGGCAGTCTGAAAGCTTTGCGCACAAGCCGCTTGCTAAGCGCCGTCCTTTGCCTTTAGGCAGTGCTCGTGCACGACCAGCCTGGGGCGAGAATGGTCACTACCGCGCACACACGTTTCGCTGTGCCCGTTGCCAAGCGCTCTGGAAGCACTGTTTATGACGCAAGCCGAATGCCTCTTGCGCTTCCATTCTCAGAGCTCCTGAGTTAAGCAATCTGCGACCCTTGGTGCGAATGCCAGAGGAAAACATTTCCACTGAGTCTGGCAGGGAGAAACTGTACCTGGAGAACACTTTTGTCTGCAGCTTGCACCTGCACCTTACATACCCATGGATTTTCAGCACATTCAAATGCATGCCAGGCTCTTCCTAACGCAAGCTGAAAGCTGCTGTCAGAAGGCTTGGCTCCTTGTCAGATCGAAGCAGCAGCACGCACCTTCGAGTTTGGCAGGAACTAAAGAGCCGCAGAAGAGCATGGTCTAGCAACAAGGGGATAGGAAAATGCATTTGCTTCATGTGCCCTTGTCGTCGCCTCACAACAGGTAGCAGCATAAAGCAGATGCGGCTGAAGTTCTTCCGGGCGACAGCTAACATCAATCGAGCAAGCGGTCTTCCCACAGCTATGGTCCTCTGGCAGTCTGAAAGCTTTGCGCACAAGCCGCTTGCTAAGCGCCTTCCTTTGCCTTTAGGCAGTGCTCGTGCAAAACAAGCCTGGGGCGTGAATGCTCACTACCCCGCACACACATTTCGCTGTGCCCGTTGCCAAGCGCTCTGGAAGCACTGTTTATGACGCAAGTGGAACGCCTCTTGCGCTTCCATTCTCAGAGCTCCTGAGTTAAGCACTCTGCGACCGTAGGCGCGAATGCCAGAGGAAAACATTTCCACTGCGTCTGGCAGGGAGAAACTGTACCTGGAGAACACTTTTGTCTGCAGCTTGCGCCTGCACCTTACATACCCATGGAATTTCAGCACATTCAAATGCATGCCAGGCTCTTCCTAATGCAAGCTGAAAGCTGCTGTCCGAAGGCTTCGCTCCTTGTCAGATGGAAGCAGCAGCACGCACCTTTAAGTTTGGCAAGTACTAAAGAGCCTCAGAAGACCATGGTCTAGCAACAAGGGGATAGGAAAATGCATTTGCTTCATGTGCCCTTGTCGTCGCCTCACAACAGGTAGCAGCATAAAGCAGATGCGGCTGAAGTTCTTCCGGGCGACAGCTAACATCAATCGAGCAAGTGGTCTTCCCACAGCTATGGTCCTCTGGCAGTCTGAAAGCTTTGCGCACAAGCCGCTTGCTAAGCGCCTTCCTTTGCCTTTAGGCAGTGCTCGTGCAAAACAAGCCTGGGGCGTGAATGCTCACTACCCCGCACACACATTTCGCTGTGCCCGTTGCCAAGCGCTCTGGAAGCACTGTTTATGACGCAAGCGGAACGCCTCTTGCGCTTCCATTCTCAGAGCTCCTGAGTAAAGCACTCTGCGACCCTTGGTGCGAATGCCAGAGGAAAACATTTCCACTGAGTCTGGCAGGGAGAAACTGTACCTGGAGAACACTTTTGTCTGCAGCTTGCACCTGCACCTTACATACCCATGGATTTTCAGCACATTCAAATGCATGCCAGGCTCTTCCTTATGCAAGCTGAAAGCTGCTGTCAGAAGGCTTGGCTCCTTGTCAGATCGAAGCAGCAGCACGCACCTTCGAGTTTGGCAGGAACTAAAGAGCCGCAGAAGAGCATGGTCTAGCAACAAGGGGATAGGAAAATGCATTTGCTTCATGTGCCCTTGTCGTCGCCTCACAACAGGTAGCAGCATAAAGCAGATGCGGCTGAAGTTCTTCCGGGCGACAGCTAACATCAATCGAGCAAGTGGTCTTCCCACAGCTATGGTCCTCTGGCAGTCTGAAAGCTTTGCGCACAAGCCGCTTGCTAAGCGCCTTCCTTTGCCTTTAGGCAGTGCTCGTGCACGACAAGCCTCGGGCGTGAATGCTCACTACCTCGCACACACGTTTCGTTGTGCCCGTTGCCAAGCGCTCTGGAAGCACTGTTTATGACGCAAGCGGAACGCCTCTTGTGCTTCCATTCTCAGAGCTCCTGAGTTAAGCACTCTGCGACCGTAGGCGCGAATGCCAGAGGAAAACATTACCACTGCGTCTGGCAGGGAGAAACTGTTCCTGGAGAACACTTTTGTCTGCAGCTTGCACCTGCACCTTACATACCCATGGATTTTCAGCACATTCAAATGCATGCCAGGCTCTTCCTAACGCAAGCTGAAAGCTGCTGTCAGAAGGCTTTGCTCCTTGTCAGATCGAAGCAGCAGCACGCACCTTCGAGTTTGGCAGGAACTAAAGAGCCGCAGAAGAGCATGGTCTAGCAACAAGGGGATAGGAAAATGCATTTCCTTCATGTGCCCTTGTCGTCGCCTCACAGCAGGTAGCAGCATAAAGCAGATGCGGCTGAAGTTCTTCCGGGCGACAGCTAACATCAATCGAGCAGGTGGTCTTCCCACAGCTATGGTCCTCTGGCAGTCTGAAAGCTTTGCGCACAAGCCGCTTGCTAAGCACCTTCATTTGCCTTTAGGCAGTGCTCATGCTTTACCAGCCTGGGGCGAGAATGGTCACTACCGCGCACACACGTTTCGTTGTGCCCGTTGCCAAGCGCTCTGGAAGCACTGTTTATGACGCAAGCGGAACGCCTCTTGTGCTTCCATTCTCAGAGCTCCTGAGTTAAGCACTCTGCGACCGTAGGCGCGAATGCCAGAGGAAAACATTTCCACTGCGTCTGGCAGGGAGAAACTGTACCTGGAGAACACTTTTGTCTGCAGCTTGCACCTGCACCTTACATACCCATGGATTTTCAGCACATTCAAATGCATGCCAGGCTCTTCCTAACGCAAGCTGAAAGCTGCTGTCTGAAGGCTTCGCTCCTTGTCAGATCGAAGCAGCAGCACACACCTTCGAGTTTGGCAGGAACTAAAGAGCCGCAGAAGACCATGGTCTAGCAACAAGGGGATAGGAAAATGCATTTGCTTCATGTGCCCTTGTCGTCGCCTCACAACAGGTAGCAGCATAAAGCAGATGCGGCTGAAGTTCTTCCGGGCGACAGCTAACATCAATCGAGCAAGTGGTCTTCCCACAGCTATGGTCCTCTGGCAGTCTGAAAGCTTTGCGCACAAGCCGCTTGCTAAGCGCCTTCCTTTGCCTTTAGGCAGTGCTCGTGCACAACAAGCCTCGGGCGTGAATGCTCACTACCTCGCACACACATTTCGCTGTGCCCGTTGCCAAGCGCTCTGGAAGCGCTGTTTATGACGCAAGCGGAACGCCTCTTGCGCTTCCATTCTCAGAGCTCCTGAGTTAAGCAATCTGCGACCCTTGGTGCGAATGCCAGAGGAAAATATTTCCACTGAGTCTAGCAGGGAGAAACTGTACCTGGAGAACACTTTTGTCTGCAGCTTGCGCCTGCACCTTACATACCCATGGAATTTCAGCACATTCAAATGCATGCCAGGCTCTTCCTTACCCAAGCTGAAAGCTGCTGTCCGAAGGCTTGGCTCCTTGTCAGATGGAAGCAGCAGCACGCACCTTTAAGTTTGGCAAGTACTAAAGAGCCTCAGAAGACCATGGTCTAGCAACAAGGGGATAGGAAAATGCATTTGCTTCATGTGCCCTTGTCGTCGCCTCACAACAGGTAGCAGCATAAAGCAGATGCGGCTGAAGTTCTTCCGGGCGACAGCTAACATCAATCGAGCAAGTGGTCTTCCCACAGCTATGGTCCTCTGGCAGTCTGAAAGCTTTGCGCACAAGCCGCTTGCTAAGCGCCTTCCTTTGCCTTTAGGCAGTGCTCGTGCAAAACAAGCCTGGGGCGTGAATGCTCACTACCCCGCACACACATTTCGCTGTGCCCGTTGCCAAGCGCTCTGGAAGCACTGTTTATGACGCAAGCGGAACGCCTCTTGCGCTTCCATTCTCAGAGCTCCTGAGTAAAGCACTCTGCGACCCTTGGTGCGAATGCCAGAGGAAAACATTTCCACTGAGTCTGGCAGGGAGAAACTGTACCTGGAGAACACTTTTGTCTGCAGCTTGCACCTGCACCTTACATACCCATGGATTTTCAGCACATTCAAATGCATGCCAGGCTCTTCCTAATGCAAGCTGAAAGCTGCTGTCTGAAGGCTTCGCTCCTTGTCAGATCGAAGCAGCAGCACACACCTTCGAGTTTGGCAGGAACTAAAGAGCCGCAGAAGAGCATGGTCTAGCAACAAGGGGATAGGAAAATGCATTTGCTTCATGTGCCCTTGTCGTCGCCTCACAACAGGTAGCAGCATAAAGCAGATGCGGCTGAAGTTCTTCCGGGCGACAGCTAACATCAATCGAGCAAGTGGTCTTCCCACAGCTATGGTCCTCTGGCAGTCTGAAAGCTTTGCGCACAAGCCGCTTGCTAAGCGCCGTCCTTTGCCTTTAGGCAGTGCTCATGCTTTACCAGCCTGGGGCGAGAATGGTCACTACCGCGCACACACGTTTCGCTGTGCCCGTTGCCAAGCGCTCTGGAAGCACTGTTTATGACGCAAGCCGAACGCCTCTTGCGCTTCCATTCTCAGAGCTCCTGAGTTAAGCAATCTGCGACCCTTGGTGCGAATGCCAGAGGAAAACATTTCCACTGAGTCTGGCAGGGAGAAACTGTACCTGGAGAACACCTTTGTCTGGAGCTTGCACCTGCACCTTACACACCCACGGATATGCAGCACATTCAAATACATACCGAGCTCATTCTTACGCAAGCTGAAAGCTGCTGTCAGAAGTCTGTTCTCCTTGTCAGATCGAAGCAGCAGCACGCACCTTCGAGTTTGGCAGGAACTAAAGAGCCGCAGAAGAGCATGGTCTAGCAACAAGGGGATAGGAAAATGCATTTGCTTCATGTGCCCTTGTCGTCGCCTAACTACATGTAGCAGCATAAAGCAGATGCGGCTGAAGTTCTTCCGGGCGACAGCTAACATCAATCGAGCAAGTGGTCTTCCCACAGCTATGGTCCTCTGGCAGTCTGAAAGCTTTGCGCACAAGCCGCTTGCTAAGCGCCTTCCTTTGCCTTTAGGCAGTGCTCGTGCAAAACAAGCCTGGGGCGTGAATGCTCACTACCCCGCACACACATTTCGCTGTGCCCGTTGCCAAGCGCTCTGGAAGCACTGTTTATGACGCAAGTGGAACGCCTCTTGCGCTTCCATTCTCAGAGCTCCTGAGTTAAGCACTCTGCGACCGTAGGCGCGAATGCCAGAGGAAAACATTTCCACTGCGTCTGGCAGGGAGAAACTGTACCTGGAGAACACTTTTGTCTGCAGCTTGCGCCTGCACCTTACATACCCATGGAATTTCAGCACATTCAAATGCATGCCAGGCTCTTCCTAATGCAAGCTGAAAGCTGCTGTCCGAAGGCTTCGCTCCTTGTCAGATGGAAGCAGCAGCACGCACCTTTAAGTTTGGCAAGTACTAAAGAGCCTCAGAAGACCATGGTCTAGCAACAAGGGGATAGGAAAATGCATTTGCTTCATGTGCCCTTGTCGTCGCCTCACAACAGGTAGCAGCATAAAGCAGATGCGGCTGAAGTTCTTCCGGGCGACAGCTAACATCAATCGAGCAAGTGGTCTTCCCACAGCTATGGTCCTCTGGCAGTCTGAAAGCTTTGCGCACAAGCCGCTTGCTAAGCGCCTTCCTTTGCCTTTAGGCAGTGCTCGTGCAAAACAAGCCTGGGGCGTGAATGCTCACTACCCCGCACACACATTTCGCTGTGCCCGTTGCCAAGCGCTCTGGAAGCACTGTTTATGACGCAAGCGGAACGCCTCTTGCGCTTCCATTCTCAGAGCTCCTGAGTAAAGCACTCTGCGACCCTTGGTGCGAATGCCAGAGGAAAACATTTCCACTGAGTCTGGCAGGGAGAAACTGTACCTGGAGAACACTTTTGTCTGCAGCTTGCACCTGCACCTTACATACCCATGGATTTTCAGCACATTCAAATGCATGCCAGGCTCTTCCTTATGCAAGCTGAAAGCTGCTGTCAGAAGGCTTGGCTCCTTGTCAGATCGAAGCAGCAGCACGCACCTTCGAGTTTGGCAGGAACTAAAGAGCCGCAGAAGAGCATGGTCTAGCAACAAGGGGATAGGAAAATGCATTTGCTTCATGTGCCCTTGTCGTCGCCTCACAACAGGTAGCAGCATAAAGCAGATGCGGCTGAAGTTCTTCCGGGCGACAGCTAACATCAATCGAGCAAGTGGTCTTCCCACAGCTATGGTCCTCTGGCAGTCTGAAAGCTTTGCGCACAAGCCGCTTGCTAAGCGCCTTCCTTTGCCTTTAGGCAGTGCTCGTGCACGACAAGCCTCGGGCGTGAATGCTCACTACCTCGCACACACGTTTCGTTGTGCCCGTTGCCAAGCGCTCTGGAAGCACTGTTTATGACGCAAGCGGAACGCCTCTTGTGCTTCCATTCTCAGAGCTCCTGAGTTAAGCACTCTGCGACCGTAGGCGCGAATGCCAGAGGAAAACATTACCACTGCGTCTGGCAGGGAGAAACTGTTCCTGGAGAACACTTTTGTCTGCAGCTTGCACCTGCACCTTACATACCCATGGATTTTCAGCACATTCAAATGCATGCCAGGCTCTTCCTAACGCAAGCTGAAAGCTGCTGTCAGAAGGCTTTGCTCCTTGTCAGATCGAAGCAGCAGCACGCACCTTCGAGTTTGGCAGGAACTAAAGAGCCGCAGAAGAGCATGGTCTAGCAACAAGGGGATAGGAAAATGCATTTCCTTCATGTGCCCTTGTCGTCGCCTCACAGCAGGTAGCAGCATAAAGCAGATGCGGCTGAAGTTCTTCCGGGCGACAGCTAACATCAATCGAGCAGGTGGTCTTCCCACAGCTATGGTCCTCTGGCAGTCTGAAAGCTTTGCGCACAAGCCGCTTGCTAAGCACCTTCATTTGCCTTTAGGCAGTGCTCATGCTTTACCAGCCTGGGGCGAGAATGGTCACTACCGCGCACACACGTTTCGTTGTGCCCGTTGCCAAGCGCTCTGGAAGCACTGTTTATGACGCAAGCGGAACGCCTCTTGTGCTTCCATTCTCAGAGCTCCTGAGTTAAGCACTCTGCGACCGTAGGCGCGAATGCCAGAGGAAAACATTTCCACTGCGTCTGGCAGGGAGAAACTGTACCTGGAGAACACTTTTGTCTGCAGCTTGCACCTGCACCTTACATACCCATGGATTTTCAGCACATTCAAATGCATGCCAGGCTCTTCCTAACGCAAGCTGAAAGCTGCTGTCTGAAGGCTTCGCTCCTTGTCAGATCGAAGCAGCAGCACACACCTTCGAGTTTGGCAGGAACTAAAGAGCCGCAGAAGACCATGGTCTAGCAACAAGGGGATAGGAAAATGCATTTGCTTCATGTGCCCTTGTCGTCGCCTCACAACAGGTAGCAGCATAAAGCAGATGCGGCTGAAGTTCTTCCGGGCGACAGCTAACATCAATCGAGCAAGTGGTCTTCCCACAGCTATGGTCCTCTGGCAGTCTGAAAGCTTTGCGCACAAGCCGCTTGCTAAGCGCCTTCCTTTGCCTTTAGGCAGTGCTCGTGCACAACAAGCCTCGGGCGTGAATGCTCACTACCTCGCACACACATTTCGCTGTGCCCGTTGCCAAGCGCTCTGGAAGCGCTGTTTATGACGCAAGCGGAACGCCTCTTGCGCTTCCATTCTCAGAGCTCCTGAGTTAAGCAATCTGCGACCCTTGGTGCGAATGCCAGAGGAAAATATTTCCACTGAGTCTAGCAGGGAGAAACTGTACCTGGAGAACACTTTTGTCTGCAGCTTGCGCCTGCACCTTACATACCCATGGAATTTCAGCACATTCAAATGCATGCCAGGCTCTTCCTTACCCAAGCTGAAAGCTGCTGTCCGAAGGCTTGGCTCCTTGTCAGATGGAAGCAGCAGCACGCACCTTTAAGTTTGGCAAGTACTAAAGAGCCTCAGAAGACCATGGTCTAGCAACAAGGGGATAGGAAAATGCATTTGCTTCATGTGCCCTTGTCGTCGCCTCACAACAGGTAGCAGCATAAAGCAGATGCGGCTGAAGTTCTTCCGGGCGACAGCTAACATCAATCGAGCAAGTGGTCTTCCCACAGCTATGGTCCTCTGGCAGTCTGAAAGCTTTGCGCACAAGCCGCTTGCTAAGCGCCTTCCTTTGCCTTTAGGCAGTGCTCGTGCAAAACAAGCCTGGGGCGTGAATGCTCACTACCCCGCACACACATTTCGCTGTGCCCGTTGCCAAGCGCTCTGGAAGCACTGTTTATGACGCAAGCGGAACGCCTCTTGCGCTTCCATTCTCAGAGCTCCTGAGTAAAGCACTCTGCGACCCTTGGTGCGAATGCCAGAGGAAAACATTTCCACTGAGTCTGGCAGGGAGAAACTGTACCTGGAGAACACTTTTGTCTGCAGCTTGCACCTGCACCTTACATACCCATGGATTTTCAGCACATTCAAATGCATGCCAGGCTCTTCCTAATGCAAGCTGAAAGCTGCTGTCTGAAGGCTTCGCTCCTTGTCAGATCGAAGCAGCAGCACACACCTTCGAGTTTGGCAGGAACTAAAGAGCCGCAGAAGAGCATGGTCTAGCAACAAGGGGATAGGAAAATGCATTTGCTTCATGTGCCCTTGTCGTCGCCTCACAACAGGTAGCAGCATAAAGCAGATGCGGCTGAAGTTCTTCCGGGCGACAGCTAACATCAATCGAGCAAGTGGTCTTCCCACAGCTATGGTCCTCTGGCAGTCTGAAAGCTTTGCGCACAAGCCGCTTGCTAAGCGCCGTCCTTTGCCTTTAGGCAGTGCTCATGCTTTACCAGCCTGGGGCGAGAATGGTCACTACCGCGCACACACGTTTCGCTGTGCCCGTTGCCAAGCGCTCTGGAAGCACTGTTTATGACGCAAGCCGAACGCCTCTTGCGCTTCCATTCTCAGAGCTCCTGAGTTAAGCAATCTGCGACCCTTGGTGCGAATGCCAGAGGAAAACATTTCCACTGAGTCTGGCAGGGAGAAACTGTACCTGGAGAACACCTTTGTCTGGAGCTTGCACCTGCACCTTACACACCCACGGATATGCAGCACATTCAAATACATACCGAGCTCATTCTTACGCAAGCTGAAAGCTGCTGTCAGAAGTCTGTTCTCCTTGTCAGATCGAAGCAGCAGCACGCACCTTCGAGTTTGGCAGGAACTAAAGAGCCGCAGAAGAGCATGGTCTAGCAACAAGGGGATAGGAAAATGCATTTGCTTCATGTGCCCTTGTCGTCGCCTAACTACATGTAGCAGCATAAAGCAGATGCGGCTGAAGTTCTTCCGGGCGACAGCTAACATCAATCGAGCAAGTGGTCTTCCCACAGCTATGGTCCTCTGGCAGTCTGAAAGCTTTGCGCACAAGCCGCTTGCTAAGCGCCTTCCTTTGCCTTTAGGCAGTGCTCGTGCAAAACAAGCCTGGGGCGTGAATGCTCACTACCCCGCACACACATTTCGCTGTGCCCGTTGCCAAGCGCTCTGGAAGCACTGTTTATGACGCAAGCGGAACGCCTCTTGTGCTTCCATTCTCAGAGCTCCTGAGTTAAGCACTCTGTGACCGTAGGCGCGAATGCCAGAGGAAAACATTTCCACTGCGTCTGGCAGGGAGAAACTGTACCTGGAGAACACTTTTGTCTGCAGCTTGCGCCTGCACCTTACATACCCATGGAATTTCAGCACATTCAAATGCATGCCAGGCTCTTCCTTACCCAAGCTGAAAGCTGCTGTCCGAAGGCTTGGCTCCTTGTCAGATGGAAGCAGCAGCACGCACCTTTAAGTTTGGCAAGTACTAAAGAGCCTCAGAAGAGCATGGTCTAGCAACAAGGGGATAGGAAAATGCATTTGCTTCATGTGCCCTTGTCGTCGCCTCACAACAGGTAGCAGCATAAAGCAGATGCGGCTGAAGTTCTTCCGGGCGACAGCTAACATCAATCGAGCAGGTGGTCTTCCCACAGCTATGGTCCTCTGGCAGTCTGAAAGCTTTGCGCACAAGCCGCTTGCTAAGCACCTTCATTTGCCTTTAGGCAGTGCTCATGCTTTACCAGCCTGGGCCGAGAATGGTCACTACCGCGCACACACGTTTCGTTGTGCCCGTTGCCAAGCGCTCTGGAAGCACTGTTTATGACGCAAGCGGAACGCCTCTTGTGCTTCCATTCTCAGAGCTCCTGAGTTAAGCACTCTGCGACCGTAGGCGCGAATGCCAGAGGAAAACATTTCCACTGCGTCTGGCAGGGAGAAACTGTACCTGGAGAACACTTTTGTCTGCAGCTTGCACCTGCACCTTACATACCCATGGATTTTCAGCACATTCAAATGCATGCCAGGCTCTTCCTAACGCAAGCTGAAAGCTGCTGTCTGAAGGCTTCGCTCCTTGTCAGATCGAAGCAGCAGCACACACCTTCGAGTTTGGCAGGAACTAAAGAGCCGCAGAAGACCATGGTCTAGCAACAAGGGGATAGGAAAATGCATTTGCTTCATGTGCCCTTGTCGTCGCCTCACAACAGGTAGCAGCATAAAGCAGATGCGGCTGAAGTTCTTCCGGGCGACAGCTAACATCAATCGAGCAAGTGGTCTTCCCACAGCTATGGTCCTCTGGCAGTCTGAAAGCTTTGCGCACAAGCCGCTTGCTAAGCGCCTTCCTTTGCCTTTAGGCAGTGCTCGTGCACAACAAGCCTCGGGCGTGAATGCTCACTACCTCGCACACACATTTCGCTGTGCCCGTTGCCAAGCGCTCTGGAAGCGCTGTTTATGACGCAAGCGGAACGCCTCTTGCGCTTCCATTCTCAGAGCTCCTGAGTTAAGCAATCTGCGACCCTTGGTGCGAATGCCAGAGGAAAATATTTCCACTGAGTCTAGCAGGGAGAAACTGTACCTGGAGAACACTTTTGTCTGCAGCTTGCGCCTGCACCTTACATACCCATGGAATTTCAGCACATTCAAATGCATGCCAGGCTCTTCCTTACCCAAGCTGAAAGCTGCTGTCCGAAGGCTTGGCTCCTTGTCAGATGGAAGCAGCAGCACGCACCTTTAAGTTTGGCAAGTACTAAAGAGCCTCAGAAGACCATGGTCTAGCAACAAGGGGATAGGAAAATGCATTTGCTTCATGTGCCCTTGTCGTCGCCTCACAACAGGTAGCAGCATAAAGCAGATGCGGCTGAAGTTCTTCCGGGCGACAGCTAACATCAATCGAGCAAGTGGTCTTCCCACAGCTATGGTCCTCTGGCAGTCTGAAAGCTTTGCGCACAAGCCGCTTGCTAAGCGCCTTCCTTTGCCTTTAGGCAGTGCTCGTGCAAAACAAGCCTGGGGCGTGAATGCTCACTACCCCGCACACACATTTCGCTGTGCCCGTTGCCAAGCGCTCTGGAAGCACTGTTTATGACGCAAGCGGAACGCCTCTTGCGCTTCCATTCTCAGAGCTCCTGAGTAAAGCACTCTGCGACCCTTGGTGCGAATGCCAGAGGAAAACATTTCCACTGAGTCTGGCAGGGAGAAACTGTACCTGGAGAACACTTTTGTCTGCAGCTTGCACCTGCACCTTACATACCCATGGATTTTCAGCACATTCAAATGCATGCCAGGCTCTTCCTAATGCAAGCTGAAAGCTGCTGTCTGAAGGCTTCGCTCCTTGTCAGATCGAAGCAGCAGCACACACCTTCGAGTTTGGCAGGAACTAAAGAGCCGCAGAAGAGCATGGTCTAGCAACAAGGGGATAGGAAAATGCATTTGCTTCATGTGCCCTTGTCGTCGCCTCACAACAGGTAGCAGCATAAAGCAGATGCGGCTGAAGTTCTTCCGGGCGACAGCTAACATCAATCGAGCAAGTGGTCTTCCCACAGCTATGGTCCTCTGGCAGTCTGAAAGCTTTGCGCACAAGCCGCTTGCTAAGCGCCGTCCTTTGCCTTTAGGCAGTGCTCATGCTTTACCAGCCTGGGGCGAGAATGGTCACTACCGCGCACACACGTTTCGCTGTGCCCGTTGCCAAGCGCTCTGGAAGCACTGTTTATGACGCAAGCCGAACGCCTCTTGCGCTTCCATTCTCAGAGCTCCTGAGTTAAGCAATCTGCGACCCTTGGTGCGAATGCCAGAGGAAAACATTTCCACTGAGTCTGGCAGGGAGAAACTGTACCTGGAGAACACCTTTGTCTGGAGCTTGCACCTGCACCTTACACACCCACGGATATGCAGCACATTCAAATACATACCGAGCTCATTCTTACGCAAGCTGAAAGCTGCTGTCAGAAGTCTGTTCTCCTTGTCAGATCGAAGCAGCAGCACGCACCTTCGAGTTTGGCAGGAACTAAAGAGCCGCAGAAGAGCATGGTCTAGCAACAAGGGGATAGGAAAATGCATTTGCTTCATGTGCCCTTGTCGTCGCCTAACTACATGTAGCAGCATAAAGCAGATGCGGCTGAAGTTCTTCCGGGCGACAGCTAACATCAATCGAGCAAGTGGTCTTCCCACAGCTATGGTCCTCTGGCAGTCTGAAAGCTTTGCGCACAAGCCGCTTGCTAAGCGCCTTCCTTTGCCTTTAGGCAGTGCTCGTGCAAAACAAGCCTGGGGCGTGAATGCTCACTACCCCGCACACACATTTCGCTGTGCCCGTTGCCAAGCGCTCTGGAAGCACTGTTTATGACGCAAGCGGAACGCCTCTTGTGCTTCCATTCTCAGAGCTCCTGAGTTAAGCACTCTGTGACCGTAGGCGCGAATGCCAGAGGAAAACATTTCCACTGCGTCTGGCAGGGAGAAACTGTACCTGGAGAACACTTTTGTCTGCAGCTTGCGCCTGCACCTTACATACCCATGGAATTTCAGCACATTCAAATGCATGCCAGGCTCTTCCTTACCCAAGCTGAAAGCTGCTGTCCGAAGGCTTGGCTCCTTGTCAGATGGAAGCAGCAGCACGCACCTTTAAGTTTGGCAAGTACTAAAGAGCCTCAGAAGAGCATGGTCTAGCAACAAGGGGATAGGAAAATGCATTTGCTTCATGTGCCCTTGTCGTCGCCTCACAACAGGTAGCAGCATAAAGCAGATGCGGCTGAAGTTCTTCCGGGCGACAGCTAACATCAATCGAGCAGGTGGTCTTCCCACAGCTATGGTCCTCTGGCAGTCTGAAAGCTTTGCGCACAAGCCGCTTGCTAAGCACCTTCATTTGCCTTTAGGCAGTGCTCATGCTTTACCAGCCTGGGCCGAGAATGGTCACTACCGCGCACACACGTTTCGTTGTGCCCGTTGCCAAGCGCTCTGGAAGCACTGTTTATGACGCAAGCGGAACGCCTCTTGTGCTTCCATTCTCAGAGCTCCTGAGTTAAGCACTCTGCGACCGTAGGCGCGAATGCCAGAGGAAAACATTTCCACTGCGTCTGGCAGGGAGAAACTGTACCTGGAGAACACTTTTGTCTGCAGCTTGCACCTGCACCTTACATACCCATGGATTTTCAGCACATTCAAATGCATGCCAGGCTCTTCCTAACGCAAGCTGAAAGCTGCTGTCCGAAGGCTTGGCTCCTTGTCAGATCGAAGCAGCAGCACGCACCTTTAAGTTTGGCAAGTACTAAAGAGCCTCAGAAGACCATGGTCTAGCAACAAGGGGATAGGAAAATGCATTTGCTTCATGTGCCCTTGTCGTCGCCTCACAACAGGTAGCAGCATAAAGCAGATGCGGCTGAAGTTCTTCCGGGCGACAGCTAACATCAATCGAGCAAGTGGTCTTCCCACAGCTATGGTCCTCTGGCAGTCTGAAAGCTTTGCGCACAAGCCGCTTGCTAAGCGCCTTCCTTTGCCTTTAGGCAGTGCTCGTGCAAAACAAGCCTGGGGCGTGAATGCTCACTACCCCGCACACACATTTCGCTGTGCCCGTTGCCAAGCGCTCTGGAAGCACTGTTTATGACGCAAGCGGAACGCCTCTTGCGCTTCCATTCTCAGAGCTCCTGAGTAAAGCACTCTGCGACCCTTGGTGCGAATGCCAGAGGAAAACATTTCCACTGAGTCTGGCAGGGAGAAACTGTACCTGGAGAACACTTTTGTCTGCAGCTTGCACCTGCACCTTACATACCCATGGATTTTCAGCACATTCAAATGCATGCCAGGCTCTTCCTAATGCAAGCTGAAAGCTGCTGTCTGAAGGCTTCGCTCCTTGTCAGATCGAAGCAGCAGCACACACCTTCGAGTTTGGCAGGAACTAAAGAGCCGCAGAAGACCATGGTCTAGCAACAAGGGGATAGGAAAATGCATTTGCTTCATGTGCCCTTGTCGTCGCCTCACAACAGGTAGCAGCATAAAGCAGATGCGGCTGAAGTTCTTCCGGGCGACAGCTAACATCAATCGAGCAAGTGGTCTTCCCACAGCTATGGTCCTCTGGCAGTCTGAAAGCTTTGCGCACAAGCCGCTTGCTAAGCGCCGTCCTTTGCCTTTAGGCAGTGCTCGTGCACGACCAGCCTGGGGCGAGAATGGTCACTACCGCGCACACACGTTTCGCTGTGCCCGTTGCCAAGCGCTCTGGAAGCACTGTTTATGACGCAAGCCGAACGCCTCTTGCGCTTCCATTCTCAGAGCTCCTGAGTTAAGCAATCTGTGACCCTTGGTGCGAATGCCAGAGGAAAACATTTCCACTGAGTCTGGCAGGGAGAAACTGTACCTGGAGAACACTTTTGTCTGCAGCTTGCACCTGCACCTTACATACCCATGGATTTTCAGCACATTCAAATGCATGCCAGGCTCTTCCTAACGCAAGCTGAAAGCTGCTGTCAGAAGGCTTCGCTCCTTGTCAGATCGAAGCAGCAGCACGCACCTTCGAGTTTGGCAGGAACTAAAGAGCCGCAGAAGAGCATGGTCTAGCAACAAGGGGATAGGAAAATGCATTTGCTTCATGTGCCCTTGTCGTCGCCTCACAACAGGTAGCAGCATAAAGCAGATGCGGCTGAAGTTCTTCCGGGCGACAGCTAACATCAATCGAGCAAGCGGTCTTCCCACAGCTATGGTCCTCTGGCAGTCTGAAAGCTTTGCGCACAAGCCGCTTGCTAAGCGCCTTCCTTTGCCTTTAGGCAGTGCTCGTGCAAAACAAGCCTGGGGCGTGAATGCTCACTACCCCGCACACACATTTCGCTGTGCCCGTTGCCAAGCGCTCTGGAAGCACTGTTTATGACGCAAGCGGAACGCCTCTTGCGCTTCCATTCTCAGAGCTCCTGAGTTAAGCACTCTGCGACCGTAGGCGCGAATGCCAGAGGAAAACATTTCCACTGCGTCTGGCAGGGAGAAACTGTACCTGGAGAACACTTTTGTCTGCAGCTTGCGCCTGCACCTTACATACCCATGGAATTTCAGCACATTCAAATGCATGCCAGGCTCTTCCTTACCCAAGCTGAAAGCTGCTGTCCGAAGGCTTGGCTCCTTGTCAGATCGAAGCAGCAGCACGCACCTTTAAGTTTGGCAAGTACTAAAGAGCCTCAGAAGACCATGGTCTAGCAACAAGGGGATAGGAAAATGCATTTGCTTCATGTGCCCTTGTCGTCGCCTCACAACAGGTAGCAGCATAAAGCAGATGCGGCTGAAGTTCTTCCGGGCGACAGCTAACATCAATCGAGCAAGTGGTCTTCCCACAGCTATGGTCCTCTGGCAGTCTGAAAGCTTTGCGCACAAGCCGCTTGCTAAGCGCCTTCCTTTGCCTTTAGGCAGTGCTCGTGCAAAACAAGCCTGGGGCGTGAATGCTCACTACCCCGCACACACATTTCGCTGTGCCCGTTGCCAAGCGCTCTGGAAGCACTGTTTATGACGCAAGCGGAACGCCTCTTGCGCTTCCATTCTCAGAGCTCCTGAGTAAAGCACTCTGCGACCCTTGGTGCGAATGCCAGAGGAAAACATTTCCACTGAGTCTGGCAGGGAGAAACTGTACCTGGAGAACACTTTTGTCTGCAGCTTGCACCTGCACCTTACATACCCATGGATTTTCAGCACATTCAAATGCATGCCAGGCTCTTCCTAATGCAAGCTGAAAGCTGCTGTCTGAAGGCTTCGCTCCTTGTCAGATCGAAGCAGCAGCACACACCTTCGAGTTTGGCAGGAACTAAAGAGCCGCAGAAGACCATGGTCTAGCAACAAGGGGATAGGAAAATGCATTTGCTTCATGTGCCCTTGTCGTCGCCTCACAACAGGTAGCAGCATAAAGCAGATGCGGCTGAAGTTCTTCCGGGCGACAGCTAACATCAATCGAGCAAGTGGTCTTCCCACAGCTATGGTCCTCTGGCAGTCTGAAAGCTTTGGGCACAAGCCGCTTGCTAAGCGCCGTCCTTTGCCTTTAGGCAGTGCTCATGCTTTACCAGCCTGGGGCGAGAATGGTCACTACCGCGCACACACGTTTCGCTGTGCCCGTTGCCAAGCGCTCTGGAAGCACTGTTTATGACGCAAGCCGAACGCCTCTTGCGCTTCCATTCTCAGAGCTCCTGAGTTAAGCAATCTGCGACCCTTGGTGCGAATGCCAGAGGAAAACATTTCCACTGAGTCTGGCAGGGAGAAACTGTACCTGGAGAACACCTTTGTCTGGAGCTTGCACCTGCACCTTACACACCCACGGATATGCAGCACATTCAAATACATACCGAGCTCATTCTTACGCAAGCTGAAAGCTGCTGTCAGAAGTCTGTTCTCCTTGTCAGATCGAAGCAGCAGCACGCACCTTCGAGTTTGGCAGGAACTAAAGAGCCGCAGAAGAGCATGGTCAAGCAACAAGGGGATAGGAAAATGCATTTGCTTCATGTGCCCTTGTCGTCGCCTCACAACAGGTAGCAGCATAAAGCAGATGCGGCTGAAGTTCTTCCGGGCGACAGCTAACATCAATCGAGCAAGTGGTCTTCCCACAGCTATGGTCCTCTGGCAGTCTGAAAGCTTTGCGCACAAGCCGCTTGCTAAGCGCCTTCCTTTGCCTTTAGGCAGTGCTCGTGCACGATAAGCCTGGGGCGTGAATGCTCACTACCTCGCACACACGTTTCGTTGTGCCCGTTGCCAAGCGCTCTGGAAGCACTGTTTATGACGCAAGCGGAACGCCTCTTGTGCTTCCATTCTCAGAGCTCCTGAGTTAAGCACTCTGCGACCGTAGGCGCGAATGCCAGAGGAAAACATTTCCACTGCGTCTGGCAGGGAGAAACTGTACCTGGAGAACACTTTTGTCTGCAGCTTGCACCTGCACCTTACATACCCATGGATTTTCAGCACATTCAAATGCATGCCAGGCTCTTCCTAACGCAAGCTGAAAGCTGCTGTCAGAAGGCTTCGCTCCTTGTCAGATCGAAGCAGCAGCACGCACCTTCGAGTTTGGCAGGAACTAAAGAGCCGCAGAAGAGCATGGTCTAGCAACAAGGGGATAGGAAAATGCATTTGCTTCATGTGCCCTTGTCGTCGCCTAACTACATGTAGCAGCATAAAGCAGATGCGGCTGAAGTTCTTCCGGGCGACAGCTAACATCAATCGAGCAAGTGGTCTTCCCACAGCTATGGTCCTCTGGCAGTCTGAAAGCTTTGCGCACAAGCCGCTTGCTAAGCGCCTTCCTTTGCCTTTAGGCAGTGCTCGTGCAAAACAAGCCTGGGGCGTGAATGCTCACTACCCCGCACACACATTTCGCTGTGCCCGTTGCCAAGCGCTCTGGAAGCACTGTTTATGACGCAAGCGGAACGCCTCTTGTGCTTCCATTCTCAGAGCTCCTGAGTTAAGCACTCTGTGACCGTAGGCGCGAATGCCAGAGGAAAACATTTCCACTGCGTCTGGCAGGGAGAAACTGTACCTGGAGAACACTTTTGTCTGCAGCTTGCGCCTGCACCTTACATACCCATGGAATTTCAGCACATTCAAATGCATGCCAGGCTCTTCCTTACCCAAGCTGAAAGCTGCTGTCCGAAGGCTTGGCTCCTTGTCAGATGGAAGCAGCAGCACGCACCTTTAAGTTTGGCAAGTACTAAAGAGCCTCAGAAGACCATGGTCTAGCAACAAGGGGATAGGAAAATGCATTTCCTTCATGTGCCCTTGTCGTCGCCTCACAACAGGTAGCAGCATAAAGCAGATGCGGCTGAAGTTCTTCCGGGCGACAGCTAACATCAATCGAGCAGGTGGTCTTCCCACAGCTATGGTCCTCTGGCAGTCTGAAAGCTTTGCGCACAAGCCGCTTGCTAAGCACCTTCATTTGCCTTTAGGCAGTGCTCATGCTTTACCACCCTGGGCCGAGAATGGTCACTACCGCGCACACACGTTTCGTTGTGCCCGTTGCCAAGCGCTCTGGAAGCACTGTTTATGACGCAAGCGGAACGCCTCTTGTGCTTCCATTCTCAGAGCTCCTGAGTTAAGCACTCTGCGACCGTAGGCGCGAATGCCAGAGGAAAACATTTCCACTGCGTCTGGCAGGGAGAAACTGTACCTGGAGAACACTTTTGTCTGCAGCTTGCACCTGCACCTTACATACCCATGGATTTTCAGCACATTCAAATGCATGCCAGGCTCTTCCTAACGCAAGCTGAAAGCTGCTGTCTGAAGGCTTCGCTCCTTGTCAGATCGAAGCAGCAGCACACACCTTCGAGTTTGGCAGGAACTAAAGAGCCGCAGAAGACCATGGTCTAGCAACAAGGGGATAGGAAAATGCATTTGCTTCATGTGCCCTTGTCGTCGCCTCACAACAGGTAGCAGCATAAAGCAGATGCGGCTGAAGTTCTTCCGGGCGACAGCTAACATCAATCGAGCAAGTGGTCTTCCCACAGCTATGGTCCTCTGGCAGTCTGAAAGCTTTGCGCACAAGCCGCTTGCTAAGCGCCTTCCTTTGCCTTTAGGCAGTGCTCGTGCACAACAAGCCTCGGGCGTGAATGCTCACTACCTCGCACACACATTTCGCTGTGCCCGTTGCCAAGCGCTCTGGAAGCGCTGTTTATGACGCAAGCGGAACGCCTCTTGCGCTTCCATTCTCAGAGCTCCTGAGTTAAGCAATCTGCGACCCTTGGTGCGAATGCCAGAGGAAAACATTTCCACTGAGTCTAGCAGGGAGAAACTGTACCTGGAGAACACTTTTGTCTGCAGCTTGCGCCTGCACCTTACATACCCATGGAATTTCAGCACATTCAAATGCATGCCAGGCTCTTCCTTACCCAAGCTGAAAGCTGCTGTCCGAAGGCTTCGATCCTTGTCAGATCGAAGCAGCAGCACGCACCTTTAAGTTTGGCAAGTACTAAAGAGCCTCAGAAGACCATGGTCTAGCAACAAGGGGATAGGAAAATGCATTTGCTTCATGTGCCCTTGTCGTCGCCTCACAACAGGTAGCAGCATAAAGCAGATGCGGCTGAAGTTCTTCCGGGCGACAGCTAACATCAATCGAGCAAGTGGTCTTCCCACAGCTATGGTCCTCTGGCAGTCTGAAAGCTTTGCGCACAAGCCGCTTGCTAAGCGCCTTCCTTTGCCTTTAGGCAGTGCTCGTGCAAAACAAGCCTCGGGCGTGAATGCTCACTACCTCGCACACACATTTCGCTGTGCCCATTGCCAAGCGCTCTGGAAGCACTGTTTATGACGCAAGCGGAACGCCTCTTGCGCTTCCATTCTCAGAGCTCCTGAGTAAAGCACTCTGCGACCGTAGGCGCGAATGCCAGAGGAAAACATTTCCACTGAGTCTGGCAGGGAGAAACTGTACCTGGAGAACACTTTTGTCTGCAGCTTGCACCTGCACCTTACATACCCATGGATTTTCAGCACATTCAAATGCATGCCAGGCTCTTCCTAATGCAAGCTGAAAGCTGCTGTCTGAAGGCTTCGATCCTTGTCAGATCGAAGCAGCAGCACACACCTTCGAGTTTGGCAGGAACTAAAGAGCCGCAGAAGACCATGGTCTAGCAACAAGGGGATAGGAAAATGCATTTGCTTCATGTGCCCTTGTCGTCGCCTCACAACAGGTAGCAGCATAAAGCAGATGCGGCTGAAGTTCTTCCGGGCGACAGCTAACATCAATCGAGCAAGTGGTCTTCCCACAGCTATGGTCCTCTGGCAGTCTGAAAGCTTTGCGCACAAGCCGCTTGCTAAGCGCCGTCCTTTGCCTTTAGGCAGTGCTCATGCTTTACCAGCCTGGGGCGAGAATGGTCACTACCGCGCACACACGTTTCGCTGTGCCCGTTGCCAAGCGCTCTGGAAGCACTGTTTATGACGCAAGCCGAACGCCTCTTGCGCTTCCATTCTCAGAGCTCCTGAGTTAAGCAATCTGCGACCCTTGGTGCGAATGCCAGAGGAAAACATTTCCACTGAGTCTGGCAGGGAGAAACTGTACCTGGAGAACACCTTTGTCTGGAGCTTGCACCTGCACCTTACACACCCACGGATATGCAGCACATTCAAATACATACCGAGCTCATTCTTACGCAAGCTGAAAGCTGCTGTCAGAAGTCTGTTCTCCTTGTCAGATCGAAGCAGCAGCACGCACCTTCGAGTTTGGCAGGAACTAAAGAGCCGCAGAAGAGCATGGTCAAGCAACAAGGGGATAGGAAAATGCATTTGCTTCATGTGCCCTTGTCGTCGCCTCACAACAGGTAGCAGCATAAAGCAGATGCGGCTGAAGTTCTTCCGGGCGACAGCTAACATCAATCGAGCAAGTGGTCTTCCCACAGCTATGGTCCTCTGGCAGTCTGAAAGCTTTGCGCACAAGCCGCTTGCTAAGCGCCTTCCTTTGCCTTTAGGCAGTGCTCGTGCACGACAAGCCTGGGGCGTGAATGCTCACTACCTCGCACACACGTTTCGTTGTGCCCGTTGCCAAGCGCTCTGGAAGCACTGTTTATGACGCAAGCGGAACGCCTCTTGTGCTTCCATTCTCAGAGCTCCTGAGTTAAGCACTCTGCGACCGTAGGCGCGAATGCCAGAGGAAAACATTTCCACTGCGTCTGGCAGGGAGAAACTGTACCTGGAGAACACTTTTGTCTGCAGCTTGCACCTGCACCTTACATACCCATGGATTTTCAGCACATTCAAATGCATGCCAGGCTCTTCCTAACGCAAGCTGAAAGCTGCTGTCAGAAGGCTTCGCTCCTTGTCAGATGGAAGCAGCAGCACGCACCTTCGAGTTTGGCAGGAACTAAAGAGCCGCAGAAGAGCATGGTCTAGCAACAAGGGGATAGGAAAATGCATTTGCTTCATGTGCCCTTGTCGTCGCCTAACTACATGTAGCAGCATAAAGCAGATGCAGCTGAAGTTCTTCCGGGCGACAGCTAACATCAATCGAGCAAGTGGTCTTCCCACAGCTATGGTCCTCTGGCAGTCTGAAAGCTTTGCGCACAAGCCGCTTGCTAAGCGCCTTCCTTTGCCTTTAGGCAGTGCTCGTGCAAAACAAGCCTGGGGCGTGAATGCTCACTACCCCGCACACACATTTCGCTGTGCCCGTTGCCAAGCGCTCTGGAAGCACTGTTTATGACGCAAGCGGAACGCCTCTTGTGCTTCCATTCTCAGAGCTCCTGAGTTAAGCACTCTGTGACCGTAGGCGCGAATGCCAGAGGAAAACATTTCCACTGAGTCTGGCAGGGAGAAACTGTACCTGGAGAACACTTTTGTCTGCAGCTTGCGCCTGCACCTTACATACCCATGGAATTTCAGCACATTCAAATGCATGCCAGGCTCTTCCTTACCCAAGCTGAAAGCTGCTGTCCGAAGGCTTGGCTCCTTGTCAGATGGAAGCAGCAGCACGCACCTTTAAGTTTGGCAAGTACTAAAGAGCCTCAGAAGACCATGGTCTAGCAACAAGGGGATAGGAAAATGCATTTGCTTCATGTGCCCTTGTCGTCGCCTCACAACAGGTAGCAGCATAAAGCAGATGCGGCTGAAGTTCTTCCGGGCGACAGCTAACATCAATCGAGCAGGTGGTCTTCCCACAGCTATGGTCCTCTGGCAGTCTGAAAGCTTTGCGCACAAGCCGCTTGCTAAGCACCTTCATTTGCCTTTAGGCAGTGCTCATGCTTTACCAGCCTGGGCCGAGAATGGTCACTACCGCGCACACACGTTTCGTTGTGCCCGTTGCCAAGCGCTCTGGAAGCACTGTTTATGACGCAAGCGGAACGCCTCTTGTGCTTCCATTCTCAGAGCTCCTGAGTTAAGCACTCTGCGACCGTAGGCGCGAATGCCAGAGGAAAACATTTCCACTGCGTCTGGCAGGGAGAAACTGTACCTGGAGAACACTTTTGTCTGCAGCTTGCACCTGCACCTTACATACCCATGGATTTTCAGCACATTCAAATGCATGCCAGGCTCTTCCTAACGCAAGCTGAAAGCTGCTGTCTGAAGGCTTCGCTCCTTGTCAGATCGAAGCAGCAGCACACACCTTCGAGTTTGGCAGGAACTAAAGAGCCGCAGAAGACCATGGTCTAGCAACAAGGGGATAGGAAAATGCATTTGCTTCATGTGCCCTTGTCGTCGCCTCACAACAGGTAGCAGCATAAAGCAGATGCGGCTGAAGTTCTTCCGGGCGACAGCTAACATCAATCGAGCAAGTGGTCTTCCCACAGCTATGGTCCTCTGGCAGTCTGAAAGCTTTGCGCACAAGCCGCTTGCTAAGCGCCTTCCTTTGCCTTTAGGCAGTGCTCGTGCACAACAAGCCTCGGGCGTGAATGCTCACTACCTCGCACACACATTTCGCTGTGCCCGTTGCCAAGCGCTCTGGAAGCGCTGTTTATGACGCAAGCGGAACGCCTCTTGCGCTTCCATTCTCAGAGCTCCTGAGTTAAGCAATCTGCGACCCTTGGTGCGAATGCCAGAGGAAAACATTTCCACTGAGTCTGGCAGGGAGAAACTGTACCTGGAGAACACTTTTGTCTGCAGCTTGCACCTGCACCTTACATACCCATGGATTTTCAGCACATTCAAATGCATGCCAGGCTCTTCCTAATGCAAGCTGAAAGCTGCTGTCTGAAGGCTTCGATCCTTGTCAGATCGAAGCAGCAGCACACACCTTCGAGTTTGGCAGGAACTAAAGAGCCGCAGAAGACCATGGTCTAGCAACAAGGGGATAGGAAAATGCATTTGCTTCATGTGCCCTTGTCGTCGCCTCACAACAGGTAGCAGCATAAAGCAGATGCGGCTGAAGTTCTTCCGGGCGACAGCTAACATCAATCGAGCAAGTGGTCTTCCCACAGCTATGGTCCTCTGGCAGTCTGAAAGCTTTGCGCACAAGCCGCTTGCTAAGCGCCTTCCTTTGCCTTTAGGCAGTGCTCGTGCACGACAAGCCTGGGGCGTGAATGCTCACTACCCCGCACACACATTTCGCTGTGCCCGTTGCCAAGCGCTCTGGAAGCACTGTTTATGACGCAGGCGGAACGCCTCTTGTGCTTCCATTCTCAGAGCTCCTGAGTTAAGCACTCTGTGACCGTAGGCGCGAATGCCAGAGGAAAACATTTCCACTGCGTCTGGCAGGGAGAAACTGTACCTGGAGAACACTTTTGTCTGCAGCTTGCGCCTGCACCTTACATACCCATGGAATTTCAGCACATTCAAATGCATGCCAGGCTCTTCCTTACCCAAGCTGAAAGCTGCTGTCCGAAGGCTTGGCTCCTTGTCAGATGGAAGCAGCAGCACGCACCTTTAAGTTTGGCAAATACTAAAGAGCCTCAGAAGACCATGGTCTAGCAACAAGGGGATAGGAAAATGCATTTGCTTCATGTGCCCTTGTCGTCGCCTAACTACATGTAGCAGCATAAAGCAGATGCGGCTGAAGTTCTTCCGGGCGACAGCTAACATCAATCGAGCAAGTGGTCTTCCCACAGCTATGGTCCTCTGGCAGTCTGAAAGCTTTGCGCACAAGCCGCTTGCTAAGCGCCTTCCTTTGCCTTTAGGCAGTGCTCGTGCACAACAAGCCTCGGGCGTGAATGCTCACTACCCCGCACACACATTTCGCTGTGCCCGTTGCCAAGCGCTCTGGAAGCACTGTTTATGACGCAAGCGGAACGCCTCTTGCGCTTCCATTCTCAGAGCTCCTGAGTAAAGCACTCTGCGACCCTTGGTGCGAATGCCAGAGGAAAACATTTCCACTGAGTCTGGCAGGGAGAAACTGTACCTGGAGAACACTTTTGTCTGCAGCTTGCACCTGCACCTTACATACCCATGGATTTTCAGCACATTCAAATGCATGCCAGGCTCTTCCTAACGCAAGCTGAAAGCTGCTGTCAGAAGGCTTCGCTCCTTGTCAGATCGAAGCAGCAGCACGCACCTTCGAGTTTGGCAGGAACTAAAGAGCCGCAGAAGAGCATGGTCTAGCAACAAGGGGATAGGAAAATGCATTTGCTTCATGTGCCCTTGTCGTCGCCTCACAACAGGTAGCAGCATAAAGCAGATGCGGCTGAAGTTCTTCCGGGCGACAGCTAACATCAATCGAGCAAGTGGTCTTCCCACAGCTATGGTCCTCTGGCAGTCTGAAAGCTTTGCGCACAAGCCGCTTGCTAAGCGCCGTCCTTTGCCTTTAGGCAGTGCTCATGCTTTACCAGCCTGGGGCGAGAATGGTCACTACCGCGCACACACGTTTCGCTGTGCCCGTTGCCAAGCGCTCTGGAAGCACTGTTTATGACGCAAGCCGAACGCCTCTTGCGCTTCCATTCTCAGAGCTCCTGAGTTAAGCAATCTGCGACCCTTGGTGCGAATGCCAGAGGAAAACATTTCCACTGAGTCTGGCAGGGAGAAACTGTACCTGGAGAACACCTTTGTCTGGAGCTTGCACCTGCACCTTACACACCCACGGATATGCAGCACATTCAAATACATACCGAGCTCATTCTTACGCAAGCTGAAAGCTGCTGTCAGAAGTCTGTTCTCCTTGTCAGATCGAAGCAGCAGCACGCACCTTCGAGTTTGGCAGGAACTAAAGAGCCGCAGAAGAGCATGGTCAAGCAACAAGGGGATAGGAAAATGCATTTGCTTCATGTGCCCTTGTCGTCGCCTCACAACAGGTAGCAGCATAAAGCAGATGCGGCTGAAGTTCTTCCGGGCGACAGCTAACATCAATCGAGCAAGTGGTCTTCCCACAGCTATGGTCCTCTGGCAGTCTGAAAGCTTTGCGCACAAGCCGCTTGCTAAGCGCCTTCCTTTGCCTTTAGGCAGTGCTCGTCCACGACAAGCCTGGGGCGTGAATGCTCACTACCTCGCACACACGTTTCGTTGTGCCCGTTGCCAAGCGCTCTGGAAGCACTGTTTATGACGCAAGCGGAACGCCTCTTGTGCTTCCATTCTCAGAGCTCCTGAGTTAAGCACTCTGCGACCGTAGGCGCGAATGCCAGAGGAAAACATTTCCACTGCGTCTGGCAGGGAGAAACTGTACCTGGAGAACACTTTTGTCTGCAGCTTGCACCTGCACCTTACATACCCATGGATTTTCAGCACATTCAAATGCATGCCAGGCTCTTCCTAACGCAAGCTGAAAGCTGCTGTCAGAAGGCTTGGCTCCTTGTCAGATCGAAGCAGCAGCACGCACCTTCGAGTTTGGCAGGAACTAAAGAGCCGCAGAAGAGCATGGTCTAGCAACAAGGGGATAGGAAAATGCATTTGCTTCATGTGCCCTTGTCGTCGCCTCACAACAGGTAGCAGCATAAAGCAGATGCGGCTGAAGTTCTTCCGGGCGACAGCTAACATCAATCGAGCAAGCGGTCTTCCCACAGCTATGGTCCTCTGGCAGTCTGAAAGCTTTGCGCACAAGCCGCTTGCTAAGCGCCTTCCTTTGCCTTTAGGCAGTGCTCGTGCAAAACAAGCCTGGGGCGTGAATGCTCACTACCCCGCACACACATTTCGCTGTGCCCGTTGCCAAGCGCTCTGGAAGCACTGTTTATGACGCAAGCGGAACGCCTCTTGTGCTTCCATTCTCAGAGCTCCTGAGTTAAGCACTCTGTGACCGTAGGCGCGAATGCCAGAGGAAAACATTTCCACTGCGTCTGGCAGGGAGAAACTGTACCTGGAGAACACTTTTGTCTGCAGCTTGCGCCTGCACCTTACATACCCATGGAATTTCAGCACATTCAAATGCATGCCAGGCTCTTCCTTACCCAAGCTGAAAGCTGCTGTCCGAAGGCTTGGCTCCTTGTCAGATGGAAGCAGCAGCACGCACCTTTAAGTTTGGCAAATACTAAAGAGCCTCAGAAGACCATGGTCTAGCAACAAGGGGATAGGAAAATGCATTTGCTTCATGTGCCCTTGTCGTCGCCTAACTACATGTAGCAGCATAAAGCAGATGCGGCTGAAGTTCTTCCGGGCGACAGCTAACATCAATCGAGCAAGTGGTCTTCCCACAGCTATGGTCCTCTGGCAGTCTGAAAGCTTTGCGCACAAGCCGCTTGCTAAGCGCCTTCCTTTGCCTTTAGGCAGTGCTCGTGCACGACAAGCCTGGGGCGTGAATGCTCACTACCTCGCACACACGTTTCGTTGTGCCCGTTGCCAAGCGCTCTGGAAGCACTGTTTATGACGCAAGCGGAACGCCTCTTGTGCTTCCATTCTCAGAGCTCCTGAGTTAAGCACTCTGCGACTGTAGGCGCGAATGCCAGAGGAAAACATTTCCACTGCGTCTGGCAGGGAGAAACTGTACCTGGAGAACACTTTTGTCTGCAGCTTGCACCTGCACCTTACATACCCATGGATTTTCAGCACATTCAAATGCATGCCAGGCTCTTCCTAACGCAAGCTGAAAGCTGCTGTCAGAAGGCTTCGCTCCTTGTCAGATTGAAGCAGCAGCACGCACCTTCGAGTTTGGCAGGAACTAAAGAGCCGCAGAAGAGCATGGTCTAGCAACAAGGGGATAGGAAAATGCATTTGCTTCATGTGCCCTTGTCGTCGCCTATCTACATGTAGCAGAATAAAGCAGATGCGGCTGAAGTTCTTCCGGGCGACAGCTAACATCAATCGAGCAAGTGGTCTTCCCACAGCTATGGTCCTCTGGCAGTCTGAAAGCTTTGCGCACAAGCCGCTTGCTAAGCGCCTTCCTTTGCCTTTAGGCAGTGCTCGTGCACAACAAGCCTGGGGCGTGAATGCTCACTACCCCGCACACACATTTCGCTGTGCCCGTTGCCAAGCGCTCTGGAAGCACTGTTTATGACGCAAGCGGAACGCCTCTTGTGCTTCCATTCTCAGAGCTCCTGAGTTAAGCACTCTGTGACCGTAGGCGCGAATGCCAGAGGAAAACATTTCCACTGCGTCTGGCAGGGAGAAACTGTACCTGGAGAACACTTTTGTCTGCAGCTTGCGCCTGCACCTTACATACCCATGGAATTTCAGCACATTCAAATGCATGCCAGGCTCTTCCTTACCCAAGCTGAAAGCTGCTGTCCGAAGGCTTGGCTCCTTGTCAGATGGAAGCAGCAGCACGCACCTTTAAGTTTGGCAAATACTAAAGAGCCTCAGAAGACCATGGTCTAGCAACAAGGGGATAGGAAAATGCATTTGCTTCATGTGCCCTTGTCGTCGCCTCACAACAGGTAGCAGCATAAAGCAGATGCGGCTGAAGTTCTTCCGGGCGACAGCTAACATCAATCGAGCAAGTGGTCTTCCCACAGCTATGGTCCTCTGGCAGTCTGAAAGCTTTGCGCACAAGCCGCTTGCTAAGCGCCTTCCTTTGCCTTTAGGCAGTGCTCGTGCACAACAAGCCTCGGGCGTGAATGCTCACTACCCCGCACACACATTTCGCTGTGCCCGTTGCCAAGCGCTCTGGAAGCACTGTTTATGACGCAAGCGGAACGCCTCTTGCGCTTCCATTCTCAGAGCTCCTGAGTAAAGCACTCTGCGACCCTTGGTGCGAATGCCAGAGGAAAACATTTCCACTGAGTCTGGCAGGGAGAAACTGTACCTGGAGAACACTTTTGTCTGCAGCTTGCACCTGCACCTTACATACCCATGGATTTTCAGCACATTCAAATGCATGCCAGGCTCTTCCTAACGCAAGCTGAAAGCTGCTGTCAGAAGGCTTCGCTCCTTGTCAGATCGAAGCAGCAGCACGCACCTTCGAGTTTGGCAGGAACTAAAGAGCCGCAGAAGAGCATGGTCTAGCAACAAGGGGATAGGAAAATGCATTTGCTTCATGTGCCCTTGTCGTCGCCTCACAACAGGTAGCAGCATAAAGCAGATGCGGCTGAAGTTCTTCCGGGCGACAGCTAACATCAATCGAGCAAGTGGTCTTCCCACAGCTATGGTCCTCTGGCAGTCTGAAAGCTTTGCGCACAAGCCGCTTGCTAAGCGCCGTCCTTTGCCTTTAGGCAGTGCTCATGCTTTACCAGCCTGGGGCGAGAATGGTCACTACCGCGCACACACGTTTCGCTGTGCCCGTTGCCAAGCGCTCTGGAAGCACTGTTTATGACGCAAGCCGAACGCCTCTTGCGCTTCCATTCTCAGAGCTCCTGAGTTAAGCAATCTGCGACCCTTGGTGCGAATGCCAGAGGAAAACATTTCCACTGAGTCTGGCAGGGAGAAACTGTACCTGGAGAACACCTTTGTCTGGAGCTTGCACCTGCACCTTACACACCCACGGATATGCAGCACATTCAAATACATACCGAGCTCATTCTTACGCAAGCTGAAAGCTGCTGTCAGAAGTCTGTTCTCCTTGTCAGATCGAAGCAGCAGCACGCACCTTCGAGTTTGGCAGGAACTAAAGAGCCGCAGAAGAGCATGGTCAAGCAACAAGGGGATAGGAAAATGCATTTGCTTCATGTGCCCTTGTCGTCGCCTCACAACAGGTAGCAGCATAAAGCAGATGCGGCTGAAGTTCTTCCGGGCGACAGCTAACATCAATCGAGCAAGTGGTCTTCCCACAGCTATGGTCCTCTGGCAGTCTGAAAGCTTTGCGCACAAGCCGCTTGCTAAGCGCCTTCCTTTGCCTTTAGGCAGTGCTCGTCCACGACAAGCCTGGGGCGTGAATGCTCACTACCTCGCACACACGTTTCGTTGTGCCCGTTGCCAAGCGCTCTGGAAGCACTGTTTATGACGCAAGCGGAACGCCTCTTGTGCTTCCATTCTCAGAGCTCCTGAGTTAAGCACTCTGCGACCGTAGGCGCGAATGCCAGAGGAAAACATTTCCACTGCGTCTGGCAGGGAGAAACTGTACCTGGAGAACACTTTTGTCTGCAGCTTGCACCTGCACCTTACATACCCATGGATTTTCAGCACATTCAAATGCATGCCAGGCTCTTCCTAACGCAAGCTGAAAGCTGCTGTCAGAAGGCTTCGCTCCTTGTCAGATCGAAGCAGCAGCACGCACCTTCGAGTTTGGCAGGAACTAAAGAGCCGCAGAAGAGCATGGTCTAGCAACAAGGGGATAGGAAAATGCATTTGCTTCATGTGCCCTTGTCGTCGCCTAACTACATGTAGCAGCATAAAGCAGATGCGGCTGAAGTTCTTCCGGGCGACAGCTAACATCAATCGAGCAAGCGGTCTTCCCACAGCTATGGTCCTCTGGCAGTCTGAAAGCTTTGCGCACAAGCCGCTTGCTAAGCGCCTTCCTTTGCCTTTAGGCAGTGCTCGTGCAAAACAAGCCTGGGGCGTGAATGCTCACTACCCCGCACACACATTTCGCTGTGCCCGTTGCCAAGCGCTCTGGAAGCACTGTTTATGACGCAAGCGGAACGCCTCTTGTGCTTCCATTCTCAGAGCTCCTGAGTTAAGCACTCTGTGACCGTAGGCGCGAATGCCAGAGGAAAACATTTCCACTGCGTCTGGCAGGGAGAAACTGTACCTGGAGAACACTTTTGTCTGCAGCTTGCGCCTGCACCTTACATACCCATGGAATTTCAGCACATTCAAATGCATGCCAGGCTCTTCCTTACCCAAGCTGAAAGCTGCTGTCCGAAGGCTTGGCTCCTTGTCAGATGGAAGCAGCAGCACGCACCTTTAAGTTTGGCAAATACTAAAGAGCCTCAGAAGACCATGGTCTAGCAACAAGGGGATAGGAAAATGCATTTGCTTCATGTGCCCTTGTCGTCGCCTAACTACATGTAGCAGCATAAAGCAGATGCGGCTGAAGTTCTTCCGGGCGACAGCTAACATCAATCGAGCAAGTGGTCTTCCCACAGCTATGGTCCTCTGGCAGTCTGAAAGCTTTGCGCACAAGCCGCTTGCTAAGCGCCTTCCTTTGCCTTTAGGCAGTGCTCGTGCACGACAAGCCTGGGGCGTGAATGCTCACTACCTCGCACACACGTTTCGTTGTGCCCGTTGCCAAGCGCTCTGGAAGCACTGTTTATGACGCAAGCGGAACGCCTCTTGTGCTTCCATTCTCAGAGCTCCTGAGTTAAGCACTCTGCGACTGTAGGCGCGAATGCCAGAGGAAAACATTTCCACTGCGTCTGGCAGGGAGAAACTGTACCTGGAGAACACTTTTGTCTGCAGCTTGCACCTGCACCTTACATACCCATGGATTTTCAGCACATTCAAATGCATGCCAGGCTCTTCCTAACGCAAGCTGAATGCTGCTGTCAGAAGGCTTCGCTCCTTGTCAGATGGAAGCAGCAGCACGCACCTTCGAGTTTGGCAGGAACTAAAGAGCCGCAGAAGAGCATGGTCTAGCAACAAGGGGATAGGAAAATGCATTTGCTTCATGTGCCCTTGTCGTCGCCTATCTACATGTAGCAGAATAAAGCAGATGCGGCTGAAGTTCTTCCGGGCGACAGCTAACATCAATCGAGCAAGTGGTCTTCCCACAGCTATGGTCCTCTGGCAGTCTGAAAGCTTTGCGCACAAGCCGCTTGCTAAGCGCCTTCCTTTGCCTTTAGGCAGTGCTCGTGCACAACAAGCCTGGGGCGTGAATGCTCACTACCCCGCACACACATTTCGCTGTGCCCGTTGCCAAGCGCTCTGGAAGCACTGTTTATGACGCAAGCGGAACGCCTCTTGTGCTTCCATTCTCAGAGCTCCTGAGTTAAGCACTCTGTGACCGTAGGCGCGAATGCCAGAGGAAAACATTTCCACTGCGTCTGGCAGGGAGAAACTGTACCTGGAGAACACTTTTGTCTGCAGCTTGCGCCTGCACCTTACATACCCATGGAATTTCAGCACATTCAAATGCATGCCAGGCTCTTCCTTACCCAAGCTGAAAGCTGCTGTCCGAAGGCTTGGCTCCTTGTCAGATGGAAGCAGCAGCACGCACCTTTAAGTTTGGCAAATACTAAAGAGCCTCAGAAGACCATGGTCTAGCAACAAGGGGATAGGAAAATGCATTTGCTTCATGTGCCCTTGTCGTCGCCTCACAACAGGTAGCAGCATAAAGCAGATGCGGCTGAAGTTCTTCCGGGCGACAGCTAACATCAATCGAGCAAGTGGTCTTCCCACAGCTATGGTCCTCTGGCAGTCTGAAAGCTTTGCGCACAAGCCGCTTGCTAAGCGCCTTCCTTTGCCTTTAGGCAGTGCTCGTGCACAACAAGCCTCGGGCGTGAATGCTCACTACCCCGCACACACATTTCGCTGTGCCCGTTGCCAAGCGCTCTGGAAGCACTGTTTATGACGCAAGCGGAACGCCTCTTGCGCTTCCATTCTCAGAGCTCCTGAGTAAAGCACTCTGCGACCCTTGGTGCGAATGCCAGAGGAAAACATTTCCACTGAGTCTGGCAGGGAGAAACTGTACCTGGAGAACACTTTTGTCTGCAGCTTGCACCTGCACCTTACATACCCATGGATTTTCAGCACATTCAAATGCATGCCAGGCTCTTCCTAACGCAAGCTGAAAGCTGCTGTCAGAAGGCTTCGCTCCTTGTCAGATCGAAGCAGCAGCACGCACCTTCGAGTTTGGCAGGAACTAAAGAGCCGCAGAAGAGCATGGTCTAGCAACAAGGGGATAGGAAAATGCATTTGCTTCATGTGCCCTTGTCGTCGCCTCACAACAGGTAGCAGCATAAAGCAGATGCGGCTGAAGTTCTTCCGGGCGACAGCTAACATCAATCGAGCAAGTGGTCTTCCCACAGCTATGGTCCTCTGGCAGTCTGAAAGCTTTGCGCACAAGCCGCTTGCTAAGCGCCGTCCTTTGCCTTTAGGCAGTGCTCATGCTTTACCAGCCTGGGGCGAGAATGGTCACTACCGCGCACACACGTTTCGCTGTGCCCGTTGCCAAGGGCTCTGGAAGCACTGTTTATGACGCAAGCCGAACGCCTCTTGCGCTTCCATTCTCAGAGCTCCTGAGTTAAGCAATCTGCGACCCTTGGTGCGAATGCCAGAGGAAAACATTTCCACTGAGTCTGGCAGGGAGAAACTGTACCTGGAGAACACCTTTGTCTGGAGCTTGCACCTGCACCTTACACACCCACGGATATGCAGCACATTCAAATACATACCGAGCTCATTCTTACGCAAGCTGAAAGCTGCTGTCAGAAGTCTGTTCTCCTTGTCAGATCGAAGCAGCAGCACGCACCTTCGAGTTTGGCAGGAACTAAAGAGCCGCAGAAGAGCATGGTCAAGCAACAAGGGGATAGGAAAATGCATTTGCTTCATGTGCCCTTGTCGTCGCCTCACAACAGGTAGCAGCATAAAGCAGATGCGGCTGAAGTTCTTCCGGGCGACAGCTAACATCAATCGAGCAAGTGGTCTTCCCACAGCTATGGTCCTCTGGCAGTCTGAAAGCTTTGCGCACAAGCCGCTTGCTAAGCGCCTTCCTTTGCCTTTAGGCAGTGCTCGTGCACGACAAGCCTGGGGCGTGAATGCTCACTACCTCGCACACACGTTTCGTTGTGCCCGTTGCCAAGCGCTCTGGAAGCACTGTTTATGACGCAAGCGGAACGCCTCTTGTGCTTCCATTCTCAGAGCTCCTGAGTTAAGCACTCTGCGACCGTAGGCGCGAATGCCAGAGGAAAACATTTCCACTGCGTCTGGCAGGGAGAAACTGTACCTGGAGAACACTTTTGTCTGCAGCTTGCACCTGCACCTTACATACCCATGGATTTTCAGCACATTCAAATGCATGCCAGGCTCTTCCTAACGCAAGCTGAATGCTGCTGTCAGAAGGCTTCGCTCCTTGTCAGATCGAAGCAGCAGCACGCACCTTCGAGTTTGGCAGGAACTAAAGAGCCGCAGAAGAGCATGGTCTAGCAACAAGGGGATAGGAAAATGCATTTGCTTCATGTGCCCTTGTCGTCGCCTAACTACATGTAGCAGCATAAAGCAGATGCGGCTGAAGTTCTTCCGGGCGACAGCTAACATCAATCGAGCAAGTGGTCTTCCCACAGCTATGGTCCTCTGGCAGTCTGAAAGCTTTGCGCACAAGCCGCTTGCTAAGCGCCTTCCTTTGCCTTTAGGCAGTGCTCGTGCAAAACAAGCCTGGGGCGTGAATGCTCACTACCCCGCACACACATTTCGCTGTGCCCGTTGCCAAGCGCTCTGGAAGCACTGTTTATGACGCAAGCGGAACGCCTCTTGTGCTTCCATTCTCAGAGCTCCTGAGTTAAGCACTCTGTGACCGTAGGCGCGAATGCCAGAGGAAAACATTTCCACTGCGTCTGGCAGGGAGAAACTGTACCTGGAGAACACTTTTGTCTGCAGCTTGCGCCTGCACCTTACATACCCATGGAATTTCAGCACATTCAAATGCATGCCAGGCTCCTCCTTACCCAAGCTGAAAGCTGCTGTCCGAAGGCTTGGCTCCTTGTCAGATGGAAGCAGCAGCACGCACCTTTAAGTTTGGCAAATACTAAAGAGCCTCAGAAGACCATGGTCTAGCAACAAGGGGATAGGAAAATGCATTTGCTTCATGTGCCCTTGTCGTCGCCTAACTACATGTAGCAGCATAAAGCAGATGCGGCTGAAGTTCTTCCGGGCGACAGCTAACATCAATCGAGCAAGTGGTCTTCCCACAGCTATGGTCCTCTGGCAGTCTGAAAGCTTTGCGCACAAGCCGCTTGCTAAGCGCCTTCCTTTGCCTTTAGGCAGTGCTCGTGCACGACAAGCCTGGGGCGTGAATGCTCACTACCTCGCACACACGTTTCGTTGTGCCCGTTGCCAAGCGCTCTGGAAGCACTGTTTATGACGCAAGCGGAACGCCTCTTGTGCTTCCATTCTCAGAGCTCCTGAGTTAAGCACTCTGCGACCGTAGGCGCGAATGCCAGAGGAAAACATTTCCACTGCGTCTGGCAGGGAGAAACTGTACCTGGAGAACACTTTTGTCTGCAGCTTGCACCTGCACCTTACATACCCATGGATTTTCAGCACATTCAAATGCATGCCAGGCTCTTCCTAACGCAAGCTGAAAGCTGCTGTCAGAAGGCTTCGCTCCTTGTCAGATCGAAGCAGCAGCACGCACCTTCGAGTTTGGCAGGAACTAAAGAGCCGCAGAAGAGCATGGTCTAGCAACAAGGGGATAGGAAAATGCATTTGCTTCATGTGCCCTTGTCGTCGCCTAACTACATGTAGCAGCATAAAGCAGATGCGGCTGAAGTTCTTCCGGGCGACAGCTAACATCAATCGAGCAAGTGGTCTTCCCACAGCTATGGTCCTCTGGCAGTCTGAAAGCTTTGCGCACAAGCCGCTTGCTAAGCGCCTTCCTTTGCCTTTAGGCAGTGCTCGTGCAAAACAAGCCTGGGGCGTGAATGCTCACTACCCCGCACACACATTTCGCTGTGCCCGTTGTCAAGCGCTCTGGAAGCACTGTTTATGACGCAAGCGGAACGCCTCTTGTGCTTCCATTCTCAGAGCTCCTGAGTTAAGCACTCTGTGACCGTAGGCGCGAATGCCAGAGGAAAACATTTCCACTGCGTCTGGCAGGGAGAAACTGTACCTGGAGAACACTTTTGTCTGCAGCTTGCGCCTGCACCTTACATACCCATGGAATTTCAGCACATTCAAATGCATGCCAGGCTCTTCCTTACCCAAGCTGAAAGCTGCTGTCCGAAGGCTTGGCTCCTTGTCAGATGGAAGCAGCAGCACGCACCTTTAAGTTTGGCAAATACTAAAGAGCCTCAGAAGACCATGGTCTAGCAACAAGGGGATAGGAAAATGCATTTGCTTCATGTGCCCTTGTCGTCGCCTAACTACATGTAGCAGCATAAAGCAGATGCGGCTGAAGTTCTTCCGGGCGACAGCTAACATCAATCGAGCAAGTGGTCTTCCCACAGCTATGGTCCTCTGGCAGTCTGAAAGCTTTGCGCACAAGCCGCTTGCTAAGCGCCTTCCTTTGCCTTTAGGCAGTGCTCGTGCACGACAAGCCTCGGGCGTGAATGCTCACTACCCCGCACACACATTTCGCTGTGCCCGTTGCCAAGCGCTCTGGAAGCACTGTTTATGACGCAAGCGGAACGCCTCTTGCGCTTCCATTCTCAGAGCTCCTGAGTAAAGCACTCTGCGACCCTTGGTGCGAATGCCAGAGGAAAACATTTCCACTGAGTCTGGCAGGGAGAAACTGTACCTGGAGAACACTTTTGTCTGCAGCTTGCACCTGCACCTTACATACCCATGGATTTTCAGCACATTCAAATGCATGCCAGGCTCTTCCTAATGCAAGCTGAAAGCTGCTGTCTGAAGGCTTCGATCCTTGTCAGATCGAAGCAGCAGCACACACCTTCGAGTTTGGCAGGAACTAAAGAGCCGCAGAAGACCATGGTCTAGCAACAAGGGGATAGGAAAATGCATTTGCTTCATGTGCCCTTGTCGTCGCCTCACAACAGGTAGCAGCATAAAGCAGATGCGGCTGAAGTTCTTCCGGGCGACAGCTAACATCAATCGAGCAAGTGGTCTTCCCACAGCTATGGTCCTCTGGCAGTCTGAAAGCTTTGCGCACAAGCCGCTTGCTAAGCGCCGTCCTTTGCCTTTAGGCAGTGCTCATGCTTTACCAGCCTGGGGCGAGAATGGTCACTACCGCGCACACACGTTTCGCTGTGCCCGTTGCCAAGCGCTCTGGAAGCACTGTTTATGACGCAAGCCGAACGCCTCTTGCGCTTCCATTCTCAGAGCTCCTGAGTTAAGCAATCTGCGACCCTTGGTGCGAATGCCAGAGGAAAACATTTCCACTGAGTCTGGCAGGGAGAAACTGTACCTGGAGAACACCTTTGTCTGGAGCTTGCACCTGCACCTTACACACCCACGGATATGCAGCACATTCAAATACATACCAAGCTCATTCTTACGCAAGCTGAAAGCTGCTGTCAGAAGTCTGTTCTCCTTGTCAGATCGAAGCAGCAGCACGCACCTTCGAGTTTGGCAGGAACTAAAGAGCCGCAGAAGAGCATGGTCAAGCAACAAGGGGATAGGAAAATGCATTTGCTTCATGTGCCCTTGTCGTCGCCTCACAACAGGTAGCAGCATAAAGCAGATGCGGCTGAAGTTCTTCCGGGCGACAGCTAACATCAATCGAGCAAGTGGTCTTCCCACAGCTATGGTCCTCTGGCAGTCTGAAAGCTTTGCGCACAAGCCGCTTGCTAAGCGCCTTCCTTTGCCTTTAGGCAGTGCTCGTGCACGACAAGCCTGGGGCGTGAATGCTCACTACCTCGCACACACGTTTCGTTGTGCCCGTTGCCAAGCGCTCTGGAAGCACTGTTTATGACGCAAGCGGAACGCCTCTTGTGCTTCCATTCTCAGAGCTCCTGAGTTAAGCACTCTGCGACCGTAGGCGCGAATGCCAGAGGAAAACATTTCCACTGCGTCTGGCAGGGAGAAACTGTACCTGGAGAACACTTTTGTCTGCAGCTTGCACCTGCACCTTACATACCCATGGATTTTCAGCACATTCAAATGCATGCCAGGCTCTTCCTAACGCAAGCTGAAAGCTGCTGTCAGAAGGCTTCGCTCCTTGTCAGATCGAAGCAGCAGCACGCACCTTCGAGTTTGGCAGGAACTAAAGAGCCGCAGAAGAGCATGGTCTAGCAACAAGGGGATAGGAAAATGCATTTGCTTCATGTGCCCTTGTCGTCGCCTAACTACATGTAGCAGCATAAAGCAGATGCGGCTGAAGTTCTTCCGGGCGACAGCTAACATCAATCGAGCAAGTGGTCTTCCCACAGCTATGGTCCTCTGGCAGTCTGAAAGCTTTGCGCACAAGCCGCTTGCTAAGCGCCTTCCTTTGCCTTTAGGCAGTGCTCGTGCAAAACAAGCCTGGGGCGTGAATGCTCACTACCCCGCACACACATTTCGCTGTGCCCGTTGCCAAGCGCTCTGGAAGCACTGTTTATGACGCAAGCGGAACGCCTCTTGTGCTTCCATTCTCAGAGCTCCTGAGTTAAGCACTCTGTGACCGTAGGCGCGAATGCCAGAGGAAAACATTTCCACTGCGTCTGGCAGGGAGAAACTGTACCTGGAGAACACTTTTGTCTGCAGCTTGCGCCTGCACCTTACATACCCATGGATTTTCAGCACATTCAAATGCATGCCAGGCTCTTCCTTACCCAAGCTGAAAGCTGCTGTCCGAAGGCTTGGCTCCTTGTCAGATGGAAGCAGCAGCACGCACCTTTAAGTTTGGCAAATACTAAAGAGCCTCAGAAGACCATGGTCTAGCAACAAGGGGATAGGAAAATGCATTTGCTTCATGTGCCCTTGTCGTCGCCTAACTACATGTAGCAGCATAAAGCAGATGCGGCTGAAGTTCTTCCGGGCGACAGCTAACATCAATCGAGCAAGTGGTCTTCCCACAGCTATGGTCCTCTGGCAGTCTGAAAGCTTTGCGCACAAGCCGCTTGCTAAGCGCCTTCCTTTGCCTTTAGGCAGTGCTCGTGCACGACAAGCCTGGGGCGTGAATGCTCACTACCTCGCACACACGTTTCGTTGTGCCCGTTGCCAAGCGCTCTGGAAGCACTGTTTATGACGCAAGCGGAACGCCTCTTGTGCTTCCATTCTCAGAGCTCCTGAGTTAAGCACTCTGCGACCGTAGGCGCGAATGCCAGAGGAAAACATTTCCACTGCGTCTGGCAGGGAGAAACTGTACCTGGAGAACACTTTTGTCTGCAGCTTGCACCTGCACCTTACATACCCATGGATTTTCAGCACATTCAAATGCATGCCAGGCTCTTCCTAACGCAAGCTGAAAGCTGCTGTCAGAAGGCTTCGCTCCTTGTCAGATCGAAGCAGCAGCACGCACCTTCGAGTTTGGCAGGAACTAAAGAGCCGCAGAAGAGCATGGTCTAGCAACAAGGGGATAGGAAAATGCATTTGCTTCATGTGCCCTTGTCGTCGCCTAACTACATGTAGCAGCATAAAGCAGATGCGGCTGAAGTTCTTCCGGGCGACAGCTAACATCAATCGAGCAAGTGGTCTTCCCACAGCTATGGTCCTCTGGCAGTCTGAAAGCTTTGCGCACAAGCCGCTTGCTAAGCGCCTTCCTTTGCCTTTAGGCAGTGCTCGTGCAAAACAAGCCTGGGGCGTGAATGCTCACTACCCCGCACACACATTTCGCTGTGCCCGTTGCCAAGCGCTCTGGAAGCACTGTTTATGACGCAAGCGGAACGCCTCTTGTGCTTCCATTCTCAGAGCTCCTGAGTTAAGCACTCTGTGACCGTAGGCGCGAATGCCAGAGGAAAACATTTCCACTGCGTCTGGCAGGGAGAAACTGTACCTGGAGAACACTTTTGTCTGCAGCTTGCGCCTGCACCTTACATACCCATGGAATTTCAGCACATTCAAATGCATGCCAGGCTCTTCCTTACCCAAGCTGAAAGCTGCTGTCCGAAGGCTTGGTTCCTTGTCAGATGGAAGCAGCAGCACGCACCTTTAAGTTTGGCAAATACTAAAGAGCCTCAGAAGACCATGGTCTAGCAACAAGGGGATAGGAAAATGCATTTGCTTCATGTGCCCTTGTCATCGCCTAACTACATGTAGCAGCATAAAGCAGATGCGGCTGAAGTTCTTCCGGGCGACAGCTAACATCAATCGAGCAAGTGGTCTTCCCACAGCTATGGTCCTCTGGCAGTCTGAAAGCTTTGCGCACAAGCCGCTTGCTAAGCGCCTTCCTTTGCCTTTAGGCAGTGCTCGTGCACGACAAGCCTCGGGCGTGAATGCTCACTACCCCGCACACACATTTCGCTGTGCCCGTTGCCAAGCGCTCTGGAAGCACTGTTTATGACGCAAGCGGAACGCCTCTTGCGCTTCCATTCTCAGAGCTCCTGAGTAAAGCACTCTGCGACCCTTGGTGCGAATGCCAGAGGAAAACATTTCCACTGAGTCTGGCAGGGAGAAACTGTACCTGGAGAACACTTTTGTCTGCAGCTTGCACCTGCACCTTACATACCCATGGATTTTCAGCACATTCAAATGCATGCCAGGCTCTTCCTAACGCAAGCTGAAAGCTGCTGTCAGAAGGCTTCGCTCCTTGTCAGATCAAAGCAGCAGCACGCACCTTCGAGTTTGGCAGGAACTAAAGAGCCGCAGAAGAGCATGGTCTAGCAACAAGGGGATAGGAAAATGCATTTGCTTCATGTGCCCTTGTCGTCGCCTCACAACAGGTAGCAGCATAAAGCAGATGCGGCTGAAGTTCTTCCGGGCGACAGCTAACATCAATCGAGCAAGTGGTCTTCCCACAGCTATGGTCCTCTGGCAGTCTGAAAGCTTTGCGCACAAGCCGCTTGCTAAGCGCCTTCCTTTGCCTTTAGGCAGTGCTCGTGCACAACAAGCCTCGGGCGTGAATGCTCTCTACATCGCACACACATTTCGCTGTGCCCGTTGCCAAGCGCTCTGGAAGCGCTGTTTATGACGCAAGCGGAACGCCTCTTGCGCTTCCATTCTCAGAGCTCCTGAGTTAAGCACTCTGCGACCGTAGGCGCGAATGCCAGAGGAAAACATTTCCACTGCGTCTGGCAGGGAGAAACTGTACCTGGAGAACACTTTTGTCTGCAGCTTGCACCTGCACCTTACATACCCATGGATTTTCAGCACATTCAAATGCATGCCAGGCTCTTCCTAACGCAAGCTGAAAGCTGCTGTCAGAAGGCTTCGCTCCTTGTCAGATCGAAGCAGCAGCACGCACCTTCGAGTTTGGCAGGAACTAAAGAGCCGCAGAAGAGCATGGTCTAGCAACAAGGGGATAGGAAAATGCATTTCCTTCATGTGCCCTTGTCGTCGCCTCACAGCAGGTAGCAGCATAAAGCAGATGCGGCTGAAGTTCTTCCGGGCGACAGCTAACATCAATCGAGCAGGTGGTCTTCCCACAGCTATGGTCCTCTGGCAGTCTGAAAGCTTTGCGCACAAGCCGCTTGCTAAGCACCTTCATTTGCCTTTAGGCAGTGCTCATGCTTTACCAGCCTGGGCCGAGAATGGTCACTACCGCGCACACACGTTTCGTTGTGCCCGTTGCCAAGCGCTCTGGAAGCACTGTTTATGACGCAAGCGGAACGCCTCTTGTGCTTCCATTCTCAGAGCTCCTGAGTTAAGCAATCTGCGACCCTTGGTGCGAATGCCAGAGGAAAACATTTCCACTGAGTCTGGCAGGGAGAAACTGTACCTGGAGAACACCTTTGTCTGGAGCTTGCACCTGCACCTTACACACCCACGGATATGCAGCACATTCAAATACATACCGAGCTCATTCTTACGCAAGCTGAAAGCTGCTGTCAGAAGTCTGTTCTCCTTGTCAGATCGAAGCAGCAGCACGCACCTTCGAGTTTGGCAGGAACTAAAGAGCCGCAGAAGAGCATGGTCTAGCAACAAGGGGATAGGAAAATGCATTTGCTTCATGTGCCCTTGTCGTCGCCTAACTACATGTAGCAGCATAAAGCAGATGCGGCTGAAGTTCTTCCGGGCGACAGCTAACATCAATCGAGCAAGTGGTCTTCCCACAGCTATGGTCCTCTGGCAGTCTGAAAGCTTTGCGCACAAGCCGCTTGCTAAGCGCCTTCCTTTGCCTTTAGGCAGTGCTCGTGCAAAACAAGCCTGGGGCGTGAATGCTCACTACCCCGCACACACATTTCGCTGTGCCCGTTGCCAAGCGCTCTGGAAGCACTGTTTATGACGCAAGCGGAACGCCTCTTGTGCTTCCATTCTCAGAGCTCCTGAGTTAAGCACTCTGCGACCGTAGGCGCGAATGCCAGAGGAAAACATTTCCACTGCGTCTGGCAGGGAGAAACTGTACCTGGAGAACACTTTTGTCTGCAGCTTGCGCCTGCACCTTACATACCCATGGAATTTCAGCACATTCAAATGCATGCCAGGCTCTTCCTTACCCAAGCTGAAAGCTGCTGTCCGAAGGCTTGGCTCCTTGTCAGATGGAAGCAGCAGCACGCACCTTTAAGTTTGGCAAATACTAAAGAGCCTCAGAAGACCATGGTCTAGCAACAAGGGGATAGGAAAATGCATTTGCTTCATGTGCCCTTGTCGTCGCCTAACTACATGTAGCAGCATAAAGCAGATGCGGCTGAAGTTCTTCCGGGCGACAGCTAACATCAATCGAGCAAGTGGTCTTCCCACAGCTATGGTCCTCTGGCAGTCTGAAAGCTTTGCGCACAAGCCGCTTGCTAAGCGCCTTCCTTTGCCTTTAGGCAGTGCTCGTGCAAAACAAGCCTGGGGCGTGAATGCTCACTACCCCGCACACACATTTCGCTGTGCCCGTTGCCAAGCGCTCTGGAAGCACTGTTTATGACGCAAGCGGAACGCCTCTTGCGCTTCCATTCTCAGAGCTCCTGAGTAAAGCACTCTGCGACCCTTGGTGCGAATGCCAGAGGAAAACATTTCCACTGAGTCTGGCAGGGAGAAACTGTACCTGGAGAACACTTTTGTCTGCAGCTTGCACCTGCACCTTACATACCCATGGATTTTCAGCACATTCAAATGCATGCCAGGCTCTTCCTAACGCAAGCTGAAAGCTGCTGTCAGAAGGCTTCGCTCCTTGTCAGATCGAAGCAGCAGCACGCACCTTCGAGTTTGGCAGGAACTAAAGAGCCGCAGAAGAGCATGGTTTAGCAACAAGGGGATAGGAAAATGCATTTGCTTCATGTGCCCTTGTCGTCGCCTAACTACATGTAGCAGCATAAAGCAGATGCGGCTGAAGTTCTTCCGGGCGACAGCTAACATCAATCGAGCAAGTGGTCTTCCCACAGCTATGGTCCTCTGGCAGTCTGAAAGCTTTGCGCACAAGCCGCTTGCTAAGCGCCTTCCTTTGCCTTTAGGCAGTGCTCGTGCAAAACAAGCCTGGGGCGTGAATGCTCACTACCCCGCACACACATTTCGCTGTGCCCGTTGTCAAGCGCTCTGGAAGCACTGTTTATGACGCAAGCGGAACGCCTCTTGTGCTTCCATTCTCAGAGCTCCTGAGTTAAGCACTCTGTGACCGTAGGCGCGAATGCCAGAGGAAAACATTTCCACTGCGTCTGGCAGGGAGAAACTGTACCTGGAGAACACTTTTGTCTGCAGCTTGCGCCTGCACCTTACATACCCATGGAATTTCAGCACATTCAAATGCATGCCAGGCTCTTCCTTACCCAAGCTGAAAGCTGCTGTCCGAAGGCTTGGCTCCTTGTCAGATGGAAGCAGCAGCACGCACCTTTAAGTTTGGCAAATACTAAAGAGCCTCAGAAGACCATGGTCTAGCAACAAGGGGATAGGAAAATGCATTTGCTTCATGTGCCCTTGTCGTCGCCTAACTACATGTAGCAGCATAAAGCAGATGCGGCTGAAGTTCTTCCGGGCGACAGCTAACATCAATCGAGCAAGTGGTCTTCCCACAGCTATGGTCCTCTGGCAGTCTGAAAGCTTTGCGCACAAGCCGCTTGCTAAGCGCCTTCCTTTGCCTTTAGGCAGTGCTCGTGCACGACAAGCCTGGGGCGTGAATGCTCACTACCCCGCACACACATTTCGCTGTGCCCGTTGCCAAGCGCTCTGGAAGCACTGTTTATGACGCAAGCGGAACGCCTCTTGCGCTTCCATTCTCAGAGCTCCTGAGTAAAGCACTCTGCGACCCTTGGTGCGAATGCCAGAGGAAAACATTTCCACTGAGTCTGGCAGGGAGAAACTGTACCTGGAGAACACTTTTGTCTGCAGCTTGCACCTGCACCTTACATACCCATGGATTTTCAGCACATTCAAATGCATGCCAGGCTCTTCCTAATGCAAGCTGAAAGCTGCTGTCTGAAGGCTTCGATCCTTGTCAGATCGAAGCAGCAGCACACACCTTCGAGTTTGGCAGGAACTAAAGAGCCGCAGAAGACCATGGTCTAGCAACAAGGGGATAGGAAAATGCATTTGCTTCATGTGCCCTTG